>NC_138051.1:6535117-7135117 GCF_964194185.1 Rhinolophus hipposideros | reverse complement strand
AACAACAGAAGTGAGGCTTAAAGAAGCTAGACAAGTAGGCCGAGTTTGAATCTTGGTGACTCCAGCGTTCTAAGCACCTATTACCCTATTTTATTCTCCCATGGTTGCATAACTTTTGCATCAATTATCTTAGGTACTTTCAAGCCATTTGCCTTTTGTTACTTAGCATCATAATTTAAAAGAGTTGATTTACACTTTATATATGAGAGCCATGAGGAAGAAAAAGAAATACAGAGAATAGAAGCTTAAGTAACAGGCTGGTCATCAGAAGGGCTTAGAACACACTCCTCATTCAGGCTGCTGGCAAATCCGTGTCTCTAATACACCTCATCACTCTTTTTTTTTTTTTCTTTTTGCCAACCAAGCAGTGGATTTAGTAAAGACAAAGAGTACACTCCCAAAATAATGGGCGTGAGGAAGTCAGAAGAAGAGGGATTGCTTGAGAAACAAAGAAACTTAGGATTTTATTAGATTGAGGGTGAGAGATATTCAAGTTTTAGGAGAGGAATCGCAGGCGTTCCCAGGCAGGATCTTGCTGAGCACTCCTTCCCATGGGGCGGTGGGATCCCCCTGTCCTTACTTGGCCCTTGTGGGAACTGTCATAGAGACACTGGGGCTGGAGATTTTTCCCTGCCTGCAATGCTAATAGTATTATGATCTACGTATTACAATTAACTGTAGCTGCACCTTTTCTTAAGGGTGACCTGGTGGTCTCCTCATTCCTTTCTCTCCTCTCACCTCTTCCTTCCTTTCTTCCCCACTTCTCCCCACAACCTTATTCTTTCTGCCTATGGTAATGAAATCTCTGGTATAAGGGAAATTTTTCCTGATTGTTATTTTTAACATTAAAAAGTATTCCTCTCAGAAACAGAGAGTAGAGTGGTGGTTACCAGTGATACAGGAGAGTTAGCATGTCCCTAGGTAGATAGAGAGGTCCCTGGTGGAATAAACAAAGACAGTAATATCCTAAACTTCAGATTTTGAAATCAGTCCTTCGTTCCAGGACATAATGTAACAAGGCTTTGAGGTTAATCATAAAATTCATTTTGGCCTGACAAATGGAGCAGATCTGATTTTGCCTCAGTCATGGGGCACTCCCACTCGGGACCCCCTCCCGCTTGGGAGCTGCAACCTCTTCTCCTGCTTCTAATAAACTATCCTTTTTTGAAAACTTTTTGCCTCTCCCTGATCCGTGTTTCCATTCTTCGGCTTCACGAGACACAATGTCGGCCCACACTCAGAAACTGCCGGCAGACCCAACATCACCTACATCCCAGGGGACAGGGGTGGGGAGGTGGGGAGAAACTGACTAGAGGGTACAGACTTTCAGTTATAAAATTAACAAGTTCTGGGGAACTAATGTACAGCATGGTGATTATAGCTAATAATACTGCATATACTTGAATGTTGCTAAGAGTAGCTCTTAAATGTTCTCACCACACACACACAAAAAAAAGGTAACTATGTGCCGGCATGAAGGTGTTAACTAACACTATGGTGGTGATCCCTTTGCAATATATAAATGTATCAAATCAACATGTAAACCTTACACATACACAAAGTTATATGTCAATTATATCTCAGTAAAGCTGGAAAAAATTGTTCCTCTTAATCCATCACATTAAATTATCTCTTTTCTACCATTCAGACAGCTAAGCAGGAATTTCTTTTTTTCTCTCTCTGCAACTCCGTACAAAGCCTTTTAACTGTGTGATTACTCTGCCATCTAGCTTCCAGAGCCTATATAGCTGTTCATGAGACTCTCCTGGGGCATATTAGGGCTAAGCACTGCCTTGGTTTAAAATGCATTGTTTTATCACTTAACAAATGTTTGATGACGCTAGACGCACGGCTCATGTGCACGCACACACACACGCAATAAGAGAAAGCGTGATATCTCCTCCTTCACGGAAAGGTCAGTCTGCAGTGTTGTGAGACTCTGGAACCAGTTGAGATTTCTGCTTGTTAAAAAAAAAGAAAAAGGTCAATGGAACAGCATTCTTTCTTTTCAAGAATCTGGAATGCAGATTTTAGACTTAAAGTGAGTAAGGTTAACATGAAAGGCCAATAGACAGAACACTCTTGTGTGACTAAATCTCTTGGCTGAGTAAATCTTATAAATTTCGTTTAAAAAGAAAGTTTTTTCTAATAGTCTACTTATGTTCTATAGCAGCAGTTTCTTTAACCTTGCTACCCCAAGGTAACCAAAAATATTATCTACTATAGAAAGATTATTGTTTCTAGAAAATGGTGACATCCACCTCAGGAAATAAGGGGAAATCTGTTTTGACCTAAACCTGGGTTTGAGATCATTTTAAAATGGGGTTCTTTAGTAAAGTCACCAATTTCAGAAAACAAATGTCCTAGTTTCCTTCAGGCTAGAGGACCCTGTTGCCAGCAGGGTGAGAACACACCTGTAGCTGAGTAGAGACAGCTTGTTCTCATACACAGCAAAAATTGAATCTATTCCTATAAATTTGTTCCTTTGTTGTTAATGGATTTGTACTCAGTTACACTGGAGGTCCTGATCTACTGTGTTTTGCCAGAGTGGCCCAACACACACACACACACACACACACACACACACACACACACACACACACACACACTTAAAAATATTTCTATTGAGGATCTAGTTCTAAAATGTTTTCAGTTTAGAATGACTGGAAGGGGAGAAGTACACTTCTCATTCCATAAACAGGTTTCAGTGATCAATTGCAGTAGGAGAGATAAGTATAAAATAATCAGATATACAATGTGACCTGTCAAGAAAAATTGGGGAACACTTTGAAATGGACCCAAAAGATTGCTGGGTGTTTTCTATGGAAAATACCTGTTTACAGCACTCTTTTCTGAGTTATCTGATTCTATGAGGTTTTATTGTCTTTGATCTATTTATAAATCTGTAAATAACTGATAACAATGCAAGAAATTCTTGTCTACAGAAAGCAAATACATTCTGCCTACTGGAAGCACAACTGATTTCTTCCACCCACAGAAAAAAACAGTTTGCCTCCATTAGTAAATTTATTGCATGGCCTATTTTTGCCTCTGCTCTTTGAACTCCATTTTGAACTGATTATAATCTCTTACTTGTTCTCTCATTAATTAATTAGTTATATCTAAAAGAGAGTCATGAATTACTTTTTTGTTTTTAATTATCCTCTAAGAGAACTTGTGTTTTTCATTTCCAGAGAGTTTGGGAAAAGAATGGAAATCAGGTAGCAGGAGAAAAAAGGGTTATATGTCCCTTTGGATTTCTCCAAACTCCCCAGACTCAGTCAGAGAAGGCAACATAGCTATTAGGGTTTCAGCCCTAGGTCTGAGCTACATAAGCCTGAGTGTCATTGAAGGGGTGGCAAGTAGACCCAGGGATCCCTTTGACCTCCTAGTTCCCTGCTTAAACCAGCTTCGATGAATTGTACCTTTTTCCAACATGGTCAGTAACCTCAGATAGCTACATTATAGACAAATTTCTAAGCATAGTGATTACTTCTCTTTTCCTTAAATAAGGATATTCCCGAAACATACTTTTTCATAACGTAGACATGGAATTTTATACAACCAGTTTCTAGAGTTTTCCTAAAACTAAGACAACTTTGGGGAGAAAAAGCACCTCAATTTATTTAACATTTCTTTTGTGTTTTGTCTGCAGGGCAGTGTAATGAAGACCTTAAACTTTGAAGTCTGACAGCCTGAATTCAAATCTCAACTCTACCTCCAGGCAATTGACCTGACTTCTCTGAGCCTCAAACTTTCTTATGTGTAAAATGGAAAAACAAGTTATTCCCTCTCAGAGCTTTTGTGAGGATTTCAAAGTCTTTGGCAGAGACAAATGTGTACTAAACCCTTAACAAGTGATATTTTTGTTGTTGTTGTTGTTGTCTACATTTCTTTTATATAAAACATGTAAGTATAATATCTTACAATAATAAATAGGGTAGGAACTAAGCCTGAAGATGTCGTGATCAAAGTTTAAAAAAAAAAAATCTTATTACATTTGAGACCCACTCCTGACCCCATTCCTAACATCTTCTCCAAGGTCTAAGCGTCACCGCTTATTGTTTGTTGGTATTCTGAAGAGCATTGCAACCATAGAAAGAAGAAATTAAGAATACCAGAATTACAGCTTCATTTTCCACCAAAATACTGAACTCATAAGGACTTCTGGCTCCCAGATCAAACCTGGAGGAACTAAAGGGAAAACATCAAACTACAGATAATATTTTGAGAAACCCTTGGGGAGATGAAGGGATGCTTTGAACTGAGGGTAGGAAGGTGGGGGGAGCCATTTTTTCCAGAGGCAGTTTTACCAAACTCAGGTTCAGCTGATTGCTGTCTGAGCAATGATCAAGAGACAAGCGTTGGTGGAAAGAAAAGTCGGTTTATTCAGAATGCCAGCATTCTGGGAACACGGCAGACTATTGTCTCAAAGATCACCTTCCTTTTTCCTAGAACGGACAGAAGGTTTTAAAGGTCCACAAGAAGAAGCAGAACAAAGGAAAGGGTGAGTTAGTCATGTGATTCATCCCGGACAATGTCTAGTTTGTTCCGAGATGGTTATCTCAAACCTGGTCTTAGGGGTGATTCATATGTCATCTAACAGAAAATCCCAGTCCAAAATTGCAGCCTTGTTGCTGGTGTCTGAATGGCTGAGGGTTGACTGAATTTCTTGCAAGTTAGAGTCCCGCTGATTAGCTAGATTAATGAGGTATGCATATAGCCTTGGAAAAGCAGAGCAATTAAATGGGACAGTGGGGGAGAGACACAAAGAAAAAAAAATAAAATAAACCACAATGTAAGTAAATCAAACTACAAATCAGTAAACCAAACTAGACTGCTAAATCTTTAAAAATATACATCACCCTTATAGCAGGAAGTAGTTCTATTCAGCTGTAAGGAGAAGAGAGAGAGAGAGAGAGAAAAACAATTGGAGTTTGTAGTAAGAGGGAAAAAGAACTCCTTCTCTGCCCTCCCAAGTTCAATAGCTGGGGCCTACAAATAAAGCTGAAAATGCAAGAGGGTGAAATACTTGTCTCCCTGATTCCACCTTAATTCCAGCCTGCGTTTCTATAGATATGCTAATTGACTGGAGGGGTTCTGCTTGAGACTGAGTAATTTCTAGTCTGACCCACAGGGAACAAAGAAATTAGGAGATTTACCACTTTTCCTTGGATCCCACATCTTGCCTCACCCCTTCTCCCTTCCCTGTATACATAGGGTGCTGGAATTTGGGGTGCTCTTAAGATGGATTTGAGAAAACCAGAAATCTCCTATCTTCTCATCATGGTGCCATTTTGATAAATAAAACCTTTCCTTATTCCAAACTCTAATCTATTGACTATTAAATATTTGATGTGCTCAGCACATGGGCCTTGTGACAGCAATAAATGGTGAGGCAGGCAGGAGTAAGTGTTCAGTGGTGGATTGGCCCCAGATGGGGTGCCCCTCCAAAGCCATCTTGCCTTAGGGGCTCAAAGGAATCCCTTAGCCAGCTCTATCACTCTTTGGCACACAGTGCATGTGGAATGAGGAAACGTATTTGAATTTCAGTCAGCTGTCTGGTTGGTATTGTGGAATCTGTAGCTGAAAATCCTTCCTCTCTACTTGGATCCTCTGTTCCTCAGGATGGGGCCATTTGCATTTTGGGAAGCCTCCCTCTGAGAGAAGGAAGGATTGCCATAAGCCTATCCATTTATGCGTTTCATCTCTTTGAGCCGAGGGGCTCAATTTGAAAGGGTAGGTTACCCCACTGTGTACAACTGGGAACTTTCTTCCCCCTCCACTTGGGCTTCTTCCTTTGGAATAAGCCAATTTGCGTTTTTGTTCGGGGTACCCTTTTGGAGGGGGTAATGGTTAAAGTACTTGTGCCCAGTTCATGAATTGATTCAATTGCATTTGGTTGCCCACTTGAATTTGAAATTTGTAACTCATCTGGTTTATCTGAGGTTTAGTTAGACGAGTACTTGATTTATTGTCTTGTTTTTGTGTCATTTGTGTGTCGATCTGAGGCTCTTTCTTCCACTATTGGTTTGGAATTAATAAGTAAAATGGTATTTGTGTGTATTTTGCTTGGAAGTATGAAATAAAATGATGTCTGAGGCTTCTTCCCCTGCGCCTCTCATTCATCCTCTTTGTCTGCAGACATGTGGCAGCCAGCACATTGTGTTCAACTCTCTAAGGCGTCTCAGAGACGATACATTCTTTGATTATAGGTTAATTATTAAATGGCTTCTTACGACATGCAAAGCCTTGGTCATCTGGACATAATACCTCTGAGTTTTACATTGCCTGTGGGACAAAAAAGCTAGTGTTTAAAAATGAGAGCTGTGGGGGATTTCCAGTCAAGATGATAGAGGAAGTAAACACTGTGTTTGCCTCCTCTCATGACCATATCAAAGTTACAACTAAACTACAGAACAATCATCGTTGACAATTGCCTGGTCTAACTGAACTGAAGTCCTACCTCCAAGGACATGCAAAAGAAGTCACCTTGAGACTGGTGGGAGGGGCAGAGATGTAGAATGGGCTGGTCCTACACCTGAGTGTGACTTAAAAATTGGGAGGGAAAACTCAGCTGCAGAGGTCCCCCCAGAGGAGTGAGGGGTCTCAGCCCCACACTAGGTTCCTCAGCCCAGGGTTCCAGAGCCAGGGAAAGAAGTCTCCATAACTTCTGGTTATGAAAAGCAGCAGAGATTGTAGTAGTGAGACCTGTCCATGTCTTACTACTTTGACCACGATGATGTGGCTTTGAAGAACTTTGCCAAATATTTTTTTTCACCAATCTCAGGAGGAGAAAATGATGAGAAAATGATGAAGCTGCAGAACGAGCAAGGTGGCCAAATCTTCCTGCAGGATGTTAAGAAACCAGACCATGATGACTGGGAAAATGGGTTGAATACAATGGAGTGTGCGTTACACTTGGGAAAAAGTGTAAATCAGCCACTGCTGGAATTGCACAAACTGGCCACTGACAAAAATGATGCCCATTTGTGTGACTTCACTGACACTCACTACCTGAATGAGCAGTTGAAATCCATCAAAGAATTGGGTGAACACACATTACTGACTTACACAATATGGGGGCTCCTAAATCTGGCATGGTAGAGTATCTCATTGACAAGTACAGCCTGGGAGACAGTAATGAGAGATAAGCTTTTGACTGGCTCCCAGTCGCCACGGGGGTGACTTTCTGGTCAGCAAAGAAGTACATGCATGTTGGGGTTACATTTCTCTTTCTATAAGTTGTATCAATTCATCTACTTATGTTCTGTCATTTGTACCATTTCCTCAAAAAAAGTAATTTGATCCAAAAAAAAGAAAAGAAAAAAAAAACACTGGTTACAACAATGTTCAATGATCTTAGTGAGAACATCAACAAAAAGATTGGAAACATAAAAATGGTAATAGAAAACATAAAACAGAACCTGTCAGAAATAAGGAATACAATAACTGAAACAAAGAATACAGTAGGGGGAAGCAACAGTAGATTAGATAAAGCAGAAGATCAAATCAGTGATTTAGAAGATAAGGTAGCAGAAAATACCCAATCAGAACAGCAAACAAAATCCAAAAAAGGATAGTTTAAGGGGCATCTGAGACAACATCAAGTATACCAATATGTGCATCATAGAGTACCAGAAGAAGAGAGACAGCAATGAATTGAAAACCTATTTAAAGAAATAATGATGGAAAACTTCCCCAACCTGGTGAAGGAAATAGACATAACAAGTCCAGAAAACACAGAAAGTCTTAAACAAGATGAACCCAAAGAGGCCCACATCAAGACACATCAAAATTAAAATGGCAAAGATTAAAGACAAAGAGAGACTCCTAAAAGCAGCAAGAGAAAAGCAGTTAGTTACCTACAAAGAAGCTCCCATAAGACTGTCAACTGATTTCTCAACAGAAACTTTGCAGGCCAGAAGGGATTGGAAGGAAATATTCAAAGTGATGGAAAGCAAGGACCTACAATTAAGATTACTCTACTCAGCAAAGCTATCATTTAGAATCAAAGGAGAGATAAAGAGATAAGAAAAAGCTAAAGTAATTCGTCACCACCAAACCAGTACTACAAGGAATCTTAGAGAAACTTCTTTAAGATGAATATATATATATATATATATATACATATATATATAAATTATAAATATAATAAAATGGCAATAACTACATATTTATCATTAATTACTTTAAATTTAAATGTTTAAACATTCCAATAAAAAGATATAGGAGGGCTGAATGGATAAGAAAACAATATCCTTACATATGCTGCCTACAATAGACTCAGTTTAGATTGAAAGACACACAGACTGAAAGTAAAGGGATGGAAAAATGTATTTCATGAAAATGGAAACAAACAAAAAGAAGCTGGGGTAGCAATACTTATACCAGACAAAATAGACTTTAAAACAAAGGCTATAACAAGAGATTACAAAAGACTCAGTCATCCCACTTCTGAGTATTTATCTGAAGAAATCCAAAACGCTACATCAAGGGGATGTGTGCATTCATATGTTCATTGCTACATTGTTTACAATGGACAGGATGTGGAGGCAGCTTGGGTATCTGTCAATGGAAGAATGGATAAAGAAGAGGTGGTACATATGTATACACGATGGAATATTGCTCGGCCATGGAAGAAATGGGTTCTTCCCATATGCAGCTTCATGGATAGACCTGAAGGGTATTGTCACTGTAAGACAGAGAAAGACAGATGCAATGTGATTTCACTTATGGGTGGAATCTAAAGAACAAAATAAACAAACAAACAAAAAACAGAAACAACTCATAGTTAGAGAACATTTTGATGGTTGCCAGATGGAAGGGATGTTGGGAGTGAATGAAAAAGGGGAAGGGATTAAGAAGTACAAATTGGTAGTTACAAAATAGTCATGGGAATGTAAAGTAAAGCATAGGCAATACAGTCAATAATATACTAATAACTATGTATAGTACCAGGTGGGTACTAGACTAGTCAGGGGGACTGTTTATTAAATTATATAAATGTCTAACCACTATGCTGTATACCTGAAATTAATACAAATTTTAAAGGGGGAAAAACAGTGAAGGGCAATAAAAGGTTCAAATTTCCAGGTTAACACAAATAAGTTATGGGGATGTAATGTACAGCATGAAGAATATAGTCAATAATATTGTGATAGCTGGTACAGTGTCAGATGGTTGCTGGACTTATCATGGTGACCACTTCTTTAGGTATATAAATGTTGAATAACTATGGTCTACCCCTAAACTAATATAATATTGTACACTAGCTATGTCTTAATAAAAACCTTTACAACAACAACAACAACAACAATAATAATAATAATAATAATGAAAGCTGTGAAATCTCTGTTTATATGTCCTAGATAGGGCATATTTCTGCCACTGAATGATATTGCTAATTTTTAGTGTTAAACTGGCTTAAACAACAAGTGTTTATATGGGAGTTCTCAGAAATATAACTGCTTATAAATTTAGCGAAATTGGAAGCTGATTTTTCAAAGTCTGATAGAAAAAGAAAAAGAAGATAGTTTCAACATCCCCCCCTCCCCACAAGGCCCTCCAGCTGGGTTATCAGAAATGTAAACACAGCCACCACAGTTTTAGGCTGAGGTGAAGGAAGGGAAAGGAAAAAGAAAGGCACTTTTAAAAATGTGAGGAGCTGGTCTCAGATGCCAGACCCCACCTCACCCCATTTCAAATGAAAAACTTTGTCTTCTCTGTAATTATTAGTACTTCTTTTTATATGTATGATCTCTGATGTCTGTGTTTATCTGTGTTTTTATATACAATGTGGTGTTTTTTGCCTCTGGTATTACTCGTTTATAATATTGAATTTACTTGAAGGAATTAAGCACTTATATAAATTGAGAAAAAAATAGAAAGTAACCTAAATACTTTTCAGGATCACATGATCTGGGAACATATTTGATACTAAAGCTAGTTTAAGTTTTGATTAAATAGACATGTCTTCTAGAATTATTAACATTAAATATGGTATTTCATTTTACCTGGGTTTACAAAAAAATCAGATTATGTTACCTTTGTTCTGAAATTTGTCAAGAAAATAGGTTGGGTAATAATTGACTTTGAAATCTCATAGAGTTATTAAAAACTAATAAATGGATGTGTTAGGTAGAAGTTAGAAAATGTAGGAGAAGGAGGAGGGGTGGGAGGGGGCCCATAGTGCCAATAGAAAAAGCTCACAATTAGCTTTGATTAACTGCCTCCAGCCACGAATCTGTTTTTACAACAGATGACAAGAAATGGTCTGGAACAAGATAAGGATCTGAGTCAACAGACCTCCACCCATCTCAGGAGGTCACGCCATCCTGTGGGGGAGCATGCACTACTTTTTCCCACCAAATCAATATGTAACTCCCTCACCCTGTTACCGGAGAAGTGATGTCCAGGTTCTTGGCTCGAGCAGCAGACAACAGCTCAAGGGCCCAAGGTGGCATTATTAGGAGAAAAAGTACACTCCAAAGAGTTTGGAGCGGGCAGAGCAAAAGAAGACACTCAAAAGGCCCTGACTAGTGAGGACTTGGAGTTTTTATCCTTTTTTGTCTAGAATGAGCTATTCCTTTCCGGACGTGGGACCTGATTGACACCTGTGATTGACAGGAGGCTATTACCTCATCTTTTTATACTGAGCATGTTCTTTCCCAGAATTCACTGTGTTATAATGCACTTCCGGGCATATGTATGATATTAGAATGATGGTAGAATGAGGCCCAGGTGAAATGAAGGTCTTTACTGCACAGGTGTGAGTGGCGGGTTTAATCTAGTTGGGTATTTTGTACCCATTTGTTCCTCATAGGCGTAGATAATTACCATGAAAAGGGAAGTTTTGGCCAGAGAGGGGAAGTCTTTTGGGCGGTAATGCATAGACCCAATGTCTATCTCTAAATGCCTGCCTTGTTTTTCCCTTGAGAGACGTGATCCCCATAAAATCTTTATGGGAAGTTGAGGGACAGGAGGTCTGTTCTTCTGTATCTGCTTCCTGCTGGACCGGGGCATAGAGCTGTCCCTACCTATTGGGGGATTCACAGAACTCGCGCCCTATCTGATCTCAGATGAGAGGAAGGGGTCTTTGGTTGTGACTTTGGTTGTGCAATCTTGTTGGGGTATCCTCTGTACCTCAAGGCCCCAGAATGAGAAAAAATAGATTTTAATTATAAATCTATTAGCTCTATAGAGCCTGTGGCCATTCAACCAGTCCTTTAGGTGGCCTCAATTGTCCAGGAGCTGGTCCCAGAATGGGTTGGAAAGAACATTAGCTTCAATGATCACAATCAACAAGTATAATGGCCTGGGGGGGGAGGGGGTCCAGAATGGCTTGGGGGATGTTGGGAAGTCACAGTCTTTTAAGTAGTTATCTGAAGCAGGGTGGAGAGACATTCTGTGATTCAGGCTAAAAGCAATCTTTAGTGTAAGATTCAGAAACTGATTAGACGAGTAATCAAAGCCAGGGACTAAGGAGCTAAGAAACTAGGGAAAAAGAGACTTAAAATGTCTATAGTGTGGGGACTCCCATATCAATCCCACCCAGTAAACTACTATAAGTTCTTGAGACAAGAGCTCTCTTGCCCTTTTTGCACCAGCTCTCTCCCAGGCGTTCTTTCTCTCTCTCTCTCTCTCTCTCTCTCTCTCTCTCTCTCTCTCTCTCTGTCTCTCTCTCTCTCTGTCACCTCGGCTAGGCCCTGTTCTACCCATTCTCTTCCCTGAGAACATATCACTAATAAACCCTGCTTGTATATTAATCAGGTTGATTCTTCCCTGTGTCGGCAAGAAAAGAAGAACTGAGACTCCCGTAACAGATGTAGCTAAAATAAAAGGTTTCTGATAAAACTTTTCAGTAATAATTATGTCATGTGACATATACATGCTTAAAACACATTTTCCCCAAAATTCTTTCAGTAATTAAAACCACAGAGTTTTTACTAAGTTAAATTAGATGATGAAAAAATTATTAAATATCTAGGTATTTTGAAATGACATGAAACTCTAAAACATTAATTGTTAGATTAATCTAAGTTTATCTACTTTTGGCTTCTTACTACACAGAAGCTAAAAGATATATTTGGATCTGTTAACGAATATGTCTTTTGCTTTATTAGAAGCAAGCCTCTTAACATTTTTGAATATATGCAGGGATTAGAAAGTACAAATTGGCCGTCACAAAATAGTCACATGGATGTGAAATACAATATGGGGAATATAATCAATAATGTTGTAAAGAAGGATTATGTAGAGTGCCGGATAGGTATTATCAGGGTAAAGATAGATTACATAGGGTGCCAGATAGGTATTATCAGGGTATATATACATTATGTAGGGTGCCATATTATCAGGGAGATCACTTCATTGATTGTGTAGATGCCTGACCAATGCGCTATACACCTGAAGCTGAAGTAGAATAATACTTAATGTCAACTGTAATATATATATGCCTATATATATGGTCACAGAATGTGGAGTACAGCATAGGGAATAGAGTCAATGGTATTGTAATAGCTATGTACAATGTCAGAAGGGCGCTAGACTTGGGGGGTTATCACTGTTGAAGCAGGCCTCGGTTGGGACCCCCTGAGTAGAGGCCTCCCACCATCCCCAGCCTCACCTTTCCTTGTACCTATAGCTTAACAATAGATCATCCCCCTGCAGCTTGAGCTCAGAATGTCTTCTGTCCCATCCAGTTCCCTGTTTTAGAAAATTACCCGGAAAGTTACGATTAATACCCTTAGGCTTATTGATCGTAATCTCCATGCTCTAGCATTCTTGCCAGGCTACTCCCATCATTGTTCCTGGGTTGCTGATGCCACCAGAGAGTCATGTTACCAGAGGGAAGGCTCCATGCAGACCCCTGGAACCATCACTTTACCTTTAGAGGAGCTTCCACATTTTCCTTTAACTACCCAAAGCGAGTCTGAGAATGTTAAGGCAGTTTTTGAACGTGTTAACCCACTGCCTTTTTGAGCCACCAGTGCTCTAATAATAATAGGTGCTCTGACAATAAACGCTTATTCTATGACCCAACTCTTGTGTCGGTCTGTTGGCAGAGCAGCACAGGCAATCTGAGCCCCGGACTCAGTTGGCCTCTGGTTTCATTGTGAAGGGTGTACACATCGAATCATTAGGTTGTTTTGTACATCTGAAACTAATATAATTAAAAAATAAAGTAATTGTGAATATATTTGCCAATGAAAGAGCCTATGTTTCTAAGGGTCATGAAATGCATTCATAAATTTACCAGTCTGAAGATTACTAATTGTTTATCTTTAGTTGTCCCTAGAAATTAATGTTTCCAGGGGTTAAGAATTCTAATTAAGATGGAAAAAAAGCTGTGCGGTTTTTATAATAAAAGGAATTAGATATAAAGATTCGTTTTGAAGGAAATTAAAAGAAAGTGATTTGTCCTAAGGTTGGTTGTTTCTGAATGAGTAAGAAGCAAACTGAAAGAGACTAGGAAAGGTGTAGGTTTGTAAAGAAAAACCTTGAGGAAGTTTTACATAAATTAAGCTGAATAAGATTAAAATTGTTACTGTAGACCGAAAGAATAGGGCTGCGGAGAGAAGGGGTGGAGAAGAAAGAGGATGTGAGGGGAGACAAAGGAAGAAGGAGATGAAATTATTCTTAAGGAAAGGTGCAGCTATCAGACTGGCCAGAACCAGATTTTGGTGACTGAGGATGCCATCTTGCCCTCAAGGTGAACTTCAGCTAATTGTAATAGATCATAATACAGAGGGTGCCAAAAAAATATATACACATTTTAAAAAAGGAAAACTATTAAAATTGTAATACTCAATATATACCGATAACAAAAGATGAATGCAAGTCATGTTTTACTTCTGCAATTACAAGAGGTGCTCAAAGTGGTTACCATCAGCGTCCAGACACTTCTGATTATGGTGAACTACTGCTTGAGCAACGTTGACTGAAGTGTCCACTTGTATACATTTTTGGGGCGCCCTCAGTATTATCAGCATTATGGGTCGGGAAAAATCTCCATCGCCTGTGTCAACACGATAGTTCCAACAAGGGCCAAATAAGGATGACATTCCACCTCCCAATAGAAAAGAGTGGACAATGAAGACCCACCTTGGGACCACCTATGATGTCACCCCTAAATCTTGAATATTTCACAACCTCCCTCTAATAAAATCATAAGCATCTTTGTCCTTCAGGGCAGTTGTTGTTCTCCTGGCCTGCCCACTCCCAGGATTTTGGGAGTGTACTCCCTTTCTATTAATAAATCCTCTGCTTGCTCAGCGTTGCTTGCTTAGCTTATTAGGTTTGTCCTTGAATTCTTTCCTGTGAACTTCACCAAGAACCTGTTTTGAGACAACAAAATAAATTTAATTAAATAAATGAATTTAAATATCAAAAGAAAGATGATGCAAAATTAGAGTTGGGTTTTCTCTCCCTGTTAAATAGGGCAGGGTTTCTTGGACTGTTGATCTGTTACTGTTATGGAAAACTTTTCCATCTAGAGAGCAAAGATTCTATGTTTTATTACAATAGTTCTGTGTTTTGTATTGTTTTAATTAGGTCTTTGATTACTTAAGAACAATCTTCTCAATCCTAAGAACTACTACAGTTTTGCTAACTTCTATTTATGTTTGATGCCTCTTTTGTCACTTTGGGTAAATGAATAATTCAATACTGGATTTCATAATGATATATGATCTTTTTGGTCAAGTGTAGTTGACAAACTTCCCAGCTTCAAATTGAGAGAAGAGAGAGAAAGAGAGAGAGAGTCTTTTGCTTAGCTTGCAAATGGCTTTAGGGTATTCCAGTGATCCCCTGGAACACCTCAAATGATTGATATTCTCTCCTTACAAAAGAGAAACATTAAACTAATTAGGCTTAGTTTAGAGTGTTGAAATTACATAAAAGCTTTGTCAAATAAAGAAATAATAATTATGTTGTATTTGCATACATATATTCTTAATACCTAAGGGGATTTTCTAGAGATTATATAAAAATCACCAAGAGTCTACAAAGTTAAAGTTGTGCATGTATGTGCTTCCCATGAAACTTCTCCCGTGTCCGGGCATGAATCAGATTTTACTGCTTACCATTTTATTCACTATGTTCTTCCAAGTGCATTGATATGTGTGTTAGAATGAATAACAAATGGTTTTATGAGTATGGTGGTGAGTTAGAAAAAGTGGACATTATTAGGTTTATCCTCTGCTCTGTACCTGTGAGAATAATAGCAAAAACAAAACTACTTGACAATTTGATTTCTAAATTGTGTTAGAACGTCAGCTGTCCCAGAAAGTATAAAAGGAAGTGCATGGCTGCCTTTTGAAATACCTGATGCCTTGCCCTACGGGAGACTGCAAAGAACATGGCTATTTTAAAATTGTATAAATAAGTCACTTAAATGCCAGTTGTCTGAAAAATCTTTGATTTTCCTCCTTGATATGAAGATAGAAAACTTATATGAGTAGGGAGTGTTTGATGGACAATGGTAGCTTATGATGGAGACTGACTGAGACCAAGCCTTCAAACAAAGGTTTTGGAGCGTACTAAATTGAATACTCAGTTAGGTGGCAATCTTCCCTGGGTAAGGACGATGAGACAGAAAAGCAAAGTTCTTTGTTGATTGTATTATTGTCAGATTGATAACATTTTAAGTTTTTTGCCATCTACAGACAGTCTCTTTGCAAATATGTTTCATCTCCAGAAAGATTCATAGAGAGGACTCTGGCTTATTTTAGGATACAAGGCTTCTGAGAGTAAATTTTCAGATCATGCCTTTGAACTGGATGAAAATCTACAGAATTTTGAGAAATAACTGGATTCATGGAAATATTAGCCAATAATCAAGATAAACAAGAATTGACTGTGTGGGACTGAATAAACTGGAGTGATTATAATTTTTATAATATTTTTGTTTGAAATATTGCTGATGATTAAGTCTTTTGTTTTCCAGATGCAAGGAAACTTGTTTCTCTTAAGCTCCATATACTTAAAGCAATTTGGTAAATTATGCCTTTATAAGCAGTGTTGAGATATTTACATTTATCTCCCTACCTGATCCCTCCAGAATTTGGAAACTCTTAATGAGTGAGTATTATTATTTTCATGGCAATATGGTTGCATAGATTCAATAAGAATCTGATCTCTTTATAATAGGACACAATTGTAAACTCCTGATAAGTCTTTAACTGAAATGTCATGTTTGAAAGAGATATGCACAGACTCTGGATGTGACCGGAAAGCTCTAAGAAATTAAAATTGGCTTTGGAAGCCAATAAACCCCCTTGGAAAAACAGCCTGGTGCCTTGCTAATATGGTTCACAGAAGTCTTTCCAGGTAACGAACAAAGGTTGCATTCCTGGGAGATGGGAAAGGAAGAACCTCAAGACATTTTCAGGAACCTCAAGAACCTGAGGAATTCACCCAAATTCTATAGGTATTTCAGGCAAGGTCTATGGTGTTGCCAGAAAATGGGTTCTTGCTGTATGCCACAGTAAAGAATTCAAGGACATACCACATATGCCAAGCAGGCAGCAGATTTATTAAAAGGACAGTACACTCTTAAGAAGGTGAGAGCATGCAGGCCCAGAGAAGGGCAGCTGCCCCAAAAAACAATAAGACTTGGGGATTCATTTCACTAAAAATGAAGGTGTGAACTATTCAAGACTTAGGGGTGCCATTGCAGGCGATCCTAGGCTGATCCTTGCTGACCACTCCTTTCCATCAGGAGAAGGGATTTTTCTCCTTGTATGGCTCAATCGGAACTGGCAACACAGGGGATGGAGATTTTTCCCTAACTGCAATGCTAATAATAATATTATAATCTATTATAATTGGCTAACATTTGTCTGGAGGGACAAGACAGTGTCCTGGATCTACTCCTGGCCACTGAAATCTAGTTCTGGCCAGTCTGGTAGCTGCACTTTTCTTAAGGATGATCTCATCTCCTCCTTCCCTTCCTCCCCCTCCCTCCCAACATCCTATTCTTTCTGGTAACAATGGCAAGGATGTAGTTTGGCTTCTTAGCCCTGAGAGGCTAATTGAAGTTCAATCTGGAGATGCCTTTTGAAAACCAGCAAAGCAAATTTAAGGGAGGCTGTGTGATGAAGTGCTAATCTTGTTGCACTTATATAAGTGAAAGGCCAAGTTTATTGAGGCTAGACTTACGCAATGAATTGGTCTCAATTTGGCTATCTTTGATAAAAATGAGGGTGATTTAAGAAGAAAAATTGTTTCAATAGAGACCATAACGCACAATTGTGGATATTAGATTCTAGTTCAGTTAATTCTCTTTAAAGTTTTGTTTTTCACCTGTGGATAGACTGGATCCTAAAATTTCTGGTGTGTTTGGTTGCAACCCTCTGAACTAGTGTTTCATTTTTTTCTCTCCCCTTTGCCTTGGAATTATTGAGAATTAAAACTGTTTTTCTTTCTGAGCCCTGCAATTGCAGGTGGCAGCTCAATGACATGATGTAAAATTGGGGGAAATTGTCTCAACAGCTCATGCTTGGATGATCTCAGTGATAGTGTAAGAACTTTCCTGATTACTTGATGACATCATCAGAGAAATTAAAACTGCAGACCAGGAGAATCTGTTGGATTGTCACTGCCTGCCTTCATTACCTTTTATTTGTTTCATATTAGCGTACAGATACCCTGGCCTACTGCTTCTTCTACCATTGCTGTAGTCTCTGTTTATAAATTGAACACTCAGAATGCCCCCTGTAAGGCCAGAAGAGATGGGTGTGAGAGATTGTAAGAGCTAGATAAGAGGGGCATGACTGGTAGACCAATCTGACTCCTTCTTACAAGCTAATCCTCCCTCTTGATTGAGCCTGGACCTACTTTCCTCAAGATTGAGGGATGAATAAAAAATAGGGGAGGTGGGGACTGTAACAGGGTAAAATGTTTCTCTCCCTGACTCCACCTTAATTTCAGCCTACATTTCTATAGGTATGCTAATTGACTGTAGGAACTCTGCCTGAGACTTAAATAACCTCTGATCCATCAGGAACAAAAAGATTTGGAGATTTCCCTGCTCTTCCTTGGATCATACCTCTTAGCCCACCCTTTCTGCCTTCCCTTGATATAAAAGAAGCCTAAATTCTGGGCTCTCTTAAAATGGATTTGATAAAACTAGAAATCTCCCATCTTCTCACCATGGTGCCACTTCAAATAAATACAACCTTTTGTTATCCCAAACTCTGATCTATTGAATATTAAATATTTGATGCATAGAGCACATGGGCCTTGTGACTGCAACAATAATAGATGTCTTAAGCATTAAAAAAACAGGAGAGGAGATCCAAGATGATGGAGTAGATAAACATTGTGTGTGCTTCCTTATGTGAACACATTAAAATTACAATTAAATTATAGAACAATCAACCAGGAGAACCAGCTGAAGTCTAGCTGAACAGAAGTTTTATAACTAAGGATATAAAGAAGAAGCCATGTCAAGACTAGTAGGAGGGGCAGAGACATAAAACTGAGTGGCCCCAAACCTCCATGTCGCTGTTGAAAGCCAGGAGAGCTATCTCAGCCACAGAGGTTCCCTCTAGAGGAGTAAGAGACCCCAGCCTCACATGGGCCTCCCGAGCCCAGAGTACTGGTGCCAAAAAGAGGAGCCCCCACAACACCTGGCTGTGAAAAACAGTGGGGATTTCGAACATCCAGTAGGACAGAAAGTGGCAGAAAACCCAGGCATCCTCTTAAACAACCCACACACTTGTAGGCACTCACCTTGGGCTCCAGCAGAGGGACCGTGATTCCAAGGGCATTGGAGGCTTATGGGGGCACAGACTGAGGTGTGTGGCTTCAATGTGAGGGCTAGAAAGCAGTCGTCATTTTTCCTGTGTGGGATCCTTCTACCATGCAGTGGGCAAGCAGGTGCCATCTTGCCCGTGTTGAGCCCTCCCCCAACAGGCCAAATCTGAATGTGATTGGCCTGATGATCTCTGCTCCCCCCACCATGCCGACTAACTGGGACTGCGTCCCACCCAAGTCCCCCAACACTGGGAGCACTTTCTCAAATGAGCAGCCAGCCCTGCCCACTTTCACTCTTTCTTGAAAACCTATCGAAGTCCACAAAATGCTGGCGGGCTTCAGCTGGCCTCAGTGTTCTCTGAGGCTTTTACTTCAGGCTCAGCACTGGCACCAAACCAGAGTCTACATTAACCTGGTGACCACAACTCTTCCCATTCTGGTGACTCCCTGAGACCCTGCCTCACCCAACTCCTGTTCCACACAAGGCTTTATGAGGGGCTGAACCTTAAGGGAGCTGGCAGGTGACAGCAGGCCTGTGTGTCCTGGCTTTTTGCAGAGCTACCCCAGGCCCAGTACTGTTTGTAGCTATCCTCAGTTCACAGCGTGTCCCCTCTCACGCACCTCCAGAGTTAGCACAGACAGCGAACAACCTTGGATTGCTTTATAGCTCCTACGAGGTAGCCCCCAAGCAGTCACAGGCAATGGCTGACATGGGCCTGCACTGAAGCCCCTCCCAAGAGTTTCCAGAACCACCAAACCTGGAGGTTGGCCTCAGACCACAGCAGAGCACCACCCATTAGCACCACAAATAGCACACCCAAAGGGGGGGGCTCAACAGACACCAGAGCTCAATGGGGCAAATCCCACTCAGGTAAGCCCCCTGCCTGTAAGCTGTGGACATGACCAAACCCCACAGCCAATCAGTCTGAGGGTCAATCCTAGCTATTGATGTGCCAATAGCAATCAAGTCTCAGCTATAACAGGAGTGGACACACATCAAACACAAGGGACACTGCTAGAGCACCCTGAGCAGGTGACGAGGGAGACTGTGCCAGGGCCTCACACGGCAGCTACTACATAAGGTCACCTGGCCAAGACTGAAAGACATAGCAGTTCTACCTAATACATAGAAACAAAGAGAGAGGCAGCCAAAATTAGGAAACAAAGAAATACATCCCAAATGAAAGAACAGGAGAAAACTCCAGAAACAGAACTAAACAAAATGGAGTCAAGCAACCTACCAGATACAGAGTTCAAAACAATGGTTATAAGGATGCTCAAGGAACTTAGTGAGAACTTCAACAAAGAGATGGCAAGGAAAAGAAAAATAGAAACCATAAAAAAAAAATAGTCTGAAGTGAAGAATAAAATAACTGAAATGAAAAATGCACTAGAAGCAATCACCAACAGACTAGATGAAGTAAAGGATGAATCAGCAATTTGGAAGACAAGATAACAGAAAACAACCAATCAAAGCAACAAAACGAAAAAATAATCCAAAAAAATGGGAATAGTTTAAGAGACCTCTGGGACAACATCAAGCATAACATAGGGGTACCATAAGGAGAAGAGAGAGAACAAGGAATTGAAAACCTATTTGAAGAAATAATGACTGAAACTTTCCTAATCTGATGAAGAAAATAGACACACAAGTCCAGGTAGCACAGACAGTCCCAAATAAGATGAACTCAAACAGGCCCAAACTGAGACACATTATAATTAAAATGGCAAAGGGTAAAGACGAGGAGAGAATCCTAAAACCAGTAAGAGAAAGGCAACTAATAACTTGTAAGGGAGCTCCCATAGAATTGTCAGCTGATTTCTCAACAAAAACTTTGCAGGCCAGAAGGGATTGGCACAAAATATTCACTTTGATGAAAAGCAAAGACTTACAACCAAGACTACTCTACCCAGCAAAGCTATCATTTAGAATCAAAAGACAAATAAAGAGCTTCCCAGATGAGAAAAGGCTAAAGGAGTTAGTTCATCACCACCAAACCAGCCTTACAAGGAATGTTAGAGGGACTTCTTTAAGATGGAAAAAAATGATCAAAATTATGAATAATAAAATGGCAATCAATAGCTACATATCTATCAACAATTACTTTCAACGTAAATGGATTAAATGCTGCAATCAAAAGACATAGGAGGGCTGGATGGATAAGAAAACAAAACCCTTACACATGCTGCCTACAGAAGAATCACTTCAGATTAAGACATACACAGACAAAGAGTAAAGGAATGGAAAAAGATATTTCATGAAAATGGAAATGAAAAAAAAAAAACCCAAAAATCTGGGGTAGCAATACGTTTACCAAACAGAATAAACTTTAAAACAAAGACTATAACGAGAGACAAAGAAGGATCCTGAAATCCCACTTCTGGATATTTATCTGAAGAAACCTAAATGCTACTTCAAGGGATGTGAGCATCCATATGTTCATTGCAGCAGTGTTTAAAATGGACAAGATGTGGAGGCAGCCTGGGTATCTGTTGATGGATGATTGGATAAAGAGGAAGTGGTACATATATACAATGGAATATTGCTCAGCCATGGAAGGGAATGGGTTCTTGCCATCTGCAGTGGCATGGGTGGACCTGGAGTGAGTTGTGCTGGATGTAGTATGTCAGACAGAGAAAGACAGATGGAATGTGATTTCACTTATAGGTGGAATTTAAAGAACAAAATAAATAAACAAAACAGAAACAAACTCATAGATACAGAGAACATATTGATGGTTGGCCAGATGGGAGGGGTTTGAGGGTGAATGGAAAAAGAGAAAAGATTAAGAAGCACAAATTTGTTGTTACAAAGTAGTCATGGGGATATAGTAGATAGCATAAGAAATATAGTCAATAATATTGTAATAACTATGTATGGTGTCAGATGGGTACTAGATTTGTTGGGGTGATAGATGGGAGTAGGTTGGGGGGGGGGGCAGGGTGAAAAATGTGAAGGGATTAAGAAGTACAAATTGAGGTCAGCCCGGTGGCTCAGGTGGTTGGAGCACCATGCTCCTAACGCCGAGGTTGCCGGTTCGATTCCCACATGGGTCAGTGAGCTGTGCCCTGTACAGCTAAGATTGTGAATCTCCCAGAAACTGAGTTGCCATGAGTGGTAGGAAGCCAGCATGAGTGGGACCAACAACTGGTGAACTGCCTCAGCCGGGGGGGGGGGGGGGAGGAGCTCAAGGCTCATAATACCAGCATGGGGCAGGGAGCTGTGTCCTATACAACTAGACTGAGAAACAACGGCTTGAACTGGAGCGGGTGTGGAGGGAGGTGGAAGAAGGGAGGGGGGAAAAGAAGTACAAATTGGTAGTTACAAAATAGTCATGGGGATGTAAAGTAAAGCATAGGGAATACAGCCAACAATATGATAATAACTATGTATAGTGCTAGGTGGGTACTAGACTAGTCAGGGGCAATCTCTTCTTAAATTACATGAATGTCTAACCACTATGCTGTACACCTTAAATTAATATAAAATAATACTGAATGTCAATTCTAATTGAAAAATTTAAAAAGAGGGAAAGGGAAAGGGGAACAAGAGGTCCAAATCTCCAGGTATAAAACAAATAAGTCATGGGGATGTAATGTACAACATAAGGAATATAATCAATAATATTGTGATAGCGTGGTACGGTGTCAGATAGGTCTTGGACTTATCATGGTGATCACTTTTTTAGGTATGTAAATGTTGAATAACTATGGTGTACCCCTGAAACTAATATAATATTGTATGTTAGCTATATTTTAATTAAAAAATCTTTAAAAGAAGAAGAAAAAACAATTTAATTATGTACGTAAACACAGGAGTTCACAAAGAAATATGTGGCTCGAGGAGATGGCCAAAATTCGGAGATTTACATGCCATCTTTGGCTGGACAAAAGGAAAAGCATTTTTCAGCATGGAGGGAGGTTGAGAGGTAAGTTATGGGAAGGTGACCGGGGAATGTGTGTTAAGAGTTTAATAAGGTTTGTGTTAAACAAAAAATCTTCCATGGCTGAAAGCTTTTCTGAATAAAAGAGTTTATTGAGCCATGGGCTAGCCAGAAAAAGGACCAGGAGCTGGGACATACCATCTAAACCACAAACAACATGGCTCAGTGGAGAAGGCTAAAATGTCTGCCATCCTGGAGTTGATGTGCTCTCTTATACCTTATGTTTTAGGGAAAAAAGATGTAAGTTGTTTTAAAAGAATTTACACTGGCTATAAATAAGGGAAGCAGGAAAAGGTGAAGCAGGGACAGTGCTAAGGTAGGTTCACAGTTCATAAGGAAGAAATATATACTACTGTTGATTGGCTGTGAGCAAGAGAAAGTTCATGCATAAGCAGGAGGCAGAGGTGTCTGGTGGTGGGCTATTTCTTTTTTAGATACACCTGAACGTACATTCAGGAATGTGAGAAGTTTTGTGTTAGTTGGCCCACAGCTATTAACGGGTTAATTACTCCTGTCTCTATGACTTTCAGGCCTGCTGTAATTTAATTTAGGATATCTCAGAATTTGTCTCTTGCCATTTGTTAGGGAGATTTAAGTCAGTGCCTTCTCCATTGCATGAGTTAAGAGTTTTCCTCCTTCTTCCTGGTATGAGAGGAGGAAACACTTTTACAAACAGGAATTTCCTTTATAAATGTAAATGTCCCTTACAAAAAGGAAACTTATGCTCTTCTTTTAAACTTTCTTCTATGTAGGTATTTCTCAAGGTAATCAGTTCAAAATAGTCATTATGCCAAAGAGGCATATTCTGGGGTGGCATATTCTGGCCCCATATCAGTTCTATTCTTGCTTTTTCCTCCTCATTGTCTTTGGGACAGTCCATGCATGCCTCTGGGGAATCAGGATTGACTCAGAGCAGGATGCAGTTCTCCTCAGAATCAGAATCAAGTGGCACAAAAGTCCTGCATAGGTAAGGCACTAAGAAAAAATGGGTGCAATCTCACCAGCCTTAGTGATTTTTTTATATGTATGTATATTACACCATACTGTAATATGGTGGTGTGTTAACCACTTAACTCTAATATAAAGGTTAAAGAACAAGAGTATCAAAAATAACATAGCTATAATACTTTTTAATGAATACACAATATAAAAAGAGGTAAATTGTGACATCAAAGAAATAAAAGGGGAAGTAAAAAGGTAGAATTTTTGTATGGGACTGCATTTGAGATGTTATCAGCTTAAAACAAACTATTATTTCTATACTATGTTTTATGTAAGCCTTATGATAACCACAAAGCAAAAATTTACAGTAAATTCACAAAGATAAAGAGAAGATAATAAAAGCATTTTGCTATGGAAAATCATCAAAACACAAAGGAAAGCAGCAAGAAAGGATGAGAGGAACAAGGGAATTATAAAACAGACAGAAAACAATCAAGATGGTATTAAGTCCTTACTTATCAATAATTGCTCTAAATGTAAATAGATTAAATTCTCCTATAAAAAGGCATAGAGTGGCTAAATAGATTTAAAATAGCAGGACCCAACTATATGCTGCCTGGAAGACACTCACTTCAGCTTTAAGGGCACACATAGGCTCAAAGTAAAGAAATAGAAAGAGATAGTCCATGCAAGTGGAAACCAAAAAAGAGCAGGAGCAGCTAGACTTACATCAGACAAAATAGACTTTAAGCTAAGAATGGTAACAAGAGAAAAAAATTTGCAATGTGCAGAGCTCTGTCAGCCCCCAGGTTCCCACAGCTTCACTTCCTCAGTGCCACGACGATGAACCAGCTTTCTCTCTTCAAGTTTTGCTCCTAGGCACCCTGCCATTTGTGAGAACATGGATGGACCTTGAGGGTGTTATGCTAAGTGAGGTAAGTCAGAGAAAGACACATACGGTATGATATCACTTATATGTAAAAATTGAGGAGAAGCAGAGTTTTGCCACCTCCAAAATAATGCTTTTGGGGGGATATTGATTATTTTAAACTGGTTATTTACAAGAAATGAAAGGCTCAGGAAAAATCTTTGACTTCTCCTCTAACTGCCTAAAGGAATTTAGGTAGAGGACCTGCTCCAGAAAGAGAGATATCATCACAGATAACTATAGTTTAATATGAACTAGTGTGTAATACACAGGGAGGAACCCAGCAAGGCCCATTTGATCCAAGTCCTCTCCGCGTCCCATTGATAAAGATGCCCAACAAACATTCATTTACCAAACACTTGCTTTCTCATCTCCATGTGAATTGCATTTCTCCCTTTTGTAGTCCCAAACTGCAACCTGCCCTCCTCCTCTTTAGTTCCTTGGGCCCCATATTCTTAGGGAACCCCGTATGTACATGCGTAATAAATTTGGTCACTTTCCTGTTAATCTGTCTCACGTTAACTTGATTATTAGACCAACCAGATGAACTTAGAAGAAAAGTGAGGTTTCTTCCCCCACAAAACTAAAAAAAAATGAACTTGTAGAAACAGAGGGTAGAATGGTGGTTACCAGGGACTGGGGGATGGAGGAATTGGGGAAATTTTTGTCAAAGGGTACACACTTGCAGTTAGAAGATAAGTTCTGAGGATCTAATTGTAGTCACCAATACCGTATTGTATACTTCAAAGTTGCTAGGAAACTAGATCATAATTGTTCACACCACAAAATGAAATGATAATTATGTGAAGTGCTGGAGGTGATAGCTAATGGTCTATGGTGGCAATAATAATATATAAATGTATCAAATCCACATAGTGTACACCTTAAACTTACATAATATTGTATGTCGATTATATCTCAATTTTAAAAAATTAAAAAAAGATTAGAATACATTGGATGGATAAATGTCAATAAAAGATAACACAAAAAAAAGTATTTTTGTCAACAGTTCTCTTCATAAATAATGTTTTCACCTCTGACCCCCTAGCAGTTTCATCTTATTCACTTTTGTTTTTCCTCAGTGTGCTGTCCCAATACTGAGCGGTCAATCATCTCAATGTTGTAATCTATGAGATGCTACATCTCTCTATGTGCAAGCCTAACACTCCTGGATCAGGAAGCTAGATGTCGCAAGGACCACTCAAGCAGGGACAGCAGCAATGAAAATAGGACACTGGTCTCCATCAGAAGCAGGACCCCCTGGGATGCCCAAGGCACTCATTTCATAGCGCTTTAAGATTGTGCGCCTTGGAACGGCAGTGCCCAAAAGGCAAACACACCCTTCAGGCCCCTGAAGCCATGGACTATCTGACAGACCAACAAAAATGAGCGTGTGCTCCTTGCATGTCTGGCATCCTCTTGGGTCTTCAGATGCCTGAAGGATGAATCTTGCATCCAGTCCCCCCTTCAAGGCCCAGCACCATCCAAAACCATCCACACTCAACTATCTGTGCACTCGTGCACGTTAACTCATTTGATACTTGCAACACTTCAGTGAGGTAGCTATAATCATCATGCTTATTTTATAGAGGTTATTGTCTTCTAGAATGACCGACATTTCATTGACATTTTATGCATGAAAACAATTATCCAAATAGTGTGTTTAAATGTAAGGATGGGAGCGGCCAGAAGGCTCAGTTGGTCGGAACGCGAGGTTTTAACAACAAGGTTGCTGGTTCGATTCCCACATAGGATGGTGGGCTGTGCCCTCTGCAACTAAAGATTGAAAACGGCGACCGGACTTGGAGCTGAGCTGCGCCCTCCACAATTAGATTGAAGGACAATGACTTGGAGCAGATGGGCCCTGGAGAAACACTGTTCCCCAACATTCCCCAATAAAATAATAATAATAAAATAAATAAATAAATAAATAAATAAATAAATAAATGTAAGGGTGGGAATTTTTCTCTAGGACAGTAAGGGTTATTTTGGATGATTAGATGCTAGTGTAAACCAGCTATTCGCCACATAAATATAGATCAAAGAAAGAGAGGTTGAACCTTCAATACCAACCAAGGAGAGGTCATCTTTTTGAAGGTCCTCTTTGAAAAGGAGGAATATCTTTTTTTTTTTTAAGAAGGTCTCACATATTTATTACTGAACCAACCTATTAGTGCAGAAACATATTATGAGAAAATTCTTTTTTCAATAATTTCCCAGTGAAACACACCCAGCTGTTCAGATAGTAGCACTCTTTTCAGAGCTCTAGTAAGATCCGAGCAAGCAGGATACAGCATAAATATGTGTGCCATCTCATGTGCAGTTCCTATAAACCTACCTTGGTGCTTCTCCAATGTCTCCTGTTGGTGTTGTGCCTGCTTTTATTACTAGTTTTCATCCAAATCCGTTGGGGAATGGGCCACTTCTGCTTTTGTTTCTTGGAATCACTTGATCCTGAAAGTCTTGTGAGAAGACATGGCCAGTAAGCGTCAACTGCACACACCACCATGGCAGAGAAAAAGAGAGGAGAATGAGGAATATTCTTGCCTGGAGGTTGCTACAGCTAGATTAGATGCTGAGCTATCCTACTTTACAGACTCTCAAGAAATGAGTCTCACGAAGTGTACCTCGCAACTGCTCTATCTCCACCTCTCTCCATCCCTACCTCTCTCTCCCCCTCATCTTCTGGGCAGGGTTAGCCCCAGTCTTTTCCAATCAGAGTAATTATATTACTTACCAATTCTTCTCTTGGCTTAGGCATCAACATGGTGCAATTTGGCTTAGGTAAGGCTTCAAAACGTAGTGTCCTGTGCAATTAAAAAAAGGCAGAGGCTATGCGCTTAAGGGCCGATTTCTCTCAAGGAATTATACAGACACTGGCTCATTTTCCCACAGGGCATTCCATTGAGAGAGGTAGAACATAGACGTTATCCTGCAGGTGGTCTGACTCCCAAAGTGTAAGTAGTAACTGATTTGAAGACAGCCTTGTGGAGACTTTAATTTATAGGGACTGTGCTAACTGCTAGAATTGAATTTCAGTACACCAGTTGGTGTCAGAATACTTACAAATTATTATTTATAAACTTTTTTTCTCACTGCTTCATTAGTATATTTTTCTATTTGTGAAAATTACTCTAGTATCTTGTGGCACAATGAAATACATCGTAATTTTATCCCAGTAAAATTAATGGACTTTTTCTTTTCATTTGACAGCTTTTAACTGAGTAGCAGGGTTTCCAGGAACAAATTAAAGTCATGAACAAAGGATAAGATTATTTAGAAAATCTATAATGCAAATCCCAAGTGAGGAGTTGTCATTTGCTCGCTTGGTAATAAAGAAGCTAATACTCAGGAATCAGATAATGAAGACTCCTGACCACATAAAAAACTTCAAAGGAAATTGGGTTTAAGGAGATTACCTATCAAAAAAAACTCCCCTCAAAGTCCTAAATATGAATTCCTTTTCACACTTTCCTGTTGTGATTGACTGAATACTGTGCTAGATGTGTCCACACTTAATCTTCATGAATGGTAAGAGGAGTTAATTAGCATCAAGGGAAGAACACATGCACAAGTATCATAATAAAATGGGATTTGTGGGCATGCGAAGAGACCGCAAGGTAAACCAGACTCAGTCTAGGTAATTAATCTAACTAGATTGCCAAGAAACAGGTTCCATTTCTTATTTTGTGCTCTTATTGATTTGTCTTTGCTGCTATGAATGTTTGTCACTGTCAACGAGTCCTTTAATAATCTTTTTATTCTTTAGGAAATAAAACAAAACCTCCTTTAGCATGAGCACATTATTCTTTTATGGGCAACTGTTAGTTTTAGTAACCTACTATCTGGTTCCCTGGGAAAAGGCTTATTGATTTTTCTCGTGCCTGCTGTTAATGCTTGAGGCTTGGCAATGGAGACTCAGCCAGTCTACACAGGGAGCTGTTTACATGTCCAGCATAATTATTATTGGGTTGTATAATGTGCATGAGGCTACTGGTACTTACACTCTTTAGTAAACAAAGTTGTTCTTTCCTCTCATTGCTGCAACATCTAAAATCATAAACACACCTACAGTGATCCCATTCTGAAACCTGGATTATACACAGTAAGAAGTTAGAGGCAGCTCCTGAATATGGACCTATCCAAACATGTGTTCAGAGAGACCAAGGGGATCCTGCATTACTGGTCCCAGAACCATAGTAACACACAAGCAGAAAGAAGGCATGATTTTTCTCTTAACACTAGTCTCTCTCCACCCCCCACTCCACCCCCACAACTTCTACAGATACTTCTTCACTCTCCTCCCTTCCTTCCAGACCTCAGCAACTCATTAGTTTCTGTCAATGGAAATTCAGTCTCTCGACTTGTTAATGCTGTTAATATTTTAAGGTTATCAGAATAAAGATTTTACAATAAAACAACCGAGTGGCAGCCTATTGGGCTGACCAAGTGAGCTAACCAAGGAACTCAAAACACTGGTCAGGAGGAGTCATGCACAGAGAACTGCGAAGGCCTGAGAAAAGGAGTCCAGGCAAGTGACCAGATGGTCCAAAGGTGAAGGCAATGAATGTTGGTCGTTTTGACCGAGAGCGCAGCTTCTTGAAATGTGATGGGGTCCACTTTAAGTCCACACCAGCCACTTCCAGAGCCAGAGACGTTTTGAGTCCTTGGCCCAAGGTCAGTGGTTCTCAAATGATACAGGTAAGCAGAGATCTCTCTGTAAGCAAACAGAACCTGTCTGCTTACACAGAGGGGGAGAAACGTGTCCAGGGGAAAAGGAAATGAATAGGAACAATGGTGGTTGGGGGGCAGGGTGATGAAGGGATGGGGAGGGCATTGTAGTTCTATGTGACAAGGAGGTCAAGAAAAGAAAAAAAAACAACCCTGTGCCTCAATTCAGCTTAGGCAAGCTACCTAACAATGGAAGATAAGCAGGTCAGAGCAAAAGTGCTGTGGGAAATTTTCGGCCACCAGCACATATCTTCCTTTAAAAACATGTACCCAGTTAAGCTTACCCCAAAACTGGATATCCTGTTGCTGCAGCAAAGATAAGCAGAACATCCCCTTAAGGAAAACCTACCCCTGGGAACATTCCCTTACCCCTGGGAACATCCCCTTAAGGAAATCTACCCGAGAACATCCTCTTAAAAAAAAAAAACACACAGCACCCCTTTTTGTCTCCAAGACACATAAAAAGGGATGGGAAACAGTGCTCAGGGCTCTCGCTCACTGCTATGTCAGTGGAGGCTTGAGCCCAGATTCGAATCTGTAATAAAGGCCTTGTTAATTTGTCCAATTCGGCTCCGTGGTCATTTCTTGGGGACTCGCTCCGTAACATTCTACAGGCCTTCAATACATGTCAGAGAACCCCAAATTTATGATTCAAAAGGTTCAGCCTCAAATCAGCTCAAGAGAGTGGTCACTGACATTTGTAACAGGCTGAATTTAACTAAAAAACTGAGTAAAAAAAAGAAAGCCAGTTCTGGCTTCTGTAAACTATTTTCTAATTAACCAAGTAGCATTGAGACATTAAATAATAATTAGCTCATCTAGATTAAGCTGGTCCCTTCTAATCTCAATTCTTTTCAAGCTCTAGAAGACAAAGGAAACCTGGATCTGGCACAGATAATAATCTGGTCTAGTTTTTGGTCTCTATTTTAGCTTTGATTCCACACAAATAGACTGTGATATCAACAAACTGATCCTTTAATTTTCTAGATTAACCTTTGAGAAACCCTTCTAGTGGCTCAGCCTTCTCTTCCTTTTTCCTTTTTTCAACTGTTGTGGATACCAAGGAAACAAACTTGTTATATACTTGTTATTATACCACTAGAAGAGCTTTGCTCTGCCTATCCCAAAGCCCAAATATTTAAAGCATCAATTATTATCGTTTTTTTCTACAAGAACTATGCCCGAGGCAGGGGTTATGCAAAGTAGGCAGCTTTAAAACTGCTGGGGACATTAGCCATGTAGATAAGCTGTCAAAAGCCAGGGTCTGGCCTTTCTGTAATGGTGAAAGAGGGCCCATAAAAAGTGAAGAAGCACTGATGCCCAGCCAAATTAAAGTCATTGCCAAATCTGCTCATTCACTCATTCCACAAATTTTTACTGCATGCCTGCTCTGTGAAACGTGCTGTCACCTTCAGGATCTAGATGTAGTGTAATTAATAGGTGGCTCTAAATCATGTCCTCCAAGGAAGTTGAAATAATCAGGAATGGGGAGCTTAAAATAAGATTCTGGGCAGACATGAGAGCCCTCATGCCTAAATATTTCACCTTTTTCCTTGCAGTAGAGATTAGACTTGTCTTGTACAGGACCACAAGAGTATCAATCGGTGGAAATTGGTGGAAGGAAACCGTAGCAATGCTAAGAAAGAACTTGCTATCAGAGCAATCTGAGAATGAGCTGTGTAGGGAGGAGCATATGCCTCATTAGCAATATTGGTACCTAGGACACTATACACAATAGGCGCTGGAGGCCGCGCCCCTAAGTCAATCTTAACTGACTGCTTCCAGTCAAAACATCTGTAATCCTCTCACCCCCAATCAATCACTGCCAACAGACTAGCATGCTTTTTGTTGTTTTTTTAGAGGAACACTTTATTGGGGAACAGTGTGTACTTCCAGGACTTTTTTTTTCCAAGTCAAGTTGTTGTCCTTTCAATCTTAGTTGTGGAGGGTGTAGCTCAGCTCCAGGTCCAGTTGCCGTTGCTAGTTGCAGGGGGCACAGCCCACCATCCCTTGCGGGAGTCGAACCCACAACCTTGTGGTTGAGAGGACACGTTCCAACCAACTGAGCCATCCAGGAGCTCAGCGGGAGCTCAAAGTGCCGTGTTCAATCTTAGTTGCAGGGGGTGCAGCCCACCATCCCTTGCAGGACTCCAGGAGTTGGACTGGCAACCTTGTGGTTGAGAGCCCACTGGCCCATGTGGGAATTGAACCAGCAGCCTTCGGAGTTAGGAGAACGGAGCTCTAACCGCCCGAATCACCGGGCCGGCCCCCAGACTAGCATGTTTTTTATTCTGTGCATTTTTTTAAGTGACATTGTACCACATATACAATTTTCCACCTTTTATTGAAAATATTTCTCTAGGCTATTTTGTAGACTACCAGTATTTGTCAAAGCTATCCCTAATTGTTGGACATTTAGTTTGGTGGTTAGAGCAATTCTCAAGACACACTACCTGGTTTGAATCTCACTTCCTGACTGCTATCTTGGAAGTTATTCTTTGTGCCTCAGATCCTTCCTTTGCAAAATAGGGTTTATACCTCACAGAGTTGATGTATTAAAAAAGCTATTCAGTCAAGCAGTAACAACAGTGCCTAGCACACAGCATGCACTTAAAAATTTTACCAACATAGGTAAACGCCTACAAATCGGTAGAAAAAAATGGTGACTGAAATAGACCAAAATTACCAGGTGTCTTTCATGGAAAATAAAGCTTAAGGTTTGTCTAGCACAATCTTAGGGTGGGTGTGGGACTTTAGGTTTGAGCTATTTTACAACTCTGAATGTTGTAATAAATACTACTTGCCTAGACACGCACATTCTGTCTGATGGATAGTACTTAACTTCCCTCCCGTTGAAAAAGGCAGTTTTACACTTGCTTCTAAATTCATTTCAACATCCCTGAATCACCTATTGTGATCTTTTTAGTTCTCCTTTAAAGAGGTAGAAACATCTTACTGGTTTCATTAATGAATTACATCTTTGACAGGAGGTATTGTTTAACAGGTTCCACGCAGCCCTAAAGTAATAATTCAAGGGTCCCAAACCTAAGAATATGCTCGAATGGTTGGACTTCTTTCATAGGATCTATATTTTGCCAACATTATTGAACTTTTACTAGGTAATTCAACTCAACAATTGAGGACCTACTGTTAATATGCAATGTATCATGCTGTGGTAAATATGGACAGAAATAATAGTTCCTGCCTTCTTATATATAATTAATCGATCTTTGGGGACAAGAGACAGTCTTAACCTTACAATGTGTGCTGTGGGTACTAAAAGCAGTAGCACAGATGACAGACTCAAATTTCAATACAGTTTTGATCCCTTTCTAACTTAAGATGGGAAATAACAATCTGTAAGCCTCAGGTTCCTCAGATACTTAATAAGATCTATGGAATCATATTGAGATTTGGAAAATACACATCTGGTATATAAATTTTTCTATTTTAGTTTTCAGGTGTACAAAACATGTCTGGCATATAAGTTTTAAAACAGATTTTTTATTAGCAAGTTTTTCAAGCCCGTTAATAGAGAAACCAGGCCACCTGTCCACACTAGCCTTTGCACCACCACCACACACACACACAAGGCCAGGACAGAACAGACTCATACCCGAGTCAAATACATCTCATGTTCTCATTTACCGAAATCAGTTCTCAGAATGTTTATCATCCCATCTTTTAACACTTGTCTGGCTGAGAGCTTCTCACCTGATCTACACACTCCTCTCCATTTGAATCATCCTGCACCTCCTCACCCTGATTGCACCCTGGCTCTTCCTGCAAGACACTCCCCTGGCAGCAGCTGCAGTTTACCATCACTTACTCCTGGATGGAACTCAGGGTTAGCAGAGGTGGATTTACTATGCTCTTGAAACTTGCCTCAGTGTCCTTCACTTCCATAACCTCCTTCTAAAGCCCTAAAAGGTACACTAGCAAAGTATTCAGTTGTTTTTGAAAAAAAATCGCAATTTAACCAAAATCAGTTGAAAAACATTTTATCCACTCCTACCTTCTCCCTCCTTGCAGAGGGCATTGCAGTGATATAGGCACACGTTTCAGTTGACCACCTCCTACTTAGCTTTAAGTCCCTTTCCTGGTCCTCCTTTGCTCTACTTTGCTGAATGCCACCTGTTCCTGGAGTAACCCAGGAACAATCCTCTTTTCTGTTATTCACCCCCTACTTTAGGGCTTAGATCTCATCTAGTTACAAGGATGAGATCCCAATACCAGACTCTATTCATAGGGAGGACAACCAAAGTTGCATCTCCAGTGCCAGGTTCTCACGGACTCCAGATCAATTTATGTAAATGTCTTCTTCCGAGTTCACAGGGATTTCTAACTTAATATACCCCAAACTGAACTCTTCCCCAAACCGAATTTTTAATTGTAACCTTCCAGATACTCAGGCCAACACCCTTGGAGCCATCCTGTTTTTATCGCCCACATCCAATCCTTCAACCTGTTACTTCCATTTTCAGAAGTCACTGTTCATCACTACCTCAACCACTCCCTTTTATCCTAGTCCAAACCAAGATCATCACTTGCCTAGACATTCCCATAGCCTTGTTTCCCTGCTTCTACCTTTGACCTACTAAAATCTATTTTGCCCACAAGAACCAGTGGACCTTTTAAAAACCCAGTTCATGGCACTCTAATCTGTTCTCCAAATGGAAGTGTATCTCAAATTACTTAACCATGGCCCAGAGTTCAATAACGCACTGTAACTTAGATTCTCATTCTGCTGCAGCCACAACTTTGCTGTTCCTAGATTCCAGGAATTCTTTCCCACAGGACCTCTGCTAACCTCTGCCTAATAAGCTCCTAACCCACATGTAGATGTGACTTCTGTGCAAATGTCTTTCAAGATCATAATTCTGTACAACTTTAGCCCTCACCCCACCAAATGTTAAGGAATTACTGCTTTTGCCAGCAATTACAGCAACACATCTATATAGTAAATCACTGTTCCCTTCCATACAAGTATTTGAGAAATTTAGAAGCTTTCATGTGTCAATTATCCCAAAAGTTAGGACTGCCTCCTCTGGGCAAATGCCCAGAGCAGATTTCAGTAAATAGCCTTGTTTTGCCAATTATTATTAAACAGTTTTACTGTCACTGCCCCAGCTTGCTACAGTGGGTAAATTACCGATGAGACAGTTTGTCTCAAGTTATATGCTACTATATATAGCAGACACTTTACATAACAGAAAATGTGTTTTGAAGCATAAAAACTATGTGAGTACTTTGATATAACTGGGAGGAAATAGCCACAAAATTTGAAGATGAATCCACTGAAAAGGTAACATTAAAGAGGTTTCTATAATCATGTGACTACGACATTCACATCAAAACACTCATAATCGAAGCCTTTTTATTTTATGTACAAAGATCTGACATTGTTTCTGCTGAAAGGTAGTTAGCTTGGATGATTCATTCATGGAAGTTCACTTAGTCCAACTGCAAAAAAAAAAGATAATAAGAAATTAATTCAAATGCTTTAAATATTCATTTCACTCTCACAAAAACTGGCTTATTATAGAACGAGGTTTAACTGGAAATTTGACCCACTCAAATCAGCTATCAAAATCTAAATAGTTGAAATATTCACTGAAATGCCCATTACAAGCTGTTCCACAAACCTTAACAATTAAACTTTACACTGAATTTAAGTATTGGTACTCTCACTTCTTCCCTCAAATAAATTTCCCACTAGAGAACCACTATGTAAAATGATCTTTACCAAAAGCTCAGGATGAGTATTAAATAGGTCATTATACAGCTAATAGTTTGGCACTGTTCACAGAGGCTAATTTAATCTTAGCCTCCGAGGAAGTGAGGCCATACAGGTAGAAGGTGGGGCCCGAGTTCACTTTCTGGTCTGTGATATGCCACCTCCCAGACTTACTTGAACTTCTCTGTTAACCAAGCACACACTTGTTAAGCATTTGGTCAACGGTAAACAATCTGGCAGACAATTTCTCTGCCAGAGCTCTCACATTAAATGTTCATGTACCTTACAACACACCAACACGAATACATCTATTTACAACACGTAGGTTCTACTCCGTACGGTAAACAAACTATGCATCAGGCCAGGAAGTTTCTCTCTAAGAGCAAGTGAAGAATTGTCACCTTTTAAAGAAGCAACTTCTATTATAAGTGATTATATTAAGAAAGCTGCATCTCTAGTAACCCATTTTTCTGACAACCCCGCCTTTCATTTTTCACCGGCAGAAACTGGGCTTTAAAGTGACTTGACGTGTCCGAATCGTCCCAGGACCCGGCCCAAACCTCCGCTCGCTCCAGTACTACGTGACACGGTCCAACATGTCGGGGCAGTGGGCCACGCGGGTGCCTGGCTGCAGGACGTCCCGGCACGACTCCACATCTAACGTTTAATGTGAGTACGTCTGAGTCACTTTCCCCACTACGTGGCAACTAGACCTGGCAGAGCCGGGCACGGGGGTGAGGACCACTACTTCCAGGGCTTCCGCCGTTCCCATCCTGGTAACGGGGCCGCCCAATCGCTCAGCGGGGTCGCTGGCCACCGAGGACCGGCCCTGCCCACGGGAGCAGGAGCCCGGCGCGCCGCCCACGCGTTACCTTAATGAAGCCTATGTCCTTCGCGTACTGGCGGAAACACTGGCGACACATGTTGAGGCCGTATTTCCGGATCAGACCGTGCCGGTTGGAGCAGACGCGGCTGCAAGAGAGGTGGCATTAGGGCAGGGAGCAGAAATTCAAGCACTCCGCACTCGGGGAGGCTCCGGCCGCGTCACCGGCCTTCCCGGGCCCATAGGAGGTCTGTAATGGCGGCAGCCACAGCTGCGACGCGGCCTCCCCCAACACGCCGCCCGCAAACTCCTCTGCATTGGCTTTCAAGCGGCGTCGCGCCTCCGATAAACCCTTCCCCAAGACCACGTCCTGTTGCTTACCAAGAACGAGAACCCTGGCCGAACTTTCGTGGATGGCTCCAGTAGAGCTGCTGGTGACCCATCTTGCTCCCTCGGGCGCAACGAGGTAAAAGGAACGAGCTGGCGCACGCATGCGTTCTTCAAATTCTGAAGCTAGTTTACCCAGAATACCGTGCTGACGAGCGACGCGTGCGCACTGTGGTAACGCCGTGTCGCGGGAGGCAAAGAGCTAAGTCCTGGAAACGTTCCAGGCGGGCGTGGCTGATGACGTCACCGCGGCTCAGCCTCTAGTAGCCTCTCGCGCGGACTCCGACCGCCGGGCGCGGTGGCGCGCGCCTGTAGTCCCAGCTACTCGGGAGGCTGAGGCTGGAGGATCGCTTGAGTCCAGGAGTTCTGGGCTGTAGTGCGCTATGCCGATCGGGTGTCCGCACTAAGTTCGGCATCAATATGGTGTCCTCCCGGGAGCGGGGGACCACCAGGTTGCCTAAGGAGGGGTGAACCGGCCCAGGTCGGAGACGGAGCAGGTCAAAGCTCCCGTGCTGATCAGTAGTGGGATCGCGCCTGTGAATAGCCACTGCACTCCAGCCTGGGCAACATAGCGAGACCCCGTCTCTTTTGGACCCCTCTGGCACGACTTTTAAAACCTCAAGAAACGTGTCATGTCTCGTGTTCCTGCCGTCTCTTCATCGTCTTAACCCTTTACGTTTTTTAAATTAAAAGTTTACACTTAAACGTAAGGACTGTACCTCCACTCAGCACTGACACCTACTGGGCTAAATTTATAAAAGAACAAAACCAGCTTGTAATGCTCAGCAGCCAACGGTAGGAGGTTCTCTTTTGTTACACAGAACACATTTCCAAAATGGTTTTTTTAATTGCCACTCTCCTAGAAATACACCTACACCGCTCCTGAAAAATGAAGCGAGGCTTAGTGTGTTTGATGTTTAAATGTAGTTGGTTGAGTTTAAAGTGAGCAGTAAATGCAACGTATGTTTGATTTAGTGACAAAACTAGTGATAACCAAATACCATATGACAAGGGGCTGAAAGACATCGAAATTCCACAGGGTCACTTACAATGTCTCTAAATAAGCTTAACACTGTCCATGCCTCAAAAATCAAAGCTTTAACTAGATCTATAAAATGTGCCACAGGGTGCAATAATCCAGGAAACTTTTACACATGAACTCTTCTATTAGAACTGAAATACAGCACTTCTTCAGGTTTGTATTTCTTCAAGATTCTGGTAGGTTGCCCCTCCCAATCACTAAATTAGGCACTTCATTACGTAATGAAGAAAGGAGGTAAACCCGAGATTAGAAAACCAGATATGACTTGATTCCTGCCCTTAAAATTTGCAAATGTAGTGAGAGGAAAACAGGATGATGTCAAAGCCCTCCCTTCCAGTTTCTACTTTTGTGACTCAGTGATGTGTATACAACTAAGTAGAACATTCTGTATCCAATAATGGACGTGCTCATGGAATACAAGAGGAGCAAAGAAGAGAGAAATTAATTCCGGCGTGGTGCATTTAAGGGGCCTCTGAGGCAACCTTGAAGAATTGGATTTCTACAGGTAGCACTTTGCTGAAAGCAACGTCTGGTGAGAGGAAAAGTTCAAGCCAATCAATGGAGTTAGACAAGACTTGGGGAAGGTGAACAACTTTGTGAACTAGGGTGGGCGATAAACAAAAAGCCTAGTGATAGGTAAGATTTAAAAGGTATTTTGTTTTAAACCTGACTGTGGAGCGTCCAGTTTCAAGCTTCTACAGTTTTTCTGGGATTTATATTAGTCATTAGTGTATAGGTAACAAAATCTATGTGCCTCTCAAAAGCTAATCTATGTGCCTCTCAAAAGCCACGTCTATACCCTTTTCAGCCTTTTCTAGCTGGTCTTTCCTAGTTGGTCTCAATAAGATTACAATGGTTCTGAGATCCATTCCATAAATATTTTCAACACTCTCAAATATCATCCTTTGGGCTCAACGATTCGAATTCATTTAAAAGCAAAAACAAAAAGGATAAAGAAGAAGCAATTACACTTGAACAATTTGTTCAACTATCTTGATATTCAAATAGTTTCTAATATTTATTTTGGTCTTGAAAGTTATTCTTGATGGAGATACTAGAAGACTGCAGTTGAGATATTGTACTTCCTCTCAGTTTTAAGGTAATGTGGCACCATCTATCTCAAGCAATAGAATTATCAATTTCTTTTGCAATAAGAAAGCTGAGACTACAGCTTTAAAAGTGCATTTTCACCCAGTGTTTATAAAGATCTTTTAGCTTAATCCTGTACTCTTCTTACAGGTTCCTAGTACTCTTTTGTATTTGGCTTTTAAATATTTTTTTAGACACATTGCCCCCTAATACCTAATGGGTTTGGGTTTTATTTTTTCAATACAATGTAATGCAAATAAAAAGAAACAATGTGCCATAATCTCCTCCCCCAGGTAACCCTCACTGATATTTTCTTTTGAAAAAAATAAAATACTCATAAGATTGAAACATTCTAACAGTACATGGTATAGACAATATTTTTTAATTTAAGCACATTGGCATGATCTGCATGTTAAGACACTTATTCAAGATATCTCCTATCTTCATCCTCAAATTATTTACACATTCATTTGGGATTGTTCATCTAGAACTTCATAGTTTAAAGACCTACATCTCTCTTGAAATATCTTCAATTTCAGAAACTTTAGGAATAGAATCATATATTTTCTCCAAACTCTTAAAAATCTATTTTACCATAAGAAGTTTTGCATGTTCAGCTATTTCAATAATATGTACACTTCAGCTCCATCAGCCAGTTCTTTCTAGCTGGTCAGAATTAAGTCATTAGTGATTTAAAGTCCAATGTTTAATATATATATATATATATATATATATATATATATATACATTTCAGCAAATATTGGTATTTTAATTCATTATATGTTCTAAAGTAAAACAAATACATAAAAAAATTTTTTTGAAGTAAGTTTTTATCCAACGCAGACCCCTATTTCTTCAGTCTTCCTGTCCAGAACATGTTATCAGTTTTTTGGGGGGATCCTTAAAGAAATATCTATCCTTCTATACACTCACACACATATTTGGGCAAATCCCTTTTCTTTTCGGCCTCTATTCCCATTCTGTAAATTGAGAGAATTAAATTAGCATATCTGTAAACTACCGTGTTTCCCCGAAAATAAGACCGGGTCTCATACTAATTTTTGCTCCATGAGGGCTTATTTTCAGGGGATGTCTTATTTTTTTTCATGTACAACAATCTACATTTATTCAATTAGTGATGTCATCTTCTTCTGGCACATCGTCATAATGTATTAAATGCGTCCCTTTGGCTGAGATCTTAACTGAGGCTTATTTTCAGGGTAGGTCTTATTTTCAGGGAAACACGGTATGTATATGTGTGGGCCTATTGTACATACATGGACACATACATGTATGAATGTATCCCAATACATATGCTTGTATTTATATCTATTTTTACATCTTTTTATTTACACAAACAGAAGCATACCATACCAAATATTTTCACAAATAAACAGACCATGAAGCTACGGAGGAATATATAGCAAAAATAGGGAATGAAGATGAAATATCCTTGGGTGAACTTTTTTTCAGTATGTACTTACATTATATATACTTATATAGTATATCAATATAATAAAGTATGTCTATAAAATTCTGGAAATGGGACTGCCAGGCCTAAGAATATGCTTTAAAATATTTTAGATACTACCAATTTTCCTTCTATAGAAATTGTAGCAATTCACTCATACCCATAGAAAGTATCTTTTCCCACAATCCCCAACAGTGTGAATTTGCAAACGTTTTTATATTTGTCCTTCTGATAGCCTAAAAATGGTAACTGTTGTTTTATTTTGAATTTTGATGTGGTAGATCATATTTTCCTATGTTTATAATCCAGCCATGTATCTTTATCTGGGAATTTCTCCTTTGAGTCTACAGCCCACTTTCTTAATGTGCTGCTGGTCTGTAGTTCATATATTTGTAAATGCTTACGTGCATGAACATGAGCTCTTTGATTTTCATATAGGTTGCAAAGTTATTTTATTCACCACAACCCCAGATTCTTCTTTGTTTCTAGCACATTCTTCCATGTAAGACGTTTAAGTTTTATGTGATAAAATTTATCAACTTGTTACATCTTTTAGGTTTTGTGTCAAAATTCTTAAAAACTTGTTTCTTGTAGTACTTTTACATTTTCAGTTTTTATTTTAAATCTTGAATCCACCTAAAATTTATTTCACTGTCCCTAGGAGTGAGGGAGAAATCCAGCTTCCCTCCCTTCCGAGTGGCTAACTACTTATTCCAACACAAGCAATATTAATTGAATATGCACTAGTATGTAAGCTTGCTCTATTCCAGCACAATGCAGGTTCTCAGAAATATTTGTTAAATGAATAAATGAATAGCATGTATTCATTCACTCATTCTTTCTACAAATAGCACTGAATTACCTACTCTCTGTGAACACTACACTAGGCCTTGAATATAACAGAAGTGACTCAGAACCTGTCCCCAGGAAGTCTGCAATATAGAGGTACAGACAGGCATTAAATAAGTAATCATACAGCAATATTTTGGACAGCATTACCTAAGATGCTTCTTGTCCTGAACACCCAGAAGTGCAAAATGAAATATCATGTTTTAAAATGCAGAGTTGAACTCCAGGGAATCCCAAAGAACAGGTGCTAAGAAGGAACTGAAAACCACAGAGGCTGCCCTCATATTTGTCCTAAAGGAAGAAGAGAAAAGCCTTTGGGCAACTATATGTAATTAAACTGCAAAGAGTGGAACTTCCATGAAGGTTTTCAGGAAGATTTAAGTGCAACATATGAGACTTGAGTTCTAGCATTATTTGTTCTAACAAAATATCTGTGAGGTCACGGGCAAATCAATCCCTTTATTCTTTTTGGGCTCTACGTATTTCTGTTGTGTAAAACGAGAGGATTGAATTAGAATATCTGTAACCTAAGTTTCAGCTCCAAAAGTCTAGGATTCTGTAACAGGAGACCCCTTTAGAAATTTAATTTGGCAGCAGTAAAGATGGTGGATTAATTGCATTAGCTACCTGATCCCAGTCTCTAGGCTCATTTCACCTCAAAGTAATCTCTTTCCTGAGCACACTAACTTTCCCTAAACAGGTCTGAATTTTACCGCATTTGAACATTTTCAATGGTTTTCCAGAACTTTCAGGCTAAAATCCAAAGTCCTAGATTTAGCAAACAAACTGTTTTCATCATCTGGCTACTTTATAGTACACTAATAATATCCTCATCTAACATTTATCCCATTGTAGTACAATTATTGGTTTACTTCTCTCTCCTAAACACTGTCAACTCATCCTTGCTATCTAAACATCTAGCATAGGTAATGGCACACAGTAAGAACAACATAAATATTAAATGAATGAAGAAATGCATTGAAGTAAGAGGACCTGGTAAGTTTTGGAATAGTTTTGGAAGTAATGCAGCTCTGAACTAACATGGCAGTACTAAGAATGGAAAGGGGGGTAATAATTAGGAAATCATGGTGGAAACACAACCTATCAAACATGATCAAAGAGAGACAATAGGCACAGGGCAGCACTATAGCAGTCTAATGTTTAAGTATATATTTGTTAACTATTTTAGCTTTATTTAGTTTAGATGAAGATTACCATTAAAAAAATGAACTCTAAGATCTGGTCCAAATGTCCTAAGGCAGACAAGTCTATCATAGATTGTGTCCGTAGATTGTGACCTCACTCTTTAAGAATATGATGTGACCATGATTTTACTGGCTTGAACCCAAGTAAGCCACCCGCTTGAGTCAAGTTTCCGTGGGCACAAATGAAGGGAAAAGTCAGAGTCAATTAATTCTGTTGAATGCCTGGTATATGCCAGAAACCTAGGGAAATAAAAGAAATGAAAGGCAATTTTAAATACAATTTGATGGCTCCACTCCACAAAGGAAGATCAAGATGCTAAAGAAAGCTTAATAGAAACTGAACTGGGTTTTGAAAGATTAATAGGACTAATTAGTATGAACAAAACAGAGAAAAGGGAATGTAGTAGGCCAGAAAGAAAAGGAACCAATTTGACAGAATAACAAATCTAGATTGTTATTCCTTTGGTTCCTTTTGTCAAGAATCTATAGCCCAATTTAACATTTATTGTGTATTTCCACGTCTAGTCAGTCTGCAATGCCAACTAGCTTGAAATAACTGAGGGTAGAGGAGATCAATGGACAGACTTGATTTGTATGGTGGTAAAGAGAACAGTGTGGATAGGTGTTCAAAGAATCCTTCATAAACAGTTCCTTCATAAACAGTTCCCTGAGACCAAAATAAATGTCAGATTTACGTATTTCAGCCATTAAAAATGGGTAGACTAAGGCGGAGATGGGGGAAGAGAGGCGAGATCTCAAAAACTCGTGTTTATTTTACTTTCTCTCCTATCTCATTTAATTTTAAATATTTGGGGGATCAAAGTCTTTTCTGAGACTGGCAATTAGGAAGATACGTTTTTGGCAGTACACTCTACAATCATCTTGGAACTGTTAAGTAACTTTCATATATTTAGATTAACACTTAATGACTGAATCCATCCTTCAACGACCCAAAGAACATCAAATAAGGGGTTGAGACACTTTTTTTGGTATTCTTGATTTTTGTACATTTCTACTCTAATTAAAATTACAACAGTTCACACAACATTGAAGATTTCCCCCGCTCCCAACTGTCCCTAAGTTTCAGAGCGCATTTTACATGCTTACAACGCTTTAGGCTGGTGTTTCATTATTTTCTTCTAAATTATCTTTCACTCAAAGGATAAAAACGAGGAATTCCTATCAAGTCTAATGATCTTCGGAAATTCTAGGGTGTTGTTCATTTTCTATCTTGCCACGCGATTAACTGTTGCCGAGTAGTGTTTTCCTTCTCAACACGTTAAGAATACTAAACGGGAAAAAAAAAAAAGTAATTTTTCTCTTAGTTACTATTCTCCACGCGCAAATTACATTTTCCAGAAGTTTATCAACAGAGGCACAGTTTAGCTTAACATGTAAACAGGGACGCTCATGTCAGGATAAATTATATCGTCCCGGTTCCATTTAAGACCAGTAGTTCCGGACGCCGTTTGCAGCTGCGAAAACACAGCTCGGACGCAACGTGGTACCGAACGTGGGGCGGGGAGCAGGGCGTCGCGGGCCGCACCGAGGGCCAGAACCGCAGTCGGGCGCGCGGTGATGCCGGGCGCGCGGTGATGCCGGGCGCGCGGTGATGCCGGGCGCGCGGTGATGCCGGGCGCGCGGTGATGCCGGGCGCGCGGTGATGCCGGGCGCGCGGTGATGCCGGGCGCGCGGTGATGCCGGGCGCGCGGTGATGCCGGGCGCGAGCGCCTCCCTCCACGCGGCCCCAGGTGCCCCCGCCCGCCAGGGCCCGGCCCTCCTCCCACAGGACACGAGGAGCCCCACGGGCGTTTGGGGTCCGCGCGGTCCTTGCAAGCCTCACGTGCCGCTAAGCCCGTCACGCCACCCAAACCCCTCGCGGTGGCAAAGTGGGGACTGCCACGTCCAGTACTGTCCTATCCCGCTGCGTTCTGACGTGACAGGTGTCGCCTCGGGAGTGAGGGGAGCCACCAAGACCACCGCAGAGCAGCGGTCCAGCAGCGCCGGCCGCTGGCCGTGGCGTAACGGGTACTGTCCCAGGTGCCGACGTTGTGGAAGGACACGTTCCCTGCACAGGGCGGCACCGCCTCCCCTCGGGACTGCGGGCGCGGGCAGCGCCGTGGGCGCCCAGAGCAGACCCGCCCCCCGCGCCACCCGGCACCCGCCGCCGCCCGCCGCACAAGCCCCGGCTGGAGAGCGTGGCGCCCTCGCCGATCGCCGGTTTCGCGAGGCGCGATCCGGGGCCTCAGGCTGCGTGGTGGCCGCGGCCACGGCGGGGACTCGTCCCGCGGGGGAGCGCGGGCCGCCCTGGCAGGGCGCACGGGCCCCGGCAGCGAGGACGCCCCACGCGCGGCTCCCACCGCACACAGGCGGGCCGCGGGCAGCCGCGCGCTCGAGGACCCCGGCGCGGGCGGGAAGGGGCCGCTTTCAAAGCCGCTTTGTGGCCCGGGCCGCGCGCGCTCCGGCGCCATGAAGCTGCACTGCGAGGTGGAGGTGGTCAGCCGGCGCCTGCCGGCCCTGGGCTTGAGGAGCAGGGGCAAGGGCGTCCGAGCCGTGGTGGTCCTCTGCCAGCAGACGCCCAGCGGGCAGCCGAGGCCCCGGGCCGGGGGCGAGCGGGCCGGCCCGCCCCCCGCCTGCCTGCTGGTGTCCACCCTCAGGGACAAGCAGGGGACCCGCTACGAGGTGCGTGCGGCCGGCAGGCCCCGCGGGGGTCGGCACGGCCCTGCCGCTCGGCCGACGGGCGGCCGCCCCCAGGCTGGAGTCCGCGCGGGGGTCCGCGACCACCGGCCCCGGGGCCCCACCCCCACACGTGCGCCGGGTCCTGCGCTCGCGCTGAGGCCCTAAGGCCCGAAGAGCAAGGCTTTTCAGGATGCACCTGCCTGTTATTTCTCCCGCCCGTTTCCGCGGCTTCCAGCGGACCGCGCGGCTGTGTGGTTGTAGCCCCCAACCCCCCCTTCAAAGCCTCTGAAGGTCCGGCCGGCGCGGACTCAGCTCCAAGCGAAGCGGGGACAGGACCGCGCTTGGTGTCACGAGTTCTGTGTCTCGCGCAGAATTTCCGGTCGCTTTTGTTTGTGTTTAAGGCTCAAAGGATAATGAGTCATGTCTAAAGTCGCCAGACCAGATCAGCACAGTAGTAAAACAGCGATGCTTTGGGTCGCATCTTGATATTTTTATTCAAGTCATCGGTGACTGTATCTTTCGGGTTTTTTTTTTTTTTTTTCTTACATGTTTCCTTTCCTAAGACCCGATTTCTTAGGTCCAGGGCTTTTAATCCGCGTAGCAACAGTAAACGGCAGAAACAGCCGGAAGTGGACATCGAGTTTTTAAAGGGTTTTATAACATCTTGTCCCCTGCGTTACCGGGCCCGGTGCTGTGCTGTCAAAAAGGTTGGGACACCCTCGTGTGCACTAGAGAGCAGACGGGGCCCAGTTCATCACCTGTCCCCGCACCTGACCCGCCTGCATTTTGTACAACTTCTGGCATTATTTCCCTTAGGATATTGTACTGCTCAGTGAGTACTTACCGTCTCATTCAGAGACACCTAGAGTTTGACGTAAGTACTGGAAAGTCTCAATATTAATTTACCTCTGTTGATGGAACCGACTCATAAACTTCTTCACATTGAAAGGACTTTAGAAATCAACCAACAGGTTAGAAAAGTGTTAGCTGACAGAAGCAAGCTCAGAATTGGGGCGCCCTTTTCTCCCCTCTCGCCTTCCCCCCAAACCCCCCCCCCCCCCCCCCCCCCGCTCATGCTCAGCTCAGGTGCTGCCCATTTAAAAAGTCTGTAATGATCTCTTCCTTAAAACGACTATGGCGCTGCTAATCAGTTGCAGGTGGTCATCCTGATGAAAACGTTGTTGTAAACTGCTGGTTGAAGACTTACTGTGCACAGGGTGTGGTGCTAGGTACTGTGGGACGTAAACTTGAGTTCGGCACTGTCCTGGGACTAGGGAGGGAGAAGGGAACCTCTGCTTCCAGTACAACGTAGGCTATGGTAAGTGGTAGATAAAGGCAGAAGCAGAGTACTGTACTATCAAATGAGACGGATTCTGATTACAGGGGCTTGAGAAAGTCTTGTAGAACCCCTGGTGCCACAGGGCTTGGGAAATAGGCGCTCCGTAAGTATTTGTTGTTGAATGAATTAAGATGGTGTTGTCCTGGGCCTTGAAGAGCAGGTATTAGTGCCAACTGTTGGAAGGATCTTGGGGCTCATTCTCACACCAACTTTCTGTCCCATGACTTTCGCTACCATCTGATTTTGATGTCCAAATCTGTATCTTCAGCCAGTCCTCTCTCCCTTCTGACTTAATCCGTTACCTACTGGAAATCTCCGCATGGATGTGGTGCAGCATTTCAAACTCAAAATATCTAAAAATGAATTGTCCTGGCCACCCCTCAACTTGCTTTTCTGACAGTGTTCTGCAACTCATTAAGGAGTGTTCTGCCCCATCCAGAAATCTTAAAACCTTTGCCTCCCCACATGCAGTATATTACTGAATCCTTTCTAGGTGTCTTTCAAGTTTTCATACCTCCTTCCATCGCAGCTGTAGTCTAAACCACATCCGTTGCCCGGCTGGACTCTTAAAGGATATCTCTGTCTCTACCATTGTCCTTCCCCCACCTCACCTCCCCTCTGCCAAAGTTCTTTTTTACACTGTGGTTAAAGTGAACGGTAAAAATGTAGATCTAACCATGTTCCCAGCTTAAAGTCATTCAGTGGATATTGTTCTTAGGATAAAATCCAAAATTCTTAACATGGTTTACAAAATCTTTTACCTTCTAATCTCTGTACTTCTTCAGGCTCACCTGCCTCTTTTCACTGGGTCCTACAGCCATACTCATCTTTCAGCTCCTCACAGCTGCCACGTTCTCTTGCTTTCAAGGCTTTGCATACATTGGTATGCTATCTTCTCTCTCTTCCCCCAGTTTCTTCACTTGCCCAACATCTCCTAATCTTTCAGTTCTCACCTTTAAGGTCAGCTTCATACCCTTAAGACCAGGTAAGATTTCTTTGCTATACAAGGTCTTATAGCAACCTGTACTTTCCTTGTCTTAATAGTTGTTATGCTTATAATGACTTGTTTAATAACTGTCTCATCATATTGGCAACTGTGTACGTGTAACTGTAAGACCATGCTGGTCTTATTCATCACTATTGTCCTAAGCCCCCTGTCATAGTTAATCTGGTTATGTAATGGCTTCTAGGTAAATTGTTGTTGAAGTCCAGAGCAGAAGCAACATCAGTCATTAAAAATTTGGGGGCAGCTGTAATGTGTCAATCAGTGTTCTGGCTCTGGGGATACAATAATAAACAAAGGAGACAAGATTCCTGCTGCTTTCATGGAGTTTGTAACCTTGTATGAGTCACGCTCACTCCAGGCTAATGGACTGGAGTTAAGGCGAGTAACTACCATTGGCAATTCAATACAGTCACATAATTGGAATGGGAGAAGAGGAGCATTCTCCCAAAGCGCTGGGAGAGGAAAGTTAACTGGACAGAACAATAATATCTACCAGAAGCTAGATAAGGAATGTTAACTACCCAGTTACTAAAAATGAACCCAACCAAACAAAAAACTGTAGAACGTAAAACCACGAAACACCCAGACTTACGGCCTAAAAGCTGAACCAAAGCCTGGCAAAGTGATTAGCACATTCTAGTTGTAATAAATATTATTAAATAATTATACCTGGTTTTGTTCTTTTTTCCCATTGGTTTTAAGCAGCTAAAGGAGAATATTGAGCAGTTCTTCACTAAATTTGTGGATGAGGGGAAAGCCACTGTTCGGTTGAAGACGCCTCCTGTGGATATCTGTCTAAGTAAGGTATGAAAACATTAAAAACATTAGTGGGTTGGTTAGCTGGCTGTGTTTTCTTTACATAAGAGGCTATTTGAGCATCCTGATGCCGCACATAGCTGAATAGGGACAGACTCCTTCAGATGTGTTTGAAGGAGTGCATGTATAGCTCTAAAAGTGCAGGGTCAAGCTTCATAAGGCTGCCCAGGATGGGGAGGAAAGCTAGGTTTGCTTCTGGAACTCGAAGACAAGTGACACAGGTCTATATTTTGCCAGCTGAATTACAGGCTACATATCTAAGGTTAGTGTAATAAAAAAGAGGATAAAGTTCAATTAGAACCTTTTTGGGGGTGTTTTATTTACTATAATCATTTTTTTTTAATGCATGAACCATTAAGAGTAAAAAAAACCTATATTTTTGTCTCCCTCCTTCCCAGAGGGTAGGAGCAATGCCTTGTTCAATCTTGCATTATTCTTAGTTCCAAGCAAAGTACTTTGCAAATCTTAAACATTTAATAACTATTTAAGGTATTTGTATTGAATGGAATCATTTTGTCCTATCCTCCTGTTCTTACGGGTCTATCATTTTCTCTTGGTATTCAGCCTCTCCTTCCCTTATCTCCTTCCTTCTACCTAAAAACAAGCTGAAGTCTTACTAGTTAAAAAACCAAATTGCTGGAAAGACAAGGCTAAGTCCATTGTCTCCACTTTCTTTTTTTTTTTAAATATACTTTTTTTTTAAACTTTTATTTATTTTTTTTAAGTGTGTTTTTCCAGGACCCATCAGCTCCAAGTCAAGTGGTTGTTTCAATCTAGTTGTGGAGGGCGCAGCTCACAGGGTCCCATGTGGGGATCGAACCGGCAACCTTGTTAAGAGCACCATGCTCTTAACTGAGCTAACCAGTCGCCTCCGTCTCCACTTTCTTACTATCTGTTTTGACCTTTACTTTCACTGGTTTATTGAAAACACTGCCTCAAAGATCAGGGAGTCTCCTTTCTGTGTGCCAGTCACATTGCCACTATTTCTCATCCTTTTTGAGCTCTGTAGAATTCGACACTGATGACCACTCCCTTCTTAATAAAACTTTTTTTTTTCTTGGCATCTGTGACAGGTCATTATTCTGTTTCATCTGTGTTTTTTTTCAGCCACTCCTTTGTCTCCTATCTCTGCCAACCTTTTTTCTATCCCCCAAATAAAGGCTCTATTCCAGTTCTCTGCCTATTCTCTGCCATACCTGCCTTCCATTCCCATAACTCAGCCTTTATTGTGTGTAACTCCCAAGTCTATAAGCCGATACCCTGTACTGAACCTACTTGTCCCAGGTAGACATTCCTCACTCCGCGCTGAATGCTGCTGCCAAAATAATAGCTTAGCTCTTAGGTACTTCTCATGCTCAAAATTCTTCAGTGATTTCACCCAGCCTGATCATTTGGTTTACCTTGACGTCAAACTTATCTATGTTCTCTCCCCATACTGTATTTCTGATCTTTTACTCCTCTACAAAGCTCCCACTTTCTAATCAAATAGGATCACATGCTTTGTTTCCCAAACTTGCTACTGTGTTTCCCTGAAGATAAGACCTAACCGGAAAATAAGCCCTAGCATGATTTTTCAGGATGATATCCCTAGACCATTTGTGTCTTTTGGAGCAAAAATTAATATAAGACCCGGTCTTATTTTCAGGGAAACACGGTAAAAGTTCACTATTCTTCACATGTAAACTTTAGGAAACTTCTAAAGTATCTTGCCAAATATTAGTTATTGTTATTGATGACTCAGTTCACATACCACTTTTTTAGTGGTATTCCTGTCCAGCTGGAAGCCATCTCCCTTGCTTTTGATGTTTTCTAGCACTGTTGACAGTGCCATTTGGCTCTGTTTGTGACAGAGCTATTGCTGTTCACAATTCCTGTCTTTGGGAATGGCACCCCTGGGCACTTCGCAGTGCACAGCTCTGTGTCAGCTCATCCCCGAGGCACTGGAGGTTTGTTTGGGTCAGTACATCTTAAACCCAAATCTTAAGTGAAATCTTTTCATGCTTTCCTAGCTTAAGTTATACTCTTATGGTTCCCCCTTTGAACAGTTTTACTTAGAGGGTGTCTCTCACCATAAGTTTTTTTAAAAAACTTTTAATGTTTTTTTTTTGTATCTTGAAATTTAGTCAAAATAGAATACTAAAAAATGTGTTTACAGCCATTTTCAATAAATAATTGAATAATTTGCATTTATAACTCTTTACCGAATGTGTTATAGGATAAATTAGCATGCATACATTATCTAAAATGATATTGATAATTGTACAACTTGTTTTCATTTATTCAGGCCAATTCCATCAGTCTGAAGGGTTTCCTTTCAGCTGTGAGACAGGCTCATAAAGGCTGTGATGTGGAGGCACCACTCTCGGCCCTCGCACCAGTGAAGACTTCAGAATTTGAAAAATTTAAAACTAAAATGGTTATCACATCCAAAAAGGACTATCCTCTAAGCAAGAACTTTCCATATTATCTGGAACATCTTCAGACTTCTTACTGTGGGCTTGTCCGAGTTGATATGCGTATGCTTTGCTTAAAACACCTTAGGAAACTAGACTTGAGTCACAACCATATAAAAAAACTTCCAGCTACAATTGGAGACCTCATCTACCTTCAAGAACTTAATCTGAGTGACAATCACTTGGAGTCATTTAGTGTAGCCTTGTGTCACTCTACACTCCAGAAGTCACTTCGGAGTTTGGATCTCAGCAAGAACAAAATTAAGGCTCTCCCTGTGCAGTTCTGTCAGCTCCGAGAACTGATAGATTTAAAACTTGACTGTAATGAATTGATTCGATTTCCTTTCAAGATAGGACAACTGACAAACCTGCGATTTTTGTCAGCAGCTCAAAATAAGCTTCCATTTTTGCCTAGTGAATTTAAAAATTTATCCCTCGAGTACTTGGATCTTTTTGGAAATACTTTTGAACAGCCAAAAGTTCTTCCAGTTATAATGCTGCAAATGCCGTTAACTTTATTGGAATCTTCTGCACGAACCATATTACATAACAGGTAAGACTTTAATGAATAGTCACAGACCGTGGTACCTGTGATAGGCTCCTCATGTTCTCATCAGCCTCAGAGGAATAGTCAAAGTCTTTAGCATAGGTTACGATGCTGGCACACTCTGACCCCTTGCTGCTCCTTGCCTCTGCTTGGAATGCTTTTCCTCCAGAATGTCTCATAGCTCACTTTCTCATTTCATTCAGTTCTCTGCCCAAGTGGCAGCTCGGAAAGGCCTTTCCTGACCACCCTATCTAAACTTTTATCCCCCACCGTCTTACATTGCTTGATTGTTTTTTGTCATAGGATTTGTTACCTGACATTACACATTTTTTAACATTTGTTTGTTTTCTGTCGATTTTCCCCAGTAAAATGTAAGATCCATGAGGGCATGGATTTTTGTCAGATTCTCCACTAGTGCCGTGGGGTCTAAAATGTGATTCCCCTTGCCCCCGTCATGTTAGGGACCTAATAAATATTTGAATGAATAAATGCCATCATTTCTCAAATTATGGTCTCCTGACCAGCAGCATCGGCCCCACCTAGGAACTTGTTAGAGATGCTAGTTCTTGGATTCCACCCCACACGTGCTGGAATCAGAAACTCTGAGGGTTGGGACGCGCTACCTGTTTTAATAAGACCTCCAGGTAGTTCTGAGAAACTCTATAAAGTTTGAGAACTACAATCTGGCTTTCTGGCTTAGTGGTAAAGTTGATCTTGGGAATCAGACTTGGCTTAGATTCCCGGCTTCAGCCCTTCTTATGGCTTTAGCAAGTTATTTAACCTCTTTGATTCAATTTTCTAATCTGTGAAACAGAACAGTAATACCCACTTGACAGAGTTGTGAAGGTGAGTGAGTGAGCTAATGTAATGCCAAAGCACTTGGCATTCAGTAGGATTCAGTAGCTGTTGGTTCTCTTCCCCTTGTCTTTGAACACTAAATAACTGCAGTTGGTTTCATAGACACCGAACTCCAGGTATTCATTTTTGTTCATGCTTCTTTCATATAAGAGTGGAAGCTAAGATGTGGACCAAATTATTATTGAGTGCCTATAAAATAGTAAGAAGACCATATTTCAAAGGGGTTCTTAGCATTTTTTAGTGGGAGAGAGGCTCTTGAAAAATAAAAACAGCTGACATGGGCCTAGAAAAATGCACACGAGTACACACACAGAATTTTGCATACAATCTTATAATGTTCACAGACCCCACTCAAACCCAATCCAATCTTCTCTCTTCACCATCCCTAGCTTAAGAGCTCTTATGCTCACAGTTGGACTCACCTGAGGAGCTTTCAAAAATTCTCATGTTTGGTTCCCACCCGAGACTTGCTAAATCAGAATGTCTGAGAGTAGGACCCAGTATTTTAATCCTCAGGTGATTCTCGCGAGGATAACTTAACACCAGTGCTTCTGAAACTTGAACGAGCTTTCAAATCACCTCGGAGTCTTGTTAGCAGATTCTGTTTCAGCGGTCTGGGGTAGAGAGCCTGCATTTCAGACACGCTTCCTGGTGAGTCAGGCGACTAGTCCACACTTGCAATACTAAGGCTGTAAAAGTAATTTAAGGACTTATTACTGTTTTTTAAGACAGAGATCCTTAGGATTGGAGAATGCATCAGAATCATACTTAATCAAACAGTGCTTATTAAAGCAGAATGCTGGACCCCACCCTCAGAGATTCTTCCTCAGTAAATTTGGAGTGGGGCTGAAGAAATGACATCTCTAACTTAAAGTTCTAAGGAGATATTGATGCATCAGGTCTCGGACCACACTTTGCAAACCGTTGGTTTAAGGCCTGGACTCTACACTGGGAGTTAAAAATTACCTGCTAAATGACAATACATGCAAATGCCTAGAACAGTGTCTGGCTCATAATAGGTCTCAATGAATGTTTATTGTAAAAATGTAACAGTACATGTAATTTCCTTATCTGGCAATTAAAAATCAATCAATGTTATCATTAGTTGTGGAGGAACTTTTAAACAACATAGATACTTAGATTCTATCTCAGACCAACTAGTTCAGAAGCACCAGAGATGGGCCCTCATTGTATGTGACATATGTTTTTAAATCTCTGGAAGTGATAGTGATGATTCAGGGTTAAGACCACTGATGTGAGGGAATCTAAATGATGTCTTTTGGTAATGAGGTGCTCTCAAGCTCTTCTTTTAGGCTTTCTCTGAGAGGTATACATGTAAGTGTGTATACACGTGTGTGTGTGTGTACATATGTGTGTGTATAATACTTATTCAAAATAGAAAGTTATGTCCACATGAGGAATATTAAAATGGTTTCTGATGATTTGAAAAGACCATAACCAATTGGCTAATGATCAAAAAACACCAAACAAACCAAGAAGAAAACCAGAGTGACATCCAATATGGAAAAATGCAGAGTTGGAAGGATAAAATGGATGATAAAATGCGATGTACTAGGTATGGCAGAGAATAATCTGGTAGTGCTGAATGATTTAGCATTGAAGTATTTACATTGTTTTTAAAACTTTACTTCTATTAAGATAGGTCTTATAAAGTGACCCTAACCTTTACTAAAGTATAATTTTGCATGTTTTCAGCCCTGTTTTAAAAAGAATATAGATCCAAAGCCATGAGAATAATACATATTATTTAGCTGTTTGTAAATTGTCCTAACTACTGGTTGTAAACATAAAGTTATAGTCTATTAGAAAAATATGTGGAAATTTAAATTATGTTAGATAACACAGTTTTTAATTGTTACCTGTTTCCTTAGACTATAACCAATAGCATGAAAGAGATTAATATAAACATGTGGTAGACACTTCCTTGCAGTTTTTAAAAAATTGTTACATACACAAAAAACAAATTAGTATATGTGAAAAAAATGAAAAATTGCAAACAAGGCTATTCCAAATCCCTTATGAAAAGTAAACCACTATTTTTGATGTGACTTTTCTAAGAAGGTTTTAAACTTCAGTTTCAATTATAAGAGTAGGTTTTATTTATCTCTTGAAAAAGACCTGAACACCTATTATGTGCCACCACCCTACGCTGGGAGCTCTAGAAACAACAAAGAAAAGACAGTGTACCGGAGAGTAAGTGCCTTGAGGGAGCATGGTTGTGTTTAGCTAAGAAGTTTTGGGTCCTGGGCAGGCCATCTTGAGACAGTCTCTTAGTGTCTTGCAGATTAGGGCAAAGACTTTGACTTCATTTTAATTGCACTGGGCATCACTCAAGTTTTAGCAGGAGGGTGAATGATTTAAGCGAGATGAAGTCAGCCTTACTTGCTCAGACAGTAAAGTAAACGAATTCCCCAAACAACGTTTTAAATTTGTTTCACAGTTAAAAATTCCCTTTTGAATAACTGATGCACAGGAGAGTATATAAATTTATTTAAATAAATGTTTCTTCACAGGTAGAACTCAGTAATTTTCCCATTACCATAATGAGAATTATATGACAGAGCTATCCCTTTAAATTAACATGTTACACTGGTCATATAATGTAATTATATAAAAGACAGATGATTCATTCTATTCAATGGGTTATGCTATTAAGTGGCAATGCTATTAAGTGACAATTAAGTGGTATAGATCCCCTTTGGTTTACAATACATATGCTGTTTTTTAGTATATTTTCCCCATTTCCCAGTTTGGAAGATAAAACAGTATACTGAGTCATTTAGTTAATAATTTTATTTTTTCATGGTTATAATTCAGTGTCCAATAACTCATGTCCTAATGTATGAAGTTCTGATTCTAGTAACATTAAAAAGTATTTTTTAAACATTTGTTTCCATTAGGATTCCATATGGCTCTCATATCATTCCTTTCCATCTTTGCCAAGATTTGGATACTGCAAAAACCTGTGTTTGTGGAAGATTCTGTCTAAGCTGTTTTACTCAAGGAACTACCAGCATGAATCTACACTCGGTTGCTCACACTGTGGTCTTAGTTGATAATATGGGTGGCACTGAAGCACCTGTTATCTCTTACTTCTGTTCTCTAGGCTGTTACATAAATTCCTGTGATATGTTAAAGTAAAGGTGATACCTATTACTGGGGCCACAAAAGGAAATTACATTTAGTTACAAATTGGTTTGGGATTCACATACGCTTTAACAGGGTCATATTGGAGGAAGGGAAGCTTTTTTGTACACATGCTTGAGGGAAAGAAGGTTTTTTTTAGCATTTTCAATAATTTGACCGTAAAACCTGAATTTTATTAAAACTTAATTAATTTTGTTGTGGGGTTAACTTTTATCAGTTTATTGCATGTGTGTTGATTTCAGCCTAGTGTTTCAAGAATGGATTGTGTATTGTCTTTTAATGTTAAACAGATACTGACTAATACCAATCACTTTGGTCATAGAATTTGCTTATCAACTTTCTTCTTATATTTCACTAAAAGAAATTGAGTTTCTATATGCAGAAAATAGACCTTTGAAGACTACTGTGGTCTAAATTATAGTGAAAACTTGTTTGGTATGAAATTGCATACCATGTTTCCCTGAGAATAAGACCTAGCCCGACATCAGCTCTAATGCGTCTTTTGGAGCAAAAACTAATATAAGACCCGGTCTTACTTTACTATATAATATAAATATAATGTAATGTATATTTATATATTATATAAATATATATAATATATATTCTTATATAATATATAGTCTTATATAATATTAATATAATATATAATACTGGGTCTTATTAATTTTTGCTCCAAAAGACGCATTAGAACTGATTGTCTGGCGAGGTCTTATTTTCGGGGAAACGGTATATGTTTTTAAGCATACCACTTTTTGTGTTTTTCAGGTATATTATTCTATATATGGAAGTTTACGTTCAACAAGCATAAAGTAGGAGATGCTTTCGAATAGACTTCAGCTTTTATAACTTTTATGTTAATCACGTAATCTTTGTTGTATTTCTAAATTTTTTATTTAGGGCTCCAACAAGGTTTTGAGGTTGGGTGGGAGGAGCAGAAAATTGCTACTTTTTACTGACGCTATTCTGTATTATTTGATGGTTTTCTACTTTTGTCACTTAATGTTTTTTAATTTAAAAAGTGGCATAAATGTCTAACCACTATGCTGTACACCTAAGACTAATAAACTAGTATCGTCAGTTTTAATTGAAAAAAAAAAGGGGCGGCCAGATGGCTCAGTTGGTTTGAGCAGGAGCTCTCAACAAGGTTGTGGGTTCGATTCCTGCATGAGATGGTGGGCTGCGCCCCCTGCAACTAAGGTTGAAAACGGCGACTGGACTTGGAGCTGAGCTGTGCCTTCCACAACTAGATTGAAGGACGATGACTTGGATCTGATGGGCCCTGGAAAAACATACTGTTCCCCAATAAAATTTAAAAAATAAAAAAATAAAAGAAAAAGTGTGGCAATATACCAGATGAGGAGGATTTGAACTGGGGGAGAGAAAAGGAACTAATTTGAAACAGTTGTAGAAAATGGGATCAGTAGAACTGTTCCATTCTGTTCATTCCCACTGCCCTTCAAATCAGTCTTTCTCCTAGATAATTGCAGTAGTCTCATAACTGGTTTCTGGGAACAAATGAGGGTAAAGTTATTGGAGTGTTTGCATATAATTGTTATTTTGGGCTTGGAGGTAGAGGTTTAGTCTGTATAAGACTATTTCTTATGGCTTAGGTAACTTCTACCTCCTGTCTTTCTAAAGTATTTGGGGCATTTTTTTTCTTTTTTGAAAATACAAATATTCCTTAGGAAATACTGTTTTAAATTTTTATTAAGATTTTATGTATATGAACTCTAAAACAGTTTCTTCTCAGAGCTGATTGAGACAAGGCATTGGTCCAGACGAGTAATTCTTTGGGCGACCTTAAATTTGTATTGCTAATGATCAGTTAACTTCTTCCTACAAAAGTTCTCTATTCGTTTGTTACTCCTACACCCATTTTTGCCTTTGTGTTCACTTTACTCATCTACAAACCATCCCCATTTAATTATCTTCCCTGACTTAAAATCCACGTACCAAAGCATCTCTTGCCCTCTTCTCTCATTATCCAAACCCTTTCCCAGGTTTTCCTTTTAATACTCGTTTTTCTGTGCCTTCCATAGGTAATGACTAGGCTTTCAATTGGAGTTTCAACGTTCCATTGTTTTCAGTCGTAATTGCTTACCTCTTCAACCCTCACAAGAAGTTACATTTGAGTACTTCCCAGAGTACACAGTCCCCCCCCCCCTTATCTGCCATTTTTAGTTACCACGGTAAGCTGAGATCTGAAAATATTAATTGGAAAATTTCAGAAATAACTTGAGGTTTTAAACTATGGGCCGTTCTGAGTAGCATCATGAACTCTTCATCCTGCTCGGGATGGGAATCATCCCTTTGTATATAGCTTGTCCGTGCTGTATACACTACCTCCACGTCAGTCACTTAGAGCCATCTTGGTTATCAGACTGAGACCACATTCACCTTTTATTAGTCGGAAAAAAAAGTTCATGCTGTCATGTACTTGGTGTTTTTTACTAGCTTCAGAATTTTAGTTAGAAGCAAACTTTTAACTCCTGCCTTACATTCAAGACCACTTTCTAAAACAGTGCTGTCCAAAAAAACTGATGCACGTGTTGTGTTGTCCAATAGTGTAGCCACTAGCCATATGTAGCTGTTGAGCACTAAACATAGCTAGTATAATTGAGGAACTGCATTTTAAACTTGATAATATGTGGCTAGCAGTCCTTACCTGACTCATTTGCAAAAATCTTTTTATCCAACTTGGATTCTCTGCCCCAGCCAGTCTGATATATACACAGGTGTAGATTCTTTCCCAGCAGCTCAATCATAATTATGATTTGACCCAACATACGTATTTGAACATGACCAGAAAGAAAGTAATATATCAGTATTTTCCCTGCTGTATGATTTAGTTCACTATTGGATAACCTAGTTGTAAAATTTGAGGTGGGACTCCTGTCTTCTATATATATATAAATACAAAATTCCAATTCTTGTGGAGCTAAATTTAAATAGATATTTAGGAAGAGGATAAACCCTAATTGACTTACAGATAATTTACTATTATTTCCTTGAGAACCACATTATGCAATTCTGTATTTCAAACAACACAAAAGATACGAGTAAGAATATCACTGCATTTATTTTCGTACAGGTGTTTTTCTAAACCTTCAACATTTTTCTCAAAAATAAGAATCTCAAAGCTTAGAACTGGATCACTTGGCCCTTTCTCTTCTTATCTCCTCCCAGTTCAAAATGCTTGCATCTCTTAATGGCCAGCATCCTCTTGGATCGGCAGTTAGGCTCAACACATTCAAGCCTCAGCACGATCTTCTTTGTGGTTTTAGCCTTCTTTCGGAAAATCGGCTTTGTCTGCCCACCGTAGCCACTCTGCTTCCGATCATAGCGCCTCTTTCCCTGGGCATACAGGGAATCCTTGCCCTTCTTATACTGGGTCACTTTGTGAGGCTGATGCTTTCCGCACTTCTTACAGAAGGTCCTTCGGGTTTTGGGCACATTGACCATCTTTACGGTAGAGATGTCCACACGATGGAAACTGGCTAAGAGTAAAAAATACGGCAGGCGTTAAACATTTTGAAAAGTAAACGTGCTTTATAGTTATAGGAAAATTATATGTAAGTACTCATATTCCACGAATACATGCACATACACGTGTGCCTTTCTGAAATGCTTAAGTTACTGGAACATTTCTGGAATGAGACAAAAAAACAAACAGCGAGAGCAGCAGCACAGGGTTACCTACACCACGTGGGCTCATTCGGGCCTTAATTTACTATGCCTGTCCCCAAAACAAAAGCGTAGTGGTGTTTACGTTCCTTCCGCAGACAGAGAGGGCCAAGGCTAGACTGTGTTTTCGACTCTTCCTCGCACCCTTTCCGTCCGCGTTCTGGCTCCTGGGTTTGTGCGCCCAGTTCCGTGCGCGATGGGGTGGCTACGGCCACGGCCCGCCCCCGTTCCCTCTCCGCACCGCAGGAGTCTGGTTTCACTTTTCCCCGCCGCAGCGCCGTCCCCCCTCGGCCGTCCTGAAGGCTGACGTGTCCTTAACGAGTGCCTCCCGGCCCAGTAGCCGCCATGCGCGAACCACTTTTCCCAAAGCGCGAGGCCAGCTCTGGAACTCCACGCAGCCAAGACAGCGGGTCTGCCCCTCTGTCCCCTCCAAAGGCCTAGTCCAAGCCCAGATTCTGAGCACTGGGAGCGCCCGTGGGGACCCTACAGTCGGGACCTTGGCTTACCGGGAAACAGCGCACACGTTCCTCGCCTATCTCCGCTCGCGCCTAACAGGAAAAGGAGGAGAAGAGCGGAAGTAGGAACTGAGCCTTGAGCGACAGGGCCACGGACCAATAGGCAGCAGGCCGCGACGGCCGGGCCCTCCGCACGCCGCGCAGACGCGTCACCCAACCGCCCCAGGGGCGGTGCGGAGGGGTGTGGGCCCTGGGGCCGCGGCGCTCGGCGGGCCGGTCGCGGGTTGTCAGAGCGGCCGCCGCTGGAGTGGGGTGCGGCTGCGTCGCTCGGTCTCGGCCGTGTGCGGCCCGCGTGAGGATGAAAGCGCAGAGGACACGGGGCCGCTGGAGGCGCAGGTAACGACGCTGGGGTGCGGTGCGGTGCGGCCGCGGCGGGGCTTCTTCCGGGACCCGCGCTGAATGGAGAGGACCGAGGCGACGCTGAGCCGCGGCTCCTAGCGGCGGGGCCGCTGCCCGAGCTGCAGCCGCCAGGCCAGGATGTGCGGAGCCCCGGCGGCGCACGGAAGCTGAGAGCCTTCGGGCCCCAGGCCCCCGGGGGCCGGGGATGAGTTAGCGAGGGCGGCGCGGCGCCGGTTCCGACTGCCGCAGGCCGCCCGCCGCCCTTCCCCGCAGAAGCCGCCGGTTCCTTTCCGCAGCCGCGCTCCTGGCCCCGGACACCATGAGGTTCCGCATCTACAAGCGGAAGGTGCTGCTGCTGACGCTCGTGGTGGCCGCCTGCGGCTTGGTGCTCTGGAGCAGCAATGGGCGACCGAGGAAGAACGAGGCCCTGGCGCCGCCGCTGCTGGACGCCGAGCCCGCGCGGGGCGCGGCCGCCCGGGCCGGGGACCTCCCCGCCGTGTCCGGGGGCCTCCGCCGGGGCTCCAACGAGTCGGCCGCGCCGCTGGTGGCCGCGGCCGCGCAGCCCGAGGCGGACAACCTGACGCTGAGGTACCGCTCCCTGGTGTACCAGCTGAACTTCGACCAGACGCTGAGAAACGCGGACGCGGCCGGCTCCTGGGGGCCCCGCGACCTGGTGCTGGTGGTCCAGGTGCACAACCGGCCGCAGTACCTGCGGCTGCTGCTGGACTCGCTCCGCAAGGCCCCGGGCGTGGACGGCGTCCTCGTCATCTTCAGCCACGACTTCTGGTCGGCCGAGATCAATCAGCTGATCGCCGCCGTGGATTTCTGCCCCGTCCTGCAGGTGTTCTTTCCTTTCAGCATGCAGCTGTACCCCCGTGAGTTTCCGGGCAGCGACCCCCGAGACTGCCCCCGAGATTTGGAGAAGAACGCAGCTCTGAAGATGGGCTGCATCAACGCCGAGTATCCCGACTCCTTTGGCCACTACAGGGAGGCCAAGTTCTCCCAAACCAAGCACCACTGGTGGTGGAAGCTGCACTTTGTGTGGGAAAGGGTCAAAGTCCTTCGAGACTACGGCGGCCTCATCCTGTTCCTCGAGGAGGATCATTACTTAGCCCCCGACTTTTACCACGTCTTCAAAAAGATGTGGGCATTGAAGCAACAGGAGTGTCCCGAATGTGACGTGCTCTCCCTGGGGAGCTATACTGCCAGCCGCAGTTTCTACGGCATCGCCGACAAGGTAGACGTGAAAACGTGGAAATCCACAGAGCACAACATGGGCCTAGCCCTGACCCGGGAAGTGTACCAGAAGCTGATTGAATGCACAGACACTTTCTGTACTTACGATGATTATAACTGGGACTGGACTCTTCAATATTTGACCGTATCTTGTCTTCCAAAATTCTGGAAAGTGCTGGTTCCCCAAGTACCCAGGATTTTTCATGCTGGAGACTGTGGTATGCACCACAAGAAAACCTGTAGACCGTCCACCCAGAGTGCCCAAATTGAGTCACTCTTAAATAATAACAAACAGTACATGTTTCCAGAAACTCTAACTATCGGTGAGAAGTTTATGCCAGCCGTTTCCCCACCTAAGAAAAATGGAGGGTGGGGAGATATTAGGGACCATGAACTCTGTAAAAGTTATAGAAGACTGCAGTGAAAAAAAATCACAATTACAAAAGCAAAAGTGACAGTCTTCTATTTTTGATATTTGTCCAAACAGAATAGACAATGAATAAGAGTTTAAGGACTGGTTTCTGCTTTAATACAAAAAAAAAAAAAGTTCTTGTAAAAGGTTCCAAATATAGTGATCTTTTCCTTTTATGTCTGATAAACACAAGTTTTCATTTTGGGAGTTGGGTTTTAAAGCTCAATCTGTATCTGCTAAATAATCGTGAGAGAAGAGGGGAAATTTTGCTTAAATTGCATCTATTAATCTTTTTATCTGCAACTTTGTACACTTTTCCACTTTCAAAACTTATTTTAAGTACAGCAAAATTTTATTTAAAATTGTCATAGCAGTAAAAAGTATTACAATGAAATTGTTAGAGTATTAATGGAACAAGCCCAGTTTCACTCTTGACAAGGTTACTAGGAAGGGATTGTTTCCCTGGTTTTATAATTCAGAAGTTATGTTTGTTAAACACCCTGTCAAAAACTCACTTTCAGTATTACAGATTCCTGTATTATTGTGTTAGGATTTGCCTGTGCTTTGGAACCTTCATAAAACACTTTCTTCTGGAATGTATTTGATTGATAAGAAAGTTTAAACACTGTTTTCATCTCAATGTAGACATACAGTGGTTTTGTTTTTCTTCTTTTAGTGCTGCCAAAATAAAATACTCATTTTTGCATAAAAAGATTGCTAATCATTTTTGCAGAATAAGTTGTTTACTCTTTACACCAAAATTCAGTAAAGACATTCTAGAATTTTTAAAGTGAGCATAACATCTTCATATTTATTATCTGTAACATTATATAACTGAGTTTGAAATAAAACCCAGCTCTTGAAAATGCATTCTCTTTGGAAGAAATTGGCTTTCAAAATTAGCCAGGCATAGATAATGAACGATAAAAAGCTGCTGTGTAAGTGAAATACAGCCAGAAATGGTATAAAGTTCAGTCATGCCAAAGTGAAACGTGTTCTAGTGCCAGCTTTAACTGAAATCCTACTTTTTAAAAGGATAAACACAGTAACAGGAAAAAGGCTTAAAATTTACTCCACATTTAACGTGGAAGTTTCCCTTAACAGTATACAATTAACATTCAACCAAAAATTACTGATAGCCTAATATCTGTGTAGGTATTACAATTAGTCATTTCAATCTAAGAAAATTGTGTAAGTGCACAGTTTCAAAATTATTCCACAAATTAAGATTCATATTATAGTTGAAAAATACATATGGTCGTCTAAGTAGGGGCTAATAGGTTTTTTTATTTAACAGCTTTATTGAGATATAATTGACATGCAGTATAATTTTCTTGCTTTGTGAGCTACTGCCCCTCAGCCCAGCCCGATTCCAGATTTCGTCAGGATTATAAATGTAAATCAAGATGAATTTCCAGACTTTGTACCAACTTTTGGTGCTCTGCTCTGTCCTCCACAGTTCAAAGGATTAAACTTACTAGATATTATAATTTCCAGGACTAAGTAAGGCCAGAGGTCTGAATTGGCCCTTTGGGGTCCGGGACTGGGTTAGCAGTTTCCTTTCTACATTTTCTTTCATGCTGTCCTAAATATTTTTGTGAGAAAAAAACCTGTTAGGATTTTTCTTCTGGCCTGAAATAAATAGTTTCACAAAATAATAACTTAGCCACAGATACATTATCTGCTGCTCACTTTTAGGTATTTTAAAGAAAATTTATTAGACAACACTGACATTTTGTTTTCATGTAATAATGAAAACAATTTTCCTGTGGGAGCAAATTCCCAGTATGTTTTTTTAAAAACTTTTATTTAAGTGTGTTTTCCCAGGACCCATCAGCTCCAAGTCAAGTAGTTGTTTCAATCTAGCTGTGGAGGGTGCAGCTCATAGTGGCCCACGTGGGGATCGAACCGGCAACCTTGTTAAAGAGCACCCTGCTCTGACCATCTGAGCTAACCGGCCACCCCAATTCCCAGTATTTTTAATTGTCCCGTTCTAAAATTCGTAAATGTACTCTAAAAGCAAGAGGTGTTTTAATACTGTAATAGTAACTTCCAAAAACCTCTTTAAAGAAATTTTCGAGTACTAAATAACCTGTATTTTACTGTATATTTTCTTCTGTGACAGACATGAAGAGTCCAGTTGAAGCAAGAATATTACATTTCAGAGTATTTGTATTGTAACTATTTGAATTAATATTGGTTAGTAAAGTTCTAAGAATTTGTTTCAAGCATAAATACATCCTATGAGACTTCTAAACATTTTGAGATTCTACACCCTCCACACACATATTTCTAGTTAATTGCATTCTTGAGAATTTTTGTGATAGACACAACATAATGAATATTTTGAAACTTTATTAAAGTAATGGTAAACAAAAGAAGCCAAAAACAACATAGAAGTAAATATATACAAGTTGTATTAAAACTAAATGTTTAACTCTCATTAGAAAAAATATCTGTCTATCAGAGTAATAAAAAAACTTACCACCATAATTAAGGAAACTATGAACTCATTAAAAAAAAACACAAAATGCAAAAAAAAACAACACAAAAAGCCCCTTCAGTTTCCCCATTAAAATCAAAATTGCAAATTTTAATTTCTTGAACACTTTCAGTTTTAAGACAGAAGTTAACATAAAGAGAACCTATTTTAAGCCCAAAATACACTTTGTTGAATATCTTTAGTTTTAAGATAGTAGTTACCAGAAATATCTTAAGTCCCCAAATTTTTTGCTCTTAACCTTTACATTCTAAAATTATAGACTTAATCCAAGTCATACAGCAAAGAATTCTGAAAACTGAATGCACAATGAGTCACATGATCTTTAATAATCTGCACACTACCATCCTGCATATTGGTTTCTTTTATGTTGTCAAAACCAGGTATATTGTGAATTGCTAATGAAGATAGGTGATCTCCATCTAATTCTTTCTCTTCAGTCATTACTGGTTCTTTCAAATTATCTTTTTCCTCATTTGAGTAAACACCTTTTTCTTTTATAAATTCAGGTTCCAATTTTGACTCAGCTTGCTGAGACTTTCCAAATAGCATTTGAGAAACATCAAGAGACTCTTGTTGCAAGCATGCAACTGAACCACAATTGTCTTTTTCTAGTGCTTCAACTGCTATAGATGAATCAGAATCAGTTGTTGAGGTCGGAGGATATTCTATATTTTCTTTTTCAGTTAGATGACTTCCTTCATTGCCTCTTTCTTCCTTTTCATGCAGCTGCTCAGAGTTACTACATTCTTGCAACTAGGTCAAGAGAAACAACAAATTAATAATTCTTTGAAACAAAACTAACTTGTACCCTCTGGAAATTTTTTTAAAAAAAACTGAGGGAATAACTCTTGCAAACCTGCAGACAGGCTTCTTCCTTCTCAGTCATTCTCCAAATGTTGCCAGTGATTGCATTACTGACAGTGTAAATCTGGCATTAATTCTCTGATTAAATCCTTTCGATGACTCATCTCCCTCAGGATGAAATAATCCTGGCCTACAAATCCTTATGCAGTCATAAGAGCATTCCTGAATTTTCGTGATTTTTCAGAGCCACTTTCCCCCCAATGCATATAAACCAATTTTGCTAGTTACTAAATCATTTCTATGTCCAATACTGAAGACTATAAAAATAACCAAACTTAAGATTCAACTAAAAAGAATGAACAAATTGTAATAACATAGTTCCTATGGTTTGAAAGTCAAGACTTTTTGTCCCTGGACTAATTTCCCAAACGTTAGTTTCTCTCTATTCCTCATTGGACAGTTACTTTGGGATTAAATGAGATAACACGTGCAAATGAATTGCAGAGTGTTTAGCACATAGTAAAATACATGCAAAAAAAAGTTTTTATTCCTCTTAACATCGCTCTTCCCAGCCATTATGTACATTTAATTTAAAGTTATGACATCAAGAATTAAGATATTTAGCCTTTCTGCTGTAGGCTCCAGTGGCTGCTGTCGAAATGGGCAAGTTTATGAAAACTGGGAAGGTGGTGCTGGTCCTGGCCGGACGCTACTCCGGACGCAAAGCGGTCATCGTGAAGAACATTGATGATGGCACTTCAGACCGCCCCTACAGCCATGCTCTGGTGGCTGGAATTAACCGCTATCCCTGAAAAGTGACAGCTGCCATGGGCAAGAAGAAAATCGCTAAGAGGTCAAAGATCAAATCTTTCGTGAAAGTTTATAACTCCAATCACCTCATGCCTACAAGGTACTCTGTGGATATCCCGTTGGACAAAACTGTTGTCAACAAAGATGTCTTCAGAGACCCTGCTCTGAAACGCAAGGTCCGAGGGGAGGCCAAGGTCAAGTTCGAAGAGAGGTATAAGACCGGCAAGAACAAATGGTTCTTCCAGAAGCTGCGGTTTTAGGTCTTTTTTGCTTCAGTCATTAAAAGTCAAAAAAATAAAAAAATAACAAAAATTAAAAAAAAGAATTAAGATATTTATTAGGCTTTAACTTTGTCCTAAGTAACTTTTATAAAGTCCACCAAAATCCTTACCTTTGCCTGAATTTGAATCTTGCTATCAGTAACCTGAAGAACTTCAATTAACGGTGGGGTTAGGGGCATTGTTTGTTCCAACGGAGAACTTAGGACCTCTTCAAGAAACTCAGTAACATTTTCTTCATTGACAAACAACCTTTCCTAAAATAAAAAAATAAAGATATTCTGCTTTATAGGTCATACTTCATACAGTTGTACCTAAAAACAGCTCATAAAAGTTCAGAATTACACTTTTAAAATGTTTATTTTAACATTATTCCTGCTGTCTTGGCCAGAGAAAAACAGTAAAAAATAAGAATAGCAAGAGTACATAAACATACAGGAAAAGACCTTAAAAGAAAAAGGTCTTACGGTAGTTCCTTTTCTAGGTCTCTATTAAACCTGAGGTATGTTTTCTCTCCTAGATAATCTTACAAATGACATTTTCTTTTCCTTTTTTTCTCTTAATATTTTATACGATAAACATCACCTCTAGGGCTATAAATGCAGTTCCAGCTGTAAAACGTAATTCAATTTTAGAACACTTCCTAATGAGTCACCTACGAAATACACATGACAGGATCTATTCAAATTTTCTGTGACCAGTTTGCCTTTTAGTTTTTGGCCAGGTAAGAGTCAAGTATAATATTTTATTTAAGAGAAGGATATTCTATTTTTAAGCAATGAGATAATCCAGTGAGACACTAACATATAGCTATAAGAATGAGGTATCTTTCTAAACTATTAGGAAAAGCAAAAATCATTTTGACAAAAATCCCAGACACAGCAATTTGTTCTTATTCATGTCAAGTGAATATAAGTATAGAGTTGAAGAAATAACAATTATTTAAAATTCATAAAATCAGTTCATTGTTGACAAAAATGAAAAAGTATTTTCCTCTGTACTTTCATATAAACAAATTTCATAATTACAAATAAAAGCAGTTCATTATTTGGTCCAAATAGGGGGAGGAAACCAGGAAGAGACAAGTCTCAAGTTTTCTTCTATCAAACAGCATTTGAACTTGGGAACACCTACCTAATAAAAATGAATTTTGGGAACACAAAAATTTTACTTTGGAGTAATTTGCCTTGCTATTATTTGAAGATCCAGAATAACACTGTATTATAGAAAATACCGCATTTCTAAGTTTCATGTCTCTGGAAAAGACACATTGATTGCAAAAAATACATTAAATAGTTTAATCTCTAGTTAACCCAAGGAAAAAATAACACGTACTTAGAATGAAAATGGTTATGATTAAAATATAAATGATTTGCATAAAACTGTCTTCACATTCTAATGACTGATTTCACTCTAAAAATACTGAATTCAGTATTCAGCTTTAGGAAAATTCCTAGTGAATATTTAAGGCTTATATAAATATTTTGTACTTGATGTGTGAAGTAACAATTCTGACCTTAAAAGCCACAAATCAGTTACTTACATTGTAATTATTTTCATATAATGCATGTGATATAATCATGATATGTTGTTATCTGTCTACTCACCTACTACTCTGGTGATTTTTAAAATACTTTAATACTTAGAGCCTGTTCCAGTGACAGTGAAATGTAAAGAAAAAAAATTGAACATTATGGTTTACCTATCAGCCATAGTAAATGTGATGATTAATGAAATTACAAATCTATTTCAGATTTCAAAGATATAAAACACAGTTGCCAAAATCCCATTTTGGTCTAGTTTCTTTGATAAAATAATGTTAGCATACTAGAAAATCAGATTAAAATATATTCTTTAGTATTCTCTCAACTGCTTGTCCACAAAGCTTTCTTCCCATATTGCGAGTTATTTTCACATTAAAACAATTACAGGAAATTGACTGCTTTCCTAAATTTCCCCCTTCTAATGACAAAAACAAATAGTAAATTTCCTATTTTATAGTCTCACAAAGTATTTTACCTAGTCCTGGCTACTTATTTTACCACTTTTGGTGGGTTTAAAATTAGCCCCTTCTCCCAGAAGATACCCCTCATAAAATATAAATGTAACTTATTAGCAAACTTCTAGAAGTTTGGGAAGAAGTGAAAATTTGTCAGGTTAAAGCCCAAGATGAAAAATTTAATTTTTAATATATAATCTGTGCAACTAGTGTTGTTTCTGGGAATTAAACTTTGACTATGGTAAAAGAGCTTTAATAATTACATGTAACACATACAAACCTCAATCAAAACCACTAATTGTTCATTTATGACTTTTTTTTCATGCCAGTCATAATAAGGTCTGAGGGAAGCACATCTCACACAAGAGCATGAGTACCCAATCATCATGCTTATTATGAATTACAAAACGATCCATTTATGAGTATATAAGTTTTTTTCAGAATTTGTCAATAGTATTGGAGTATTGAATCTGAAATTCAAGGACCTCAAAAACCTAAAAAGTATAGTAGCAACTACAACGGGACATACTGAATTATTCATCAAAATTATAGCCTATGTAAACTAGGTAATGCTTAGCCCAGTTCTAGAGTATTTGCCCAGAAGACGTGTAGCTGACGTTGGTACCAATAAGTTTGACAAATGTTTATAGTACACTCTGTTAAATGCTAGCCATTGTGTCAAATACTAGTAAGCACCTAAAGATGATTAAAACGGATGCAAAAAAAAAAAGGTAATTTCAGTGTAATATAACGCCCACCGGAGGACAACCTCACCATCATCAGCGACTGTATAATCCTATGGTAGAAAGGGCAAGGGATTTAGATTCACGGTTGGTTGAGTTAGTTTTCCTACGTAACAACTGTGTTGCACCGGCTAAGTTACTTTTTGCTCTCTGGAAGTAAATTATTTTCAGTGGTCGACAAAGTATTTACCAACTTAAAATATGGCCATAACAAAGTGCCTCCTGAACTTATTTGGGTAAGAAACCCCTTTGAGGGTATGAGTAGAGTTACAGCCCTTCTCCCCAAAAGAAAACACCTTCAACTTTTGCATACAATGTTAGAGGTCTACGGTTCCCTGGGAATCCATTCATGTCTCCTTCAGAGTCAACGGACTGCAGGGAAACAACTGCATTAAAGACAATTTTGAAGATTTGAAACCCATCCATCAGAAGGGATGAGTATGTCCCCCCTACCCCCCACCCCCCACCAATATGCGTTTAACGTTCACTGACATCTCTCATCACGTGTATCAATTTCAAGTCATTTCCAGATACGCTGCAATGGAAAATGCTTTGTTTAGGACAAGCTGAGAAGATGCCTGTAACAGATTTAAAAAGTAGGATGGAATATTTCAAATATTAAGACTCTAGAAAGACCATTACCTCCAAAGAACCGTTGTTTAAACCGTAATACCACTCTCTCCAATGTCCATAGCACTCTGCAGATTTGGCGAGTTCTATTACTGCATTGTTTGAAGAAATACTAACCACTGGTTCTTTGGTACTCAATTTATTCTCTGGTGCAAATTGCAAAAAGAAGGAATAATAAACGAAGTCTTGGGTGGAGAAGCACAATTTGTACCGGAGGGGGCTCACATCCCCTTGAAGACTTTGCTGCTGGATCCGAGGCACTTGAATTAGCAGCGTCAAGCATTTCTCATCCTGGTGACACTGCAAAGGAGGACACAAAGGTCCCGTGCAGTCGGTCCCGGGACCACCCATGGCAGGACCAGAAGGCCCCCTGCCCGTGCTTTCCCAGGCCACGCGCGTCTCCACGGTGTCTCCACGCGCACTCCCTCTTCCAGCTGAAGACCCGCTGCCACGGTCCCCGGACGATGCACCAGGGGAGCCTCCGCCACCGCCCGCGGGCGAGCTCCCGGGTCCGGGAGGCGGTTTCTCCCCGAAGCCCGCAGTCGACACACCTTGCCCTTCGAGGTCCCGCGCCTCCACTCCGGAGACGAGCTCCTCCCCGGCGGCGGCCGGCGTGTGGATCCCGGCGACCGCAGCCCCAGCTCCGCTGGGACCCGAGCCTGCGCCCCGCGCGCGACCCGCCGTGGGGTCCGCCTCCCCCTCGCGAGCGGAAGCGCCGGCCGCGCCGTCAGTTCCGGACAAGTCGGCGGACGCTTCCGGCGCCGCGGCGGGCGCCACGGGCAGCGTGACCACCAGCTGTCGCCGGGCCTTGTTGAACTGCGCCTTGCCGCGGCTGTCGTCCACCGCGTAGGGGAGCGAGAGCCGCAGCCGGTAGTCGGGCTTCCTCGAGTCGAGGCACAGCAGCTTCCCCGCCACCTCCAGCGCCGCGCGCTCGGCCGAGCGCAGCAGCGGCAGCTCGATGGTGACCACGAGCTCGTGGGGCACGGGGCCGGGGGCCGAGTCCCGGGAGCAGCGGTAATCCTGGAGGTCCACGTGGTGGCGCTGCACCACGCGGTAGCGGGGCGCGGTGGGGGCGGGGGGCGCGGGGGGGGCGGGGGGCGCGGGGGGGGCGGGGGGCGCGGGGGGGGCGGGGGGCGCGCGGGGCTCCTGCACGGCGGGGCTCCCGGAGACCCCCTGGCGGCGGTCGGGGTCGGGGAAGTCGGGGAGGGGGCTCTGCAGCGCCCCCTCGGGCCGGGCCGGGGCGCCTCCGGGCAGAGGCGTGCGCAGCACGGCGGCCTCCGGGGTCCCCTTATACTTGATCTTCAGCGTCTTGGCGTTTCTGTGGTCCAGCTTCACGCCGAACTGCTTCTCCACGGCCTCCAGAGCCGTAGCGTCCAGCATCTGGCGGAAGCCGTCGTGGCGCCGGGCCAGGGCGAGCGCGTCTGGGTGGAAGACCACGTCGTAGACCGTGTAGCGCACGCCGCGGCCCCCCGCGTACTCGCGGCCGGGCGCCAGGCTGTGGGGCAGGGACCACCGGCTGCCGGCCGCGCCGCTCCCGGAGCCGGGCCGGCCGCTGGGGGCGCCCACCAGTGCGTTGCTGCACACGTTCACGAAGCAGCGCCGCGCCCCGTCCAGGCTGGTGCGCAGCACGTGGCCCGGCGCCGGGTGCACGAACCGCACCTCCACCCCGCGCTCGCGCTCCAGCGCCGTGATCTCCGCCTCGTAGCGCCGCCGGTTCTCGGGGTCGGTTAGCTCCGCGGCGTACTCAGAGAACATTCGCCGGAACTGCGGGTCCTGAAAGGCGGAGGTGAGCCGCTGAATCTCCTCTCCGCTCAGGTCCAAGTCCTCCAGCGGCGAAGAGGCTGCCTCCTTGCTCATGCTGCCCCTCGGCCCGTATCCTTCAGTCCAAGGGAGATAAACCCGAGACCGGGTAGGTGGGACGCGCAGTGGAGTCACTCGCTGGTCCGCGGAGAGCAGAGTGAGGATGCGGACGTCGGTAACGGCCTGAGAACTGTGCCCAGCGCAGCGCGTTCTCGTTGCCATGGTGACACCACCAACACCCGGGAGGAGGGGCAGGAATTGCAGTGGGAGGGTGGAAATGCCAGAAATGCATCTCAGTTTATTAAAACCAACTACCTACCCTACGGTTCGTGAGTTTTAGATTCCTGTGCCATGGTGCAGTTATTTCTGCACTGGGATAACTATCATAATGTCGTAATTTCCAGCATTAAGTATGTTATTCATCGTTAAGAACATTTCAAGGTATGTTCCCCATTTCACGGACAAGAAGATGGGACCTGAGAAGTTACCTTACCAGGGTTACACACTGTATTCACTGATTTATGCCTGCGTTTATCTGCCTTTTTCACTTCATTAAACTAAAATTTCAGTCCTCTGGATATTTTACCATACAGTTTGCTCTGTAACAACTCTCCTTTGGGGCAAGAGATATGGGCAGGCTATTAATAAATAACTAACGATCAACAAACATGTAAGACTCCCTTAAGTAAAATGCAAATATAAGATACCACATATCACCTATCAAAATGGCAAAGACTTTTCCTTGAAGTGGTAGTTGAATTTCGCAAAATCTTTCTACAGAGTCGTTGGTAACTGTATTAAAAGCCTTTAGGATGTATATGCTTGATCCAGCAATTCCAACTCCTAAGAGTATGCGCAAGGCAACTTTATGATTCTAAAGGTTTGGGAAGAATTTCATGGTGGAACTGGTTGAGCAGATTTTGGTACAGCTGTACAATGCGATTCTATGCAGCCATTCAAAGTGATGTTATAGAAGAATATTTATTGACTAGGGTAGTTGGTAGTAGTTGTTAAATCCAGTGATGATTTTTCTGTTCTCATTCGTTGAAACTAGCCAACATTGAACACAATTGGCTTTGGCATTCCCTCAGTGACGAGACACTTTCCACGCTTCTCTTCTCGTCAGACACTTGACACTACATAGGTCTGCTTTTTCAGTGTTTGCCTCTGTTCAGTTTCTAAGTGGAAATGCCTCAAGGCTGCGACCCCATCTCTTCTTTAACTCTCCTTCACAAATAAATTTACACTCACAGATACCAGACATACCAGGTTCTAAACTCCAGTCCCCTGTATCCAGTTGCCCATTTAATGTCTCCATTTGAATGATTTCATGCTAAGCACATGAGGCTTGAAATGACCGAAAAATAGAACTCCCAACTCCTCTCTCCCAACTTCTGTCCTCAGGATCTCTTGGCAGCATTCAAAGCTGGATACTTCAGCCTCTGGCAGAACACTCATTGCTACTGTGCAGCCTGTACGCAGGTCCTTGAATGTCAAGAACTTAAATGTCACCTTAGTGACTCCGTGATATGCTTCTCCCACCTCCAGCACCCCACCGAAAATTGCCCACATCGTTTTTATTTTCACCACGGTTTATATTTGGTATTTTCTTTTTACAGGGTAATGGCTTGCCCCATTTGAATGTAAGCATCATGAAAGTGTGGACCTTGCCTTTCTGGTTTACTACTGGATTCCCCAGTCCCTAGGACATAGTAGGCACTCAGATATTTAATGAGGGGATATAGTAAAGAAAAAAGCAAGTTTAGTGTGTATTGTATGATTCCCAAAGATTTTTATAGGAAAAAATGTATGCAGAGAAAAGTCTGGAAGGATAGATATCAAAATGTTAACATTACCTCTCGTGGTAGAATTGCAGGTCATTAAAACTTTTTTCTTTATGATTACTTCTATTTCTTAATTCTTCTGTTATGAACTTGTTTAATAAAAAGTTTAAAAATACCCTATCATTTAGGACTTAGATTTACATCTGGAATGGCTTTGAGGCATAAAGATGAATTCTGGAAGTTCTTTAAAGCATGTGAGGGATGTATAAAATTGCACCCTTTTCTATTAGAACCTTCATGTCAGTGAACATACCCAGTGATTGGTTTTCACATACTTCAAGATACCTTTGTAACTTCAAAATCTGGACAAGTTTCATCTTAAAGGCATTTCCAAACATGTCATACCACACACATGAAAACAGACCACACCTATTGGAAATGAGAATGGCCTTCAGAGTTCTTGAACCCTCTGAAATTACATGAAATTATGAGTGGGGATAGACTCGTGTGGGTTTCTCTGAGTAGGGGGCCCTTAGTTTTCACTGGATTCTCTAAGAAGGGTCCATGCCTTCTACCTGGTCAAACTTCTTACTATGTGACATAAAAAGCTCTTTGGGAAAGACAATGGAGTTGTAGAAAAGCTCCCATGTCCCAAATACGAGCTCTTACCTAAAAGTCATTCCTTGAGGAAAGGCTATCCTTATTAACAATGTCTTTCAAAGGAGGACTGAGTATTAAGACCATTATCAGTTATTAACCCCTTAGTGCAAACTGTCTTATCTTGTCCTTCCACAGACACTGCCTGCCAGCAAGCACACAACTGTCCTGGGAAGTAGAGGTTCAGAGCAGATGGTGTGAGGCCTACTGATTTAAGCTAGTGGGTACTCCAGCCTGTGCAGTCCCGGGCACTTCCTGTGGTTTCCCAACAAATCAAGGGCTGCTTTTCTCATGGCAGAGAAATCTTACCCACGGCCATCTCGTGTGATCTACCTCCCACCCGGATTTCTGCTGTGAGGTCAGCCACACTTCAGCTGATTAAACACCATGTCAGGGAGCACCCGTTTTTACCCAAAGCAGAAGCCCAGGATACCGTCTCAGGGCTGCTCCTCCATTGCCCTGTCTTTCAGATCTCCTTTTCATTTCCAGATGCTGATTCCCTCCTGGTTCTAGATCTTGTCTTACTCCAATACTTATTGCTGGCTCTGGCGTCTTACCTGCTCTTAATTGACTGCCTTGCTTCATCTCACTTCACTTCACCTTGCTAACCCCTAAATGCAGCCTATCTTTCTGGCCATTAACTGTGTTTCTAAAAAGATCTCAAAAAGCTCATCTTTATTTATGGAAACAATTATTTGCTAAATGAATGAGTTAATGAGGGGACACCTTGTATTCTATTTCCATTTATAACTTTCTGCCCATCTTATTTAGCTCTATGGTTCTCATAACTGGACCAACAACCTAGGGGTGTCTCTTTCACTACCAATTTCAAGGTCCAAATTATAAATTTTTTCAAGCAATCCAGTAGCTTTTGGACTTATGCCTTGATGGCATCTTTAACTTCAAAATATTAGGTTATTCTTGAAATTAAATTTTGCTCTTCTAACATTAGGCATCTTCTAACATTCTTCCCAAATTTTCCATCCTCAAACCACATCTCCAATTGCCACTTCATCCTTAACTACTAATTCATTTATCACTACATTCACATCAAATTTTCTTGAGGAATTTTTTCTTCATTATGTTATTTTTTTTTTATCAGCATCTTTCCTGAAAAACCTAATTTTCATTTAAAGTAATGTCTTCCATTCCAGGCTCTTTGTAATATTAATGTTACTCCTACATTTGAAACACTCTTTGCACCTCTGACAGCTTCCTGTCATTCAGATTCATTTCTGGGCTATTGCTAAGCCGTAAATTAAAAGTAAGGGAATGATGTTGAGTGATTATATCCATAATAACAAAACATGATGCTTCAAAGTAAATGTAGCTTCTAAATGTAAAAACTATGGGGACTGTGTTTTTAAGTTTCCAGCGCCAAAAGAATTAGTAATGAATAGTAATATCCTGAAACAAAGGTCTTCACTATCAGAATAAATTTGGTGATTTGAAATTTAAACGATTTTAAAATTGCTGAATATACTGTTAGGACTTTTATGGTGATATACTGAAACAATGGTTCAAAAATTTTAAATATTTTTTCTTTAAGTGAACATTAGTGTAAGACTAATACAGAAATAATGAAACCAGTTTTTAAGCGCACATGTATAATTAGATTGTATCTTGTATACATATTTTTCATATTTTTCTTAAAAGACTACAGAAAATATTTTCCTATACAACTTTAATGTGTACCATCATGATTATTATAAATTAACATAAAAGTTTCATAAAATACAAATTTAAACAGAGTTTACTTTATTGTAATTTAGTATCACAATTACATAAAATATTAAAAGCAGAAAATGGATGAATTTTGTTTCTTCAGGTGGCCTTTTGAGAATCTCAAAAACCTTGAAGTTTGCTGAAAATAGAAAATATAAAATTAAACATTATGGAAATCTAAATTATTGGATATTTCTTAATATTTAGTTTTAGTTAATTAAAAAAATAGGTCAATACATGCATCTTGTTCCAAACTGAAAAGGTGACACAGGGAAAAATACGTCAGTCTCACACTATTTCTGCTCCCCAGAAGCAACTGTATATATGTATCCTTATAAAGTTAGTCAAATCATATATACACTTGTGTATGTGGGTATGTGCTATTAAAACACATACAGTGTCTACTATAAACACTATTCTACACCTTTTTTTCAATTAGTAATAAATACATTATACCTTGTTTCCCTGAAAATAAGACCTAGCCGGACAATCAGCTCTAATGCATCTTTTGGAGCAAAAATTAATATAAGACTGGATATAAGACAATATAATATAATTATATAAGACTGGGTCTTATATTAATTTTTGCTCTAAAAGACACGTTAGAGCTGATTGTCCTGCTAGGTCATATATTCAGGAAAACACGGTAGTTGTAATTTTTTTTTTCCCCCCAAGTCAAGTTGTCCTTTAAATCTTAGTTGTGGAGGGCGCAGCTCAGCTCCAGGTCCAGTTGCCTTTGCTAGTTGCAGGGTGTGCAACCCACCATCCCTTGCAGGACTCCAGGAATCGAATTGGCAACCTTGTGGTTGAGAGCCCACTGGCCCATGTGGTAATCGAACCGGCAGCCTTCAGAGTTAGGAGCACGGAGCTCCAACCGCCTAAGCCACTGGGCCAGCCCAGTAGTTATAATTTTTTAACTAATCCCTTTAAGGCTTTCAAACTTAAATTAGAAGTTCTAATTTATGAGTATATACATTTAAATGAATATACATTTAACCTGTTTGTTATTACAGAAACTACAATAAAAGCAGCAGTACCTACTTTTGTGCACAAGCCCAGTATACCTGCAGGATAAATTCCTAGAAATGGAATTGCTGGTATATGCAGTTTAGGACTTAAAAAATCTTGTCAAATTGCCCTCCATAAAGGTTTTTACCGTTTTTTAATTGACCAAATATGCGTGAGAATGGGTATTTCTCCGTTACATCACCAATACTGTGCTTTTAAATAAAACAACTGTAATTGAGAGCACACGTTGAAACAGTTAACTTTATATATTTTGACTATATTTCTGTGATTAACTCTACAATATGATTCCACAAATACTATAACAAAAGATTTCTCAGGAGAAAATAAGTAGCAAGAAGACAAAATCATTCCATTGTATCTTGAAAATTTTTGTTCTGTCAAAAATAAAACAAGCATCAACCTGTTTGCTCCAGTGAAAAGATTCCTCAAATTATTAATACTAAATTATAGTTTGGAAATTATGCCAAGGGTTTTCAGCATCTGAGTCCACAGAAGATAAAAGAACCAACTATTTGAACTCAACAAACAGCATCAACTGCAAGTCAAGCCAGAAACTTTTAAGAGGGACAGGCACATAAGTGACTTCTACTACAGTGTGTTAAGAGCTGTCATGGAAATCTATTAAGTGCTTAGAATACAAACAATTCTGCATGGCAGTCGAGGAACATTACAAGAAGCGTAACTGAAGTTTCTTGTGCTATCATAATAAATCAGTTAATTTCCCATTGAGGTTTATTTACTTACATCCCAACTCATTATAAAAGAATAAAAAATGGTTTGTAGAGATAGATGTAATAAAAAGATAAAAGTAACTAAAATGAGGAAACTCAGGTAAGGCGAAAATAAAGGTCAGAAAAGATGAAGTCAGGGTTGCATCCAATTTTTATACTTGTAATTTGTTCCAATTTTTCTTTTTTGAAAGTATATGCCACTAAAGTGAGCACGATGCTTGTAATTCCTGGGCAGCTGCAGAGATGGACTGCACATTTGACTGCTTCCTAGCAGCCAAAGGGAAGGGAGTGTGTTAGAAGATTTACAGTCCCTCTAAAATACACATAAACAGTGGCTGGGGACAGATTTCTCTTGTCCTGAGACCTGTTTAAAGTTCCCAGTACTGGTTTTCATAGCAGGATAAATTTTATTCCAAATCTCACTTCAGTACAAGTCTGTCGGAAGGTGGACAAAAACATGCTCCAGGTAGATAGCCCTAAGAGGTGACTTAGTCCTGGGGTCACAAAATCAGATGTCCTCGGGCATCCAGGTGTAGACAACAGGGAGTGGTGAGCCCTTGCCCTTACCTGAAGGCATTCCATATCAGTTACTAATTTTAGGACTCCGTGTGAGCTCGGTTAAAGTCAAACCCACGTCAAACTTATGAAATAGAGACTACTACATCTGTTACCTTTATGAAAGTGTCTTGTTATATTCCCAAAACTAAGCAGTGTTGGGAATACAGTAAGAATCATATATATGTCAAATGACTAAATCCAAGGATAAAACTTAGAATGTCTCATAAAGTGAATGGACTTCAATCCTCCATGAGTACTGAGCAGTTGGAATAATACGTAACTTTGTTTTCAAGAAATATGTATAGGAAACTTAAGTCACGGGTTCAGGGTTAGGGAACAGAGCTGTTTTTCCTTTTCAATTTTGTATTTTAAGCATTGTTTGAAATTTTGCCGTGTAACTGTGCTGATTTTTATTTGAATATGTTAATTACCAAAAAAAAAAACCACAAGACCATTGGGCTATGTTGGAGAGATTATGTTCTAAACTGGAAGGCAGTTATTTGGTTACTTGTTCTTAACAGGAAGTGGAGGCTTTTTCAAAATGCGTTTGATTAACTGACAAAGCGCATGTTAGGATGCCTAAATTCAAAGGGAAACAGCATCAAAATGCATATTCATGGGCCCTACAACTACAGGTTGATTCTGGAACTTAACATTCTTAACAGAGACCCCAGAGGATTCAGAAGCAGGTGGTCTATAGGTTGCCCTTTGAAAACCACTACCTACCAGGTGGTTATTCTTTTTTCCCCTAAGGCCTCCCGCCAGCCCCAATCCCTCATGCTCACCACACTTGCACCCCGCACCCCCCAACTTCTTTGCTGCCAATTTAAGGCAGATTGCTGAGGTTTTGAGAATCAGCCAGGTAGAAAGCAGGGCTGACCTCTCAGATAATAAGAACATCATGAGGCGTCAGCCTGTAAGAGAACTGGCCCACCTCCACAGCTGGTCTGAGATTTACCTCAGAAGACAGTTTTTGATCTAGTTCATCACAAATGTGCCATAAGTACATAAAATTCTGTGTCACACAGCATGACCACAATAACGTTAGCCTAGAACATTTCCAATGGGTCACTGTAACATACAAAACATCTGATTTTTAGCACTAGAACACCAGACAGCTCTTTCTAGCTGTTTCTGTAGGCATACTTACCTATCTTCTACTGTCTTACTGGAAGGATAAAAAACTTTGAATGAAAATCCACTTCTTGGAAAAGAGCCCTTTGGGGAGAAAAATGCCTGTAAGTGACTATTCAACTTTTATAAAAGAACTCCTATTTTCAAAATTCCGATTTTTAAGGTCAAGATGCATTAGAGCTGACTGTCCAGCTAAGTCTTATTTTCGGGGAAACAGTAAGTTACTTTGAAGGGAAAACTACATGGATTTATAAACTTTGGTGTATTATTTTTTTCTTTTTAGAAAAAGTCACGTTATAGTCACATACTTAAAGTTTAAGAACTTTCTGTGTACCAAATTCAAAATTTCATTAATAATATATTTTTACTGCAACAGTAACTTTATTAAATACATACTTTAAATTTAAAGCAATACCACGCTAATCTTGACAAACTATGACTATATAATAATGTTAACTACATTCTTACAGGGTTTATGCAGAGGCATTCAGTATTGGTCAGAGTGAAAGGATCATATTTGTCTGCGATGACAAGTAGATCAGGCACAGGGTACACTCTCAAAGTATAGTCATATGCCCAGTACACTGGGCAGACGTGCAGGGGTAGAGGAGTCAGGTGTCCCTGGGACAAGAGAGTCTTTACAAACTAAAAAGAATGACACAAAACAAACTTTAGTTTATTTGTAAAAGTTAAAACAGCTAACAAATAATTTCAAATTAAATATTAATTACTAAAAGGACTTAGAAAATTTAAGAAACAATTAGGAGAACTTTGAATCACAGAGCTTTGGGAAACACGGATATGAAAAGAACTGAACTATCCTGTATTTTATTAAAAATTGGTGAGTTTTCATTTAATACCATATACCATAAAAGCTATTCCTCCAAAAGTCATAATGGAGCAATTGTACTTACACCTATAATAAACTCATTTACTAATTGTGTTCATCTAAAAATAATTCCATAGCTTGAGTAATGTCAAGAATAGATATTTAGCCTACATAAGCTTTAAATATTATAAAATAATTACAGAAAATGCTCTGTATGATCTGCTCCCATACTTCTCAGAAGGAGGTGCATGTACCCAGGTATTGATAATTTTATGTCAGGGAGCCCTGAAGCTACAACATAAACACTACACATCCTCCTGATGTGGATATGTAGGAAATAGTTAATAAACGTGAACATTTTATTAAAACATATACATATATTTTCAAGTACAATGTAAGATTTAGGAGTTTTAAAAGCAAAACAAGAAGCTTCAAAGAAATTTCCTGCTGGTTCTGGGCTTTCTATCGCCCATGAGGGGGTACTTCAGTGAGAAAGTTGAGAAACACGGACCTACTCACAAAAATTAATGAATTGACAAAAGTATGTTCAAATTACTTTGAACCATAAATAAACAAAAGGGCAAATTATTAAGTGGCTTAACAGAATTTTATGTAGTGCGACTTGTAAGACAGTTTAACAAAGAAGACTTAACTCACATGATTAGGAATATCCAAATTGCTACTAGGAAAACGAACACAGTTTCTGCACATTTTATTCACTAAGTCTTCACGAAAGACAATAATTTCTTGTGTACAATACTGAATTCTGAAATGAAAATAGTAGTTGAATTTGACTTCATCAGAAAAAAATATGAGGTAATTTAAAAGGCAAAATATAATAAAAAGCTATTCCCACTTCCCATTGTTTACCACAGCAAAAATTCAACAAGAATTCATTCATCCATTCATCTGACAATAATTTATTAAGCTCTTAATATATACATGGCACTATTCTAGGAAAGAGTGAACAAAACAAAAAGATCCCAGCCCCCATGCAGTTTATAATCTCAGGAGAGGGGGGTGATCAGAGAAAATAAACAATAAACATGACAATTTTATAGTCTGTTGGAAGATGATGATGTGTGGGGAACAGAAGAAGGCAGGCCAACGAATCACGCGGGGGGAGAGAAGGCTGGGGCAGCCAAGAGGAGGATCAGAACAGGTGGGGCTCATAATGAAACCTGAGCACAGACTTGAAGGAGGTGAGAGCGTTAGGCAGAGGGAACAGGTATAGCAGGGGCCCTAAGATGGAGCGTGTCCGGCACATCTGAGGAACAGAAAGGAAGCTTTGGTGACTGCAATAAATGAGGAGGAGGAGAAGTAGCAGAGGGAATCAGAGAGGGAATCAGAGGCAGATCATTCAGGGCCCTGACTACTACTGCAAAGACAGTGGCTATTGTTGACATGAAGGGTCCCGTCTTTCAGGATCAGTAAGGGGCCTTACATTTTAAAAGATCACTCTGACACAGTGTTAAGAACAGACTCTAGAAGGACAGGTGTTGAAGCTGGAGCACAACAAAGAGGCTATTACAGTAATCCAGGCTAGATGACAGAGGGTCACAGAGGTGGAGGTGTAGAGGAGGTCAGATTCTGGATATATTTTGAAACCTTCCTTCAAATTTTTGAAGGACTTCCTGAAAAAGTGCATGTGAGAGAAACCCCAAAGTTTTTGGCCTGAGCACTAGAAGGATGAACGTTCCATGAACTATCATGAGGAAGGATACAGAACAGGCTGTGGGTTTGAAGTTGTCTATTAGACTCCCAGGGGAAAACGATGAGTAGGCAACGGGATACATGAGTCTGGAGTTTGGGAGAAAGTTTGCGCTGGAAATATATAAATCTGGGAGTTGTCACAACATAGATGGTATGTAACGCCATGGGACTAGATAAGGTCACCACATGAATGAATGCAGGCAGAGAAGAGAGAACCAAAGCCTGGGGTATTCCCTTAGAAGAGCCTGTGATCACCGTGAGAGGCACATACAGTAAATGTGTAATCTTTTCATTCCCCCATTGTCACTTGTCTTAAAGGACGTGTGATGAGAATATCTATTTTAAAATCTCCATCCATTATGCAAGCCTCTAAATGCATTATTGGTGACTTATTTAAATATAGTTAAAATATTTCCAAAGTTTTGAGAAACCTAAAATAAAGAAATTTTATATATGTATCTCACAACAGTCAAAATTCAGAGGCAAATTTTAAGAATTAAATTCATTTTTAAAAGAAAGGAAACAAAGCGTAACACAAAATTCTAATATTTACCTGCAAGGATTAGTAGTAAAAACTGAAAATGGCATTCTTTGTCTGAATTCATTAGTGATGCTTTCAGCAAGTGGTGGCCTATAAAAACAATTTTTGTGATACAGTATATATTTTTAAATTTTACAAAATGTTCTTTATTGTTACAAAAATCTGAATAAAACTTACCTTGGCAAGATGGAACCAAATCCAGGATCCTCTGGACCAGGTACAAACACAAAACGACTACTGTAGCAAAATTCAACACAATTCATTTTTTTAAAATATTGCAACACTATCCAATTTTCTAAAAGCAAGTTACTGCCTTTAAGTAAATAATAAATTTTAAAAGATTTTTAAAATTTCATGCACTCTAATAAATGAACTACTAAAAGTCTCCAGATGAATACCATCCAATGGACCTTTTGGAATGATGAAAATGTTCTATATCTGCACTATCCAATTACCGAGGGCTTAAACTGTGTTTAGTGCAACTAAATTTTAAATTTTATATAACTTGAAAGAGACACATGTGGCCAGTGACTATCATATTGAAGAGAGTGTAGCTCTAGACAGAATAGCATCAAGAAATTCAAAATATGGTTGAAATTACCACTCATCCTTTTAATACTTTTCACTATAAATCTCCAGTACAGTGTAATATACATTATTATCACGTGAGGATAATTTTATCTCTCAGATGTATTAATTTCCTCAAATTTTTCTTCCATTCATTTCTTAATAACCAGATATCAAACTTAAGGTTCATTTTTTTATTTTTTAAACAAAATTGTTTAAATAAAAAAATACAGGAGTAGAAATCATTACCTTTGGTGAATACTTGGATATTCACATATTATGTCTGCCAAAGTTTTTAGGGAATCTAAAATTTTAAAGGGATATTAAATTAATTTGCAAATAATGAACATAAAAATCAAATTATATTTGATTACATACAACCTTACATCCTTTGAATGAAATTAAAATTTAGATAATTTCTTATTAGTTTATAAGTGTAGAAACACTTATTCAATAGCCCTCAATACCTTTCAAAGCTTGAACTTGATTTTTTCCATACGGTGCAGATGAAAAATTGCCACATAGGATAAAGCAGGTTGGAGGTGCTGGTGAATAACCTGAAAATAAGAAAGTAAATGAATTTAAATGATTTCTACTCTAGAAATCAGGTTTAAAACCGAACCTTTTAACCGTAGTTAATAATACAAACTTAATATTTTAGTAATGTATTATTTAAAGTAATAGTAATAATACATCCACTTATTAAACACTTCTTATGTGCCAGGCCCTGCAATGGCTTATTTAATCCTCACAATATCCCTAGGAGCTGAGAGAGATTAAGTAACCTGCCCTTAAGATTTACGTAGGCTGCAACGTAAACCCAGTTCTGTCAGCCTCCAAACCCCAAGCTCTTACCCACTCTTATACTGAGGACTAATTCTTATTTACCATGAAAACACACACACACACACACACACACACACACACACAAAGTTATTTTACAAATGTAAAAATGTAATTCTTTAAGATGAACTCATTTAAAAGATCTTACTGCTGAATCAATGTTTTTTAAAAAATGGACTACTCAAAAAGATAAACTTTTAAAAGGAATTTAGTTTTAAAACATGATCCCTCATAAGAGTTCAAAAAAGAGGAGAAAAAAATGAAACCTACCAGAAAACATGGTGTTAAGTTTTTCCAACACTTCTACTTGGTCTAACCAAACATCAGATATAAACACAAACATGGCATCTTTATTGTCATCTTCTAGTTGTTTTAGTTTTGCAGAAGTCTTCACAGATGTATTAGAAGGTCCTCCAAAAAAATTAGTATTTCCATAGTATGCCCTAGGTAATTATAATATAATTATTATCTTCTATATTCTGTGGGAGATATTTTTCTAATAATTTTATAAATTTAGCTGCTTTCTATCTAATGAGGTTATTTCCCCATCAATATAAATAGTACCATGAAAATGTACTATTTGTAGCAAACAAGTTTATTTAAATGTTCTAAAACGAGAAAGAAAGCAATACAGAAGATATAAATAAAGTTATCTTGTTTTTCAACACTGGCTCACGTTTTGTCATACATTTTTCTAGAACCAGTTTCATTTTTCCAGTGTTATAGAAAAATAGATTATCAGTATGTTCCCTGGAAAGATGAATAAGTCTCATGACTGACTCATTTTCTTAAAATTCTTTAAGACAAAGAAATAACTCTTTTTTTTACTCCTACACCACAGTATTTCAACAGCAGCAGCCTACATGGGGTGTTAGCAGCTTAACTTTACCCCCTAAAAAAGCTTTGTATAAAGCAGTGATTTTACTACAAAAACACTGTCCTTGAAAGAAAGTAGTGGCAGTCAGACATCATTGCAAAACTTGGAATGATTAAGTCATAAACATGACTCTTACAAAAAGTAGCTTATAAGAATATTCTACTTAGAAGTGGTTACTTTTCTGTCCCTCCTTTATACTCTCAAAAACAAAAAAGAGGGGAAGGGAAGGGAGGGGAGGGGAGGGGAGGGGAGGGGAGGGGAAGGGAAGGGAAGGGAAGGGAAGGGAAGGGAAGGGAAGGGAAGGGAAGGGAAGGGAAGGGAAGGGAAGGGAAGGGAAGGAGAAAGACTTCCTTTAAAAATTCCCATTAAATGTAAGTCTATAAAATTTCAGAAATGCCTGGTACCCAAAACAAGTGCTTTGGAAAACAAAACCAAAAACAACAAAAAAACGCTGTGCCAACAACTCTTACAATTCAGATATATATTTTTTATAACATCTAAGACTGCAAAAGTTCTTATACTCAGTAGCTTTCTGGTTTAAGACAACTTCCATCTCCACTTAAGGAACGTTTTCTGCCCCTTGAAGGACCAAGATCTCTGAGATGTTTGGAAACTATCCTAGCCCGAAAACCTTCTACAAATTGCTCAAGCACAGAGTATGAATGTGGGCCATCCAGATTAGTGTCCGGAACTTCATTATAAATTCTCATAACCTCTTTTCGTTTGGTCTAGAGTAATAGTGAAAGACTTCCAAGGGGATATTAATAAATCCAAAATCATCTTAAGTGTGCTTTATCCAGGTGACTCCAAAACCATTACAGTGGCTTCGCACACTACTAGCTCATGGTGAAAAGGAGGTACTCCCAGTTCCTTAAGGCAATGTTCAGCTTCAGATATGTCTCCAGGGAGTAAATACTCTTTCGGCAGCATGTCAGTCTCCTCAAGGTGATAGCAGACTGCTGCCCACCTCCAGAGCCCCACAGCTGTCCTTGCGCTTTTCACCTTTAGACAAACGCAGGAGCACAGTAGGCTGGTCCAGAGCAGCTCTAGCCTGTACACAACCTACAGTTCCTTTGTATTAATAACTATCAATATAGGTCTTACATAAAATTCCACCTCCAACAGCTCTAGTAATAAACTGGCCCACCAACTGTAGTCCTCTAGGAGTACCCAATGCTAATTCAGGTAGATCTTTCAACAATTTATCACATGGTTTTTCTACATCATTTGTGCTCATTACTGTCCCACAATGGTCAGAAAGAAGCTTAGATGTCATTTCTCTGTGACTAGCCTTTCCCTCCCAATGCCAAGGTCACCGCCAACACTGGTACTCCACTTTTCCTGTCACCACAGTTTAAATCTGTTAGCATTCCCACAACTTCATTAGCATCTTCCTGCTCAAAATACTCCTGTATGATTGGTGTTACAGTCTTCTCAAATGCCGTTTCCTCCAAGGCAGAACTGGTTTCGTAAACACAGGTCTGTCTCATGGTCATCGTCCTAGTTAGGAGGATGTTACACATTCGCCTGCACGTCGTATACCTGTCCAGGTGCACCCCAGACACCTTGGGCTCCCGCACCACCTTTCTCGGGTAGTGCCCTTCCTTTCCCAGATCTGGACTGCCTTTCTAGAAACCTTCCCTTTGGACTGTTGGGTAGAGTGACTCCACTTCTAAGGGCTTCGCTTCCGTTACCACCGACTGAATCGCCTCTGCCAGGGGCCGGGATGAGTTTTCCCACAGTCGCCTTTTGCCTTGGCATTAATTCTAGCTTTGCTAATGGAGGATGCCAAAATTCATTTTCCATTTATCTCATTCTTTATATCCTCAGTCCCAGCATTTTCTTCATCGCCAGAAGAGTCATTTAAGTCAGCAGTATCCGTTCACCTTCCACCTGCATTGTTCCTTAGTTTCATTTGCACTGATTAAATGACCAAGTGGCAGTCTTCCTTTGGGATCTATTTCCCTTGGGAGGCCGCCGCCCAAATCCCTGGTTTGTCTGCCTAACCCTACTCCTCAGTCTCTGCCGTGGACTCGGAGAGAATCTGGCCAATAAAATTCTTAATAGGCTATATCTGTGCCTGTTAAAACTGACTAAAGCAAATATTAAAATAAATCATAATTTCCTATGTAGTTGAAAGTAAGTGAAATATGTGCTCAACTTGAACAATATCTATTAAAAGTGCACAAAACAAGTGCTAACCATTTTACCAAACAATTCTACTTCTAGAAATTTGTTCTAAGGAATTGAGGATGTCTCCAAAGGCTAGCATACATCGCACAACTGTGAAAATCTGGAGGTATGCTAGGAGCAGCGCCTAGGGTACAGGGCTTAGCACACTGTGAGCATTCAGACATGGTAGTTGTTATTGCTGCCACCAGCTGAACTTGGCATTGTGGAAGGCATGATCTTACAGCTATAACCTTGCAGTTATCAGAGGAATGCAATAAGTTGATATAATTGTATGGTGACTTCAATTAAGTATATACCAAGAAAAAACCCCGAGCATCGCAGAAAGAAATACCTATTAAGCTGATTCTCAAGAAATCAAAGTTCAAAAAAGCCTTACTAACATCTCTGTCCATGATTCAAGGAATATCAGAGGCAAATACAGGAGAAGAGGAAGACTTGACTGTACCTATTTTCCTAAGCTGTCAAATTTGGAAATAAAGCTATACTCTAGGAATTCTAATACCTTGGACTTAGAAAACGTCACATGCCCTGTACCAGTGAAAGACTAAGCAAATGGCAATAAAGTCCCAGTAAATCAGTATCCTTAAAAAATTATATGAGTGCTCGCTTCAGCAGCACATATACTAAAATTGGAACGATACAGAGAAGATGAGCATGGCGCCTGTGCAAGGATGACACGCAAATTCGTGAAGCGTTCCATTTTTTTTAAAAAAAGAAGAAAAAAAAATTATATGATAAACTGCAATGGTGGGAAGGCATTAGGTTAGTGTAAATCCTTTGGGGACTGGACCATGGTATATACTTATTTGTATCCCTAACAGTCTTTTACACATAAAAGATACTCAATAAAATATGCTGTTGAATCCACTGATCACCAGAAAACAGCCCTCTGAATTCTATTTGGAAGGTATTTCAAAAGAAACGTGATTTATAATCAATAGGAATAAAATGATTATTTCATTTTAATGTATTTCATGATACCTCATACCAGTCTTGGTGTACTAAACATACACAAAACAGTTCAATTTAAAGAAAATGGGGTAATTTAAATGGAAAATTATTTGAGACATTACAATGATGATCTCTTAGCTAAACTGAAACAAATGGTAATACTCCTGGCCAGCTTTCTCAATTATCTCTCCTTTCCAAGCAGTAATTCTGAAGCTTGTATGAAACTAAAACAAGACCACAGCAATTTTGCTTTGAATGTATTTCAAAGAAAACCTATTATGCTGTAAACAGCCACAAACTAGCATTAAAAGCATTCACTTAAGAGTGAGCTAGCAAAGGAGGGCCTGTGTTCCTCTTAGCATGACCAGCACTTCAACAGGGAGGGGAGCTGCCCTGCCGAGGCTGCCCTGCCAGAGACCCCAGGCCGGGAAACATGGCCTCTGTACTTGAATTTATACAGGTATCTATAATAGGAATAAATCTTAATCCTTACGTTTCTTGAAATCGTCACCATCATCATAGAACCTCAGGATCAGAAGGCAACTTTGCTTCCCCCAGAGGTAGCAAACTCAAATGCTTCCAGGATTCAGGAATGAAACACTGGATCTCAAAGCATCAGCAGCTTAGACTAACTAGGCACGAGCTAGGGTGCACACACGTGCCCTACCCAAAGTAGCAGTCACTGCAGGAGATCTGTAGCCAGGTAGGATTTCAGGCACCATGTTGCCAGATCTGATGGTTCAAGAGAACTCAGAAATCTAGATTTTTATGACAAATCTATTTTTAATGTTGGAAACTAACTCAAAATGTGTTTTAAAATCTCAAAGCAGAAAGAAAGAAAGGTCTATAGACTACATTCAACCACAGCCCACCACCATCAACTTTTATACCATCATTTACCCTCTGCTCAAATACTTCAAGTGACAGGGAACTCACTCCTCTCAGAATAGCTTTAATATTATGATGCTTTCACTTAGAGCTATAGAATCTGCCTCTTGTAACTTTCATTAGAATACAAAATAAGAACTTTATATTAACATAGGAATTATATTCTTCTAAGTGTTTTCCTATCTCTTCTCTCAGTTGAACTTATCAACACTACATAGACAAGTAAGAAAGGTAAACTGGAGATCTTTCCTGGTCGAAGTCAAAGTACAGAGATGCTATTGCAATGAATCTGGAGCCAATCGATTAGTTTTCAGGTACATATAATGCTCAGACTCCTAACTCTCATTTGCTCTCTGCATTCTGACACAAAGCCCGAGGCCTTGTAATCATTGAGATATGATATACTATCTTACAATCATTACTGCCAGTATTACAAAATTCCTACAGCGTTTAGGGCGAACGTTTTTATACCTAGTAGTACTAGAAGGTTCAGTGGGTGGAAATCCAAAGGCATTGACATGAAACACTTGATCTTCAAACCAACCTGAAAAAACATAAGTAACAAATCACTTTCATTTGTCCAATTCTCCATCTTGTTTGAAAGGACAAAACTATGGAACACAAAGCAGCAATGCTGGGCTATCAACTCATCCCATCAACTAACTACAGAAGTTACCAGTCCCACTGAGCTACATAACAACTTCACATCCAGAAATAGTCCCAGTTCTAATTTTTAAAAAGCCTCATGAAATAGAAATAGATTTAGAAGTAAGACTTCTCACTTTTTTATTTTATAATACATGTTTCAGTACAGAGATAAGGTACGCAGATTAGGAAATGTTTCATTTTATGACCCTATGTAAAATGTTTTAACTTTATTGAGCTATAATTCGCATATTATACAATCCACCCTTTTAAAAGTATATAATTCAGTGGTTTTTCAGTATATTCACAAGTTCCATGACCATCACCATTAATTTCAGAATATTTTCATCACCCCAAAATAAACCCATGCCTATTAGCAGTCTGAGAGTTATTTAATGTCAAAGGTATGCTCTCGTAATTAACACGGTTCCAAATTATACCATGTAACATATTTTAGCCAGTGTAGAAATGGTTTTATTGTAGAATGATGAGGAGGACAGGAAAAAAAATATACTGCCTTACCTTCTGCTAAGACAAAGCATGATTCCGTGTATAAACCACTATGGAACTGGTACACAACAGTTAAGGAAAATAACTTCATTCCTATGCTTGAGGCAGTGATAAAGTCAACATACATTTAGGGCCCTAAAGGACTTCTAAATAATAAATTCAAATAGTTCACATTTGAAACTGTGAATAGATCACAGCTTAAAAATTTTTAGGTCGAAACATCCTCATGTCAGATTCTAAGATGTGGTTTTGTAATATTGACAGCATAGATACTTCTTAGTGATAAACTTTCTCAGGAATTTGTCTGGATTCTCCAAATAAGGGGAGTTAAAGGGGTTTTTTTTCGGTCTCTATTTAGGATTATGTCTCTAAATTCCTACACCACCATGTGGAAATTACACTGGGACCCCAAACAGCTAAATTTGAGAATGACATATAATCAATTTCCCTAACTCATAGAGTAAAAAAAATAAAAGTGAAGGATATATAGTTAAGAAAATAAACGTGAAGGATATAGCTTTACTAAGATCCAGTTGTACTGTTCCTGTAGGATCTTCCAGAAAAAATTTTCCCTAAAAACAAAAATATGCCCACATTTATGTAAAAATGAATATTATGACAAAATAAAACACTAACAATTTTGACAATGGAATATAGTGAGCAATACATTTTTAAAAAATCAACAATTCCTAGTCTAGGCTTTTCCATTTACTAGTCTAGTGACCTCAGACCAATCACGTAATTGAGACTCAGATGCCTAATTCCCTAAAGAATGACCTCTGAAGATCAAGAGATGGCAAGAGGGACACTTGGTGGCTGCCACACGGGCCTCACAAGAGACCTCTGAGAGTCAACAGCATCTCCAAGGCACCAGGATGTGGCCTGCAGCTTTGCTTGTTCAGAAACTCCTGACTCTCAGTTCCAGCAGCGGTCACTGGGGGACTGCTTTCAGACTGTGCACACTGCTTGTACCACACACTCCTTCCTGATGTCAGCTCAGGCAACCAAACACAGAGGAAAGGTTAGTTGGTGACTGAGCTAAGAGCCTTCGTGAAGGCTGTGTTCCTGTACCCTCAGTAGAAATGTTTTATGTAACTGACATTTCACCAATCTGCAGGCTGCAAATAAGCGTGATGCTTATTAAGCTTAACTTACCTCTTTCAACTGTGTTATCATTCCAAGAACAATCACATCTCCAATTTTGGTTGTACTACCCAGTAGGGTTTCTATTGTTTTAAGCTAAAATAAAACAAAATAAATTCTTAAAGACTAAAAATACATTCTTTTAAGACACTAATCTTTTTGTAAATAAGTAAATTTTGAGTGTACATTTCAGTATTTATACCTACTTTACAGTAGAAAATCAAATAAAAATTAGAAAATATAATTTTATCCTACAAAAAGCTAAATAGAATTGCTTGGATGAAAAGGTATATCATTTCATTTCTATAGGAATTACCAGGTAGAGCTTCTTTTACCTTTACCACATAATGGCTTTTATTACAAAGAATACATATGTATTATAGAAAAAAAATTTTTAACATACAGAAGGAAGAAATAAAGGCATATGTAATCTCATCATCCCATAATAATTACTATCAACATTTGATATGGGAGTTCCTCTTAAAAAACATGAACCTACAGCAACACAGGAGTATAATGTACATTCAAAATAGTTTTCAAAAAATGAAATACTAAGGATAAATCTGAAGAAAAAGATACACAAAACCTGTATCCTAAAAACTGGATAGGTAAAGATTTCTTAGAAACAGTACCAAAAATATGATCCATTAAAAAAATTGTTTGTTGTACTTCAACAAAATTAAGAACTTGTGTTCTTCAAAACAACAGTTAAGAGAATAAAATAAAAAGACAATTTACAGACTGGGAAAAATATTGCAATTTACATAAAATCAAGCAAGCAAGCAAGCAACACAGTACAAAGCTATAGAAGAAAGAGTTCCCAAGGACAGCATTTTTGCAGTCTGTAAAGGGAAATCACCGTACAGGTACAATAAGTGGTAGAAAAAACTGAAAAGAACAATAAATTATTGAGCTAAGCTTTAAAGTTACTTTGGCAAAGAAGAGAGGAGAAATAATGCTTCTGGGCTGTGGGCATCTGAGTTGCCACAGGAAGCCTAATATATATACATATAAGAAAACACACAGGTGATCTTTTGTAGAGAAATATAAGTAATGTCAAGTTCTAAAACTTAGTATAATTTTTTCTCTTAATAAAAGCTAAAAGCAGAACTGTCAAACACCATAAACCTCTTCTCTTTATGTTGCTGTCATCGAACATTAATTTGAACATTATGTGGTATTATTGTTTGAGCATGTGTCCGACTGCGCATCACGAATTCTGATGTAATTCCGGCAGGGCGTCTGATGGACCTTGCCAGAGGCTGGGCTCTTCAGGACCTACGTGGGGCCCTGCAGTAGTGCTGGGGCCTGCACAGAAGTAGCCAAGGACTGTCCCCCAACAGGGCTCTGGGCAGTAGAGTGGGCAAGAGAGCCAGTGCCAGTGACCAGGCGTGTTGCCGGAACTGAAGTGACAGTGCTATCTGGTAATCACTTCCCGAGGTATAAGAGTATAACAGTGAAAGGAGCGCACATGAAAGAAAACATTCTCCCTCTCACCCTGCTCCTCGGGTCCCAACAGCCCTGTGGCCTGTCTGTGCTCTCTCGTTCATTCTACAGATGTTGTTTCCTTGGTGCTTTAAGTCAAGTTTTCACTCCGATGGTTACAGCACGTTTTAGTCGAACAAGTGAGTGGTGGTCACTGGAGGGCTGGGCTGGGCAAGGACCAGTATTTTGGAGTATGGGTGAGGGTGGGAAGGGTAATGTTGCGAGTCGGTCAGAAAGCCAGGGTAGCACATAGCAAACGGGCCAGGAGCACTGGGGATCTGTCGTGGTGGCCAAAGACTAGGTGGGGGCTACCACCGTCTCAGGTCCTGCCCCGAAGAAGGAAGTACTTGCTTCTAGTAGAGATTTCTAGGGCCCAGGACACAGGGCATGGACCTTATCCACAGTGGACACGCAGAGGTCAATAAGCTCAAGTTACTAGTGATTCATTTTCATTCACATTCAATAAATTAGAAAAAGCAATAAATATTAAACTTACACCCCCTAAATAACTAGGATAATGCTCTCACCTGGAATTTGCTTCCGCTTTCATCGGGGTGAGAACCTATCACTGGAGGAGTAAATAATTCATGTCTGTGGGTCCTCTATAAGAAAGATTCACATGAATTACTGAAGCAGACATTTAAAACTGAGATTCATGAAAATAGTATTTGAGCATTATCTGATATTACCGTTTTAGTATCAGACTACTTAGCATCATGAATTCTCACCTAACATGGCAGAGGATTTGATGACCCTCACAAGAGGCTGGGTCTCCTCAGAACCTATTTGACAAAACAGTCCTTACACCAATGTTTCTTTTTTTTTTTTTTTTTTTTTTTTTCCGCTTCTTCAGGCCCGAGATCCTGGCCTGAATGTTTGAATCCGCCGCCAAATGAGCGCGCGCGGCGCTTACACCAATGTTTCTATTATCTATTCTCAACAAATTTGAAAACCTACATAACTTAATGTACAAATATCTAGAAATATAATTTTAAAAATAAAATGATTAAAAAAATTATTTTCATGGTCTACTGTGTACCTGGCAGCAGCAAACTCTGGCCTGAGGATATGAAGACAACACCAAGTTGTCATCCTCAGATATCGGGACTAGTGAGAGGAAAGTGCCCACAGGTCACACAACACAACAAAGGACCCTAAATGCTACGAGTAGGAAACAAAAGGAGCTGAGACAAGACACTTCAGATAGAGGAAGGAAGGTGTCACAGAGAGTTGTAAGAATAAACAAGTATTTAGGAATTGTTGCAAAGTTTAGTACAGTTAGCTCATGAGGTGTGTGAGGCAGAATGTCAAACAAGGCAAGAGATGAGTTGGAGCCTCTGTTGGGAAAGCCGTCCCTCCCCCGCTGTCGGGCCATGTAGTTTATTTACATAGAGCTGCTGCCCCTTCCTCCTTTTATAGGCAGGCCACCAAGGCTAGTGAATCAAGGTACTCCATCTATCCCCTTGGCCAGTGACTGGTTCAGGATTGAGAAAGTGCCTCAAGCCGGGCCAATAAGAGATGGTTGCTCGAACAATTGGAAAAGAACTCTCCAAGAGTTGCTAAGACAACTATTGGCCATTACTGCACCTCGTGGGGAGAATTAGTTTGAAAGTAAAATCAGTGTTTAAAAATTACTACGAGATATAAAGAGGTAGATGCCTCCTGACACTGTGTGATCGCCTGCGTCTACCCATGCTGGAAACAGGTAGCCCGCGAGACGTCTCCATCATACAAGCCAATAAATTCCCTTCTCTGTTTTAGTCAATTTGAGTTCCTGTAACCTCCAATAAAACAGCCCTGACAATATAGACTTTGTAAGCCCAGCCAAGGAGTTTATCTTATAGAGAATGGAAAACAAAGATTTTGAAGTAGAATAATGATAAAATCAGATTTGCTTTCAGGCAGACAATTGCAATGAAAATATAAATGGACTGAAATAAAATTCAACCCTTTTATTTCACACATGAGAAAAAATGAGTCTCAGAAGGGTTAAGTGACACACCTAAAATAATACAACAGGTTTTAAAACATAATTTTTTAGAAAGAAAGAGAAATGTGGTATTTACTGAGCATCTTCAAAGGTGGCAGAGGAAATAAACAAGGAGCTGGCAGTTTGGTAACAGGGATAAAGCACTCCAAATGCAAGCCAGGGCCAACGCCAATAAGTAACCTAGGGGACCTACTGAGTAGTCAGTGGTTTAAATTAAAGCAGGAAGAGATTGCAACAAACTAGAGATCAAGAAGGGCCTCAGAATGGCCTTTGAGAAAAGCCTTCCAGAATAAGGAGGGTTTCAACGATAGAGATAAGAGGGAAGAGCAGTCTAGAGAGTGAATAGTAAAAGTCACAAACAGTGGGAGAAACAGAAACAATAATTCCATACTTCAATTTTGGCTCCAGCAGAGTATGATGAGAGGAAAAGCAGAGATTAGGCTAAAAACGTGTGACAGATCTCACATATTAAGTATAATTTGTACTTAATTCAGCAGGCAGTAGACTTCCTCGAAAGGCTTCTGACATGGGAGCTACATTAGTCTGGGAAGATTAGTCTGTAAGATTAGTCTGTAGGCGATGTGAGCAGGAGAGAGCTGACACCGTCAGTGTTCATCTTTAACCATTTTCACTGCTTACACCAGGGAACGTCCTCTCTCCCTTGAAACCTTGTGCTTCTGCCTATCACCATCCTGGCCTGGACCCCACGTTCCATCGTCTCCCCTTTTCTATTGGCCCTCCTTCTTAGGATCTCATCCCTTCAGCTCCGTCTATTACTGTAGGCAGATGCCCCCTAAGTCTCTCTCTGCCCAGATCACTTTATTTAGTCCCACGTGTCCATTTTACCCGATATCCTCCTAGTGACCTTAACTCAAATATCTACAACAGAACCTGCCACCATCTTCCTCAAACACTTGCTTGTTCCTGCTTGGTAATATATCACCATTATTCTGCCGTTCTACTCTCACGCTCAAAGCCTTAGTCATCGTTGCGTCTTCACTCTCCCTTCTTCACACGCAGCCAGCCACCATGAACTCTGGCTGCCCTGCTCCAGTGCCGTCCCCTCTGTCTGCTCCGCTTGCCACTTCCTCCACGCTGGTATCATTTATGCTAGAACTAATACCAGACTCCTGCAAGTCCTCTCTCACACTCTAATTCCTCCCAAAATCTGCTGGCAGAGGAAGTGCTCAAAACAACGCAGCTGTGACCGAGTCTCTGGTATTCCAGGGCTCCCTGTACCAAGAAGAGTCCCAACTCCCAAGAGTGGCATCCAGGCTCTCCCACAACTTGGCTCCCATTTGCCTTTTCAAACGTATCCCCTGCTATTCCTCTGCATGAGCCTTCCCCCCACGTGAAGTGGACTGATTGTTCATTATTTCCTGGACACAGTCCATTTTTCCCTTTTGCTGTGTCTCTGTTCACACTGTTACCACCACCTTTTTCCCACTGCCACAAGGTCAAACCAATAAAAGTCCATGTCAAATGCCACCGTTTCCTTGAAGGCTTCCCTGATTTTTCCATCAAATTCATTCTATTAGTATCTCTTTTATAGCACATATAATATTCTACTTTATATTTTATTGATGCAAATGTACTTTAATTTCACAGACTGTAAGCTGCTTGAAGGTAGTATAGTGCAGAAAGCAAAGGCTGGGATCCAGAGTCAGACAGCCTGGATTAAAACCCAGTCTCTACTCACTAGATGTGCTCTTTGGGCAAGTTACTAAATTTCTCTACGTCTTAGTTTCCTCAACTGTAAAATGGGAATAATAGCATGTATACATACATTGATGGTAAATAATGTCTGTAAAGCGATAAACAGTGTCTGTCATATCAAAAGCATGTAATAAATGTTAGTTATTATTTTTATCATCATGATGATTGCTAAGTGGAAAGTATCTTTTTTATTTCTGCATCCCCTACATGGTCTCAAAAATAGAGACCCAATAATTTGTTAAATGATAAACTTTAGACTACAAAATTTCATCCTTTAATTATCCCTGACTCTTACCTAAGCTGAAAGTCTCATGTCCCCGCTCTGCCCTCCACCAACTGCCAACTTACCTGGTGCAAAATGGTATATCGTTCACGAAACAGCTCTGCTTTATCTCTTGCTGTTCCAAATAAATTTGGTGCAGGGTGGTTGGTCAATAAAAGACTAGAAAAAAAAGAATGTCTATTCATGACTATCATAACACACAAAGGTAGGACAAAAATGAAATGAGACTATATAGCTTCTGGAAAAAAATGTACACTTGAAATTAGCTTAAAATCAATAGATGACATACTTACGGAAGAAATTTTTTTCTTTCTGAACTGTACACAAAGCGTGGAATATCAAATGCTCCTATGATATTGAAAGTATGTTCTCTGAAAAACATCCCACAAAAACATAGACCTGATTTACTAAAACATCAGTATTCTAGATGAACATGAAAACTTGCATTGTCATCTTATGTTGTATACACATACTTTTTACAGGTCATGTACACAATTTCTTATAGTGTCAAAAACAATACAGGGGCCAGATTTTTAGCTTGTGCATTTTCCTCTCTAGACACAAGAAAGCATCGCAAATACTCTCAAGCAAACAAAAAAGGTAGTGAAGTTAACTTCTAATTAAGAATGTCATGTTTTGAAAAAGAACATTTACATATAAAATAGTCACATCTGAAAGAAATTTCCCCGTATGTACTAATTTTATTAGCTACAATACTACTAAAGGATATGATTCATTTCCCACAATTTTTTTATGCCAAAATATTACGCAAAAATATCCCAGGAAAAGATATAAAATAGAAAAAGAACCCACTCCCCCACATTCTGGCCATATCCAACACTTACAGTGTTAGAGAAGAAAAATCAACAAAATAATTTCACTTTCAGATACTGTTAATAATGTAGCCACGTTTGAAAGAGGTTTAAAAAGAATTCATACCACTATTGCATAAATATTCCAACCAAAAAACCAGCTTCCCTAAAACTGTTTATCTCTGAAATTGAAAATGATCAAAAAACGTTTATGCCACCCTGGTGGTAGCACTAAGCATAGAATAGCAGAGAATTTTGGACTTGAAAAAAACCTAGAATTGTGAAATAAGTCACACAGCAAAAGTCAAGAACCCTATGATTTCACTGATATGTGGTATATAAAACTGAAAACAATAAAAGAACAAGACAAACAAATAAGAAACAAAAACTCATAGACTCAGACAATAGTTTAGTGGTTACTAGAGGGTAAAGGGGGTGGGGGGAGGGAGATGAGGGTAAAGGGGATCAAATATACAGTGACGGAAGGAGAACTGACTCTGGGTGGTGAACACACAATGGGATTTATAGACGATGTAATACAGAATTGTACACCTGAAATCTATGTAACTTTACTAACCATTGTGACCCCAATAAACTTTAAAAAAAAAAAGAAAGAAAGAAAACCTAGAATCTATGCACAGCTCCCCCAGATTCTAGAGGATCAATCTTGGCAAGTTATTAAACTCATTATGCCATTTCTTCATCTATAAAAATGAAAGCCTCTCTCTTGTGCTATAATACAATGACTTTCTGACAATTGAAGTTGCAAAGGTTGTTTACCATTCAGCCCACTGGACCTCTACACCGGCTGACTGGAGCATATGATGAGTTTTCAAGGATAAAGTTAAAATTCCTCAATTTCTCTATTGTTTTTGCAGTTCTAATTAAGTTCTGACAGGGAACTAAAACTACTGACAAAATTAGAGTAATGACTCCTTTCAATTATCTCCATTGCCCCAAATAGGAAAAAATTGTGAAAGTTAAAACTGTCTTTATCCATTTTCCCCGATGCTTTCCTCCCAATTAAACCCTGTGAACTTGGAAAGAAGAATCATATTCAAACGGAGGAAAAAAGAGGGAAACTCAGAGGAAAAAAAACACCAGAAAAAGCATTGCCATATAAATTCCTACGCTCTAATCAGCTAGGAGAAAGAGTCAGAAAACTGAGGTTCATTTGCCTCATTTCCCTCATTTCCCTCATTTGCCATTCACCACGTGAATCAAGTCAAGTCTCAGAACTTCTCTGAGCTCAGCACTTTCCTACGAGCAAAAGCCAATCATACTTATGAATATTCAATCCAATTCATTCATAACCTACAGAATATAAAGTTGGGTAAGGGGCAAAAGCAGTCATTGCACAAACAATACAATAGTTTCAAATCCTAGGAAAACATAGTAAAGATGAGTCACTTCGTAACAAGGTTTATAACGCAGGTTATCACTTAAAAGGAAACACTAGGAAATAACCACTATAGAAATGCTGACCATTAATTAATTTCTCCCAGGAAAATAATTTAAAATAAGTATTCAATAACACCTCCAACATGGGGAAAAAGTTCATTTTTTCCACATACATAGTTTCGTCTACCGACTGGCTGCATTCTTGGACAGCTGCTTCCACCACAGATCGTTCAATCATGTTGGATGACACTAAAAGAGAATTTGAAAGTCAAATTTCAAAAACAGGCATAAAAATTAGTTCTCTCCTTACACAGCTTTCACCCTGTAAATCATCAGCAGATACTAACCCAGAGATTCTCACTACATAGTTTTTTAGAAGGAAAAAAGTGGTAGGTCAGAACATGAGCAAAAGTCATACCCCAAATACCTTAATTTTCCACACTCAAATACACTTGTAGTGCCTTAATACACAGTCAAAGGCCTTACTCTTCTAAATATTGTTTAGTAATATAAATTCAGTTACAAAAACACCTTTGTAAGCTCCTGGTTACATTAATATAACTTTTGATCACAAGTGGTATGTTTCAGTAGCCATAATAGTAACAGTAATAACAGTCACAGCTACCACTTATTAAGCCCTTAGTCAAGAGTATGGCACTACGCTCAGTCCTTTACAAGCATTCTTCCATGAGAGCGTCATTCTAGGACATTGATGTTCATATGCCCGTATCTTTTTTTTCCCTCTTTTTCAAAATTTATTATTATTATTATTATTGGAGAATATTGGGAAAGAGTGTGTTTTTCCAGGATGTCAAGTCATTTTTTCAATCTAGTTGTGGAGGGCACAGGTCAGCTCCAAGTCCAGCCGTTGTTTTCACTCCAGTTGTGGAGGGTGCAACTCACTGGCCCATGTGGGACTCGAACCGGTGACCTTGGTGCCATGAGCAACGTGCTCTAACCACCACGCAAGCCTGCCACTCTATGTGCCCATATCTCACAGACAGGGAAAGTGCAACTTTGAGAGGTTGAACAACCTGTCCAAGAACATAGCCAGAAGGAGTGAGGAGCAACCCAAACCTAAGCCTTATTCCAGACTGGGCGCCCTTAGCCACACTGGGATGTTCTCGGGCAAAATATCATGTGCCATCTTAATTTCACGAATTGTAATTTTCTGAATTTAGTCATTTTCTAAATTTTCAACTATAAAGGAATTTTTTACAGCAAAGATGTATTTAAAGTTCTGCCTTTAGAAGTGAAAATGAGATACAATAGTAATTTCTTCTATATCATAGAACATGTTTCGTCCTATATAATTAAAGAAACTGGCATCCATCCAACATGAGAGCAAGGTGCACCAAATCTCTCCTTCAGTGCTCTAGAAACACTGGACATGTTTTTGCAGGAGAAGAGCAATTTCTCCCTTGTAGGCCCATACTTGTGGCAAAAGGTTAAGTACTTAACAAAAAGATCCCTGAAGAAAGGCTAAAGCGATAAGGGCGTTAGTCCTGCTCACTTACTCTTCCCCCCCGCCCCAAACATTTAGGAGTACCTAACTTGAGTAAGACAAAGTACCGTGTTTCCCCGAAAATAAGACCTAGTTGGACAATCAGCTCTAATGCATCTTTTGGAGCATAAATTAATATAAGATCTGGTCTCATTTTAATATAAGACCAGGTCTTATATAACATAATATATAAGACCTGGTCTCATATTAATTTTTGCTCCAAAGACACATTAGAGCTGATTGTCTAGCTAGGTCTTATTTTCAGGGAAACAGGGTAGTAGGACGCAGAGAGACACAAGTGACGACGATAAAGAACCAGATCAAAATCAGAAGTCAAGTGCAGGAAAGATGGCGGTGACAGGTCCACAATGGGAGAGAACTGTAAAAGAGTCCCTGGGGAATGGACTGAGGTTCCAAGGGAACTAGAGCTTACCCCTTGGGAAGGACTGCTACCAGGGGTATGTCTCATAACGCTGGGACAGCTTAATACTGAATCCTTAACTTCTACTTAAATCTATAAATCTAGATGAGAATGTAGAAGTATATTAACAATTTAAGAGCCATCAGAAAATGTCACTTACAGGGTTGCCTTTCGACTGCATCGATGATCTTTTCCAGTGTATCTTCAAGCTCTACCTCACTGACAGACTGAAGAGCTTCCGTGAGGTACTTAATAGCTTCACTGATAAGAGAGGGAAAGAAAAGATGAGGCAGGTTACTGGTAATTAAGAGTAAAGCTGTATACCAAAAACTGGCAAACACTCATCAATCTGGCACTCACTCCTCCCTGAAAATAGTACCGTGTTTCCCCCAAGATAAGACCTAACTGGAAAATAAGCCCTAGCATGAATTTTCAGGATGACATCCCCTAAACATACACCCTAAGGCGTCCTTTGGAATAAAAATTAATATAAGACCCGGTCTTATTTTCAGGGACAAACGGTACTCATCTTTCTTGTGCTTTCCGAACAAATTCTTCCTTCTATCCCCTGCCAATATAACTATTCTGAAAGCCCCAAATCACATGCCTCTTTTGTCTTCCTAGAGCAGCCCTACCTGCTGCAACCTCCCCTCCCTTCTGAAATTGTTAAAAATCTCTTATATACCTTAGCTCTGATACATTACATTAGCCTAAATGTAAGGGATTATTTATTACTTTACATTTAAGGCAGGACTCCATCTGCTTCAGTGCCCTGAACATAACAGACACTTAAATACATATTTATTAATTTGATAATGCAGTTTCTTAAAGTCAATTCCAGTAATTTCATCACTGTCTTCAAATGTAAAATTAGAAAAGAACTAGGCTAGAAAAACTCTGACCTTTGAATATAATCATAGAAGCAAGACACATTAAAATCACGTGAATATCCCCAATCAAAATAAACTGAAAAACGCTGAAAAAATTTTTTTAAAGAGACTTCTTTTTTAAAAAATAAATTTTATTAGAGAATATTGGGGAACAGTGTGTTTCTCCAGGGCCCATCAGTTCCAAGTCGTTGTCCTTCTATCTAGTTGTGGAGGGCGCAGCTCAGCTCCAAGTCCAGTTGCCCTTTTCAATTTTAGTTGCAGGGGGCGCAGCCCACCATCCCACGTGGGAATTAAAGCTCCGGCTCCAACCACCTGAGCCACCAGGGCAGCCCAGTGTATTGTAATTTTAAAAGCAAAATGTTACAAATGGCAAGCTATTACTTCCGTGATTAGATTACAAAAGACTGTGACTTGCTTCTTGCTAGCAGTCTCTCTCGTGCTGGGTTTGATGAAGCAAGCTGCCATGTTAGAGAGGCCCAAATGGGAAGGAACTGAGGGTGACCTGGAGTCCATAGCCAGCAAGGACGGAGGCCCTCAGTCCAGCAATCCTGGAGGAACGGAAATACTGCCAACCACTGAATAAGCTTGGAAGTAAATCTTATCCAGTTGACATTTGAGATGACCTCATCTTGACTACAGTCTGGGAGAGACCTGAGGTTGAGGACCCAACTAGACCTACCTCAATCACTGACTGACGGAAAATGTGAGAAAATAAGTGTGCTGTTTTAAACCTCTAAGTTTTGGGTTAATTTGTTATGCAGCAATAAATAACTAATACACTATCTGCACCTCCCAAGCTCCACAATGTCTTACTCTCTCCTACTCCCTTGCGCCAGAACAGTGCTTTGCAGCTAACAGATTTCAGTGTATTTGACTGAATTAATTAATTACTTAACGGCAGCTTAATGTTAGGTCACATTCTACGTGAAGAGAAAGAAAGAGTAATGGATCAATTGCTCACATTTTCAAACGGTATGAGATCAACTGAACAAAATTCATTATTTTTCTCCCAGAGCATATCCTCTCCTGCCCTTGTTCACCAGTAACCCAAAAGAAAGTTAGAAGTCGCATAAAACTCAGCATTACAAAAACAAAAACAAAGAACCTCACTCTCCACACACAAGAGTCATCAAAACCTGGCACAGAAAAAGTGTATGCCATCTGGCAGGTATTCAAATATGTAAATACTGTATTCTTGAAAACAGAAAAAGATTTAATGAGAAAAATCTTGGAAAGGTTCGTTCTGTAGGTCCTAGAAAACACAGATATGGCCAGGAAATCTATCACAGACGTTGTAAAAAAAAAAAAAAAAAAACCTTTAAAAAAGAAAAAAAAAGGAGGAGACCTAGAAACATGTTTCAGACCCACCCACTTTTTGACTTTGCAGGAACTCTCTCTGGGATAATACCTGACCCCAACTTGGAAAGACTGGCAGGACCTACAATTTCTGCAACAATGAAAGCTGACAGCTACTGCCACGCGCACGGGTTTTCCCAGATCTCTCCTTTGAGGTCTCAGCAACTACGTCAAATCGCTGCTACGATCCCCATTTTGCGGGGGCAAAACCCTCGGGGGGCCTCTGAGACGTGTTTAAGTCCCGGTGCTGATGAACCGCCGTGCAGGCTCGGCTTGCAGCCACCGGAGGGCCTCCACCGCCGGGGAGAAACTCTTCGACGCCGCGCGAACGTCGGGGAGCCTGAGACGGCAGCGCCCCGCTGCCCCGCTGCCCCGCGTGGCGGCCGGATTCTGGCTCTCCACGCCCGCCCAGCAAGCTGCCCAGGCCGACTCACCCCCGGAGCAGCAGGCCCCGCAGCTTGAAAGCCGACACCGCCTGGCTCCGCAAGCGCTCCGGCGCCATGTTCGCGTTTTGGCGCCACGGCCGCGGCTCCGCCCTCCAGGCCCAGCCTCTTTCCGACCCCGCCCCTCTCCGGCCCCGCCCCCTCTCGCGTCCCGCCCCCTCTCGCGTCCCGCCCCCTCTCGGGTCCCGCCCCCTCTCGGGTCCCGCCCCCTCTCGGGTCCCGCCCCCTCTCGGGTCCCGCCCCCTCTCGGGTCCCGCCTCTCCTTGGCCCCGCCCCTGCCACGGCCTGGCGGGAGACCAACGTGGTCTCTCTCCCACTTTGCTCCTGTGTCGCGGAGAGCCCCGCGGCTCCTGGTGCCTTGCAGGCTGCAGCCCCGGCCAATATGGGCTAAAGGAAGAGACCACCCTACACCCCTTTGTTGCCCGGGGACTGAAGGACGAGGGCGACCTTCCCTGGCGTCTGGTTGGGAATGTGCGTCCGTTATCCCAAGTGAACCACTCTCATCGCTGCCCTTGACCTTCCAGTGGTGGAACCAAGACTTGAACTCAATCTGATTCCACTAAGTGGACTCCTCATCTTCCACAATTCCAAAGGCTTACTCCAGTGAGTTGAACAAAACCATGGAATGCTTAATGGTGAACGAACATACAGCCTTATAAAAACTGATGTACAGTACCTCCCAGGTATGTGGTTAACTTAAGAAAAGCAAATCGAAGTGTTGGTAAAGAAGGGGAAATATATATGCTTGTTTTTGCTAGAAGGTTACACGAGACACTAAAAAAAAATGGTTAACCATAAAGGGCAGGAAGGGATAAGGATGGAAGTGAGAACTTTAACTGTTCACTCATGACGTTTGACATATTCAAAGACATAGAAAAAAATAAACAAAGCTGAAAGCATACTAAAATCAGCATACCTAACTGTATATTGAATTGGTAACATAACATCACAGAGAAAAGTGGTTTTTTAAATATTTTCAGTGAAATGTGTACTAAAGACAAAAATAACTGCAAAAATTTTTGAACTTTAAGAAAGGCAAGGAAATAAAAATAGATGAGCATACAGTCAATTCTCATTATTGGAAGTAGTTAAGTTCTGTATAGTCCTCACCAACTCTGATTTAGCGAATACTCAATCGTTGCTTCTAGAGGAAACACAGTTAGGTTCGCGTGGGTTTCTCGTCATAACATTTCATCAACTGATCAATACATAACCTTGTTTTATGTGTGTTTCTGTTTAAAGACATCTTTAATATATATCACTGACTCATTAACATTGAACTCAGGGCCATCAGCACTACAATTCATGTCTGAAGGACGCTTATCGAACACATGTATATTCTCCCTATGGTACATCACAGCCTTCTTGTGCTTTGGAACACTAGACAGCACTTCAGCTTGGAGGCCATTTCAAACAACAAGATCACCAACAGAAATCACAAAATGCGGAAAATGTGGCACTAAATGAACCTCAAAAAAGACATTTGTTTATAGTACGAGAGATGAAACAAGAGAGCAGAATGTCATCTTACTCAAACTCACCTGGGAACATGTGTGATGGTAACAAATTTTTCAGTGCTCCGCAAATGTTAGCAAATGACTGTGATTGATTTGGGAGTTGCAAATAAATTTTAGTAGGTGAATTCACAAATATAGAATGCACAAATAATGAAGATTGACTGTATCTGCTTAACCACCAGAAGGATAAAAAAGAAACAAATGTTATTATGGGCAGGAGAGTGGAGAAAATAAGGATATAAAATGCTAAAACCATTAGGTAAAAGTGTTACAGAGAACAGGATATTTGCACAGTTTCAAAATATCACCCTACAGATTACTGGCTAATAATACAAAGGCAGAACTTACGTTTAAAATGGATCTTCAGAGGTCTCCACCTTAACCAAGTATCAAACTTGCATCACAAATACAGGTGTGATGTGATCAAAGGTGTGATTGAAAGATACGGTGAACATTTAAATAAAAAAAAAGTATTACAGTAAAAGACACATTGCCATTAATCCCCCTCAAAATACTACCACTCGCTTCGAACACACTCATCCCATCATTCTTGCCACTTTCGAAGCAGTTCTGGAAGTCCCATTTTGTGAGTGTCTTTAGTTGCGCTGTCGTGGCTGCCTGGATGTCCTGAATCTATTCAAAATGTTTACCTTTCATTGTCATTTTGACTTTAGGGAAGAGCCAGCAGTCTTATCATGCCAGATCTGGTGAATAAGGTGAATGAGGATACACCGTATTGTTTTTATTTGACAGAAATTGCCATACCAGAAGAGAGTGTGACATGGAGTATTATTATGATGGAGGATGATTTATGACACACTTTAAAACACACCTTCTCTCAACTGTAGCTCACACCTGACTGACTGCGCTGAACAAGTTGAAACTTGTCACACACTATTACTAAGGTTCCATGCACCACTTCCTGTATTGAAGATTCCTGCCTTTCCATTGGATGGCATGTGGCAGCAGCATTCAATGTATTTTTTTTTAATGTATTTTTTTTTAATCACACCTCATATACTGATATACTGAATAAGTGAATGAATTAACTTGTTCTAAGTGGGCAGCCACAATATCTTCTAAGGGTGGTTCTGGACAAGTACATTTACAGACAAAGGTAGACTTATCTCTGCTCCCCTCTCCCCTTAGTTTTACTTCAGCAATGTCATTTTTATAACAAGGTTCAGCCAACTTTTTTTGTAGTGGACCAGATAGTAAATATTTTTAACAATGTGGCCTATATGGTTTTTGTTGCAACTACTCAGCTTTGCCTACTTAACTCTGTGGTTGTGGTGTAAAAGTGGCCATAGACAATACTTAAATGAATTAGGGTGGCTGTGCGCCAATAAACCTTTATGTACAGATGCTGAAATTTGAATTCATGTCATTTTCAGGAGTTATGAAATATCATTCTTTTGATGTTTCTCAACCATTCAAAGATGTAAAACGTTTTTAGCTTGTTGGCCCTACAAAAACAGGCGGCAGACAGAAGTTGGCCTCTAAGCTTGTAGGGTAGATGTTGAGGAAAATTTGCCTTCATTGGCTGATGTGAGCTTCTGTCTATTAGCTTTTATCTGTTCTTGTATGTGAGGTGATTTCTGTGCTGTGATCAGGGGTTGAGTAAATTCCCCCTTTGGTCTCATTCTCCCAAGCAGGGAAGACATGAGATGAAATTGCTTTTCTGTTTGGTCTCATTCTCCCGAGTAGGGGAGATGTGAGATAAAGCTACTGTTCTGTCTGTGCTGTGAGATGATAGTTAGCTTAGGGTTAAAAAAAATTCTATGATGAGGGGTTGAGAGAATTCCCCCTTTAGTCTCATCCTCCCAGGTAGGGGAGATACGAGATGATGTTGTTTTCTGTGTGTTTCGCTCACATCAGCAGATGTAGTGAAGAAGTAGCCAAGTTATATCAGGATGATGTGACAGGCACAGTGCCTGGTCTTGTTGCTTATCCAGATGAATTGGCCCTTCGGCTGGATGGGCAGTATTTATATCAGTAACTGCTGGACCCTCTCGGAACTGGCCATTCCCAGAGGGGGAGGCAGGAACAAGAAACTTGGCTCTAAGGTACATCTGAGAAAATATATAAGACAGACCGCAGTTGGCAATAATTATTGTTTTGTCATTTGGTCATTTGTCACTGGTGATTCTTCATCATTCTAACATTTTGAAGACTTCCAGCAACATGCAGCTTACAACACCAGGGGATGTCCTGACTTCCAGCCACCACCCTGGAGAGGTCTAGCTGGTTCCCGACCTCTCCAGTGTTGTTCTTCACGGTTAGCCTTCTTGAGAACCTGTTAGCATCTTGAAAACTTGTATGCAGCTTGCAGCTTACAGCATCAGAAGACGCCTTGACTTCTAACAACAGCAACAAAGACAACAGCAACATTCTTGGGAACTAGCACCCAGCAGCGTGTGGGAGACGCCTGAGTTTCTCTCAGCTACAGACCTGCCAAGGTTTTGATTTATGACTTTTCCAGTGTTGTTCTCCCCCACTTTGGTGAGGTGAGTTTTGGCATCTACTGTAATAGTTACTATTCTGTAAAGCTTATTACTGCTTTTGGATACTCCTTACTGAGGTTATTTGTGTATTTAGCCAAGTGATTTTGATCAGTAGTAAACATATGTTGAGATCTCTTAAACTTACATGTATGTGTACTCCTTTGACCTGACACTGTTATCAATGTATATAGTTTAGTCTTAACCACCGTTACTCTGACACTACACATTCTATTAATTGCCTTTGTCTTTTGCTATTGCATATTGCTGAATAAATTGATTAGATATTGCTAAATAAGTTGATTAATCCCACTCTAGTGTGTCCCTCCCGTTTCTTTTCCCCGCTTGTCATTACAAGGCTGTAGTTTGCCTGAATATTTTAGGCATTTTTTTTTTTTTTTTTGCTGGAGGTTGAATGGAAAAGGCAACCCTCACAAAGCATCACAAAGCATCAATAAGTTTATTTCTGCATAGCTGCATCGGCCCCCCTGGACCAGAAGTCCATTTATACAGTGAATAAGATCCAGAGTTAGATTGGATCGCCCAAACAACACAATCCCAAGTGACGCGACAGCAGCAGAGGCAGGGTCCCGAAGCCAAGGCCCCTCACTCTGCTGGGACCCCGGGCACCCCGACCTGGCACCCCCGCGCTCGGCCCAGCTCCCGGGCGGGCTGCGGGACCGCGCAGACGCACTGGTGCCTCCTTCCCACCAATCTCGACCCTCGACGCGTTCCGTTCGTGCGTGGAGGAGCCGGGAAGGAGGCGAGGCCGGTCCGTGGGCAGAGGCTGCGGCGCGCCGAGCGGCTGCGTCCCACGGCGGCGCGATGGAGGACTCGCAGCTGTTCTGCGTGGCCGAGGAGCGCAGCGGCCACTGCGCCGTGGTGGACGGAAACTTCCTCTTCGTGTGGGGGGGCTACGTGGTAAGGGGAAGAGGGCCGGGCGCACTCGCGCTGCGAGCCCGGGACTCGGCCCGAGCGGACCCCGAGCGCCCGCCCACCCCGGCCGGAGGCGGGGGCTCCCGGCGCGGGGGGGGTCGGGGGGGGCTGGACGCCACCCCCAGTGCCTTCCACCAGGAACGCCTTCACACCCTGTGGGGGGGCTCTTCTCGCTCACGTCTCCCCCACCCCCGCAGCTGTCCAGTAACCCGGGCTCGCCCAACACTAAGCCGGTTACTGCGCGATTTATCAACACCTTTCAGCGCTTGCAGACCTAAGAGCACAGCGAGGACCCTGTGCTCTATTATTTTGTAAATATTTCCTTCTCGCCACTTGGCGATTGGAAGTAAAGTAACGAAATCACTGAAGCATTTAAATATGTCTACGTAATTTGTAGTGGCATTCCTCTACCGGAGGTATGCACACTCTAGGCCAGGGGTGGCCAAACTTTTTTCAACGTTTTTCACCAAGGGCCATATGCCGTAAAAGATACAAATAGCCGGGCCACTCACTGGAGGTGAGGTACCTATTGCCTCACCTGGTTTATTTAAGTAGACTAAATATATTTTTGGAATTTGCTGTAGGCCAGTTAACAATGGATCATGGCCTGTGGGCCGCAGCTTGGACACCCCTGCTCTAGTTCTTATATAGCAAGGAATGGAGTGCTGGATCACTTGGTACACACATCTCCAAATTAATTTGGAAATGTCACTGTTGCCAAATGGGTAATTATGAAATCTTTTTCAAATCTCAAAATAGACCCATTAGCAACAATATACTGAAGGTATGCTGAAAATGTCTTGTTACAATGGAGGTTTGAATGTATGTTTTCTTTCTATAATGATAGGGTTATAGACTCAGAAGGATGCTAAAGGATTCTAAAAGCCAGAACACAGTTCAGGGATATATGCCAACCCCTTTAGTTCACAGATGAAAAAAAAAGTGTGTCCTTTGGAAGTTTCACTAGAAATAGGACCTGCATTTTCTGACTGTCTTGGTACTGTTATGTGACAGGTGTAACAGGACTGAAGCACTCACTGAAATCAAGTACATGCTCTCTATGTTGAATGATTCTCAGATCCAAGTTGGTTTTTGTTGTTGTTTGTGTGTTTGTTTTTAATTTGCAGTATCAGGATGGGAAAATTAAAACTAACCTTTGAGTGCCTACTATACCTGGCATGTGCTAGGAACGCTCATATCCCTAATCTTATATAATCCTTGCCATACCTTGTAAGGTAAGAAATACTACTCCGTTTTAAAAATAAGGATGATGAGTCAATGAGAATGAGTGACTTGAAGGGCCATTTGACCTCAAAAGCAGCAGATTCCAACGTAGGTATATAGGATTTACAAAGGCTATTTTTCTATGATAAGTGAACAAATTATGCTTTCTTAAAGTCTAATATTTCCACCAATTTTTCTTGATGAAAAAGTAGTCTAGATATAATGATGGTTTTATACAGAAGAAACATTTTGATTGTTTTTGAGCTCTGCCACTTGGAGATGTAGAGGTGTTAAACTTTATCTGCTGTTTTGTTTCTTAATATTGTAAAGTTAAGCAAAAAAATAATTCACTTGTAACGTGTGAAATCTTATATCTGGTGATGGTTTTGACTTCTTTTGGGCCCATAAATGAAATGTCTGAATTTTTTTATATCTCATTTTAATCTTGAAAATTGTGTAATTGATAAGATTCCATCCAGGTCTTCAGGTGGCAATCAGTGAATAAAATTACTTCTTTTCGTATTGCTTGTTGATCCAATGAGCAGTGTCCTGTAAGAACCATCCTGGAAAGTACCACACGGATTTAGATTGAGTATACTACTTTTAAAATTCTAGGGATTCTGAGCAGTTAAATTGTGTCTAAGGCATAACTGGAAGGAAAGGGAGAGTGGGAGGCGTAAAAGAAGACATGACATATCATGAGAAAAAGTAGAATTCTTCCAACAATGTTGTATTCAAATCCTTCTGAACAAAAGATAGCTGAAAGGCCTGGCATCTGGAGGTGATCCAGTAGTCCGTACTTAAGAATAATGATCAAATGATTCCAGGTTGTATGTGACAATCACAGCTTTCCATGTTTTTTTTAAAATTGACAAATATACTCATATATCCTAAAACTTGCAAATGGCCCACAGATACCTGTCTAAATTACTTATTACTATATTGTTGAACATATTCTAAAAGCCATTATAGTATCTGAAAACAGCCCTACTTCTAGAGGTAAGAGTAGTAATGCCAAAAAAATTAAGTGGTAAATTTTAATTGGTGCCAGAATATTCTTTTCTCCTAGTTCTTCCCTATCCTTTCCACATTACTGAAATTCATACAGACTTGAGTGCTGCTACCAAGAACATTTAAAAATTGTGAGTAGTTGTCCTAAGTCGTTGTCCACAGTGTTTTATCATGTTTGCAGATGATATGCTTTCCTTTTAGGGCTTAATCATAATAACAGTTTTATTTCCGTAATACAATTGATGTTAATGTATTTTGCCCTAAACTTATCCTTACAGAAAATATCTGCGTATTTGCTTTGGATATGGACTTAAGGGGGAAAGGATCAATTTAGAAAATGTTTGAAAAGAATGCAAGTGGGAGGCTCACAATGCCACATATTAAAACATCACAATACTATACTGATTAAATCAGTGGTCCTGATGCAAATTTAGATAGTATGATGGAATTGAAAATAAATAACCAAGCATACAGCCTATTTTGTATTCCAAAGTTTGCATTTCAATTCTACAAAAACTATCGCTTATTCAATAAATGTTCCAGGAATAGCTGGAGAAAAATGATAATGGAATGTTAGGATTGAAGAGTTAAATGTAGAAAAATTAAGCTATATTCAACCGGAAGAAAATATATGACTCTTGTAAAAACCTTGAGTTGGGAAAAGACAATTGGGAAAAACTATAAAAGAAAATGATTGATAGATAAAACTTTTAAAAAATGTAATACTGTGACTTTTAAACAGTAACTTTTTAATGCATTTACTCTCACGATAAAGTGAGAAGGCAAATGACAAACTGGGGAAAGTATTTGCAACATATATGATAGGCAAAGTTCCTATAAAAATAAAGGTTAATATTTCCATTGAAGAATGAACAATGGATATGCACAAGCAATTTACAAAAGAAGAAATACAAATATAATGAGAAGCAAAGAAACCCAGCTGAAAATAACAATGAGCTTTTTCTTCTCCAATTTTCAACTATTAAAGAGAATTTTTGAGAAGAGCATGGGCAAATGAATTACTCTGGTAATGGCAGTACAAACTTGTGTAAACTTTTTAAGGAGAAATTTAGCAATGTGTATCAAAAGACTTAAGTTTGTATTCTCTTTAACTTAATAGTTCCATTTTATATATTCAAAGATGGTCACATAAGCCATGCATGTCATGTGGAAGACATTTATTCTTTTTAGCTGCCCAGTATTTGAACCTTAGTCTCTATTTGTAGTGTCTTCCACCCAGTGAGTCTTGTTGGTGTATTTATTTCAGTTGTCTGATTACCTCCTACCTACACCTATAGGATGTAAATTCTATAAAGATAGAGATTTTGTTCACTATTGTATCCCTGACATCTAGAGTTGGGTATAGCTCATAGTAGGTGCCCAATTAAAAGAAACTGAATGCCAGGTACTCACTTTTCTAGACTCCCTTGCAGCTAAGTTGTAGGCAAGTGGTATGGACTCTATTAAATGAATCTTTTCTAGATTTGGATTCAGGAGTAATGATTTAAAAGGACCTGAGGAGGATTATTACCCAGCAATAGTATTTGTAGGATGATCAAAGTCCCTGGTATAAAGGCGGTGGTGCTGCCAGCTGTAGTGTGATGCTCACCAGTGACGGATGGCATCAGTTAGCTCACCAGACCTGTGTTTTGGCCTGGTTTTAGACCCTGATGCTCCTTACATAGATCAGAGGCTCGGTCTTCAGCCTTTCTGATTCTGTGAGCTACTTAATTACTTACTATTTATTTCTTAAGATTTCATTTTCTTAATTTTTAAAATTGAAATATATATACAAAAGAATGTATAAAATTAGTATCATTTAAAGGTAAACACGTTTAATTTCCGGATTAAGAAATCAACTAAAACCAGTATCTTAGAAGCTTCCTGTGTATCCTTGACTCATTTCATGCTCTCCTACCTCCACAGGTGGTGTATTGATTTCTTGTTACAGTTTTACCACATATGTATCTATCTCTAAGCAATATATTATTTGGTTTTAAAATCATAGCATGTATTTTCTTTCATGACTTAATTCTTTTAGTCTACATTATGTTTTTTAGGTTCACTCATTGCTTGTATTCAGCTGGTATACACTAGCCTGACTGTACCTGTTTTTACTTAGTGTCCATTCTGGTTGGTCAGTTTCTGTGCCCCAGTTATTAAGTATTTTGGAAATCATCCCTGGATTCATTCCTTTGATGTGTGTCCTGTATAATCTATTGTGTAAATTTACAGCAATTTATTTGCCCATTGCACTGTTGATGAATATTTGAATGCTTCTACTTTTTTCAGTGTTATAAAGAAAGCTACAATGTGAGCATTCTTATAACATGGCTCTTACATTAATACTTGCACAAGGGCACGTGCACTCTCTAGGGCATATACCAAGGAATGGAATACTTGTCACTTGGTACACACATCTCCAGGTTTGTCACTGTTGCCAAGATATTTATATAAATTTACACTCCCATCAGCCTCCTCCTTGCCCCACTTCTTTGACAACATTTGGTACCATCTGGCCTTAATTTTTTTGCCAGTGCAGTGAGTGTGACATGATACTTGATTGTGAGTTTTGTTTGCTTTCCCTGATTACTAATAAAGTTGAGTCTCTTTTCATAACTTTATGGACGATTTATGTTTCTTCTTCTGTAAAAATGCTGGTTCCTGTCTTTTGCTCAGTTGTCTATTAGATTGTCTTTTTCTTACTGATTTATAAGACTTCTTTATAATTATTTGAGTTGAATATGTCTTCTCAGTTTGTAGCTTGTTTTTGTACTTTCTTGATGATTGTCTTTTGTCCAACAGTTCTTAATTTTAATGTAATTTCCATCTTTAGTTGTATTCCTCAAGTTTTGATAAGCAGTATTTTGTCATTTTACAGTTCTTATATTGTGTATTTCCAATTATCATTATTTGACCCATAAGTTGTTTAGAAAAATATTTTAGATTTCTAAACAAATGCTACTTTTATAGTTAGCTTTCTGTTATTAATTGCTAACTTAATTGTGTAGTACTTGGAGAATGTGGTCTATACATTCTTTGGTATATATTGAGGTTTGCTTTAAGGACTAGTGTGTAGACAAATATACCCTTTGTTCTTATGTTGGGGGAAGTGTTTCATATGTGTCCACTTTATCAGCCTTGCTAATTGTGTTATTTAAATCTCCTGTATCCTTTCCGATTATTTTCCTCCCTGTTCTATCAATTACTATAACAGGTGTTAAAAACTCTTACTCTGATGTAGATTTGTTAGTGTCTCCCTGTGGTCCTGTCAGTTTTTACTTTGTATTTTTAGGTTACCTTTTTGGTTGTATATGAATTTAGAATGGTTATATCTTTCTGGTTAATTGAACATTTTATTATTATGTAACGATCTTTTTATCTGTAGTTGTTATTTGCCTTAAAATCTATTTTGCCAATATTCATACAACTATATCATCTTTATTTTGATTAATATTTGCATGGCATGTCTTTTTCTGCCTTCTGATGGAAACTTTGTATATCTTTATGTTTTAAATGTGTGTCTTACCTGAGAATCGTTGTATCTTATTTTTATCCAGTCTGACATTATGTATATTTTATCTGGTGAGTTTTACTCTTTTCACTTAATGTCATTCTGATATACATTTTTTCATCAGATGTGCTTTATATTTGCCCCTCTCTGTTTCTCCTCCTCCTGATTTTGAGGGTTGTTTGAAGAGCTTTTTGTTCTCTTCCCATTTTTTTCTCTTGGTGTAGAAATCATATGATTTGTTTATAGCCATCCAGTAGTTATTCTATTTATTTCAACATGAACTTCACAAAGTTCAAAATTAATAATTTTCTTTCTTCCTGTAGAGTTCAAAAACTTTAAAAAGTTTTAGGTCTGGTCACCCCTTTCCTTACTCTTATCCTGTCTCACCCCCACCCCACCCAATTAGGTATCAAAAAAAGTTTAGCCCTTTTTCTTATTAAGTTTATTGGGGTGACATTGGTTAGTAAAATTATATAGGTTTCAAGTGTGCAATTCTATAATACATCATCTACATATTGCATTGTGTGCTTACCACGAGTCAGTTCTTCTTCCATCACCATGTATTTGACCCCCTTTTCCCTCTTCTACCACCTCCTCCCCACCTACCTTCTGGTAACCACTAAACTGTTGTCTGTGTCTCGGAGTTTTTGTTTGTTTGTTTGTTCGTCTTGTTCCATTGTTGTCTTCAGTTTTATGTCCCACATATGAGTGAAGTCATACAGTTCTCGACTTTTTCCTGTCTGCCTTATTTTGCTTAGCATAGTAATCTCAAGATCCATCTGTGTTGCCAGTTCAGCCTTTTTTTAATGTTTAAATTTACCCACACATTTACCTATATCTTGTCATACTATTCCTTGTTGCATTTTAGATCTTTAATTTCGGATCATTTTTCTTTCTCCTGTAATAGCACAGCTATTAGATTTTCTTTAAATGAGGATCTATTATTGGCCAACTGTCTCAGTTTGTGTTTGTCTGAAAATTTCTTTGTTTCACTTTTGTTTTTAAAAAATATTTTCACTGGGAGTAGAGTTCTAGGTTGACAGTTACTTGCGTTAAGCACAATTGCTAATATTACTTATGTTGTTGCTAATGAGAATTCAGGCAGTCATTAGTTGGGATTCATTTGAAGGTGATTTATCTTTTCTCTGGCAGTAAAGAATATTTTTTTCTTTGATGTTCTATAGTTCTATGATGTGTCTAGTTCTATTTATTTATTTTAAAACCATTTTATTTTCTTGTCATTTTAAAGAAGACAAGTTTTTTGTTTTTTTTTTTGAGGGGGACACGGCTCACATTGTACCTTGCGGGGATTGAACCAGCAACTTTGGTGTTGTTAGCACCACGCTGTAACTAACTGAGCTAACCGGCCACCCCGATTTCTATTTATTTATCCTGCTTGGAACTTTTAGAACTTCATAGATTTCAAGGATTGATGACTTTCAACAATTTGGCAAAACTATCAGCCTTGTCTCTTCAAATATTGCCTCTTCCTAATTCTATTACACCCTAATGTAATTCTGATTAGACTTAGTTCTTCTCTTTCTTCATGTCTCTTAACTTTTTAAAAATGCGTATTCCATCTCTTTGGGCTATATTTCTGGATAAATCAGTTAACTAATTCTCTTTTTTAGGGAAACCTTGACAAGAGCAATTTTAGTGGAATGATGGTCCCAAAAGCCATATTAATCTGAATTGATGAGAGAATGAGAGGTTACCCATTATTGTTAACTCAGTATGTAATGGAGCAGAGAAATAGGAATTAGGGGATGGACACACACATACACACACACACACACACGTATACACATTTTTTAAAAGAGTAATATTAAGGCGTGTTTGTATATCTAGGAATGGTGTAGTAGAAAAGGAAAACTTGATGTAGAGAAGAAGGGATAATTTTGGAGTGAAATCTCAGAGAAAGTGAAAAGGAACTAGGTCTAAAATTTTTCAATTCTGTTCTTCATTTGTGTTTTTGTACCACTCCTTTTAAAGATTAGTGAAAGGGACTTTTCTTTTTAATTAGGCTGACGTGACCATACAGTCAGTTTGACAGGTATTACTTACCCATTCACTCACTCAATCAACAAATGTTCCATGTGCCTTTTATGCGTCAGGCACTGTGCTAGGCTCTGGGAACCAAATTATAACAATGATCCGTGCACTCATGAAGCTTCAGGGTTAGTGGTGGTGGCAGGTGGGTGTGATGCAAAGGACTTCGAAGGGGAAGTACAGGACTGTGTGAGAGCATTTAATAGGGAACTTAATCCCTTAACCTTATGCTGGGATATTAGAGAAGCGACGTTTAAGCTGATTCCCAAAGAATCAGTTAGTTAGCCAGGCAAAGTCTGGGGCAGCATTCCAAGGGGAGAGAAGAGCATAGCTGAAGGCCCTATTGCACCAAGGAACTTGCAGAGGTTTAGGAGTGGAAAGAGGACTACAGTATAATGAGTGAAATGCAAGATGAACTTTGAATGGATAGCAAGTGCCAAATAGCACGTATAGTCATAAGAATTCTAGACTGTCCTGAGAGCAGTAGGGAAGCATTGGAGGGACTTAAGCAGAGTAATGACAGAATCCATTTGCATAATATTTATGTTATAAAGGTGTACATCCAAAGCTACTGGAGCCTGATGCCATTAAACTTTAGAATCATACAATTAACTCCCCTTCGTTTAATTATTTGTTTACTTTGTTATTAAGTGTGTCCTCCTCAGTCAGACATGAGTGGTAATTTCCTTGGAATTAACAGAGTGGTTTTCTGCTGTGTGTGTGTGTGTGTGTATGTGTGTGTGTGTGTGAAAGAGAAGGGGGAGAGGATATACCTAATAGTCAAGATACTACTTTAAAAATTTAAGTAACATAGTAATAAGAAAATAAGCTAAATCTACTTAACCATATTAACAATTTATGCATCACGCGGTCTTAGAAATTCTTAAGCTGATATCTTTTAAAATTGGCTATTTTCTTTTTTTGAATTTTTACAAGAGTTTATTTGAGCCAAACTGAGGACATATGCCAAGGAGCAAGATCTCAAATGCTCTGGAGAATAACACTTTGCAGTGTCTTTTATGCATTTGGAATTAAGGAGCAAAAGTAAGGAAGATTACATGGAGGCGGGAGAAAGCAAGTGGGGGACTGGATTAGAGATTAGTTAAGATTATGTGCTCCCCTGAGGATGATCACGCTTGAGGAGGGATCTGAAAAGACGTGTTTCAAAGGTATGTTGACCTAGATGCACAAGAACGATGGACAGGGCTTGCTTAAGGCAAAGATAAGCCGTTAACTAAAGAAGTCATAGGCGTGGGGTGTGACTAGCCACCACGACCTGCCCAGTTAGGAATTTATGATCACTTCATCCTGTGAGGTTACTTTCCATAGAACCTTTTTTTCATCCACAGTTGCTCCTTCTGGTCATAAATCAGTCCAAAGGATGCATTGATGACCAACCTTTTGGCTGGATAGTGTGGTCTCACAGTGCTAGGAAGGCTCGTGTTTAAGACAGTCTCAGTATCGATGCTGTCTTGTTGAAACGGACGACCACTGGGGATGGGGCTATACCATCACCATGGGATGTCAGTTGAGGCTGAATTTTCCTGAAGGGAAAGGCAGGACAGTGGAAGGCAGTCAGATCTTATGGCCTCCATTGTGAAGAAAACACTCTGGATCATTTCTATCTGTGAACTAGTGTGATCAGAGTGTTGCCATCTGTCTCATTTTTCTATATTTGGCATCTGGTATAACAAAAATGGCATCAGCTCTTTTTGAATAATTCTAAGGATTTGTTTTAACTCCTAAGTTTTTTTTAACTTAATATAAATAAGATTGTTACTCTATTCACATTTCTCTTTTCGTCATGTCAGAATGTATTATTCTATTTATGTCATCAGCTTTTTAAGAGATTATTCAGATTCTGAGTTGCCATTTTGACTTGTTAAATTTATCTTGATCTTTAGGTTCTATATATAATTAACACCTAACACTATGCCTTGCACATAGTAGGCACTCAAAAATATGTTCAGTGAATCAAGCTATCTGATACAGTCCTCTTAATTACACCTAATAAAAATTTTCTTCCTTAAGTCCTTTCCTTCACATAAAACATATATATATATATATATATATATATATATATATATATATATATATATTTTTTTTTTTTAAGAAAGCTTATTTTTTTTAAAGAGTTGTGTTTTTTTGTTTGCTTTTTTTTTTTTTTTTAAATATTTTATTGGCGAAGGGGAACAGGACTTTATTGGGGAACAGTGTGTACTTCCAGGCCTTTTTTCAAGTCAAGTTGTTGTGCTTTCAATCTTAGTTGTGGAGGGTGCCGTTCAGTTTCAAGTTGCTGTCATTTCAGTTTTAGTTGTGGAGGGTGCAGCTCAGCTCCAGGTCCAGTTGCCTCTAGTTGCAGGGGGCACAGCCCACCATCCCCTGCGGGAGTCGAACCGGCAACCTTGTGGTTGAGAGGACACAGTCCAACCAACTGAGCCATCCGGGAGCTCAGCGGCAGCTCAGCTCAAGGTGCTGTGTTCAATCTTAGTTGCAGGGGGCACTTGCCACCATGCCTTATGGGACTCGAGGAATTGAACTGGCAACCTTGTTGTTGAGAACCCGTGTTCCAACCAACTGAGCCATCCGGGAGGCAGCTCAGCTCAAGGTGCCGTGTTCAATCTTAGTTGCAGGAGGCGGAGCCCACCATCCACCATCCCTTGCGGGACTCAAGGAATTGAACCGGCAACCTTGTGGTTGAGAGCCCACGCTCCAACCAACTGAGCCATCGGGGAGGTAGATCAGCGCAAGGTGCCGTGTTCAATCTTAGTTGCAGGGCACGCTGCCCACCATCCCTTGCCGGACTTGAGGAATTGAACTGGCAACCTTGTGGTTGGGAGCCCACTGGCCCATGTGGGAATCGAACTGGCAGCCTTCGGAGTTAGGAGCATGGAGCTCTATCCGCCTGAGCCACCAGGCTGGCCCCAAAACATATTTTTTGATACTCATTTTCTTCGTGGCTTTATTGCCTTCAATACTGTACTCTGAATGTTATGGTTTTGCTATTTTCTCTTACTGAAAATCCCTTTTAAAGGTTTAATTCTCTTGAGTCTTTACTTGAGATTCATGTACCTGCTATTTTTGTATTCTAAACCTTTATTGTTTTCCCCCTTTCTCTTAGAATATGTCTTTTTCCTTTTCTCTTTTGGTCAATCTTAATTTATATTGAAAAAAAGTCTTTGAGCCTGTTTATGATTTTGTGTTTTGCGGTGTTTTAATTGCAGTTCTCCCATTCTGAGGAACTATTTAATTGTTACTATGTTAATTGATAAACATAATTTTATGTATTCTATGTTTTTAGTCTATTGAAGACAATGAAGTATATTTGCCTAATGATGAAATTTGGACCTATGATATTGACAGTGGGTTGTGGTAAGTAATTTTGAATTGCAGAATGTCTAATTTTAATATGTGTTATAAATGTTTTTATAGACTACGGGAAATTTAAGACATACCTAGAACATACTGCAACATTGATTTTCTCCCTTTCCTTTTCTTTCAATGCTTTATTCTCTCTGACTCTTTCTTCCCCCTGCTTCCTTCCTTTCTCTACTCTTTGTCCTTTACCATTCCTCTCAAGACTAAGGCTGTCTTAAAGACTTTGTTCTACTAATTAATTTCCAATTTTGATGACACATGAAGATTTTGTAATTTTTTTCCAGCAGATTGAAAAATCTTTACTTTGGATGCTCTTAGGGTTTTTACAGTATTGGCTACCATTACATTTTAATTGCAACTGTCAGTGACAATTTTCGTTTTAAAAGGGCTCATGGAGTTCAAGGGGAATTTAAATTTGCCTTTCTGGAAAGTTATGAAGTTCCGTATCATTCTTCCTGCAGGACGATGCACCTCATGGAAGGAGAACTCCCTACCTCCATGTCAGGCAGTTGTGGTGCTTGCCTTAATGGAAAGCTGTACGTTTTTGGAGGCTATGATGACAAAGGATACAGCAACCGAGTAATATTTTCTTTCAATTCAGGAGTGCTGCAAAATGTAATATTTAATGTGTCACTTCATCTCACAAATTTACAAATATTTAAAAAAGAAGATGTATGTAGAAAATCTTGTGTTTATGATTACAAGGTTGTAGAGTAAAAATGCAGTAGTTTTGCTTTTCTCTTCTCCCATGTCTTTCTTCTACAGAATTAACTACATACTTAGTTGATATACATAGGACAAGAGCATGATGGGAAAAGATCTGTTTCAGTGTGTTTTACATATCATTTTTGCTTCTAAAACAGTCTTATTTTCATTAACCGTACAATCATTTTTTTTCCTTTTAAAAAGAAAAAGTAATATTAATTTCTGGATCACATATCTCTCAGATATAGATTTAATTTTTGAATGTCCTGTCTCTTATTGGTGTTCTCCTCTTTTAAAAGCTTTATTTTGTTAATTTGAGAACAAGAGATGGAACCTATGTTTGGGAAAAAATCACGAACTTTGAAGGAAAACCACCCACCCCACGTGATAAACTTTCTTGCTGGGTATATAAAGACAGGTAATGCAGCAAAACGATATCATTAACTACACTTAAGTAAGGACTATAGCTTGTGGCCAAAATAGAGAAAACTTGAGAGTCTGAATTTTTTCAAGATATAATTACAAACTTGTTTTGACACTGATGGTAATGGCATTTCTAAACGCTGAATAAGAGCTGCATAAAAATAAACCTGTGGAAGCAACTATTTGTTTCTTTTTTAAAAAAAAATTTGTTTACTATTTAACTGAATTTTCTGAATAGTTAACACTTTCACATGGTTCACAATGAAAACCGTATTTAAAAATATTATAATGAAAGCTTTTGCTGTCATTCCTGTCCCTGCTCCCTCATGCACAAAATACTTCTGTTAATACTTCTATTAATACCTTTTGTATTCTTACAGTAGTGGTTCCCAAACTTGTCTGCCTGTGGAATCACCTGGGGATCTTTAAAAAAATTCCAAAGCCCAGGTGATATCCCAGACTAATTACATTGCAGTCTCTGGGGGTATGATTTTTTGAAGTTCCTCGGATGATTCCAGGATGCAGACAAGTTTGAAAGCCATCAGTGTTCCATTATGGAAATAGAAGCAGATACATACGTATGTGTTCCCCTTTTCCCCTCTTTACACAAATATCTGTGCACTCTACACTGTTCTGCTTCTTGTATTCTACCCTGCTGCTGCTTTTAGTTGACAGTATACCGTAGACATCTTCCATCTTTCTGTATCTTTAGTTACAAAGCTTGTTCTTGGGGTTTTTTTTTTAATGGCTGCATAGTAGTCTCCTCTATGGACATACCATTGTTTATTTAACCTTTACCCTGTAGATTGTTTCAGTTCCTTTGCTATCACAAACTATGCTTTAATGACTATCTTTGTGTGTGTGTATATATGTATATATGTATATATATGATTATAGGTCATATATGTGTGTGGGAGTGCCAAAAAAATGTATACAAGTGGACACTTTGGTCAGCGTTGCTCAAGCAGTAGTTCACCGTAACCAGAAGTGTCTGGATGCTGACGGTAACCACTTTGAGCACCTCTTGTAATTGCAGAAGTCAAACGGGACTTGTGTTCATCTTTTGAGTATTACAATTTTAATATGGTTTTTTACTTTCTTAAAATGTGTATACTTTTTTTGGCACCTTCTGTATATGATTATAGATTTATCTGTTGAATAAAATTGTGGAATTAGATTGCTGGGTCAAAAGGTAATGTATTTATAATTTTGTAAAGGATTAGTTTGCTAGGGCTGCTGTAACAAAATACCCTAAATTGAGTGGCTTAAACAACAGAAATGTATTGTCCCACAATTCTGGAGGCTAGAAGTCTGAGATCAAGGTCAGCAGGGTCGATTCTTTCTTTAAGTCTTGAGGAAGAATCTATTCCATGCCTCTCCCCTAACTTCTGGTGATTTGCTGGCAATCTTTGGCGTTCCTTGGCCTGTAGAAGCACTACTCTGATTTCTGCCTTCAACTTCACGTAGGATTTTCCCTGTGTGTGCTTGTCTGTCCCCAGGGCCTAGGCTAATGACCTCATTTTAGCTTGATTGCCTCTGTAAAGACAATAATAATTGCCTCTGTAAATAAGGTCACCTTCTGAGATACTGAGGATTAGGACTTCAACATACGAATTTTATTGTACGGTTCAACTCATAACGATAGATTTTGCCAATTTTTCCTCCATAGAAGTTGTGCTGTTTTGCATTCTCAGCAATGGAATGCTTATTTCCCCACAGTCTTGCCAAGAGTTTACTGGCAAACTTAGTGGGGTTGTTTTTGTTTGCTTGTTTTTGTTTTTAAAGATTTTATTGGGGAAGGGGAGCAGGACTTTATTGGCAGGACTTCATTGGGGAACAGTGTGTATTTCCAGGATTTTTTCCAAGTCAAGTTGTCCTTTCAATCGTAGTTGTGGAGGGGGCAGTTCAGCTCCAGGTCCAGTTGCCGTTGTTAGTTGCAGGGGGAAGAGCCCACCATCCCTTGTGGGAGTCAAACCAGCAACCTTGTGGTTGAAAGCCCACTGGCCCATGTGGGAATCCAACCGGCAGCCTTGGTCATTAGGAGCACGGAGCTCCAGCCACCTGAGCCACCCGGCCCCTTTTGTTTTTTTTGGTTTTTTTGTCAAACTGATAGTTAAGAGGTGATGTTTCCGTCTTATTTTGATTTTCATTAAAAATCTTTTGTGTGTGTGAGTTTGAATGTATTTTCATATGTGTAAGGGCGATTTTTATTTCTTTTTCTCTGGAATGTTTGGTCATGTTCTTTGCTAATTGTTTTCTGTTGTTAGCATTTATAATCCCAATTTCTAGGAGTTATACTATATTTATGTTTAAGGAGATTTTAGTGTTTGTGCTATGATGTGAAATTTTTTTCCAGTTTGTCACTTGCCTTTTGACTTTGCTTACAGTGTGTTCTGTATGCATTAAACAGCTTTTTAAAACTGTTATTTGGGCAAATTTATCAATAATATATTTTGTGTCTTCTTGATTTTGAGTATTGATTGCAAAGGCTTTTTCCACTCCAAGGCTGGAACCTAATTCTCACATGTTTCCTTCTAGTACTTTTGTCATTTAATTTTTACATTTAAATCATTGATTCATTTGGGGCTTATCCTGTGGTATGAGATATGAACCCAGGTTTACCTTGTTTTGGATGACCACCTGTCTCTAACATAGTTATTTCAGATGCCACCTTTTCACGTGTTTACTAAATTTTCATTGGTATTTGAATCTATTTCTGGATTTTATTGTATTTCATTGATTGTCTGTTAATGCACAAATACTTCACTAGTTTAGATATTGAAGCCTTACAGAATATTCTTATGACTAGTATGAATTGTAAGTGTACGCCTTAAATAATTACCACAAAGTGAACACACTTAGGTATCAATCACCCAAATAAAGAAACAGTATCAACACTCTAGAAACCCTCATTATATCCACTCCTAACCACTATACTCAGACTCCTTTCTAAAGGAAACCATTATCTTGATTTCTAGCACCCTAAATTATTTTGGGGGTTTTGTATTATATATAATTTATTCTTTTACTCAAATTACATTTTTGAGATTCATCCATGATGTTGTGTCTACCTATAGTTTGTTTTCTTTCCTATATATTTTTCTATTAAATGTAATACTACCGTATATTTAATCATTCTACTGTTGACAGACATTTGGGTCATTTCCCCCTTTTGACTCTTTGAAATAATATAAACATTCTTCTACGTATGTTGGTACGTAAGGGTAAACCTTTCTGTTGGGTATATAGCTCTTTCTTCTCTTAATGGTAATCTGATTTTAATATAGTCTAATTTATCAATCTTTCCCTTATGATTAGTGCTTTTGTGTCCTAGAAGCTTTTTGTTCCCCAAGTTCATGAAGATAATTATTCTAAGTTATCTTTTAAAGCTTCATGATTTTATCCTTCACATTCAAATCCACAGTCCACGTGGAATTATTTTTTGTGTGTGTGATATGAGATAAAGGTCACATTTCATTTTTCCATTTGAATGTCCAGCTGGATAACCATTTGATCCAGCAGCACTGATGGCAAAGATCATTCTTTCTCCACTGCTTTGCAGTGCTACTTTTGCCACAAATTAAGTGTCTGTGTATGGAAGGGTCTGTTTCTAAAGTCTCTTCTCTATTCTGTTGAACAATTTGTCCTTTGTACCAGTATTACATTGTCTTAATTTCTATACTTTTATAATAAACCTAGAGAGTCAGTAAACCTATTCTACTGGGGGTGCCAAAAAAATATACACACATGACTTGTAGTCATCTTTTGTTACTAGTATATGTTGAGTGTTAACAATTTTCATACAGTTTTCCTTTCTTAAAATGTGTATACATTTTTTGGCATCCTCTGTATTTGTTCTTCTACTGTAAATATGTCTTGGCTCTTCTAGGCTTTTGCATCTCCATATAAATTTTGAATTAGTTAATTTCCACAAAACCTACTAGAATTTTAACTGAAACTGCATTGAATCTAGAGTTCAAGGTAAGGAGAACTGACATATTTACAGTACTGGAACTGTATCCCTCTACATCCCTCTATTTATTTAGGCCTTTACCTCTTCTCTGAGTAATGCTTTACCGTGTCTATGCAGAAGTCATACACACTTTTCGTTAGATTATTTTCCTAGATATTTGATTATTCCTGATGCTGTTTTAAATGCTATCTTTTAAATGTGTTCGTTTTTGGTTTGTTGCTTGTATACAGAAACAATTGATTTTTGTATATGTTGGCCTTATGTTCAGCACCCTTACTATATCCTTTTATTAATTCTAATGATTTAGCGATAGACTTTTTTGAATTTTGTACATAATCAGAGTATCTGTGAGTAATGTCATTTCTTCTTCCTTTCCAGTACTTGCGCTCTTTTTGGTTTTATTGCATTGTGTTGGACCTTCAATACTTCTAGTGCTTATATTTACCCTTTAATGTATGACCTTTAACTTTCCTTTTAACAATGTCTCTTGTTTCTCTAAGTATCTTGAATCTTCTTCCCTTTACCCCTCCTTTCATTCAACACCAGCTTTTTGTTAATTATGTTTTTCACTCTTCCGTTCCAACTTCGGTTATGAATCTTTTAGCTGTTCTCTACATGTTTATCATTTTTTCATAATTTTTTTCTTTTTTTTTTGGTGGCTTTTCTTATTTCTATTCTCTAGGTCCTTTACCATATTTTCTGTGAGGTTTGTTTTCTCTTTTGCTCTTTGTAACTTGATCTTCATTTCCCAAATGGGTTTTTTTCCCCTTCTATTTTCTCCCTAACTTCTACCAATTCTGTTTCACCTCTTGATATTTTCTGGCCATCTACTCTGTTGTCTGAGTTCTTATATTTTTGCTTTGAACGTTTAATGTATTGATTTTTTTTTTGCTTTAAAATATGTAATATTTAATATTCAGTATTCAAATTTTCCTGTTTGTCTCATACATTTTAAAAAACACTTTGTTCAATAGAAGATCCGGGTATGGTCTATGCATTATAATTGATTGATATGTCTCTTAAGGTGCTTTTATTCTGGAGATTCTCTTTTGATTTTTGTTGTTTTGGTTTTGAAATTTATTTGAAGAAAAAACCAGGTCATTTGACTGTAGAATTTCCATCAGTCGGCATTGTGTTGATTGTGTCTCTCTGGTATCTTTAACATGATCACTTATACCTTACGTTTTCTATAAATTGGTACTTAGGTCTAGGATCTCGGATCAGATTCATGTTCTTTTGTTGGTTGTTAGTTTTGAAGGGGGGCAAAACTATTTATAGTTAAATATTTTCATTAGGTGGCACATTACATCTCGTCATCTCTCTTCGTTAGCAAGCATTGATGCTTGTTGCCTAGATCCATTTATGCAGGAGAAGATGCAAAGGATTGATTCTTTCCCTGTTTTATACCTTAATTGGTAGGTGTTTGGTCACTAGGGAGTTCTCTTTGCTACCCAGGTCCACTTTATGCTTTCTGTATCTTAGGAGATCTCTTTCAGCCTTGCACCCTTTCCCCTGGCCTTTTGAGGGTAGCTGCCCTGTATGCCATAATGGCTTGGCATGCTTCTAAGGTATTTCCTTCAGATCTCTTGCCCTGATCCCAGACTTTAGTAGCTAATGGCTCAGATTGCCTTAGGGAGGTTTGCTCAGCTCTCCTCTGCTTCTGGTTGTGGTGACTAACCCTGAGCCCTCTCTGAAGACTATGCGAAAGGGTTATTGTGTTGGTTCCTCGGTTTCCCTGTTGAATGTGCCTGAGTTTCTTAAGATTCTAATTTGCCATGCCAGCCTGCATGTGGCTATTAAAATTTGGGGTGGTTTCATTACGAACCCTATTTGTGCTGGATTCTTCCTCCTCCTGCTGTTAACACCAGGGATGAAAACAGCCATAGGTCTCTTCTTTCCTATTGAGAGCTCATCACATTCTGGAATTATTTCATTTAGGTCTTTTTGTTCCTTAGGATTTGGATTTTTTTTTAAACTATGTTTTTGTAGTTTACGGTCGTGCACCGCTTAATGATGGGAATGTATTCTGAGAAATGTGTCGCTAGGCTATTTTGTCATTGTGCGAACATTGTAGAGTGTCTTTACAGAAACCTAGATGGAATACCCTAGTGCACACCTAAGCTAGACGGTGTAGCTTATTGCGCGTTGGTTACAAGTCTGTACAGCACGTTACTGTACGAAGCACTGTGAGATTAAGTCAAGCACTGGAGACAAGGATACAATCAAGAGACGAGGTAAATTTGAGATGTCTGAGGCTGCTGCTGATGGAACACAACATACTGTTTTACACTAAACTGTTTATAAGTAGGAAGAGTACACTAAAGTAATGATAAAAGTACAATATAGTGAATACATAAACCAGTAACATAGTCGTTTATTATCATTATCAAGTATTATGTACTGTACACAATTGTATGTGCTGTACTTTTGTACGACTGGCAGTACAGTAGGTGTGTTTACACCAGCATCACCACAAACACAGGAGTACTGTGGTGTGCTACAACATTACGGTAGCTACAGCATCACTAGGTGATAGGGATTTTTCAGCTCCATTATTATGTGATGGGACCACTGCCATATATGCAGTCTGTCATTGATTGAAACATCTTTATGCAGTGCATGACTGTATCTGGCTTGTTTAGGTTGCTAGAGTGAGAAAAATGATCTGTTTCAACTTTTTATGAACAAACTAGAAGTAGAACTTCTAAAGTGTGTGCTTTTGGATTTGTTTTTCAGATTAATATATTTTGGTGGCTATGGGTGTAGGAGGCACAGTGAACTCCAAGACTGTTTTGATGTACACGATGCATCTTGGGTAAGAGAGGAATCACTGTTTACTTTTTCCTTCAAGTCTTTAAACATAATGAGCCCAATATTTCTCATTTTAATTTGCCATAGTTGACACTGTGAAAAATAATTGTTTTCTATCTTTTGGATTTGGATTCAATTAGAGGAGGTTTGGCAGAGTAATTTCTTTTCTTACATCATTAATCACTTGCAGCTGCTTCTGTTAGACAAGTAGAGGCTTTAGCACAACTTGGAAAGACTTTGTTCATAGGTAACCAGAATGGTTATTGCTGACATATACCTGCTTTTAGACATGTCCACTAGAACTAGTCATAGCTCATTCTTACACACAAGAATAATCTGGTAGTGATATTACCTTTCCTACTTATTCTTACTGGTTAGAGAATAGCTATTGTTAATGAAAGAAGTCATGACTTATAAAAATGAAATCTTTTAAAAGATAACTTGAGGAACCATTGATCCTACCACGAAGATACACAGTAACTCTTCAGTTTTAACCTTCTACTAGCATATATCATTATTGCACATTATTAATATATGTACATTTTGTGTATATCTCTTTGTATATGGGTAAAAATTCTCTATGTGTTTACATGGTTTTAAGTTTTTAAAATAAAATACAGTGGTACCTCGGTTTTCGAACGTAATCCATGACATTCGAAAACAGCCGACAGCTAGGTCTCAGGATTTTGCTCGCAGCCGAAGATGTCTGACATGTTCGACTTCTGAGTCGTGTTCGAAAACCAAAGCGTTTACTTCCGGGTTTACGGCGTTCATAAACCAAAATGTTCGTCAACGGAAACATTCAAAACCTGAGGTACTACTGTATCTTTAAAGCTTTGCTACTTATAATACTGATAATTTTCAGAAATGTAACTTCCTGTGATTTATATCTATTTTTAATTATCAGTGAGATCTCTCAATTTTTTCTCCCCTAGGCTAAATTAGGCTAATGATCACATCCTGAAATTTTTGGTGTATAAGTGGATTTTTTTGTTTAGATTCTAAACTAACTATATTTAGTTTATTTGCCAAGTCCTTGTCGCGTCCAGCACGACATGAGCTGTGGGAAGCGAGAAGGGTGGTGCAGGGCTAAGAAAAGACAGTAGTCAAGAATAGATTGCAAATGGGGCCAAGGGTCTCAAGCCTCAAGGACTGATCCCCGAATTGGGCCAACACATAGTTTTTATTGGTTAACGTCTAAGGAGGTAAAAGATTGTTAATGTCAAGATCTGTGTGTTAGTAGCCAGCTGGCTGTCTTTCCGAAAGTTCCCATTGTGTTCCAGCTTGTACTTTGCCTTCACACACACACACATCTCCAAGTAATCCATTGAAGGGGAGGGACTGATATAATTCCATCGGGTCTCAGTTTGCTGAGACTTCCCCTCAAAGGAGCTTTTCCGATATCTCTCCATCAGGCCTCAGTTTGCTGAGGCACTCCCTTGTGAAATCCTGGGAAGAGTGCAGGGGAACAAACGGTTTGGAAGCTGTAAGGCAACAAATCCTGACAAAAAGAAATAATGCATTTCTGACCTTAAACTGCACAGGGGTAAGCTAGAGTAGTGGTAGAGGATTTCAGCAATCTGGAAGACACTAAATACCACGTAACTGCTAAAGCTGTGCCTTGCCAACAGTTTTGTCTCTTAGAAGACAAAGAAGAGAGTGAGCATAAGTTTGACCTATAAGTAAGAACCAATTGCTTTGTTAGTAGAAGTAACTGGAACCTTTTGGAAAAAGGAACCATAGTCCCCTGAAGTTCCTAATAGCAAAGATTAGGAATTCTGAGCACACACTTTAGAAAAACCAATTTCAAAATACAAATGTCGTTCTGTCCTCTGCAATTTTAAAAGGGACAATCCTTCAAGGGAATTGGAAGATTGTTAACAAGTATAATTATGACACACTGAAAGCAACACTATGAGATGACAAGTTGCCAGGTATTGCTGCTCCTGGTCTTGGGACCCCACTTGCTGAGCCGCTGGTGTGTGCATAAGCTTTATGACTAATGTAACGTGTAACTCTGTTTTTATAAAGGTGTCTACTATTTTACCAGTAAATATGCAAAGAACGAACAGTAACCTAAAATTTATACAGTCTTTTAAATATTTTAAAAATTTCTGTTTTAGGAAGAGCAGATATTCTGGGGATGGCATAATGATGTGCACATATTTGACACAGTGACGCAGAGTTGGTTCCAACCAGAAATTAAAGTAAGTATGGTAAAAGTCTTAACCTTTGTATTTATATATTCATTGATACTTCAGACTATATTTTTCACTGAGTTATTTGGATTTTAATAATTGAGTTTGTAATCCCATACAAAGGGGTTCTCTTGAGTACTGTCACTAATGCTATGTTTTTTAAAAATCACTTATTTTTCACCAGGTTAGCTAAGGTTTTCTAGAGAAATCTTGTAAAGAGGTGCCATCATCATTCTTTACCACAAGTGTGATGCCCTGACTTAACAGAGGATAGTATAACAAAGTCCATGATTTTAAAAAGCATGCATTTCATAAACCCTTGGAATCAGAGCTACATGCAATGGTAGCATGATAAAAATACATACTTAATACTCCTTTCATGTGCTAGTGAGCAAATGGAAATTCAAATTAGCTTAAGCAATAATGAATTCTCACATAGCTGGAACATATATTTTGGAGGAACTCACACAGTGGCAGGAATAGCTGCAGGGACCAGGACCTCAGGAACCGGAGCAAGTTACTCAACACCATCACAACACTTTCCATCTTTCCTGGTCAGCTTCTCCCTGTTTCTCTTTGTGTGCTAGCTTCATTCTGTCTGCTGCAGACCGCCTGGCTCATTTAGGAGGGAATATGGCTCTGGCTACACAAGCAGTTCTTTCTGTTGGTGCTATATTCTCTCAGTGTCTATATATTTGTGCTAGAAAAGTCTGATTCTTCTTGGGCATGTTCCCACTCTTTACATAAGTCCCAATTGCCCAGGGGATGATGGTCAGGCCTAATCCTAAGGGAGCAGGGTATTGTGATTGATAAACTCACCAGAACTGTGCAGAATGGAATGCCAAATAGGCAAAACCAAAATTGTCTACTAATATGCACACATGACCAAAATTCTTTGCAGTCCAACTTCTGCTGATGGAAGTGATAGAGGTTCTGTTCAAATTAATGTTACAAGGTTCGATCCATTTCAGGATCCTCTTTATCCAAGCAATGAATTTCAGGTTTCCAGTGCTCTTGTGTTCTCTTCCCCCCATTTCTAATATTAGAACTGATCAACTATCAGTCATTTATACTTGTTAATTGAATTTTCCTTCAGTCAGCACTGAATTTTAGGATTTGTGTCTTTTATTAATGAAATAACATCATTTTCTTGCTGTTAAAATAATTTCATGTCAGCAAACAGGTGGAGAGAAAATTATTGAGACTGCATCTACTGAAAGTCATCCTAGATTTCTTTCAGGACTCTCATCCCTCTTCTTCCTTAAGGAATAAACAAAGGTCTGGAACTACTGACAGCATATTTTTAGAATGTGCTCCTGTGGATAAGGTTGCTGAGGCAGCTTACAATCAGTTGTTTGGACTTCAAGTCTCTCTCTGACTCCTTCTCTCTCATTATCTTAACGCATATTCTTCCCCTCCTTCTGTTCCAATAGAAGCACATGACTTTTGCAAGTGACCTCTGCGGATGACTCGATTTTAGTTAGTACTTAATATTTTCACTATAATTTCCCTGATGATATCTTCAAATTCTTACATTGTTTATATTATATCTGAAAGTTTTTCTGAGATGGTTGTAGCTGGAATCCATTTCCTTTATTTTTTAAAGACACTCTTAAATTACTTCATCATTCCCAAATATTTGTATCAAAAGCACGTCAACATGGTAGAGTGTAACAGTTATTGGGGTTGAAGTTGAAAAAACTGGATTTCCATTCTAATTATGTCACGAAAGACCTGTGTGTTTAGATAAGCCGTTTAGTCTGACTTCTCCAAAATGGAAGGTTGAAAGTGTTTTCCTACATGGGATTTTTACCTCTATAAGAACAATGTAGTAGTAATAGGGACCTTTGAGTTATTTTCAGTATTTTAAACAACCTAATAAGTAAGCCTTGTGCATTATTTATGCAGTTAGGCACACAGACCAATACAAATGACATTTCTTTGTTTTTGTTTGAAATTGTATGAACTCCGTTTATTCAGAAGCTTTGGTTGGCTACTAAAAGTGTTTGATAAATTAAAAAGGTGAAATTCGACATTTATTTCATAATAAATGTGTTTTTAGTAGAAGAATTTTTCCAAATTTTCAGATCAGGGATGGGATAATGATAAAAATTTTGTTTTGCTGGATAGGCTGGGAACCACAGCTTAGATGGGTCTCTCTCATTTATTTAAGTGTTATATCAGTAATATATGAATTACTTATTACTGTATTGACTTCAGCAGTTGTTCAAGTAAGGCTGAGAATTCTAGGGAATTATGATATTGGATGTAAAGCTTAAATTTCCTGTGGCCACAATCAGTAGCCAATGAGCTGAAAATGTTGAGTTCTTTCAGAACTTGGAATGAAATACACACACACACACACACACACACAAACACACACACACTCACACACACACAGAGGCACCCACGATGAATGCATGGGAATTATGCAGAAGATTCTTCCTTCAAATCTTACGCATTCATCTACTCATCATACTCTCTCTTTTCCCACCAATTCAAACTTCTGTGAAGAAAAGATCTGCTATATTTACTCAAAGTATAGAGAAGTGTTATCAGTTAATGTGAAGAGTTTTAGTAAGAGGTATAGTACTGTGTTTGGCTTAAGCCAAAAATGAAATTCTTATTGTAGAATTGGAAGCACCAAGAGTTTTGGGCGACAGATGTAATTTTTTAGAGTCTCCAAGATCATCACGCTGTGTACTGCTCACTTACAATATTAACTCTGGGTGTGTGGAGGGAAGGGAGAGAAAGAGAATCTTTTAACATTTAATTTTTAAATCCTTATATTTTAAGCTAAAATTTATGTGAAATCTCATTTTGCTAAATAGTGTCAGGCATTTAAGGAAAACTCTTTAAAAAGTAAAGATCAGAGTGAATAAATTTCATGTTTGAAGAATATAGGCATACCTTAGAGATATTGCAGGTTTGGTTCCAGACCACTGCAGTAAAGTGAATATTGCAATAAATTGAGTCACACGAATTCGGTTTCCCAGTGCATATAAAAGTTATGTTTACACTATGGTGTAGTTATTAAGTATGCAATAGTGTTATGTCTAACAAAATACCTTAATTAAAAATAATTTATTGCTAAAAAATGCTAATCATCATCTGAGCTTTCAGTCAGTTTTTAATCTTTTTGCTGGTGGAGGGTCCTGCGTGGATGTTGATGGCTTCTCACTGATCAGGGTGGTTGTTGCTGAAGGTTTGGGGTGGCTGTGGCAATTTCTTTAAATAAGATAAAAATGAAATTTACCACATCGATTGACTCTTCCTTTCACAAACAATTTCTACATAGCATGTGATGCTGTTTGATAGCATTTTATCCACAATAGAACTTTCAAAATTGGAGCCAGTCCTCTCAAACCCTTCTGATCCTTTATCAACTAAGTTTATGTAATATTCTAAATCCTTTGTTGTCATTTCAGTAGTCTTCACAGCATCTTCACCAGGAGTAGGTTTCATCTCAAGAAATCACTTTGTGTAGCCAGTTGGCTCAGCTAACCGGTTAGAGGGCAGTGCTCAACACCCAGGTCGCCGGTTTGATAGCCACTTGGGCTAGTGAGCTGCGCCCTCCACAACTAGACTGAAAATGACTCTATAACTAGATTGAAAAACAACGACTTGACTTGGAGCTGATGGGTTCTGGAAAAACTCACTGTTCCCCAATATTCCCCAATTTTTTTAAAAAAAGAAACCTATTTAAAGGTTCTTAAATAGGTTCTCACTTTGTTTGCTCATCCTTTAGAACGCCTCATCTGTTAAAGTTTTATTATGAGATTGCAGCAATTCAGTCACGTCTTCAGGCTCGTTTTTTAATTATAGTTCTCTCGCTATTTCCACCACATCTGTAATTACTTCCTCCACTGAAGTCTTGAACCCTCAAAGTCATCAATGAGGGTTGGAACCAACTTCTTCCAAACTCCTGTTAATGTTGATATTTTGACCTTTTCCCATGAACCATGAATGCCCTTAGTGGCATCTAGAATGGTGATCATTTCCAGAAGATTTTCAGTTTACTTTGCCCAGATCCCTCAGAGGAATCACTGTCTATAGCAGCTATCTATAGCTTTACAAAACGTATTTCTTCAATAATGAGACTTGAAAAGTCAAAATTACTCCTCGATGGACTATCGAATGGATGCTGCGTTAGGAGCCATGGAAACGTTAATCCCATTGTCCATCTCCATCAGAGCTCTCGGGTGACCAGGCGCATTGTCACTGAGCAGTCAGATTTTGAAAGGAATCTTTTTTTTCTGAACAATAGGTCTCAACTTTAAAATTGGACTTAAAATATTTAGTAAGGCATGTTGTAAACAGATGTACTGTCATCCAGGCTTTGTTGTTCCATTTTAGAGCCCAGGCAGAGTAGATTTAGCATAACTCTTGTGGGCCCTAGGATTTTCAGAATGGTAAGTGAGCATTCACTTTGACTTAAAGTCACCAGCTGCAGTTCCTAACAAGAGAGTCATTCTGTCCTTTGAAGCTTTGAAGCCTGGAATCAACTTTTATCTCTTTAGCTGTGAAAGTCCCAGATAGCATCTTCTTTCGATATGAGGCTGTTTCGTCTTCATTGAAAATCTGTTGTGTAGTGTAGCCACCTTCGTTATCTTGGCTAGATTTTCTAGATAATGTAATACAGCTTCTATATCAGTACTTGCTGCTTCACCTTGCACTTTTAATTTATGGAGACGGCTTCTTTCCTTAAGTCTCATCAATCTCTGTTAGCTTTAAACTTTTCTTCTGCAGCGTCCTCACCTCTCTCAGCCTTCACAGAATTGAAGACAATTGGGGCTTTGCTCTGGTAATTAGGCTTAGACTTAAGGGATGTTTGATCTGGTTTCATCTTCAGTCTAGACCACTAACACTTCCTCCATGTGAGCAATAGGAATATTTTACTTTTTTATGATTGGTGTGTTCACTAGAGTAGCACTTTAAATTTCCTTCAAGAATTTTTCCTTTGCATTCACAACTTGGCTAACTGGTGCAAGAGGCCTAGCTTTTGGCTTATCTTGGCTTTCAACTTGCCTTCCTCACTAAGTTTAATCATGTTTAGCTTTTGATTTAAAGTGAGAGACTCTTCCTTTCACTTGAACACTTAGAGGCCATTGTATTGTAGTGTTATTAATTGGCCTAATTTCAGTATTGTTGTGTCCTGGGGAATAGGGCGACCCTAGGAGAGGGAGAGTGATGGGGGAATGGTAGGTCGATTAAGTTCGCCATCTTACATGGGTGTGGTTTGTGGTGCCCCAAAACAATTACAATAGTAACATTAAAGATCACTGATGACAGACCACCATAACACATATAATAATAATGAAAAAGTTTGAATATTGAGAGAATTACCAAAATGTGACACAGAGACAGGAAGTGAGCAGATGCTGTTGGAAAAATGGAGCTGACAGACTTGCTTGATGTAGGGTTGCCACAGACCTTCATTTTGTTTAAAAAAATGCACTATCTGCAAAGCACAATAAAATGAAGTATAACTATGGTATTTGTCTATATTTATTACTATTTATAGATTGAACTTTTGCATTAGGCTTTTTAATTGAATTATACAGATAGTGGTAACTTAGGTCAAGTATTCTCATACTAAGCATAAGAATGTGACTTCATTACATGTTTCAAGTCTTTGAACTGTTTTCTGATCTCTGCTTGCAGGGTGGAGTTCCACCACAGCCACGAGCTGCGCATACATGTGCAGTTCTTGGAAATAAGGGCTATATCTTTGGCGGACGTGTTTTGGTTAGTATTTTTAATGGAAATAACCTTTTTATGTGTTTCTTATAAAAATGTATGCTCTGATTTTATAAAAGAACTGAACATTCAAATAATCTAGAGATTAAAATGCCATTCAACAACTTTTATCTTCTATTTCAAAACAGACCGTACATAAGTAATCAGAGATGATTATAAATCATATTTAAATGAGAATCCTTCACTTTAGTGTATTATCAAAAAAGTTTAATTTCTTATCATCTAAATCCTATTAATTTAAATTTATTTCTTCCTTTCCTGAAACTTGACACATTAATTTGGTAGTTTCTTGTTAATTTTATTAATGCTTAGCATTGTTTCCCAATATGTAAACTTTTGATGTTAATTAAGTACAATAGAGATAATCTATTTTTAATATGAACTTATTTTAAAACCAAAATTGTAGCTCATGAAAGATGTAAAACTCTGATCAATTTAACATGCTTTTATTTTAGCAAACTAGGATGAATGATTTGCATTATCTAAACTTAGACACCTGGACTTGGTCTGGAAGGTAAGTTTTGAAATTTAAGTTTGTTTTTATCTATAGGTATTGTGTGTGTGTGTGTGTGTGTGCGCGCGCGCGCGCGTGCGCATGCACACAGATTATACATCTAAGCAAAGAATGTGTAGATTTAAATATAGAGTTTATTCTTTTGTAGCCGAACTATATAAAACATGAGAATACTAGCAGTTGAACGTTGATTTTGTAAAAATACTGGTTTTATACTATGTATTCTCAAGGACTGGTCAGTAGAAGAAATGGAGGAATACTTTAATGGGGTCATCACAGGTGAAGAGATAATGGCGTGGATAAAAGTCAGATTTTATTTACTGTTTATAATATATATTTAGCAATAGAATAAATATATTTAGCTATCAAGTCAGCTGTTTATGTAATGAGATGGACTCAGAGCTATGTGTTATTTCAAGGTATAAATGCTGTTAAAAATAAAACCATAAAAGTGCAAGAAGAAAATATAGCAGATTATCTTTAAAATCTTTGCATGGAGAAAGCTTTCCTAAAGATGATATAAACCCAAAATTCATAAATGAAAAGATAGATTGATAAAACTACTTAAGAATTAAATATTTGTGTATAGAAAAATATACCACAAAAATTTAAAAGGCAAATTGGAAAATGCAAACAAATAAACACCTAGAAGTAATATTTATAGTACTAAGAGAGGGCTTAGTACTATAGTACTTAGTACAGAGAGGGCTAAGATCCAAAGAACTAAGAAAATCAGTAAGAAAAAGACAAATAATCCAATAGGAAAGTAGGCAAAGAACATAAATGAGCAACTCAAAAAATACAAATAGGCAAAATTATTTTTAAAAACGTTCAACTTCGTAGATTATTAAAGAAATGGAAATAAACATAGTTTACAGTTATCAGATAAAAATAATTACAAATGACGAGTGTGTAGTACCGTGTTTCCCCGAAAATAAGACCTAGCCAGACCATCAGCTCTAATGCATCTTATGGAGCAAAAATTAACATAAGACCCAGTCTTATTTGAATGTAATATAAGACTGGGTCTTATATAATATAATATGTTATATAATGTAGTATAGTATAATATATAATGTAATGTAATGTAATATAATATAATATAACATAATATAATATAATACAATACAATATAATACCAGGTCTTACATTAATTTTTGCTCCAAAAGACACATTAGAGCTGATGGTCCGGCTAGGTCTTATTTTGGGGGAAACACGGTAGGTTGTAACAACACAATTAGTTGGAGTATAGATTGGTACAATTTTTCTGAAAGGTATTCTGGCAATATGTTTAAAATATAAAATGGAATTTCTATGGGATTTATAGATGATGTAATAAGAATTGTACACCTGAAGTTATGTAATTTCATTAACAATTGTCACCCCAATAAATTTAAAAAAATAAATAAATAAAATGGGATTTCTGCTTTGATCCAGAATTTCTCTGAAGACAATAATTGGACAAGTATATTTGTGTGTGTGTGCATACACAAATATGTGTATTACAATATTATTTATAAAAATAAAAACTTGAGATCAACCTTCATGTCCACAGTGGGGATTGTTTAAATCATTTGTACATTTGTTTAAAGGGCTGCCATGCTTCTGTTATCAAAGGAAACTATACTTCATGGAAATATTCTACAAAATACTAGTTGAATAAAAAAAGTAGCAGAATGGAATATATGGTCTCATTTATATATTTTAATAAATTTTTATATATGTCTGGAAAGATATATACCAAATTATTATTTCTTTTTCCTGGAAGACATGATTATAGGACTCTCAAAAAATATTTTTGTGGTTGTTGAATGTTTTCTAACCAAAAATAATAGAAAATATGCACATATGTTATGCACATATATGCACAAATATGCACATATATGTGCATAGAAAATATGCATATATAACATGTAGTTGCATAAATGTAGCATAAATTGGAAAAAAATTTAAATTGGAAAAAAATTTCAATAATTTGAATTACTGATTTCAAATTTTTATCCCGAAGACCTAATCTTAATAGTCAATAAAAACAATAAAAATATTTCCAGTTTGGAAAAAACAAATTCCATCTACTACAAATGGCCATATTATTCTGCAACATTCCATAATGCTGGAGAACAGTGTTTTCTAGTTAAATGTTGTTTGCTAAATTAGTTGAACTTTTCTTTTTCTGTTTTTATTTTTTAAAGGAATAAAACAGTGTTTGTTTGAAATCTTTACTGGTTTATCCTGGATCTGGAATGGTTTGCATGCTTTTGTTTCAAAGATAGAGTAGCTAGCATTTTCAGGTGAAGATAACACTTCAGGAAATTTTACAACAAATAAACCAAAGTGAAACAACAGCAGAATCCCATAATATTATTTAGGAAATCTGCTGAAAACATAAAATTAAACATGAAACAACAGTTAAAATTTATAGATGGAAGTAATTATATGGAAAAACCTGAGGAAGTTTTATTGATTAACCAACAAGAATGAGGCTGAATTAGCACTGTGAATTAACTGGGAATTTTCAACCTGTGTTCTGTGACCATGTGGAATAGACATAAAGTGGAATGATTGTTTAAATTCATCTAAGAATTGAAGAATGTTTTTTAAATTTCATGTAGGTGGCATTAGCAAAATCTATTTTTTTTTTTAAGTAGTGAGGGCAATTTTTCCTTTTAAGATCTGAGGTGATCAGCATCCTTTTATTTTAACGAACACAACACCCAGATTTTTATATTTTTCTCCTTGCCACAGGGTTCCTATTAATGGAGAAAACCCCAAACATCGGTCCTGGCATACTTTAACACCAATAGCTGATGATAAGCTTTTCCTGTTTGGTGGACTAAGTGCGGACAATATTCCATTAAGTAAGTCAATTCAAGTTTAACCTACGATTATTATCTCGTTCTTTTTTCTTAATTGTATTTGATACCAAAGGTATCTTTCTTTTTTCCTGATTTATCTTTATCCCCAACTATATGCTTACATTATAAGAATTAGAAATAGAAGACCCCTTTGCTTCTGTACTTTTGGTTCTCTTTTTGTTCTCCTGTTTTCTCGGTATAGAGAAAAGGCAGGGTGGTTGAATATAAATGAATTAAAGCCCCTTTCAACTATAATATTCTGTCATTCTGTGTCCTCTTGATTTTTGATCCAGATGCTTACATTGTAGGTTGGAATGGGGATTACATTAATAAGAGCAGCCTTTCCCATAATGCTCTGGAATTATAAGGTGGGAAGGCCGGTTGCTTCTCTTTTTGTTCCAGAACTATAAAAGAAGGTGCTTAGCTGGAATTTTTTAACTCCTGTCACTGCTGATCCCAGTGGCTGTGCGTTTTGTAATGCAATTTTTCTTTCAGCAATAAAATTGTGCCATCAAGATAGACAGATGACCGAGAATATCCACTTCTTAGTTTGACATATTAAATGTTTTGTATTTTCTTAACTCAAAAAGATTTCTATGGCTAAAGATGTTTTCATTGAGAGACATTACGTGCCATTAAAACCATTTCTATAATTTTATATTGGACATGGAAACAATTATTTGTTTTTCAACAAAAATTTATTGAGCATCAGTTGTGTGTCTGGCAGTCTGCTGGCCAACAAACAAACTCGAGGTTGGGTGAAGAAACAGCAGTTGCTAGTAGAGGATGTTAGTTATTGCAGAATATTATGCTTTTCTAATTCCTGGGGATTTTATAAAAAAGAGATTTGGAATCTAATTTTTAAAAACTAAAATTTATCCATTTCATTAGGGGTTCAATATCATATCTTCATGAATGCTACTGTTTTTAATTCTTTTTTTTTTTAATTGGGGAATATTGGGGAACAGTGATTGTTTTTCCAGGGCCCATCAGCTCCAAGTCAAGTCATTGTCCTTCAGTCTAGTTGTGGAGGGCGCAGCTCAGCTCCAAGTCCAGTCGCCGTTTTCAATCTTTAGTTGCAGGGGGTGCAGCCCACCATCTCATGCGGGAATTGAACCAGCAACCTTGTTGAGAGCTCGTGCTCTAAACAACTGAGCCATCTGGCCGCCCCTACTGTTTTTAATTCTTATTTGCTGGTTTTGGTCATTGATCTATGGGGAATTAAATGTCCTAACTCTTTAAAATTTTTAAAAATATTTTATTCTTAATTTATTTTACAATTACAGTTGATATACAATATAATGTTAGTTTCAAGTGTACAACAAAGTAATTAAACATTTATATGCCTTACGAAGAGATCACCTTGAAAAATGTAGTACCCATCTGTAAATATCCTCTTAGTCCAGTCAGTTTCTTCCCTTATAGATTCAGCTTAAGGTTATATGTGTTTTAGAGGATATTAAGAAATAATTTTTAGTTTTGTTGACTGTAATAATGGCATTGTAGTTATGTGACATTGTTTGTTACATACATTGTAGTTATGTGTAGTTGTATGATATTGTGGTTATGTAAAACATGCCCTTTTTTTTTTTAAAAGAAAAGCAGTGTTTACTGAAATATGTATGGGGAAAATTATAGGAGATTTAGGATTTGTTTTAGAATAATTTAGCAAGAACAGTAACAAAAAGATACATGGAGCACGTGACAAAAATCTTGATAGTTGTTGAATCTGGGATATGTGAGGGTTCATTATCATGTTCACTCTACTTTTGTATATTTCTTAAAATTTTTATGAGAAAATATGCACATATAAAATATAGTTGCATAAATGTAGCATAAATTTGAAAAAAAAAATTTTATCCCGAAGATCTAATCTTAATTTCTCAACTGTTATAAATTGCAGGTGATGGTTGGATTCACAATGTCATAACAAATTGTTGGAAACAACTTACACATTTACCTAAAACAAGACCCAGGTAAGTCTAGAAATTGAAAAATAGTAATATAGTTAAGAATATTTGAAGTATTACAATATAGCACTGAATTTATAGTTAAATTATGATTTTACCATTAAAACTATAAATCCTCAGGAAGAATATCTTTCAAATAAGCTTGATGTTACTTAAATAATTTACTTATTGTTTTAATTATATCTGATTGTTAGAAATGATCTATTCAGTTTCTACCCATATTTGAATATTTGAAAATATTATTCTTTTAGGTAAATGTATAATCTTGCCTAATAAATATGAAAAGGCTAAGAAATTGAGATATCATATAATGTTAATGTTAGGTTGGTACAAAAGTAATTGCATGTTTTACAATTATTTTTAATCTTTTAAAGCACAGTTACTTTTGCACCAACCTAATATTTTTAATAAGTAGCCAAGAGTGGGGTTGGTTTAATAGTTTCTTTTTGGAAGAGGTTTAGAGCAATTTAATAAGGAAATTGCTTTCATGTTGATCAAGTAGATGGCAGATTATTATTTTTCTTTATTGTATATTGTACTTATTAATGTGAATTTTTTGAAAAAGAAAAGTTATTTGTGGTATATTATAGAGTACAATTTTCTACAAAAATTGTAGAAACAATATACTGTTATTAGACTACAAAGAAAACAATACTGTAATTCTTACTCCTTTTCTAATTTGAGTAGTATAATAAAGATATGTTCATAGGAAATTCAAATTCCACATATTATAGTTATTGTAGTTAGTAATAGATTTTTATGCCATGTATTTCAGAATTTTTAAACTATAGCTTATTTATACTACTATGAAGTCAACTTGATGATATGCATTTCAGTAATTTAATAAATGACAAGTAACTTACTTGAGAAAAAGTTCTGAAAATATATATGTATATCTCATTGTGTGTATCTATATTAATATGCACAATACATTTAGAGTTTATCATAAGCATATATATGATTCTTATATTTTCATGTATAAAAATTCATTGGAAATATATTATTTTAGTAATTCTGAGTCTTCTTAAATATATTTTTTAATTTAAAGAGTTTTATATTAACATATAAGAGCCCAGATTTCTAGTCCTTGCTCAGCTACTATTTAGCATTTTGGCTTTGGGAAAGTCACTTATGAAACTGAGCGTCAGTTTCTTTATCTGTGAAATGAGGGAATTGGACTAGATAAGCTCTTAGTTCTCTTCCAGTTGTTTGATTGTATGAATGCATTAATTATAGACCAAAGGAGTAGAAAGAATATGTTTGATTTTTAAATTTTATATTTCGATCCTTAATGAGTAATTAGACAACAGAACTATTATCAATAATATGTTAGTTAAAACTGAGCTATGTAAAGAGATTTTTTTTTTATTCAGCTGATGTGTCATGTAAATAATATGCTTTATTAGAATGTTTAGGTGATAAGTTTAGAGCAGCTGTGAGAGGACATAAACTATCAGTCTGTAGAAAGAAACATCAGGTTGCAAGCTAGATGTCACCAAAATCAAGGCAGGAAAGGCTTTCCAGTGTTCTTCGAAGAGGAAGTCCAGGCCAGAGTTTCCCTAAGGCAGATAAGACAGAGGCAGATCTATCTTCAGGTATGAGGTGAGGAGGAGAACAGGTAGGATACAGTTTAGTGTAAGGAGAACATATATATGTGTATATGTACTAATTTTTATGAAAGTGAGAATTTACTTAACATCTAAATGTATTCTGTGCAAACTTTTCCAAGTTATAATTTGAAATGTAAGCTGCCCAATTCTCGTAATTCTAAGCAGTTTTCTCAACCTTGGCCCTATTGACATTTTGGAGCAAATTACTTATTGTGAGGGGTGACCTGTGCATTATAGGATGTTTAGCAGCATCTCTGGCCTTTACCCTCTAGCTGCCACTTCCTACCCCCACCCCACACGGTCTTGGAGTGTGACAATAAAAAACATCTCCAGATACTGTTAAATGTCCCCTTGGAGGCCAAATCACCCCTAGTTGAGAACCACTGTTCTACAGTGTAGGACGTTCTTCTCCAGGTCTCACCTTAGATAACATTATGCTTGATTGAAAAGCCATCTATATAGCCATATCTGATTGTCTGTACAGGTGGCTGTCAGCAGAATCCTTTCTGAGATGTCTGTAAAAGATGTCCCATAAGGTGTTGGTCTGTAGAGCCTTAGGTACTGCTGTATCCCATGAGTATTGCCAAGGTTACACGTGACTTCCTTTGCAGGAAGTTAAAGCTGTTCCTTCCTATATGTGAAGATATTCATCCTATTCTATCTCCTTTACCCAATCCCTCTTCCAATCCCCATCTCCAACCCCACAACATAATCTGGATGTTGCCAAAGATTTATGTCAATTTATGGTTTAACGTACAAGTTGGAGAATTGCGCAGAGTTCGTTCCCAAATAAAATGTCTAGTTGACTCAGTTCTATCCTGGGTCCCAAGCGCATTTGCTGTTGAATATGTTATGATTGTTTGAGGAAAGCATTTGATTTAACAAATTGTGCATGATCCCCCTGTTTGCACTTGTGGAAGTTAAGTAAAAAGGATTAATGTACTAAAAATAAGTTATGTGGTAATGCAATAAGTAATAATATGTAATTGATTGGGGAATCCGTTGCTTCAGCAATTTGGTCTATTAAGAAAAGTAATCAAAGCACTCTCAGAATCAGGGCAATGTCTTTGTAAAATCCTCACCTTGTCTTGTAAAATTGAGAAATTTATATGTACCTTTTTCTGAGAGTTAGAGCACCCGGAAATATTGAACTTTTTAAAACCTTTAAAGTTTTCTTGGTAAATAATGTGAAACTGGAGATGGATATGAGCTATCAGACCATTTCCAAAAGAACGTTAGATGCTGTACTCCTTTATGAAATAATTTGTTCATTTAATCACTGAATAAATTATGCTGGCATCTTGTGTTTGTTCTTGTTAATCAAAAGGTTTTTTATTATCTACTGGATGCAGAACACCATAGTAGGCATTTTTAAGGAGAAGCATGAAATTAGATTACCCAACTTCCAGTGGTGTGCTGGTAAACAGTTAACACTGCTCTCCAGGAAAAACAAAACAAAAGCCCTAATTTGTAGCATTTGCTGATTTCCACCATGGCTAATTTCAAGCCACCAACATGATGTTGTCACTGAACATGGAGTTGATAGAGATACATACAGTCGGCTTTAACTAGCCCATAAACTGGTTACACACCATTGTGGCAATTTTTGACTTTAAGGACCTTACAGTTTTTGTAGGGAGCCAAAGACACATACATCAAACAATTAAAGAAGTATATACAACGCTTTATCTTCAAATGGAAGTTAGAAGATGATAGAATGAGCACACATATGTTGAAAGTTGCTGAACAGAGAGGGTGACAGTCAGTTTGGGAAGCATTTGGACCACTTCCTGGGGAGTCTGAGCCTGTTCCATTAAGGCCCCAGAGAACAGCTTCTCATTCTAAGCCCAGGAAGCAGAGTGAACAAAAGCCTAGAGTTAGACGTGAGGTTCTCTCTTAGGAAATGCAAACAAACCAAGTTGGCTGAAGTAGAGGTTTCATTTGGGGAGAGGCAAGAATTAAGTTTTATGGGAAAAAGAGACAGCTGTTGGTCATAAATATTAGGATAAGAAAAATGGCACAGATGCTTCCTGATCAGGAAATGTCCATGGTTATAAACAATATTTGAAAAATATTATTTATCAGCTATATGTACCTGGGAGAGATTAGATTCAGAAAAAAAAAGGGGAGGGAACATGTATTCTGTACCCACAGTGACAAATGGTGTGACAATGTAGATGTAAAGAAAATGCCAAATTGGATTTGTCATGGGATGGGGAACAGAGAACAGGAAAGAAAAAGTTACAAATGATGAGGCAGATAGTAATAAGAAAAATGGGAAAGATGTCTATTGACTACAACAGGCTGGCTGATCACTTCCTTTTTAAATTATTTTATTTTGTGACTAAATTATTTCAGATAAAGAGATTAGAAAAAGATTGGGGGATATAATAGGAAAGAATTATCGGAAGTCATCTCCTTAATTGAAACAATATAATTTAATGAACTCTAGAATCTAATCCTCTAACGATTCTAGAGGAATCTTTAAAATCTACTCTCTGAGGTTATGCCAAAGGTTTATGTTCAATCATACCTCTTTTGAAATAGATTCAATTTTAGAGCGTGCAATTTAAAATTGATTTGTATGTAATATACAGTTTCTTCCTTGATAGTATTTCACTCTGTTTATGATTTTCACAGGTTATGGCACACAGCCTGTTTGGGAAAAGAAAATGAAATAATGGTATTTGGTGGATGCAAAGATGATTTACTTTCCTTGGATACAGTAAGACAATTTCTTATCTAAATATTTCCTCTGAGTAATTGTGTGATTCAACCTACATGGCTGGTCAACAAGATTGTTGATATTCTCACATTGCAAAATGCGGAAGGGCATGAAATGTTACTTTGTGGTATGATTAATCTTCAGAATAAGTGGCTTTTGTGAAGCATTTCAGGATATCTTGGGTTTACAAGTCAAAATAGGTCTATTAACTTCATTATTCAAATTACTAAAAAGAGGTTTGGAAGGATGACTTTTCTCTATGAGCCTCCCCATTGTATGTTGTTCATAATTTTATTGAATTAAAGTATTTGTAAGTAATACTTGATACATAAAACAAGTATATATACTGTATATGTAAACTACTAAGTATAATAATAAGCACTCATGAAATTTGCTACCTAACAATAACTGGAACGTCATCAATGCTACCTTCTTCCCCAAGAGGAAACTACTTTGAAATGCTTACAGTGTGTTTTCTTTTTATTTTATGCATCTTTTTGCCACTGCTTCACCCTGTTTTACGTTTGCATTTCAAGCATTCCACTTTACCAGTCTGTTAAAGCTAAGGTCAAAGGAATAAATGAGTAACATTGGAGAGTGTTCTTTCACCCCTCGTACCTTGGGAAGTTCAGAGCAGGGTGGCCACCTCCTTGCACTGACACCTTTGCACTGATAGACAGAAGTTCAGGACTGGTTGCTCTGGTTTACATAGAACACTTGGGTATAGCAGGACTGAGCCATCAGGGAAGGGCTAGAACAAGCCAGAGTCCAACCAAGAGGGCACCAGATCCCTTTCATCTCTTCAGGCATAAAGGTATCTGCAGAGTTGTTCCTGCGGAGTGGAGAACACTGAAATAAGGTGAATAAGGAGAGAACTCCAGGAAATAAGGTGGCTTCTTTCCAGGAAATTTGGTTTATTTCATAGTCCAGAGGCTTCCAATGTTTTGTAGATTGAAAGTTGCAGAACTTCTTTTACTGAGAATTCAGTGCTTTAATAAAAGATTAAAACCATTTAATTAAAAAGCAAATTTTGCCTTCTTTTTCTTGGCACTAGAAATTTTCGTTTAGGATACAAAGTTTATCATTACAATAGGAATTCTGATTAAAATCATGATCATAAATTTTGAATTCTAAAGACCTATTTGGAAGGGTTACAAAAATTTTCTGCTGACTCTTCCACATTAACTTTTAGAGAAGAGAATCATGTTCAGAAAATCTTCAGGATATGTGATTTTCAAAATAAGAATTCTCGGGGAATCCTGGGACCCCTTGAAAAGGGAGACGGAGTAAAAAGAAGTTAAAATAAGAGTCATTTGGAAGAAAAAAGTTCTTCTGAAAAAACAAAAAAGCAGGGGGTGGGGGACGGTAGATGAGGGTAAACAGGATCACATATATGGTGATGGAAGGAGAACTGACCCTGGGTGGTGAACACACAATGGGATTTATAGATGTGTAATACAGAATTGTACACCTGAAACCTATGTAACTTTACTAATCATTGTCACCCCAATAAACTTTCAAAACAAAAAGAAAAGCTTGAAAAGCACTATTATTCTCATTTTGAATTCAATATTCTAAGAGAAAACCATGTTTCTGGTTTTCAAATTTGCGATTATATATGCTGCGGTTAGGTAAAAATTTGGTCACTGATAAAATGATAAACACATATCTAAAGTTTTGGTGGATACTAGATATGTGTGTGGATGTGTCTGTTTGCATATGCATGTTTGTGTCAATAGCTAGAGAGAGATTTATTTGCTGCTTTACATAATTTCTTTTACATTTACAAAATATAAATATTCAATTATTAAGACATTGTTATTTTTATCAAAAACCTTGATAACTCCTTTTTACGTTGACTAGGGTCACTGTAATGATTTATTGATCTTTCAAACACAGCCTTATTCACTACTCAGGTAAGTGAATTCATTATTTTACATATATATGCTATTATTATATGATAATTTATGTCTTCTTCCTTTTGGGGAAGCTTTGTAATATTTTTCAGGTAGTTTATGACTTGAATTTAAGAAAATGTTTACATCTTCCTAAGAGTATAATCAAATTTGTAATGGTGAGCCATACACCAATGTTATTTTTAAAAATTAAAATATACAGTATAGTCAACAATACAGTATTTTTGTTTTAGTGAAATTGCATTTAGTTCATATGGGAATATGAAGTATACTGTGTTTCCTTGAATTTAAGCCTTACTTTTTTCATATTTTAACTTTTCTGAAATCAAAGTGTCTAATATAATAAACACATACACACGCACACACACACACACACACACATTTAATTTTGTAGAATTTCTTTTTTCATAACCCCAAAGCTGTTATTAAATCGGTGGTGTAACTTATAGTGTCTCAGTTCATACACTCTTACTTTAAAAGGAGTATATGTAAAGTTTAGTGGGAGGATTGTGGGAAGAAACGCCTATTTCTCCCTGCGAGAGTTGGGAGGAAGGATTTGAGGGAAGTAGAGGTTGCCCAGTGAAGAAGTGTGGGTATTTTATGCAGCAGGAATAACATGGGAGAAGGCATGTGAGAGAAAGAGAGAAAAAAATGCCTATATGTCTTCTGGACATTTTACAGCTAGAAACACTTGAAACCCATTGGACTAGCTCCAACTGGACCTTCCTAAAGTCTTCTTAACTGCTCTTTCTGTTAGTGCCGTGTTTCCTACACTTGTCTGCACGTTAGAATCTCACGGGAAACTTCAAAAAATATTGATGCCTATGTTCCATCCCCACAGACTGTGATTTAACTGGTCTGAGGTGGACTTTGGAATTTTTGAAAGACCAAGGTAATTCTAATGTGCAGGCAAAGTTTGGAAATTGCTACTGTAATGATTTCTACCACATTGTATTGTTACTTAACTTTTGCTGTGAATGTAACTATTTCCCCTAAGTAGAATACAAGTTTCTTATATGCAGGGATCAAGAAATATAATATTTAAGTGCCTACCATGGGAAGGCACTGTGCTATGACATGAAAAATCATGACCTTTCCCTTAAATTGTTATTAATATAGAAGGCAGACATTCAAAAAGCTATAACAGAAAAATAAAAATTGCTTTAAGAGGAAAATATAGAAAGTTCTATATGAGAATACTGGAGAAGGCCCTCTATCCACACGGCTAAGATAGTGAAGGCAAAGGGAAGTCTTTGCAGAAAAAGAAGAGTTTGAGATAAGAATTTGCTTTGAAGAAACAGTGCAAAGGTGTTAGTGCAAGGTGTGTGCTGGAAACTGAGTTCTTGAGTTTTCCTGGGATATAATATGAGGTGGGGAGTTGTAAGAAATGAGATTGGACAAGGAATCAGAAACTGAGCGTTATCTAGTGCTTGGTCTCCGGTGTAGAGGAGTTCCTCTGAAAAGTTTGGAGCAGAGGAATGAGATAATCATATCACAAGTCAGAAAAGTCCTCTGGCAGCAGTGTGGATGAGAGACTGGAGGGTTAGGAGACTGGGTTAGGAAAGTTGGGAGAGACTGTTGCAGCTGTCAGGAACAAAGCCAGGGGCTGATCTCCAAAGTGGCGGTGGAGCTGGAGAAGGGAGGCAAACAGATACTTAGAAGGCAGAATGGGCTTAGTAGTTGAATGGATGCCAGGGAAAAGAGGAGGGAAGAATTGGTGACAGAATATGGAGAAGGCAGTGGGTTTGAAGGTGGGATGGAGCGGAAATGATATATTTTGTTTTGGACATACTGAGCTTGAAGTACTTACGAGACTTCTTGTGGAGCTATATGTTAAATAGTTGAATATTTGGAGAGAGGTGTGCGCTAGACATAATTGGCAGATTTCAGCAAACAGGTAGTTGAATTGCCCTTTGCCTGGAAGAAGAATACTTTTAAAATAGTGGGAAAAGAAGGAAATATAGATATGAAGAGAGATGAATTTCTCGGTTGCATGCAGGGCTGATGGTGAGGTCATCTGATAAGAAAGAGGTGAGGATAGGAACTGAAGAAGGGTGGTGAGTCTTGAAACAGCTGCGAGGTGACTGTGAGAAGATGCTGACTTGGGATCTATAACCCAATGGTACTGAGCAGTCAGGAGGGCTCAGCTGAGATAGAACAGAATCGATATGGTGGCCACGGGGGCAGAAACATGCTTTTCTCCAGCAGCACTGAGCAGCCAGGTGGCAGGAGCAGAAAGGAGATGGTAGAGTGAATTTATGCAGGGTTGGAATTGAGCCTGGAGGGTGTAACAGGACAGTGGAGAGGGGGACTAAAATTGCTGGCAAGCAGATGAAGTGCGTATGGACCTGGCTGGATAGGAAAGAAAGTTAAAACTGGAGGGGTTTATTATTTGGCTAATTGGGAAGAGTCAAAGGGGTAGTAAGTTAGTAAGTATAAGAATGAAAAGGATGAAAGGGTTATGGTCCAAGAAGAGAGTTTGGAAGTTTAAGATTTCAGAGGTGAACCTGTCCTGAGTGAGGTCATAAAGAATAAAAAGCGTTTTCCACACAGATGCTAAAATCAGTTCAGAGACAAGACTGGTGAGCAGAGGCTGGAGTTCTCATTGTGGGGCGGGGGTGGGGGGAGGGGAGGGGATGAACGGGGGTTAACAGATAGCAACACCTGAAGGGGAATGATAGCTGCCGGCAGCAGGGCGGAGCGAGGAGATTCTCTTAGACTGTGACAGAGGAGATGAGGGAAAATGTGTATTCTTTTCTCAAGGAGGCTGCACACAAACCATTTTTCTTAGATTTCAATTAAAGCTAGGGCAGAAAGTCACAGGAAGCAGGGGTGTTTGTAGGTACACTGGTGTTCCAAAAAGCACGAAGGATAGATTTGGGAGGGAATATAGTTAGTACACAGAGACCCAGGGAGAGGTCCCAGGACTGAAAATGTACCTCGGTAAACAGAGGGCAGGGAAAGACCAAAGAAAGGCAGGCCACTCCAGTCTGGTAATTAACAGAGTTTATTATTAAGGAAAGAGTTTATAACAGAGTTTATTACATAATAGGAGGGACGTACGTCTTGGGCGGCTGCAAGATGAAATGGATCCCTGTGCCACTTGGCAGGCACCAAATTATTATACAGGTTAAAGGGAGGGGGGTAGTCATGGGTACCCGTAGGTGAATGCTACCAGGTACGGAAATGACTTTGCGTGCTTGTCCAGCTCAAGACAGAGGCCTGTTTCAGGACAGGGGTGCTGATTTATGTCCTAAGGAACATCGATTAGGATCAGGCAGTCCTAATATACAGGGGGGTTTGCAGGAAGCAATCTCCTCATTTTGGCGCCGGGCCCAGGTCACTGGTCAGGCAGTGGTTGTGTCTTGGAATAGCTTGTCCTGCACAAAGATGAACAATGATGGGGAAGATGAACCCAATACAGCAGTGAGAGAAAGCAAAAGGACAGATGGAGTGGGCCTATATTTGAGGCTGGACTAAGGGCGACCATCAGGCTTCTAGGTATCACCCTTCGCACCTAGAACAGAGCTTCTGTGAATGGGTGCGGGCCCTTTTGATGTTGACCATGATTTGATACATCAAAATCGGAATATAGCAGGAATTCAGTAGTATTTATTGTTTACCACAACTAGTTGTCCACAGTTCAGCCAGCATAATTTTATTTCAAATTTGAAGTCAAAAGGCATTTAACACTCACTGGGAAGAAACAAAGATGAAATAGGACACAGTTCTTCTCAAAGAATTTATATGATCTCATGTACTTGTGAAAGAAAATGTGTACAATATACAAAGTATATGGTAAAATAAATATCACCTATGAACTGTCACCCATAATGAGCATTGTTAAGAGTTTGGTGTGTATCCTTCCAGACTTTCAAATGAAAAGCATTGTGGATTTAAGCATGCCAAGAGAGTATTGGTCTTGTTACCTGGTTAAGGTCTGGCTGCTTGTTGCTGGTAAAGTCAATAATCCAGAGACAAGGTTGGTGGAAAGAAAAGCGGGTTTATTCAGAATGCCGGCATCTGGGAGGATGGCGGACTCCTCTTCAAAGGCCATCTCCACGTTTCCCATGGGGCCCGGAGACACTTAAGAGGCTGAATAAAGGAAAGTGGGAGGTGATCCTATAATTCCAGGGCAATTTGAGACAGAAAAGAAGGCGCTTCCCAGAGTCTGGTTGGGTGGATCTTATGCAGATGTTGAGAAGACTCTTCCAGTGATGTACAAACACTATCATGAAAGCTGGTACGCACACAGCCTCAAACAAACAGTCATTAAGGAGGGAAGCAAAGACAAAAGGTTTTAAGTCTCCTCAACTAAATTACATTTTAAATCGAAAAATTATGCATGCTGTTTTATAATCTGCTTTTAAAACTCATATTATGGGTATCTTTCATGTAAATATACAATCATTCAGTGTAACAGATCTCTATTTATGTTTGTGATGGTCATATAGTGTTCTAGTTCTTGGAAGTATAATTTATCTATTAGTCTATATATATTTAGGATATCTACAATTTGAGGCTATTATAAATATTATGTATGTAATACTCCTGTATATTCCTTTGGAAAACTTACATATCTCCGCAGGAGAAATTCATAGAAGGGTTATTCACGGATCAAAGCATATGCACATTCTGTATTATGATGACCCTTCAGTGGTTCCCACGTCATTGACAAACAGCAGATTCCTTCCCAGCATGTTCAGGGCCTCCACTTACATCTCTGCCTCATATCTTGCCCTGCCCCCGCTCTCAGACTTTCTTCCAGCTACATTTGAACCACTGAATTGCACTTTCTGTAATAAAGCTTATCTCATCTCTTAGGGTTTCATAGGCGTGGTTCCTCTATCAAGAATACCTTAGTTTATTTAACTTGCTGAGACTCTCCTGGTCTCAGCTTGGACCTCCCATCTGGAAACTTTCCTTGGCTTCCTAAGGTTATTTTGGTTATTCTTCTTATCCAATTCCCGTAGGTCTGTACACCTGTCATGGGAATTTCATTTTTCTTAGTTACAACATTTATAAAGCGTTATTTTTAATTGTTTATCTTCTCCACTAAATTGTAATCTTATTGAAGGTTGAAATAGTTTTTATCAATGCTGGGTTTTGTACTCCTACACTAGTACATAGTGCACGCTAATAAACATTGGTGGATCAGTGACTGAGAGGTAATGACAGAGCCCATCTCCTTGTGGGACTCTCCCCTCCCCCCAGTGTGGAAGGGACACAGGAGCTACAGGGTCTCCATAGCAGCAGAGTTAAATCTACACAGGTATAAGTAAGATTCATTACACTTTCTTGTACCCCTTCTGTATCTATGTGGAACATTTTCACTCTTACTGCTTAGAGTTTTCACAGAGCAGAGAGAAAAGGCTTCATGAAAGTATGGAAGAATATATAAATGTCTAGAGTGTAAATCCTTGTAAAAATGACAGCTGAGGTTAACCACAGCAGAATCCAATGAATCTGTTTTTTAAAGTTTTAAAAAAGACTTACTTAGCTTTTTAAACTAAAGTTTATCAGTTGAAATAGATGCTTTTTTTTCGACAGTTCTTATCTCAATCAAGTTTTGGGGGGGGTTTTAAAGTACAAAACCCTCTTCGACATAGCTTAAGATAAAAAAAGGATTGTATTTGGAAGGACAGGTTCTTGAGAGGAATCCAAGGGAGAAAATGAAGGAACACTAGGCCCCCAGAAAGGGGGAACCTCATGGGTTTCTTGTTGGCTCTTTCTGTATCGTTGCTCCATTCTTCTCTTCAGACCTGTGCTTCCTGGGTCAACGTAAGTGTGCAGCCCAGTGCAGTCACTGATAGAGGGGGTGTGAGGAGGACCGGTCACGTGATGTAAGAATGGATGTCAGATGCTTCATGGAGTGATGGAAGAAAAAGACAGTTCTCAGACAAGAGTGGTTATTGGGCTGTAAGGATATGTGGAAAAGGGTCTGCTACAGACTAACCTGCTTTGAAATTAAGTCTGAATCTTTTTAACTTAAAGAGCATTATACATGGTAAGTTGTAATTTCTGTTTCCATTGGATTTGGGTCAGATACAGTCTCTAGCCTGTAAAAATATACAATTATTGTGGTGCTCTGGAAAGAACATATATCCTATCATGTTCCTGACAATACAAAGGAAAATACGTTATCATGTAAAAATTATGAAATGATTTTAGTTTTTAAGAATACTTACCTATGTATATTTTATATTATAAATTAACTACTAATAATTCTTTTATGTTTTGCGTACAGGTCTTGCCTTGACTGCATTGGTAAAAATGCTGTAATTTTAGAAAATCAAATATCTTTATTACCTCCTAAACTTCTGCAACAAGTACTCAAAAAAATAACATTTTGGACTGCAGCTAACCACCGAGAAGAACAAAGAGCCCAAAAAGAAGAAACAGAAAATAAGTATCAGTGGATCAGTAGCAACTAAGTTATTATGTACTCTATATATTTAATAGGTTTAAACATTTTAATCAGACTGTATATTTACTCCCCACCTCCACCTGGCCAAATCAGAGACTTTATTTAGAAGATAAAATTTGAAACCAAAATGCTATGTTAAAGTGACACATGGCATAGGATATATGGGAATGAGATGTTAATGGCAGATTATTTTATCTTTGTAAAATTGTTTCCTTATCAGCTGCAGAAAAAAGAATATACTTTCTGAAAGTAAGTACAATTGTAAGAGATGTTAACTCACTGCGTACTGATTATCGGAAAGATTAAACAAATTTGAGGAGAATAAAAATTATCCATGGACTTCAGAAATCCCTCAAACTAATGATAGATAAGTAAAAACACTACGTATCAACTTTCAGAAAGAATAGATTTTCTCAAGTCACTTTAAAATTACCTAAAGCTTCTTATTAAATAACTCAGTACTGAAATAACATCTCCTTAAAATTATAAAATAGGCAAACACTGATATGGTATTAAATATTGAACACCTACCCATTTAGCACTCACCTAGTAAAGTATTCTTAAGCATCATCATAACTTTTCCTTTTCTTTCATAACTTTTTCATCAAAGCTTTATTTGAGCAGGGGAATAAATATCTTCAGTTGGTTTCCATTATCCCTAAGTTATTAGTTTGTCCAATTATATATATACATATAATTATATATATATATGTATATAAAGACCATGTTTTAAAGTGTCTAAAGTGGAGATTTATCATACAGGCTTTGAAATATTGACAAGCAGTATATTTATTAACTTTTGAGACACATTAAAATACATTTTTGCCTTGGAAGAGTGCTTCTAAGGTAATTTTCATAAATAATGAAACAGGATGTAATTTGCCTTTATAGAAGCCCCTCAATTTGGCCTACACTATTCTACAGGATTGATGTTCGAGGATATTGAAAATATGTTATCTTCCCATTTATTTTCAGTATTAACTGCCTATACAGAAATGGAACACTATATTTATCTTTATATTCCTTAAAATAGTACTTTTGTCATAATTCAGAAATTGTACATATTATCATAGTCATACCCTTTCATTAAAAAGCTTGGTATATAAAATTATTCTCCACAGTACCACCATGTAAGTTATCTCTGAGATTTAAAATGCTAGAGCAAATATATTTGTATATTGAAATATGTGTAATTTATAATGAAAATTATAGTAGTTTGTAGTATCATTAAATTTTAGAGATATATTTTATATATGTATTGTATTTTGGATGTGTAAATCTTCTATTTATGTATTGAAATATTTTGTGTTTACATATTATTTATTATACAAACTATATGTAGATTTACTGTTTTCCTAATTTTGTTAGTGTGAACCAGTCATTAGAGTTGATTGTACAAATAATATTTCAGTGTAAGTTTTCATTTTTTCTTACTATTTTTAGGCTGGATAACAGATTGAGAAAATGAATTTCACAAGTAATATACATCGTAGAAGTAATTATTTTATTACTATGAACTTCACTATCAGCATTTTATATTTAAGGGAAGAAAAATACCAAAAACTATTGGATAGTGATAGACGATAATAAGTGGAATGAACACTTTATAAAATGGCTTCTGGATTATGTAAATGCCTTCTCTAACCTCTTAGAAAAGGTGAAATAATGAAACAGGATGTAATTTGCCTTTATAGAAGCCCCTCAATTTGGCCTACACTATTCTACAGGATTGATGTTCGAGGATATTGAAAATATGTTATCTTCCCATTTATTTTCAGTATTAACTGCCTATACAGAAATGGAACACTATATTTATCTTTATATTCCTCCCATTATTTATTTATTTATTTATTTTACATATTATTTATTTATTTATTTTAATTTTTATTGGGGAACAGTGTGTTTCTCCAGGGCCCATCAGCTCCAAATCGTTGTCCTTCAATCTAGTTGTGGAGGGCGCAGCTCAGCTCCAAGTCCAGTTGCTGTTTTCAATCCTAGTTGCAGGGGGTGCAGCCCCACCCCATGTGGGAATTGAACCGGCAACCTTGTTGAGAGTTGGCACTCTAACCAACTGAGCCATCCAGCCGCCCGCACTTCTATTTTTAAATGGTGTACTTACAACATTAAAAGTTCGATTAGCCCCTCAAACTACACACTGACATTTAGGCTTCAACAGAATGAAAATCTATATATTATCTAGGACACATAATTGGTGCTATTCTTATCGGACCTAATATACTGTGCTACTCCAAAAATTATGTCCTGAGGTAGCCCCATATTGGGAGTGGCAGAGAATTCTGATCTTCACCTTCAATTTCCAAAACTTGGCTTAAACCAAGGCTCCCCTGCTATTAGGAGATGTGGAAATTCTGGAGACTGGCAAAGCCACTTTTGAAATTTCACAGCCAAACAACATTCATTCCTTCTCAATAGCTGATGGCTTACTATCAACTTTTGTGCTGTTGATCTCCCCAGTGTATAGGAGCCCAAAACAGTAACAGCCGCATAACTAGCTCTGAACTCTACTTATGGGGTCTGTGTTTGAAAGATGACTGTAGAAGGGCTGGTGTTTTGTTTTGTTTGTTTTGTTTCAGGTGATTCACAAAATAGGTTTCCAGTCTGGTTCTCAAGAACAAAGAATTTCTGGCCATCTTTATTATCTCTCTCAGGATAGTCTTCCGGTTGTCAAGAAGGATTCTCTTTTGGTATTATCATTTTTAGTATGATGTCATAAATAGCACATCAAAATTAGTGTACATTTTTTTCCAAGTAGTATCTTTGTACGAACACCTTTAAAAAATCACTAGCCTTTGACAGAAGCTTAAACGAGTTTTTAGACCTTCATACTGTCAGCCCAGACACAAAGTGATGTTTTCACCAATACATTGTACATATGTATGTGTGAGAAAGAAATAATATAAAATAAACTCACTAAGATAGAATAATTTTCAAGGTAATACATACTGTCTGACAAATTAAAATTTGGATTTCAGAACACTTAGAAGTTTTGAAAAGAGCAGTTTTAAGAAACAACAGTGCCACCTGTGCACATTTTTTTGTGTATGTGCCTGTTTTTCCATTGTATTGATGTAATTCTGTTGGAATTTCCAGTTTGATGAAGTCACCATACAGCAAGTAGATACAGCAAGAACATTTCCCCCCTTCTTCTGCCTCCTCCCCCTTCCGGTTCAAGCTGTTGTTTGTCAATCTAGTTGTGTAGGACACAACTCCCTGGCCCATGCCAGTATTATGAGCCTTGCGCTCCCCCTGGCCGAGGCAGTTGGTCACCAGTCGTTAGTGGGCCGATCTCGGCAGCCCACGTCAGTTCATGGCAGCTTACGCCAACCTCCAGCTGCTCTTGGCAGCCCAGTTCCAGGGAGAGCCATTGTTCACAATCTTAGCTGTAGAGGGCGCAGCTCACTGACCCACGTGGGAATCGAACCAACAACCTCGGCTTATAGGAGCACGTCGCTCCACCAGGCTGGCCCAAGAACATTTTTTTAAATCATCCTGTTATGGATGGAATGTTTCTGTTCCCTCAAAATTTTATATGTTGAAACCCTAATGTGATGGGATTTGGAGGTGGGGTATTTGGGAGGTGTCTAGGATTAGAGGAGGTTATGAGGGTGGGGTCTTCATGATGGGATTAGTTTCCTTATATAAGAAGAGAAAGAGACCAGAGCACGTCTCTCTGTGCCAAGTGAGTATGCAATGGGAGGCAGCCATCTGCAAATCAGGAAGAGGGCCCTCCCCAAGAACTGAATCTGCCAGCACCTTGTTCTTGGACTTCCCAGACTCCAGAACTGTGAGAAATCAATGTCTGTTGTTTAAGCCATCCAGACTATGGTATTTTGTTATAGAAGGCCAAGCTAAGATACACCTGAAGCCTGCAGTTTACATTAGGGTTCACTCTTGGTGGTACATTCTATGGGTTTAGACAAATGTGTAATAACATGTATCCACCATTATATTAGTTTACTAGATAAATTACATAAACAGTTTCACTGCCCCCAAAATCCTGTCCGTTCATTTCTCCCTCCCTCCTTACCCCTAGCAACCACTGATCTTTTCACAATCTACATAGTTTTGCCTTTTCCATAATATATGGTATGTAGACTTTTCAGATTGGCTTATTTCATTAGTAATATGCATTTAAGTTTTTTCATGGTTTGAAAAGAGAGCTCATTTCCTTTCAGCACTGAATAATAATATTCCATTGTATGTATGTACTACAATAATTTTTTTTAAGGATGTTCTACATAAACGATCATGTCATCTATGAAAAAAGACAGTTTTATTTCTTCTGTCCCAACCTTTTATTTCCTTTTCTGGTCTTACTGCATTAGCTAGGAATCCAGTAGGTGTTAAAAAGAGTGGTGACATCCTCACCTTATTCCTGATTTTAGTGGGAAAGCTTTGAGTTTATCACCATTAAGTATGATGTTAACTAGTTTTTTGTAGATGTTCTTTATCGAGTTGAGTAAGTTCCTTTCTATTCTTAGTTTGCTGAGAATTTTTATCATGAATAGGTGTTGGATATTGTTAAATGCTTTGCCTACATCTGTTGATCATGTGATTTTTGTGTTTTAGCCTGTTGATAGGATGGATTCCATTAGTTGATTTTTGAATGTTTAGCCAGCCTTGCATACCTGAATGTGGTTTATATTACTTGGCTGCGGTATATAATTCTTTTTAAAATTTTTGGATTCTATTTGCTAATATTTTGTTAGTTCTTTTGTTTGTTTGTTTTTTGTATTTATGTTCATGAGAGATGTTGGCCTGTTGTTTTCTTGTGATGTCTTTGTCTGGTTTTAGTATTAGGACAAGGCTAGCCTCAGAATGAGTTAGGAAGTATTCTCTCTGCTTCTGTCTTCTAAAAGAGATTGAAGAAAATTGGTATATTTTCTTCCTTAAATGTTTGTTAGAACTTACTAGTGAACCCGTCAGGGGCTATTGCTTTCTGTTTTGGAAGGTTATTAATTATTGATTTAGTAGTTTCTTTAATAGATATAGGCCTATTCAAATTGTATTTCTTCTTCTGAGTTTTGGCATATGGTGTCTTGCAAAGAATTGGTCCATTTTATCTGCGTTATCAAATATGTTAGCAAAGAGTTGTTCATAATATTTCTTTATTGTCCTCCTAATGTCCGTGGCATCTGTAGTGATGGCCCCTATCTCATTTCTTTTTTTTTTTAATTTTTTTATTGGGGAATATTGGGGAACAGTGTGTCTTTCCAGAACCCATCAGCTCCAAGTCATCAGCTCCAATTCAAGTCATTGTCCCTCAATCTAGCTGTGGAGGGCGCAGCTCACTGGCCCATGTGGGAATCGATCCAGCAACTCTGTTGTTAAGAGCTCAAGCTCTAACCATCTGAGCCATCTGGCTGCCCACCATTTCATTTCTGATATTAGTAATTTACAGCTCTCATTTTTTTCTTAGCATGGCTAGAGGCATACTGATTTTGTCCATCTTTTCAAAGAACCAGCTTTTGGTTTTGTTGATTTCCTCTGTTGGTTTCCTGTTTTCAATTTCATCGATAGCAGTCCAATTTTTATGTTTCTGCTTACGTTGGATTTAACTTTCTTTATCTAGTATCCTAAGACGGGAACTTCAGGTAATTGATTTTAGATCTTCTTTGCTGACATATGCATACCGCTCTCACCATACCCCAAATTTGGGTAAGTTGTAAACATACAGGCAGAGGCTACGGAAGGAGTTTCAGGCTTTGAAAACTTTATCGAGGAAAGCCTTTTGTTGTTGTTTTTCAAAGTATTTCTTCTGTTTCCCCGAAAATAAAACTGGGTCTTACATTAAGGTTTGCTCCAAAAAGATGCACTAGGGCTTGTGTTCAGGGGATGTCATCCTGAAAAGTCATGCGAGGGCTTATTTTCCGGTGAGGTCTTATTTTTTTCCGGGGAAACACAGTAGATAGTAACAGCAGCCTGAAGACGGGAATGCAGACAATAAAGCACCCCCCCCCCCCACCAACACATTCAAGTACAGAGGCACCACCATTCCATTAGGGATTTAAGACATATTCTACTCCAGCCCAATTTTACACGTGAAGAATCAAGTTTAGTCATAATAATTCTTAATTTTCTCTGGAACCAAGTGAAACGTATCACGTGACGTATAAGAGGAAAGTGAGTGAGCAGGGTTGACCGTCCTCCCGGAAACGCTTGCCGCTGATAGGCTGTGAACACTGAGCAATCGCCCAAGAAGGAGGGGGCCGCGGAGTCCCGGGGCGGACACGCAGCCCGGGGCCCCTCCGCGGGGAGCCCACGAGTCATCATCGGCCGGGATGTGGGAGGGCGAGGCGACACCGCCCCGGTTCCTGAACAGAGGCTTGGGGAAACTGAGACCAGAAACATACCAGTTGAGCAATTTTACCGCCCCTTTGCAGGCTGTGAACCGTTTGAGAATATCCCTCCATCAAACAAGGGGAGCTTCTCGGGAAGTGCAGGGCTTTTTGGAGAAAACATGGCTAAACTCCTGAAGGAAAGCAGACTCGGAGCGTGTTTGGAACGCCCGTCACAGAGCTTCAGGGCAAACGCCTGCAGCGGGACCCTGACGTGCGGCGGCGGCTCCCGGGGGCGGGGGCGGGACGGCCGACGCTGGGGGCGGAGCCCGGGCAGCACTTCCGGCGCGCGGTGGGCGGTGTCAGCGGAAGGGGCGGTTCCGGCCGCGGCGTAAACAAGGGCCGTCAGCGGCTAGAAGCGAGCCGGAGGCGGCGCCGGCGCTGGAGTCTGGGGCCTGGAGCCGGCCTTCGGCGGACCCCTGCCCGCCCCGCGCCCGCGCCCCAGCCGCCCGGCCCGCCGTGAGCCCGTCCTCGCCCGTGGGGCTGGGCGGGCGCGAGCGGCGAGCGGCGAGGGCGCAGCCTCAGCGCCGTCCGTTTCTCCGCCGTGCATTTCTGTCGTCCTCTCCTTTGTCTTTTCCCCCGTCGCGGGCGTGGATCCGGATCGTGGGTGGACAGCAGTGGAGCCTCACGATGGCCGACGGCAACGAGGACCTGCGGGCGGACGACGTGGCGGGGCCAGCCTTCGAGGGCCCCGAGGCCCTGGAGCTCGCCTGCCCCGCCGAGCGCAGCGGCCACGTAGCCGTCAGCGACGGGCGCCACATGCTCGTGTGGGGCGGCTACAAGGTCAGTGCGCGGGGGCCGCTCGGCCGCCTCCCCGCCGCGGCTCCGCGCGTCGCCTCGCCTGCTGCGTGTCCCTCTTGCGAGCGGGGACCTTGTCACGAGGGTCCCGGCCTCCCCCGGGCGCCCCGGCCGTTGTCGCGCCGCCTGTCCCCTCCCGGCGGCCCGGCCTCCGGCCGCGGGGCGTCATGTTGGGGCCGGCGCGTGGGGCGCCGCGCGACGACGAGCCGCGTCCCCTCGGAGGCGTGGGGGGGTGTCCGGGGCGACCCCGTGTGGCGGCGGCGCTGCCCTTCCTGCCCCCGAGCCGGTCGGCCGCCCCGTGGTGTGAACGTGTCAGCGGACGGAGCGCTCACGTTTTTCAGAAAGTGACTGGGGAAGCGCTCCAATAAGCGAAACAGGAACGCTCACGGCTGTGGCCCCAGGCGCAGCCCCCGAGCCCCGTCCCCACGGGGGGGCCAGTCACGCGCCGTGTGTCCCCCCCCCCGCCTTGGACCTGCCCGCCCCCCCGCTGGGCGTCCGGTCCACGGCTGGCCCTGCGCCTCCCCGCCGCGCAGTGGGGGCCTGGCCGCGTTGGAGACACGCCACGCAGACGGGTGGACTGCGGGAGCCGTGCGCGTGGCTGCAAGCGCGGGGTCTCCTTGTGCTTGTGCCGACCCTCGGTAATCCGCGGTGTCCCCGGCCGCCCGCAAATAGGTGTGTGCGGGGCGCCTGGTAAGAGGAGGGGTGGGCATGCGGTGACCCTTATAAGTTGTAAGTAATTCCCTCGGGGAACAGCCCACCTGTTGGTCGTCACACCTCCGCGAGCTGCTCGGAAATCCTGTTTGGGAAAAGCGGCCGCGCGAGGGCGTGGGCGCCCCTTTGGGGACGGGAGGAGGGTGGTCAGGGAGTGAGGAGCGCGCTCCCAGCTCGGGCCCCCGCGCGGCGGGGCGCGGAGCCCGCGGAGCAGCCGTGGAGGCCGGAGGCCGCGAGCCTTAGCTTCCTGCGCGCAGCGCTCCTCCCGGGCCAGGGCGCTGCTCCGGCCCAGCCTCCGCTTTGCAAGTGCTGGCGTGCGAAGCACAGCGCGTACCCCGCCAGCCGCTCTAGTGCTGTGTAGTACGCGGGCTTACGAGACTGACGCCCATCCTTGGTGAACTGCGGTTATTTACCGTGTGCTGACATTGTTCAGAAGGGGGCCAGGCAGGTTCAAAGGCTGCACGGGTCAGGCAGCGGTTGAAGCTGCAAAAACTCAGGGAAAGGGGGTTGAATTTCCTAAGTAATTCAAATTGGGCAAATTACTTCTCTTAAAAAAAAATGTTTTCTTACTATATCAACTACTTTTTAGGGTTGTTGCCAGGATTAAATAAAGCAATCCGTGGATAGCACTCAGCTAGTTCTGGCATATGGTAAAACTCAATCTGTTAATTATTCCCTGAAGGGAAATGGAGCAGAACAAGGAACTTAAAATTTTACATGAGTAGTTAATATTTATTTGCATATTGCAGTTCTCTCCTGTCTGCATCTTGGTGGAGAACAGGTGAAAGGAAAGAATGGCTAGAAAAATATACATCATGTGTTAGTGTGGGTCAGGCACCTTCAAGGTAGACATTTCTTTAGTGGGCTTACGGTGGCACAAGTAATCTCTCCTGAAGTCATGCAGCTGACATTTGGTACGTGGTCTGTTCAGGATAAAGTGGACTTGGAGATTCCTGTGATCGCTTCACTTCCTGTATCACTGCACCTGCACCATTGCAACTGCTGCATCAAAAATTTGAATTAAGAGCTGTCTATATTAAACATTATCTTGAGTATATGGCATGGGGTGAGGAGGCTTGTGCATTTGATAGAATTATAAGACCTATTTTTCATAACTCAGTATCTCAAGTAAGATATGAAAAAGATATAATCGTGCCTTTTTAGAATACCAATTATTTTTTATATTTGCAATTTTGGTTTTGTTTTGTTTTGGTTCTTAGAGTAACCAAGTCAGAGGATTATATGACTTTTATCTGCCTAGAGAAGAACTATGGATCTACAACATGGAGACTGGAAGATGGTAACTGTGGATATTATAAGGGGAACTCCATTCAAATAAGGTTGCAAACAAAAAGAAACTATAAAACCCATTCTATTGAATAAAAATATTTTAAAGATGCTAATCTATGTTCTGAAAACAGTGTTCTGCTAGTTTAGCTTAGCAGCTAAGCGTAGATACTTTAGCATCTCTTTATAAGTAGCTCAGTAACTGTTAGATGTTTTTATGACCGTTGAAGAAATTTTATTCAAGGCTCTATAAAGTATCAATTATATTAAAATAAGTATCAATGGCTTCAGGTCCTGGAATGGAAATATAAAACTTCCATTTTGCATTTTGTTTTAAGATATTGTATCTTGTTATACAGTATCTTGAATGAGGAAAACATTTCTAGAATGTGTCTGCTACAAATAAAGGTGGTACTTTATTTTATGAACTCTAACATTAAAATTTCTATGCAGATTTCTTTGAATTGTTGTTTCAAAACCCAAACTAACTTAAATTTGCATCCCATACAAAGTAGGGATATTTCAGAAGAATCCTTGCTAGTCTTACAACAGTGGTGCTAGGAGCATGTTCTTGGCAGAATTAAATTAATGTGCTTCTCTAAAGGCTGGGTGGCCATGTTTGAGGCTTTATAAAGTCGTCTTCTCTCACGGTTGGCTGTGTAGAACTTTGTGCTTTACATATATTACATATCACAGATCTCAGAATCCAATAGTACTCCCACTTGATATAAGAGTTAAACTAAAACTAAGTTAGGATTGTTTCTGTAAAGAGAAAATCAGTGTTAATCTGAGCTATTTGCTCATCTTTTTCTAGAGAATTGGAAATTTATAATGGTATTCCTTTAATAGGGAATTCTGTGTATTTTATAAAAAATTCAGTCGCATAAAGAATTTTTAAAAAATAAGCCTACCAAGAGTTACAGCCTTAGCATAGTGATATTGTGAGCAGACCTTGAGTGTCCTGTTAATATTCTGAATCTTAGATTTCTTAATTCATTTGATTCAGATTCATTTTTAGATTCAGAATGATTTAAAACAAGCAAAGCACTGAGGAGTGCCTGGCCTATAGCAAGCAGTCCTGCATGTCTGTCGTATTACATAAGGTCTGAACTGGATTCATTTGAATGGCTAAAAGGTATTAATCTGACAGGACTGGGATGTTGAAGTTTTCTTTTGGCTTCCTGTCCCACTCAAAAACAAAACCCCACTTATGGCCATTTTATGTAAATAAAAGCAAACAATTGAGTTTGAAAACATAAACTGGTAGCTCCTAGAATAATAAGATACAACACTGAGGCTGTTAGGACCTCCCATTCTGCTTGTGTATAGGACCAGCTGGCTCAGCCTGTGGAATGGGGAAGAGGGGCAAGCTCATCCTTTTAGACCTAGGCTTTAGGGAGTCACAGTGTTTACTCCCCCCACCCCCACTGTAGGAATAGAAGAAAAATGAATAGATGTTTGCATTTCTTTTCCTTTTGGGAAGTTTATTTACATTCATTTCCCTTCCCCCCCCCCCCCAGGAGAAAAATGAACACAGAAGGCGATGTTCCTCCTTCCATGTCAGGCAGCTGTGCTGTGTGTGTGGACAGGGTGCTGTACTTGTTTGGAGGGCACCACTCAAGAGGCAACACGAATAAGGTCAGTGTTGCTGAGGACTATGGCTCAAGGCGATTTTATTGTTTTTCAGACAACTTTAGACTTTTAAGGTTAGCCCATATGTATTCCTGTCCAGTTAACAAATACCTGGACTCCACTGTGGTGTGAAGGTGCATTTTAGTATTTTGTCTACCAGTCTGTATTTACCTAGGCCTTCTGTAAAATCAATTTTGGTTGGTCCCCTGTGTGCAGTAACTTCCTAGGTTGTTCTCTTTGTATTTTTTGCAGCTACTTGTTCTCTTAGAAACCTTGTTCTCTTAGTGTTAGATGAATAGTAGTAAATCAGATGAAAACAAGATGTAACATTATGGGGGCAGGGTAAAAAGTAACAGGCCATCACTCAGAAAACCTTAAGGCTAAATAACACCGACAAAATTTTATATACTAACATTCCTATATGGCGTCATAAGATACTGTTGTTCAGACTTTGTCCGTGTTTTTTCCAAATAGGAAAAAGATAGCAGCTGTCCTCTCAGGCCCAGAGACAGATGAAGTCAGTCAGAAAGGTGCATGTGTTCTAGGTAGACTCACAAATTCATTTATTTGGCAACTTAGTAAGACCTGCTATGCCTAGCGCAGTTAGACATTGGACACAGATGAATGCTACAGTCCACGCCTCCTGGAGCTCACATTCTAGAAGGGATACATAAAATAAGTGATTTCGGTAGCTTATGATAAGGAGTTACGCAGAGCCTGGCTCACAGTAATAGCTCGGTAGATACGGCTGAATCTGAAAAAGAATCCTTGACATTGTGTTAGGTGGGATGGAGGAACAGAAAAAGTCAAGTCTTCACCCAGGAGGTGATGTGTGAATTGAATAATGCAATTCGAAGGCGTAGCCAAGATGCTGGTATCAAGACACAGAGGTATAAGCAAATACGCCTTGTTCGTGGGAAGGCCACGTGGGTCAGTGTAGATGCAGCAATGGCTGAGATGGTTTCAGACTGCATCGCACCAACTCGAGGGATTTCTGATGCACTGGGACACCTGTGGGCGGAGCGTCATGGGGACAGGTAGGCCCCAAGCCTCCCTTGTATAGCGCCATTTTTGTTTCTATATATTAGGTTTTTATTTAAGATTTTGCTTGAAGAAAAGGGTTCTGTGCCTGAAAGATTTTGTGAGGCACGGCTGTAGGCTCTAGTTGAGCCATTTCTTTTTCAGGGTCAAGGGGGAGAAAAATAACTTGGACACAACATGAGGAGGCTTAGGAAAGAGAGAAGCTGTGTGGCTTTAGGGGGTGGTCAGAGAAATGGTAGTGATTAATACATCAAGTGGTTAGGGTTGAGTATTCTAAGTTTGATCACAAGGAAGCTTTGGAGTCTTGAGTAAAAAATATGTATTGGTCAGATTTATTCAAGTACCTGAGTGTGAATCCTTTGAAAGACAGACCAATCCTCAATCTTTTAAACATTAATCCTTAGCTCCTTAAGTTAAGTAGGCACTTAAGACATATTTGTTAAATTGAATTTGAAGGTGAAATTGCCTTCAGTACAGCTCAAAGCACCTACCTTAAGGCATAGAACGTAAATCAATACACTGCTTTCAACGCCTTCAACAAAAAAGTGTGGTTGTGGAAAAAAATTAACTGAACTGAACAGGATGTTTAGTGACTGAGGTAATTTACATTGTGGCACAAGTCCCTGATCTAGACTCAGACCAGTACCAGTGAGCAGTCACTCCTGGTGGCGCTGCATTCGGTGGCACCCTTGTCACAAAGCACGGTACAGGGAAATGCCAAGCTTGAATTTCTTCCACATAACCAAATCTAACTGAAATCATTGCTTCTGACAGTTCTATATGCTGGATTCAAGGTCTCCAGACAGAGTATTACAGTGGGAAAGAATTGATTGCCAAGGAATTCCTCCATCATCAAAGGACAAACTTGGTGTCTGGGTATATAAAAACAAGTGAGTTAGCAGCATTACAAGTTTGGCTTTTTACGTGGAAAGTGGTTTGCCCCTCGAGTATCCTTAGCCAATAACTGTTGTAACTGTAGAACGTATCTTGTAGGGCCCATGTGAGGGCTAAGTGAATTTCTACAGCAGAGCACTTAGCATAGCACCTGAGCTATAACTGTTAACCGTGTTAGTCATTAGTATTTGAATAAGTGTTTTCATATAACCAAGTGTGCCTTTTCGACTTAGAGCATATGACAAAGTAAGAAGAAAAATCTCTTGTATCCTAACCTGTGGATGTTTGAGTATTTACTGTCTGTTTTTTTTTTTTTTTAAATAGGTTAATATTTTTTGGAGGGTATGGATATTTACCTGAAGAAAAAGTATTAGGAACGTTTGAATTTGATGAAACATCTTTCTGGGTAAGTGAAGTTTCATATTTGGCCTACGTAGGATGTTGAAAAGAATACATTTTGTTTGCTAGTTTTGTTCATTTTGCCTTGTTAATCTAAGGCTATATAGTTTTGCAAACATTATTTGTAAAATAATTGTAAAATAACTCAGATTATTATTTTCTATAGAATTCAAGTCACCCAAGAGGATGGAATGATCATGTACATATTTTAGACACTGAAACATTTATCTGGAGCCAGCCTGTAACTACTGTAAGTTACTGAATAATGGATTATTAAAGCAATGCTCCTTAGAGAGGAGGGGAAGTTGGGAGGTGGTGTATAACAGACAGTTCATTCTTCTTTTCTGGAGAGAGTAGAGCCATGGCTTTCATTATTATTCTCCAAGGAGTCTAAATTGGAACTCAGAAACATTTAATGAATGTGTAGACCAACGCAGCGTCTATTATCTAATAGACATTAAGTGTAGTATTGTTAGTAATTAAAATTAAAATTTCCAGTCTGGAATCAGCCTTTAGTATTGCTGTTGACTAGAAGTCTGCACTTCAGCTTAAAAAGCTCAAGTGTCTTGCATATTCTTATCCCACATCCAGGGAAAACTTTTTCTAGTAGTTATCAAAAGTGCACTTATACCTCGGTAGGGTAAAGCACCTTCGCCTCGCGCTGCCCACGCCTGTGCAACTGTTGGAAACAAGGGCTTTGTGTTTGGAGGCAGATACCGGGTGAGTATATAAACAGTTTGAATGACCTGCTTTTGAATTATTCAAAATGATAACTATTTAATTATCCCTTTTTAGGATGCTAGAATGAATGATCTTCACTATCTTAATCTGGATACATGGGAATGGAATGAACTGTAGGTATCACTTCATATAATTATTTAGAAAAGTTTTTCAAAACATCTCAATGGCTTTTTTGCTTGTTCTGTATTATGGGTATACAATATATTTGCTTAAATTTTCTGTAACTGTGAATTTTAATAAACATGATCACTAGATCTTGAAGGAGGAATTTTATTTTTTTATTTCCAGTTGTCATAACTGTGTATCTGGCACGTAGCATGTGTCCAGTGCTTGTTGGGAAAAAAAAGTCTAAAGTTCACTCTTCCTTCAATGAAAAGAGTACATTCTAAAGCATGCATTTGTTAATACCAAGAAGCCTTTTTAAATTTAAAGTCTGTTTTTTTTCTTAATTCCATATAAATATTAAAAGAAAACTTCAGTATTTCTCTGCATTAACTACAGTAGCTGCTTTTAAATGTTGCTACTGCAACTTCATGGTCATTTTCAGAATCCCGCAGGGCACGTGCCCCGTCGGCCGATCCTGGCACTCGCTCACACCCGTTTCTTCAGATCACCTCTTTCTCTTTGGAGGATTTACCACTGACAAACAGCCACTAAGTAAGTCCTTTACAAATATGGTAAGAAATCATTATGTATCATTCATATGTATAAATAGTTGTAAAAAATTAGTCTATTTTAGATGTATCAGGGCTATACGGTTGGTTGGAAGTTTTGCTATTATATTAATTTCGATCCTGTCACATATACTTGTAATTGTGTTCATACTACGACATACATCCATTCTAGAAAGAAACGACCTAGAGCTCTTTAAATCCTGCTGAAGGGCAATAACATGCAAAGGGCTTATTTGGTTAATTGCAGAGACAAAAAAGGAATTATACTTTATCTACTCACAATCTGATTTATTACCTTTCTTGCTAAAGCCGTGCCCTTTAAGTGTCAATGTCACATTGACAGAACAACATACTTCATAGCTTTTCTGTTGTCATCAGGTGATGCCTGGACATACTGCATCAGTAAAAATGAATGGATACACTTTAATCATCCCTATGCTGACAAACCAAGGTATGAGCTGTTTCAAAAGGTAATTCTTATCCTGAAGGACTGAGGTCCATAGAGGTGTACAAGACTGAATGAGGAAATTTTGGCTGCATTAAATCCATCATTCTTATAATAAATATCCTAGCATTTACTAAGGTTTAACATACCTTTTGAAAGAAAACTAATGTTTTCCCAGTATCAAATGCTTTCTTTCCCCTCATCTCTATGAAAAATAGGGCTGCATTTTTATTTTCTTCCTTTATTGGAAAATTACTGATATAGTTAAAATTTATAATCAAGCTCTTTACCTGAGTGAGTTGAACTGCATCTAGGCCTGTCATTAAAAAAGAAAGGGAAACTAGAAAGGAGAGAATTTCAAAACATTAATGTATGTAGGGAAAAAAGATCGAGAACTTTCAATTTGCAGTAGCACTGTATAACAAAGATAAAAAAAGAGCCTATTAAAACCCTGATAGTTATTTTTGTTATTCTCAAAGTAAAGTTTTGACAAAGACTTAAAGACTGAAAAGGAAACGATACAGTCAAAATTGGTGTTCAAAGCACATTCAGATATGTCACCCTGCATTTTTTTCTAAGTCTCTAACCTAAATACAGTCAGTCATGCCATTAAGACTTCATTTGGCATAAATATTCTTTCCATAGAATTCCCAGGTCTTCAGATACTTTGTTTACTCAGGCAGATTCAGCATTCCTCAGATGTTTTGTGTAAGGCCAGTTGGCCCTGCCTATGAAAAGAGGAAGGAGGAGAGGCCATGTACCACTCACCTCCTGTAAGATTCTATTGTTAACAAAGACCCAGAGAACAGTTCATTCAGTTCAAACCCCTCATTGCATAAATTAGGACTGGACCAGAGAGACAAAATGATAACATCCAGATAAAACAGACATTGATTTTTCTAGCTTTGGCTACTTAATTGCTTCTCACCTTGATGTTTTGGTGTGAACTAAAGATCGCTAGTGTTTATTTCATCAGTCCTATTCTGTAGTGCAAATGACAAATTGGGTGTTTTGGGTGACTTCAAATTCAAACTTTTGTTTTAAATGTAGATTATGGCACACAGCTTGTGCCAGTGATGAAGGAGAAGTAATTGTTTTCGGTGGATGTGCCAATAACCTTCTTGTCCATCACAGAGCTGTGAGTATACTACCCTCTCTTAAGGGCTCTTCATCATAGCGCTGAAGTGTATCTGTCAAATGCTTGCTTTTTAATGTGTTCTTATCTGTTCTTCAGGCACACAGTAATGAAGTACTTATATTTTCAGTTCAACCAAAGTCCCTTGTAAGGTAAAAAAAACTTTTTAGTTGGTACTTGGAGTATTTTAGATTGTATTTTTTAACACTTTAAAGTAGTGATCTTGAAAAACCTGGTTTATGGATAATTCAAGGGCAACAACAAGCCTTCATTGATACAACTAACCAGTTCTTATGAAAATCTTTAAAGAAAATGTGTGTTTTAAATAATTCTTCAAGTGAATGTACTTCTGAACAGTAAAGTGAAATTATCTTTCTCTTTTCCTTGTTCATTTTCAGGCTAAGCTTAGAAGCAGTCATTTGCTTTAAAGAAATGTTAGCCAACTCGTGGAACTGCCTCCCCAAACACTTACTTCACAGTGTTAATCAGAGGTTTGGTAGTAACAACACTTCTGGATCTTAAGGCTTCACAGATAACGCCTCTGACCACCTTGCATGGACAGCAATTCTGTAAACATCTGAGTGGCATTGTTGGTATAATTATATATGCATTGTTGTAGTTTTACAGCTTTTTGGTTTAAATGTGCATGTGAATGGCCTAGAGAACCTATTTTTGTGTCTAAAGTTTACAATAAATGTATTTAACACCAATAACTGTCTCCTAGTAAAACAAAGAAAACTAATACTTGGGCTTTGTATGCCGAGGTATGGTTATTATAGTTCCTTTTTGGTAACTTCAAGATACGTTATCCGTAGAAACATTATACTAATTATTCTTACCACTATTTAAATGGTCAAGTTATTTCTTAAAAAAAATAATATTATAGGTTTCTTTAAATGGGAAGAGTAGTCTGTTGTACTTACATCAGATTACATAATTATAGTTTTTTAAACATTAATTTCAAGTGGAAAAATATCTTCAGTAGGACTAATATGTTGGTAAAAGGAATTCTGCAAGGCCCAATAGCTGTTTAGGACTTTGGTATAGGGGCTGAGGCAGATGGTCGTGCTGACTCTGGACCACTGCTGTCTGATCATTTTGTAGCTCATAAAAGAATGGAAGTAAAGTCTGACTTTATTCTCCATTCTGTTAGGAGACAGAAGAAAGCTGGGTCAGGAGTCTTTATTGGTAGCCTAAAAGTGCACTTTTGAGGTTACAAGTTAAGACACTCCATAACATGCTACTGATAAATTACTAGAGGTGGAAAATAAAATGGTACAGAACTGAATGAGATTACAAAAAAGAAATTAAGATAAATAGTGACAGTGTATAAATCCATGGAAATGATTGACACCGCTTTCTTTTAGGTGTTATTTCTTAAGCTGAGTCATGGGAATTATTTGTATTTTAAATTTGGTCTAATATACCTTTGACAAGTATAAGTAAAGGCAGAAAGAAATTTACTCCTTCAATACTTAGGGTTTTCAAAACTTAACCCTAAATGTTTAACTACCCCCAATCTCAACCACCACCAGAAAAAAACCCAAAAAGAAAACTTGTGATTGGCTTCTGAGTAATAGATATATTAGACCTTATATACAGTAGACTACCAAGTCAATAGTCTAAGCAATGGAGCTGTTACACTATTCAATTTCTTTACAACATGAAATGAATACTTAATATTAACTCCCCAAATTTCAATAAAATGTAGAATAACTACAGATGTATACAATTGGTGTTTAACTATCCACAAATATTTTAGGAAATCCTATCATAGACCGAGTCTCCTCTCTATAAAACTGCAAAAACAAGAATAAGTCCTTTTAGCGAACACAACAAGGCAATGTTTAGTTAATTTTCAAATGCGGAAGTCTTATTACGTGGTATTTTCATCTCTGAACTATTTCCTTTTTACATTCAGAAGATTGGGTGCAGACACTTTCACTTTGCCAGGAATGTTTCTTGATAAATCCGTGTCCTAAAAAAAGAGAATTGCTAAATATCTTCACATTCTAAATGGTTAATCGTATTTCTTTTTATGACAATTATGTATTCTCTGCTGTCAGAACAAAGGCATTTCCAAAATTTTCACCTGAAGTGATTTTACTTATTTTATACTGCTTCTAGTAAGACAGCCTTTTCTACCAAAACAACAGCTGCAGCTTGCAACTACTAAATAAAGCAAGAACAAAAAATAGCAAATTATACTGCTGACATTTTTAGTTGCAATAACAATATCCAGAAAGTCCTAGAGGAATAATTTACCTTAACACTGCGGAATAAGTCTTTTTCTCTTGCAGTTGCTTCTTTGGAATGCATGAAACTATTCAAGGCTGTTTTTGCAGCTATAAATAGAAAATAGAACAATCTACTTTTGTTCAGTCAAGAAATGTTTAAAATCATAATTAAAAAAAAAACTGTAAATACCTTTCCCCTTTTTCTGAGCTCCAGGAGTAAGTTTCACTTTGTATCTTTAAAAAAGAATTACATGTGTTACTAAACAGAGATTGCAAAACAATTTACAAATCACTATGGTGACAGGTATTTTGAGTAAACCTAGTAATGACTTACTTATAGTTTGCCATGGTGGTGTAAGGGGCACATATCGGGATGGCAAACAGTAGTACGTCTTCAGGGTGTGGCTGTCCTGTCAAAGAGTCAAACAGGTTTTCCTAAAAAGGGAAAACAGAAACAACTATTAAAGTAATTGACATCAGTTCTAAACAGAAAACTCTAAAACCTGTCAAATTGATATGTCAACATATTTTTATCCTTTTCTGATAGACATATAGTCTTAAGCTCTGCTTTATAGCTCCAAAGAGTTTAAGAGCAATGGTGTTTAAATATATAGTTTAGTGCTTGTAATTTTTGCCTAGCATAATGAAAACTGAGGACAATGATTTTCAAAATGGCACTTGTAATATATTTAAAAGAAAGGGAGAAAAAAACTTGGATATTACTCGAGATGCAGAAAACTACTATGGATTAAGATGAAGCACAAGAATGACCACAAATAGATTTAAATCCATCACATGGAAATTGGGCTGATATTTTGGCTAGACTGGTGGTTCTCAACCATGGAGTTTCGCCTCTCCAAAACCACTGGGCAATGTCTGGAGACATTTTTAGTTGTCACAAGTGGGGAAGAGGAATGGGTGGCGGGATAGAGTGCTAACTGCATCTAGTGCATAGAGGCCAAGAATGGGCCCCACAACCAAGAATTAATCCTGCCCCACATATTCACAGTGCTGAAGCTGAGAAACTCCTGGGCTAGGACAGCCTTCTCTTGCCCGTTCTTAAGGAGAAGTCCTAGGGCTTCTTCGAGCTCCCACCTGGTGGGCTGCCTATGAGATTGACCATATTTATTTTACAACATGAGTAAATTTTAGAGATCAAATGCTTGGTGCTGAGGTAGTGTGTTTACTATGTGCCATGAACTTTTCTAAATGCTTTATGTATACTATCTTAGTTCTCAAAACAACTGTCTCTTACTGGGGACAAACTAGTAGCCCCATTCTTCAGATGAGGAAACAGGCACAAACAATAATGTTTCCAAGGTTACAGTTATATGTAACAAAGCCAGGATCCAAACCCAGAATGTATGACTCCCAGAGCCTGTAGACTTGTCTTAGCCCTTTCAGGAGTTGTGTGTAAAACGTTCTGGGAACTGAACTGCAGTCCAGAGTACGATAGTGGGAACCCCAACCCCGTATCATACCTCATTTCTCTGTTGATCCAGATCTTGCTCTTCCTGCTCCAAACATAAAATTTACAAAGTCAGCTATAACTTACATTGACATTCCACACCATTAAAAACTGAGAAAGAAACAGTGATGTAACCAGACCATCACATCTAACCCACAGGTACGGACCCCAAGATTGTGTTCTTCAGTGTCCTAAAGACTGAGTGAATTCATTGTGTGTCTAATATTTCAGACAGCAATGCCATTCAAACAGAAAAAAGATTGTTCTCTGAAGTTTAAAAAAAACCCACTTCTACATAGAGTAGATGCTAAAGCAGTCAATGTTGTAAGGACAATTACAAATGACCACTAAGCTTGATGCATTTAACAGGGAAAAAGAAAATGGGAGAATTTTGGTGAACAGGGCTTTTATGTTTTAGTCTCTGTTCAACAGTTTTAGGATAAATTTTCACATATAAAGATAAGCTTAATTTTGTTTGCTCACATTAAACCTACCAGGAGATAACCTATCTGTGAAAGAACACTCATAATTTATATCACTTTAACGAATACTTACTGAGTCTGGGGTTTACAGAATAAATTACAAATATGAGAACAATGTGAAAATCTGAGGACCAAAATTAGTTTTAGTATTACTAAACAACAACACCGTTCAGCAGAGAAAAAAGAAAATAATTAGGTCACCATAAACATTACCTGCACTGAACAGAGCACACAAAAACCAAAACTTAACTGTCATAAATAAAAATATAGGCTGAATTGAAAATTTGTTACAAATTTAGAAAACAAATCTTTTGCTCAAAATTTCAAGAAGATGTATATATTCATGTAAAAACATGCTTTAAGGCTGGGCTTGCTGTATTCAGCTGACAGAACAATTCGGCAACCATCTTAACTAGGAAATGGTTAGCTTCTCATTGGTTTTGCAACCAGGGCACTTGGCACTTGAACTAAGTAGCTACTTTCAACATTAAGGCAATACAGCATATGTTCCTATATAAATCTTAAGAGAAGTGCAAACTTATTTTCCACTCATCTTCAAGACAACCCCAATTATTTGTCTTCTTTTAACTAAGTCAGTTCCTGCCAGATTCAAAGAAAGCCTCGCCAAAAAGTGATTATTTTTTAAAGACTTGTGATAAACTTTATAAGATATACTTATTAAGACTAGAGTTGCCACTCATCCTGGTTTGAACACTATTATGTCCCATGTCCTGTGAAGCCTGGGATAATGGGTCACCCTAATCAAGCAAAAGCCCACAGGTATGTGGTAGTTTTACCTTGTCATCATGTAAATCATCTACTGCCAAGTCTTGTAACTCATGAGTCACAACCTCTAGGGAGGGGGTTTCTTTTTTTACGCTGTCCAAGACACTCCGTCCACCTCTGGGCTTCTGAGGCTGTTTCTTCACTGGTTCATCCTTTATTTTTCCTTTCTTTCCCTTTTTCCCTTTTTCTTCTCTGTTTGAACCTGCAGACTTTAATTCATAGAGGAAAAAACAAGTAATGTCAATGTTGTCAATATTAAAATATATTGAATGCCTAGCATCTATAGTAGGCAGTGGTCTGGACGCCCCTTAGGAAGTTCAGCAAAGGAAGAAGACGGGTTGGGTTGTTACTCACCCCCAGCAACTTCATGATGAGTTCACGCTCTTCCTCATCTTGGTCCTTGTATTTTTCCTTCATTTTTTTCATTTTACTCTACAAAATCAAAAGACTTTGGTGGGAAAAATTTGGCCGTAAAGAAAGGACAAATGTTTGCAAAGAAAAAGTGCTTCTCTAGTTCTGTCAAAAATGCGTATTGATCAAGATTCCATCCCAGAGATAAACCATAGGCCTCACCCTCCAAGAATTGCCCATCTGATGGAAAAAGACGACACATATAAGAGTAAGGATAAATTAATACAACATATTCTAAATGCTACAGGAGAGGTACAAACAAATTATTTTTAAGATAGTTTTGAGAAAGGAGACATTTCTTTCAGCTTGAGCAAGAACTGTTGGGAAGAAATAAAGCAAAATTTGAAAAGTCTTAAAGGAAAGAAATTTACAGTATTTGGTAATGTAGGAAAAGCAAGATTATAAGGTAAAGATGGGACAGAGCAGTAATCGCAAGTCATTGCATTTGGTTGGAGTCAGGATATACATATAATAGAGGAAGAACAGGAAATAAGGCAGCAGAGCGAGGATGGGTACTGACAATAGAAACTCTTAAGACTGAACTTTATCAAAATAGGGATTTTTACTCAGGCTACACATCCAAATTACCCCAGCAGTTTTTAGAACTACAGATACCCAGGCCTCACCTCCAAAGATTTTTGTCTTGATTATCATAGCTGGGGCTCAAATAACAAATTTCTAAAAATTTAAAGATTTCTTTGAACAGGGCACACACCACATACAAAAAACTATAAAAGATGGACAAGTCAGACTTCATTAAAATTAAATGCTATTCATCAAAAAACACTATTATAAAAGTGAAAAGAAAATCAAGCCTCAAAATGTGAAAAGTTTTTGTAATACATGTATCCAAGAAAAGACTTGTATCCAGGATTTCAAAGAACACATATACACCAGTGAGAAAGCTGGACGGCCTAGTTTTTAAAATGGACACTTGAAAGAGTACATTTAAAGGTCTTAAACATGAAAAAGTGCTCAAATGTCGTCAACGTGGACATGCAAATTAAAGCCAAAATAAGATTTCAGTATATACACACTTAAATAACCAAAAATAAAGAAACCACAAACCACCAACCAAAAACCTAACAATACCAAATGCTAGTGAGGATATGGAGCAACAGGAACTCGGATACACTGCTTGTTGGGAAACATACAAGTATTCTGGAAAACCAGTAACATCTACAAAAGCCAACCACAACCTGCACACTACAACCCAGCAATTCCACTCCTAGCTATACACACCGAAATGCATACTTGTGGATCTAAAAGACACATAAGAATGTCTATCAACAATACTGTAGACATAAACTGGGGCAGACTCACACAATGGAATGCTATGCAAATTAACCGTTACATACAACACAGAATGTTGAGTGAAACATGCAAGACAAAAAGGTATGCATCATATGATTGCTTTTACATAAAGTTGAAAAGCAGGCAAAATAATCTACAGAGATTAAAGTAAGAATAATTTTTTTGGTGAGGGATACAATTTAGAAAGCAGTAAGCAAGAGTGAGTCTTCTGGAGGACTGGAAACATTCTAGTGTCTTGATCTGGATGGTGCTTCCACAGATATGTGCATGAATAAAAATTCATTGTTTCACTATATACGGGTATACATTATGCCTCAAAAAAAAATCTTGAGAATATAATGAACAATAGTACCAATAAATTGAACCAAATGGAAAACCTGATAAGAACAGTTTCTTGGAAAATATAACTGAGGAAAACCAAGTTGAAAAAACAGGAAACCCGAATGGACCTATAATCACTAAAGATTTAATTAGCACTTAAAAACCTACCATCAAAACCCTAAACATCAGGCCCAGTTTTATAAGCGAATGCTATCAAATCTCAAGGAACAAATAACTTCCATTTCATACAAAGGTCTAGAGAGCAGAAAAAGTCCCAAACTTACTTTATGAAACTGGTATAACCTAGATACCAAAACCAGACGGCTTCTCATTTAACAGAGGCCAATTTAACAGATTTTTCTCAATTTACCACATTAACTAATTAGGGGAGAAAAATAACAGATGCAAAAAGAGCATTCAAAAAAACTTAACTCATCACTATTAAAAATAAGTTCATAAAGGATATCTACTAACAACCCTCCGGGAACATCCCACAATGATAAAAATCTCAGATACAGTCCCCTTAATGTAAGTAACGATGAACACAATTACTTCTACACAGCACTGCTGAGGTTTCAGCCAGTGCAAAAAACGTAATAACGGATATTAAGAGTAGAAAAGAAAAGCCATTATTTGCAGACAATATGATTGCCTACAGATGAAAATAAAAATAAAAATTCAGTAACATTGCCTAATCACTAGAATATGAAAATTGTCTTCCCACATACCAGCAACTAATAACCATAAAGTGAAAGTTTTCCAAATATACCATTTACAAAAAGTAAGAAAAATTATACGTAGTAATAGCTAAGATGGGTAAGACTCTAGGGGAAGATACATTTTTACTGAAGAATATAAAGTATTCTTACATAATTATAGTTCACATTCAGGAATAGGAAGACTCAATGAGGTATAGATGACAGTTCTCCACAAAATAAAAATTTAATGCACTTTAATAAAAGTTTTAATGAAAAGTAGAGTATTTCATTATATAAATGCACCATATTATTTATTGTTCTTTTATATCATTGGACGTTAAAGATTATTTTCAGTTTTCTTGCTATTATAAATATCAACCTGATGAATATCCTTAGTGCATACACTGATTTCTTTTAGGATAAATTCCTAAAAGTGGAATTGCTGAGTCAGAGTAAATGCACTGTTAGAACTCTTGCTGGGAATTCCCATGGTGTGTACTCAAACATTTACTGAATGACAATGAACACACATTATCTATTAATTTGACAAGTGAAAAAATTCCCCTTGTTTATATAAGCATTTCTTTTATCACCTTTTTTTCAGATTTGCCATTTATTTTTCAGTTTTATTGATGGTTCTCTTCTTCACCGGATTTACTTGCATATTATTATATCTTTTTAACATGACTAGCCACTAATTTTTATTATTTCATACCTTTCCTAACAATCTATAACATTATTTTGTCATATACTAAGTTTTTAAATATACAATTAGTGGTCCTGTATCTAGATTTTATTGTTTCACTTTTCTATCTGCCTGTCCTTATGCTAATACCACAGTTTAAAAAAAATTTTTTTTTATTGGGAAATATTGGGGAGCAGTGTGTTTCTCCAGGGCCCATCAGCTCCAAGTTGTTGTCCTTCTATCTAGTTGTGGAGGGCGCAGCTCAGCTCCAAGTCCAGTTGCCATATTCAATCTTCAGTTGTGGGAGTTGAACCGGCAACCTTATTGTTGAGAGCTCGCGCTCTAACCAACTGAGCCACCTGGGCTCCCGCCAGTGCCACACTGTTTTAATAATTCTAACATTAAAGGTTTTACTACCTAGTAGAGAAATCCCCTCTCGATCTTCTTTTTCAAGATTTCCTTAGCTATTCTCTAGTATTTACTCTTTCAAATGAACTTTAGAATTACTTTATCAAGTTAATTAAAATCTCAATTCTGATTAAAGTCATGTTGAATTTACATTATTATACTGGGAGATCTGGTATTTTTCCCGTTCATATGTGTAGTACAATACTTCATTTATTTAAGATCCACTGGGAAAAAACACAGGAAATTCTGCTCACTATGGATGGAGGAAAGATCATGAAAGATAATCTTTATTAAGATTTCAAAGGAATTTTTTAAGAAAGGTACACTGATAGGTTAGCTCACAAGCCCTTCTTTTTCATATTGCTACAGCATTTTAAAAAGTATGTTCTATATCCACTACTTCTTCCTTCAATCACCCACCTTTAATAAAATATATAAGAACTCTAACCAAAAATAGCATTTAACTGAAAAAGAAACTACTAAGCTAAATTACCAATAAAGAGCAGCACTGCCACTTGACTAGTCGAGTGTCTCTGGCAAATCACGGCCTCCCATTCCTCTTCTACATAAAATGAGATCTTTCGTCAAGATGATCTTAAGGAACATAGAACAGTGATCTCTATGTTCCGTCAACACTATCTTTCCAACTAATTTTCAGTCAAGGGGTGTCACATAGGATTATTTTTTGGCCTACATCATCTGTTTCACTTAACTTTTAAAATATTAAGAGGAACCTCACAGCTTCATTTGTGAACCATACAGTACTAACTTGAACAATTCACCCCAAAGTTTTTTATTTTTATCATTAGTTTCAGGTGTACAAGACAAGATAATGATGAGACATTTCCACCCTTCGCCAGACCGCCTCCCCTCCCAAGTCCACGACCCCTCTGACATTGTACATAGCTACTGCAATACCACTGACCGTGCGCTGGACTTTACATCCCGTGACTATGTATATTATTTTTTTCACCCGTAAGTTTTCTTACCTTTTGTCCTCGCTTTATGGGCTGCACAGCCTGGGCATTTTTGCTTATGTTCTGATGAGTTTCAATGTGTAGAGCATTTTCTTCTTCTTTGTCCTTTCCCTCTATCACTTCTAAATCCCCTGAGTCACTTGGAAGCTTTTTCTTCTTCATTTCCCTAAATATAAATGAAACGCAAACATCTAATTCTTACAATTTCAAATTCTTAGTGCCCTCCAAAAATGACACGGGGAAGTGGACGCGTACAATATATAAAAGGCAGTGGCTTTTGCTTAACTTGATAATCACTAGGCTACAGTATACAAAGAAGTGCAAATCGTGACACAGGCAAAAGCTGAACGTTTTGCTCTGACGGATTCATCATTCTTTCTCTCACATGGTCACCCTGGACTTATCCTTACGCAGTAGCCACATTCAGTCCCTCAAAACCCTGATGACCAGGCACTGGGATTTGTAGTCTTTGTATTACCATGGCCTTGGAGGAGCTTAGGTATTCAATAAAACATTTGTTGATTGGTTAGCTGAATAAATAAATGGATAAAAAATAAGCAGATTAAGAAGGAAAGGGAAATTCTATTACTGTGGCATTTTTCACGGGCAATCTCTTCTATTTCACATGCCGCCGCCCTAGGCCCGGTCCTCATCACTTGCCACTCACTTCCTCTGTGGTTTCCTCCATAACCTGTTCTACGTGAACTTCCAAATTCATCTTCCTTAATTACTCACCTATGTCACATTCCTATTTAAAATCTTTCAAAAGAGCTCATCACCTTCAGGATACTTATAGCTTGTCATTCTAAGTTCTCGACTTTTGGTCCGAATTCACTTTGCCAAACTTATCTACTAGTTCACAAACATGAACTTCCTGCTCCTTTCACCTCAATCTGTTTATTTATCATTTTCTCAAAGCACAATGCATACTGCTTCCCAATTCTGGCCTGCTTTGTTCACGCTAGTTCTCCTTGGGAGTTTCTGTGCTCGATTTTATTATCTTCATTTACCTAAGTCCTAATATGTTTTCAAAGTATACTGCTGATGGCATTTGCTAAGACCCCTGAACTCACAGCAATTTCTTGTTCCTCAACTCCTGTATCACCTCCAGGTAACACTGAAGTTGACCCTGAACGTGACAGCCTTGCACTCGGAGGCCCCGTAGAAGTGGACCTGCACAGTTTAACCGGTGTTGTTCAGGGCCAGTATTTTTGACCCTCAGTGAGGAATCCACGGATGCAGAGACCAGATTATAGTTACATGCATTATTTTCAACTGCATGGAGGTTAGCACCCCTAAAACCTGCGTAGTGTAAGGGTCATATATATTTATAGGTTTATAGCTAGTTCCTGAATCCAGGACTCAAAAAATTCTTGATGTCACGAACTTTATGTTGAACCTCGCTGTATATGTGGTATGTAGCACAGGGCCAGGTACTCAGAGTTCTCTAATTGTTTAATAATCATCTTTCTCAAACAAAAAGGTGTATTTTCCATCCAATCTAGGGCCCCTTCCTTGAGTGCTTTACTAGTTTAAGTCTTTTTCACCCACAGTAGGTATCACAGGTGTTCCTTTCCTTCTGACTCTACCTTTCTATGTGCCTCCCAAGTCCTGCTGTATTTAAAAACAAAAACCAAAAATACAAGTCTTCTCTCTTGCATATAAAACTTTCCTAGTTAATTTCAAGTATTCCTATTTATTTCTGTCAATGTTGTCCCCAAACCAGTCTATTTAATACATTGCAAACGCTACTGTATCTATTTATGTAATAAAAGATCTGTCTCGTGTTACTTGACTTCTCTCACTGGTTATAGTGACAGATTAGGACCCTAAAACACAAAAACCTATCAGAGCTGAATATTAAAAACTAAACAAGATTTCTGCTAAATCTTGGTAATTTTAATAAGGCAGGACTTTAGAAAAGCCCAGTGATCTGTCATAACTGAATTGTCAATAAAAAAACAAAAAATTACATGCTTTTCAGTTAGATAACACAAATATGTTTACCTTCTTTCCTTGGCTGACAAATGTCTCCGGCTCTGTAATTTACTGTCACTCTATTCAAATTAAAACAAACCAAAAAAACAAAAAACAAACCAATACAATAATATTACTAACATTAATTTTTCAAAAGTAAAATTAAAAATTAGAAAATTACTCTATTCATTGAGAAGAACATGACGTTCTTCGTAAAACTTTGAAAACAGCTCACCATATTAGAAGATTCCTCTTTTGCAGCCAGTTTCTGGAGGGGCCTATGAAAACAGAGGAGCGCACCAGCCTGTAAAAAGCATCCATTTACAAAGTCCCCAAACATTCCCATAGCATACTCTTCACATAGCAAGCCCACACATTTTCAAATTTGGTAAAATCAGGAAAAATATAATCAAATCGCTCATTTCCTCACATTTTTTAAATATATACTTTAATAGCTGACATAAATGCTTCCAATGTGCCAGACACTGCTTGATACTTTACATGTTTGTAATCTACACTTTCACCAAGAAGGAAACTGAAGCTCAGACATAAAGTAACTTGCCCAAGGAGACACCCTAAGACTCAATTTTGGGTCTGTCTGACTCCTAAGCCAGTCTTAACTACTCCAATGGTAATATTTTTATAACTACAGTATTGTTTACTTCGTGATCAATAAGACATTAAAGACTGAAACACCTTATTTTGGGGTAGAATTGCCTTTTTATATTATTAGCATTTATAACCATTTACTCGTTTCTGTTTTGACCTAGGTTGCCCACTTTTCTATTTACTGTATCTTTCTACTCTGGGTCCTGGGCATTTCTTTAGAGAGATCTACCTCAAAATCAAATGGTGAAAAGATAGGAAGACCCAGGACAACGAAGGGTAAAAGTACTAAGGTCAATCTTGGTATGTATTACCTTTGTAAGGATTAACTCTTCATCATTCCCAGCTTACAAAATAAAACTTAAAATTATGGTTTTTAAATTACCTTTGGGACTGAAGGTGGGACAAGTCAATGGTAGTATCAGGGTAATTTAATGTCTCTTCCCCATCATCCTTTATTTCGCCAACAGGTTCCCGATCTTTCACTACTTCTTCAGATTCTCCCTCATCTTCAGAGCTTTCCTCCTGAATGAGTGCTTCACTTAGCTCATCTCCACCACTCTGAATAGTAACACCCTCCTGGTCAACCTGAGTCACGAGTTCCACTTCCACAGGAGTTTCGTGTAATTCCTCTTTCTCCTCTTCACTGCTAGTGTCACCCCCGTCTGTAGAATTACCATGAGAAAAGTCAGGGTGCTACCACCACAAGAAAGCTAAGTGATCTCCACCACAAGAAAGCAATGAAAATATCTCATTGACTCTGCGTCTCCAAAAATCACCAGAAGAATGCCTGATCATGCCCCAAGGGTACTCTGACTCAGACAAAGAATATTCTGTGTCCTGAATTGGTTGGAATAAATGACCTCCAAGATCCTTTACTATAATCTACAGTGCGTTTCTTGGACATCACAACCATCTCTACAATAAAAACTAGAACTTGTCATTGTTAGGTATTTCCAAAAAGGAGGACAACTGAAGTAGTTCTATAAATTCTGCTGCTTTTATTCTAATTTGCACATGAGAATTGAAATGAGACAATACGTGTTATATAATTGTCACACAGCAGGAGGCATTCACACTTTTGCAAAAGGAACTGTCTAGTAGTTATAATATGGTCTAGTTGCCTCACCTATAAAATGATTTTGCCACCACTCATCTGACAAGGATGGTTGTGAGAATTCAATAAAAAATAATGTAAATAAAGCACTTTAAACACTATCAGGAACATGGTGAAAATTCAAAAAAGTAGAAATCCTATAGTGCAATAGTAGTTGTAAATGAAACAATGCAATAATACTCCTAAAAAAGAACTAGCAGAAAGAATAATTTACAGGGCATATTTTCCCTAGTTCCTTCAGGTGGGTAGGTAAATTTATTTCAGTAACCATAGTTGCTCTCTATTGGAAGCAAACATATTGTTAAATCAAGCTAAATTCCCATAAAGGAAATTGTACTTGTTAGAAATTCATCTTTGTATCGCTTCTAATTCCTAAACCCAAAGTAAATGCTCATTCATATGTACCTGAGTCTATCTGTTAAACACATTTGTATATTACCCATTAAATACTGAAGTTTTACTACATAACCATATACTCAACTATATTAGATATGGATCCAATTACTTTTATAATTCACTAGAATTATAAGTATATTTAACATTTCCAAAAACAAAGTTCAGTAAAACTGGTATCAAGTTTTTTTCTGGAAATTTCAATTATCCCGAAGGAGACGTAATCTCCTAGGTAGGAATTTAGAAGCAGAATTAGACAACAGAACACATGATAAGCTGCTTTATGAAAACCCATACACTACCTAGTTGTTCCATTTCTTCTGATATGAGCTCACTTGTGCGACTCGCCAGTGTTTCCGTATCTTCATCCTGCACTCTGACTTTTCGTTCACTCCGATGTCTCCAAACACAAGACTCATCTACCTGTGGAAATAGTTCTTTTTCATTGACGGAACTTCAGGCCAGACTAATGAAAGTCAAAAAAAATAACAACAAAAAAAAACACGAAGAAGATGAAGAGTACCTTAAACAGGAAGCTAAACCCCATCATTAGATATGAGGGAGGGAGGAAATTCTTTTTTCCTAAAAAAGATAATGTACATAGATGTTTTAAAAATCTGTTTTCTTCATTTTATTCTTACAAGATATCACATCAACGGTCACATTTGTTTTGTTGTTTTTGTCATGAAGGAACATTTCCTATTTACAGAATTCAGCATTATGTAAGAAACAGGAATTAAGAAAGAAAAAATATACATGATTACTTGCTCTCATCCTTTGGGTTAGTCAGACCCTGAATAATACATTTTTACAAAAAAGGTCGTGCTATACTTTCTTACCCTTATACCTTTAAACTATATAAAAGTACATTCTCATCAATAAAAATACATGTGGAGATAACATGACAAATGCTAAATTTGTCATGACAAATAAGACAAAATTTTCCTCATTTCCTAAGCGACTTTATATATGAATCAACATAATTAGTGTCTGTTCTGAGAATATTAATAGATGGTCCTCAAACCCGTCTCCATAATCCACTGACAAGTCATTACCTCTTATCATGAAGCTTCCTGTTGTCAAATATTCTCCAGTTGGTGCTGTTTTAGACACCTGAGGGACACAATAATATATTATACTCTTGGCTTAAGAAATATATATATTTATTTATTTTATTTTCACTAGAGAAAGTAAAGTCATATTCAAGTAAACAGCACTATGCCCTGAAAAGCTTATTAATTCAGCAAAAATTCTTAACGTTGAAGGGGTAGATATCTTTCTTCACTGACAGATACACCTTTGGCAGTTATAAAGAAAATAAGTAATAGAGGATAGATACACTACATTGATAATTTTCAAATGCCTTAAACTAGGGCCAGGACTGATCCACATGTTTCCTCTAGTGTGATATATGAGAAAAATAAAATAGTTTAATAAGCTTATCATAAAACTATACTTACTGAAAGTATATTTATTAAATAAAACTTTTCTGAGATAGTCTTTTTTTAATAATAAAATAATCTTTCATTTTAGGAAATAAAGAGGATAGTAGATTTAAAAAAATATATTCTAATTTGTCAAAATAGGAAGTTAGCAAGATACTTCTACACTTTGAAAAAATTTTATACATCTGTGAAACCCCCAAAACATATTCGTAAAAGAATTAAAGCCACTTTTGTAACAAGACAGAGGTAAAAAATCTAATCTTAGAAGTGATATTAATTTCCTAAAAACACAGTATTATAGCATAGGGGAAAATAATACATGTAAACATAAAATGAAACAAAATCTAAAGAAGGATAATGGTACTGAACTCTTTTTACCTTGCTGTATAGCATTAAGACCTTGTAAAAATATATCATTTATTATAATTCATTTTTAGCTTAAATGTTTTAATTTATATTCCTCTCTTGTACACATAGATGGGTATACGTACTTCATAGAAAAATATAACAATCTCATACAGCAACGTTTATGCCCTTTGCAACTTTGGGCAAGTTGTTCCTTTTAACAGTTTAAGTTAAATTGCTCACAAATATTTTCTTACAGAGTTAAACTTATCTGCAATGTAACTCCTCATTTCTAATGTGTGCACAACCTACCATCTCTATTTCTTTTTTTTCTTTATTAAGTTTATTGGGGTGACATTGGTGAATAAAATTTTGTAGGCTTCAGGTGTACAATTCTCTAATACGTCATCTATATACTGCATTGCGTGCTCACCACCCAGAGTCAAATTTCATTATAATTCTTGAAAACGTGGTATCAATAACAGTGTGAAGTCAAATATGGAATAAAACAGCATCAAATAAAATAACATCAACCACAAAGGAGGGCAATTACTAACACCAAGTGAATACAAAACCACTGGATATACCTACTTTTCTAGAAGGGCCAATGAGAATTCAGGAAATTCCAGAGACCAATAGGAGAAAGACCGTTTAGGTCAGTATGCCAGTCATACTTGGGGCACTCGTTATCCCGTATAATTGCATAAATGAAGAGATCGTTCTCTCTTCATTTAGATCTCTTCTGCTCAAATCTTACCTTCACAGAAAGGCCTTCCCCCACACTTTATTCAAAATGGTGGCCCCTATCATTCTCTTACTCTACTTTAAAAAAATCTTTATAGCAATTGCTCCCTGACATTATGTATATATTTTTCCTTCACCTCCAAACTGTCAGCTTCATCAAGGTAGGAACTTAGCCTTGTTCACTTCTATTCTATACCCTCACAATTTGGTACACAGTAGCTCTTGATAAATTAAGAAGAAGGACCACCGCCCTTATTACCTGATGATGGTACACCCACCAGGCACTAGTGATAATTCGGGAATCCCAGGCAGCACTGTAGCAAAGTGCCATTGTGCCAGCTTCAGTCAAGGTCCGAGGGGGAATGGGTTCTCCTGGAACAACAACGCTACAATGCTTCAGTACCCATGCACAGCCTTTCTATAGAGCAAGATAGGAAAACCACAGCCTGACAGGTTCCATCTTCCTGTATCTTACATACATACTACATTTTTATTTCAGTATTACAAAAAGTTACTGCATTTATTAAACATGTATTTTTTAAAAATTTTTTGGGGTGACAATTGTTAGTAAAATTACATAGATTTCAAGTGTACAATTCTGTATTACACAATCTATAAATCCCATTGTGTGTTCACCACCCAGAGTCAGTTCTCCTTTCATCACCATATATTTGATTCCCCTTACCCTCATCTCCCAACCCCCACCACACCCTTACCCTCTGGTAACCACTAAACTATTGTCTGGGTCTATGAGTGTTTGTTTCTCATTTGTTTGTCTTGTTCTTTTGTTGTTTTTGGTTTATATACCACATATCAGTGAAATCATAGGGTTCTCTGCTTTTTCTGTCTGACTTATTTCACTTAGCATTATACTCTCAAGATCCATCCATGTTGTCACAAATGTTCCTATATCATCTTTCCTTAACGCCGAATAGTATTCCATTGTGTATGAATACCACAACTTCTTTATCCATTCATTTATCGAAGGACATTTTGGTTGTTTCCATGTCTTGCCCACTGTAAACAAAGCTGCAACGAACATTGGAGCACGTGTGTCTTTATGGATAAATGTTTTCAGATTTTTTGGGTAGATACCCAGGAGATGGATTGCTGGGTCATATGGTAATTCTATTCGTAATTTTTTGAGGAACCTCCACACTGCCTTCCATAACAGCTGCACCAGTCTGCATTCCCACCAACAGTGTATGAGGCTTCCTTATTCTCCACAGCCTCTCCAACACTTGTTATTATTTGTCTTGTTGATGATAGCCGTTCTGACTGGGATGAGGTGATATCTCATTGTGGTTTTTATTTGCATTTCTTTGATGTAGTGATGTCAAAAGCTTTTTCTGCATCAACTGATATAATCATATGATTTTTGTCCTTTGTTTATGTGATGTATCACATTGATGTCTTTGCGGATGTTAAACCATCCTTGTGCTCCGGGGATGAACCCCAGTTGGTCGGGATGAATAATCTTTTTAATGCATTGTTTTATTCGATTTGCTAGAATTGTGTTGAGGATTTTTGCACCTGTATTCATCAAAGATATTGGTTTGTAATTTTCTTTTTTTTGTGTTGTCCTTACCAGGTTTTGGTATAAGGGTAATGTTGGCCTCATAAAGTTAGTTAGGGAGTACCGTCTCTTCAATTTTTTGGAAGAATTTGAGTAGGATTGGTGTTAAATTCTCTTTGAAGTTTTGGTAGAATTCACTAGAGAAGCCATCTGTCCTGGACTTTTGCTTTTGGGAAGGTTTTGGATGACTGATTCAATTTCGTTACTGGTGATCGGTCTTTTTAGATTTTCCAGTTCTTCATGGCTCAGCCTTGGAAGGCTATATGTTTCCAAAAACTTGTCCATTTCTTCTAGGTTATTGAATTTGGTGGCATATAGTCCTTCATAGTATTCTTGCATGATCCTTTGTATTTCTGTGGTGTCCGTGATAACTTCCCCTTTTTCATTTCTGATTTTGTTAATTAGTGTCTTCTCTCTCCTTATCTTAGTGAGTCTAGCCAAAGGTTTGTCAATTTTGTTAATCTTTTCAAAGAACCAGCTCTTCGTCACATTAATTTTTTCTATTGTCTTTTTGTTCTCTATTTCATTTAGTTCTGCTCTGATTTTTGTTATTTCCCTTCTTCTGCTGAACTTGGGTTTCACTTGTTCTTCTTTTTCTAGTTCTTTAAGGTGTAACATGAGGTTATTTATTTGGAATTTTTCTTGTTTCTTGAGATAGGCCTGTAATGATATAAATTTCCCTCTCAAAACTGCTTTCGCTGCATCCCAAAAATTTTGGTAGGATGTATTTTCATTGTCAGTTGTTTCTATGTATCTTTTGATCTCTAATTTCTTCTTTGACACAGTAGTTCTTTAAAAGCATGTTGTTTAATCTCCATGTATTTGTGTTTTTTCCTGCTTTCTTTTTGCAGTTGATATCCAATTTCAAAGCCTTGTGATCAGAGAATATGCTTGGTATGATTTCGATCTCCTTAAATTTGCTGAGGCTGATTTTATGTCCCAATATATGGTCTATCCTTGAGAATCTTCCATGTACACTAGAAAAAAATGTATAGTCTGATGTTTTAGGATGAAGTGCTCTATATATGTCCATGATGTCCATTTCATCTAATGTGTCATTTAGGGCTGTTAATTCGTTATTTATTTTCTGTTTGGATGATCTATCCATAGCTGTCAATGATGTATTTAAGTCCCCTAGTATAATTGTGTTTAGGTCGATTTCTCCCTTTAGTTCGGTTAGTAGTTGCTTGGTATATTTCGGTGCTCCCTGATTGGGGGCATAAATATTGATGACTGTTATGTCTTCTTCTTGTATAGTCCCTTTTACCACTATGAAATGTCCATCTTTGTCTCTTGTTATCTTTTTCACCCTGAAGTCTGTTTCATCTGATATCATTATGGCTACACATGATTTTCTCTGGGTACCATTTGCTTGGAATGTCAATTTCCACCCTTTCACTATCAGTCCATGCTTGTCCTTGTAGTTGAGATGTGTTTCTTGGAAACAGCATATGGTTGGGTTTAGTATTTTGATCCAATCTGCTAATCTGTGCCTTTTTTTTGGTGAGTTCAGTCCATTTACATTTAGGGTGATTATTGGTATGTGAGGATTTCCTGTCATTCTATCTTTAGTTTTCTGGTAAGGCTGTGTCTCCATTGTTTCTTTGCCTTTTTGTTGTTGTCTATTATTTCTGTGTGGTGATATTCCATGATATTTTCCTCTGTTTCATCTTTTATTACAGTATATATTTCAGTTCTGGATTATTTTTGAGTGGTTACCCTTAAGTTTATGTAAAGGAAAGTTTGATATTTAGAGTATTCCACTTTCTTCAGCACGCTTACTTTCTCCATTCCCATATTCCGGTTCAGGCCTTTACTCTCCCCCTTTTTATGATTTGGTTGCCACAAATTGTCCTTGTTGATGGTGGTCGAATAGCCTCCTTTAGTATTTCTTGTAGTGCAGGTCGTGTATTAGAAAATTCCCTCAGCTTCTGTATGTCTGGAAAGGTCTTGATTCCTCCTTCATATCTAAAGGTATCTTTGCTGGATATATTATTCTTGGCTCATAATTTCTCTCTTTCAATAGTTGGAATATTTGGCTCTACTCCTTCCCAGCTTGTAGAGTTTCTGCTGAAAAATCTGGTGATAATCTAATGGGCTTTCCTCTGTAGGTTACCCTCTTCTTTTCCCTGGCTGCCTTGAGGATTCTTTTTTTGTCGTTGATTTCAGACAGCTTCAATACAACGTGCTTTGGAGAAGGCCTGTTGGGATTGAGGTAATTAGGTGTTCTATTTGTTTAACTGGATTCGAGGATCCAGTTCTGTCAACAGTTTGTTTGAATATATTCTCTGTTCCCTTCTCTCTTTCTTCTCCTTCTGGTATTTATTATTTCTCTTTCTAGACATCTACAGGAGTGGCTTCTGCAACAGGTTGACAGGAAGAGGTCTTTCTTTTGTTTTCCAGTACTTGTTGGTAGAATGTTTTATTTTCTCTCCAACTGCAGACCTTTTTTTTTCCTCTCTCACACGGTAGTGCGATGTGTTTTCTGCACTATTCCAGCTTCTCACACAATGGGGGGATTCTCTGGGAGATGGGGTTCTCCTCTGTTAATAGTTCGCCTGGGTCACAGGGCGCAGTGTCCGTGTGGGTATGTGGACAGCTTTTGAAGTTCCAAAGCCCTTCCTGCACCAGATTCAAAGCCTGTATGTTTCAGCAGTTCTGCTTACTCCTGCAGGGATCTGCCCAGTTAAGTGGGGCCAGGGGTGGGGTGAGTTGTGAGAAGTGGCCCAGAGCAATGGCGGCGACCACCACCACAGCCGGTCTTGCTTCCACAGCTCCCTCCTCTTGCCGGAACTAGTTGGGCTGCGAATCTGTGTCTGCGGTCCACAGTTCTCAGAACAGCAAATATTCTGTTCTTTTGATCTGACACTGCTACTGTTCTGCTTCTAGAACTGGGCAGGTAGGGGCGGGTGAGCTCTGGGAGGGTAAGGTGGGGGCGGCTATTCTCAGTGCCTAAGGCTTTCGTTCTCTGCTCGGCAGTGAGGGCTTAAACCACCATTTTCAGCCTTCTTCCCTCAGTCATTTCTTCGAGGTCCCTGCCATGAGTGTTGGGTTCAGCAGTGTTATATGCTGCCCACTCAGCCATGTGGGCCATAAGCAGAGCCCTAGCAGTCCGAGTTCTTCCCTCTCCAGCAGCTGCAGTGCTTCCGGGATGCAGCGAGCTCGGAGCACTGAGCTAGGTCTGCGTCCTGCGCCCGCGGGCTCCGTCTCGCACTTCTCCCTTCTCTCCTTCCCTGCTCAGGTGATTCGCCCACCTTTAGGTGAATTCAGTAGTGGGCCTCTTCATCTTGTCTCTCTGCTGTGCAAGGAGTCCTTTGTGAAGTTATTGTTGTTCGATTATTTATAAATTCCAGGGAAGCTTTACAGAGGCTCACCTCACGCCACCATTTTGAATATATCATTAAACATGTATTTACACAGAGGCTTTTAAATGGCCTAAGTAAATAAAACAAGTTAGAAAAGAAATATCCCACTTATATCAATAATTGTAACTTCATTTGCAAAAGGAAAATTTTTAAAAATCTATTTAAAGTTTAAAGACTTCCAGAATTACTATAGATAGCTTAAATAATCAAAATGAAGAGCATATTAATACATGCTCTAGTTCATTTCAGATATTTTTAAGTTGGATTATAATTCATATCCCATAAAATTCACCCTTTAATTCAGTGGGTTTTAGTATATTCATAAAGCCATACAAGCATTACCATCAATTCCATAACATTTTCATCATCCCCAAAAGAAATCCTATATCCATTAAAATAAGTCACTCTCCATTTTTCCTGCCCCTGGTAATCACTAATCTACTTTGTCTCTACAGATTTGCTGATTTTGGAATTTCATATACAGCTGACTTTTGAACATGGGTCCACTTATATACAGTTTTTTTTCAATAAATACTGTATGTGTATTTTCTCTTCTTGATGATTTTAATAACATTTTTCCTCTGGCATGTTTTATTGTAAGGATACAGTATATATACAAATACATATAGCAAATAAAATAGGTGTTAATCTGTGGTTTATGTTACAGGTCAACAGTAGGCCATTAGCACTTAAGCTTTTGGAAAATCAAAAGTTATACACTGATTTTCAACTGCACAGTGGTGGGGTGGTCCGGCACCCCTAACCTCAACTCTAAATGGATTCATATGTCTGGTTCTTTCACTTAGCATGTTTTCAAGGTTCATCCACGTCAGAGCATGTTTCAGCACTTTGTTTCTTTTTAAATCTGAATAATATTCCACTATGGATATGCCACATTTTATCTACTCAACCATTGATGGACATATGGGTTGTTTCCATTTCTTGGCTATTATAATGCTGCTATGAATATTTGCAAACAATTCTGTGTGGACATGTTTTCAGTTATCTTGGTTATATACCTTGAAGTGCAATTGGTAAATTCTATGTTTAACTTTTTGGGGAACTGCTGAATTATTTTCTATAGCATCTGCATCATTTTCCACTCCCCCCAGCAGTGTGTAACAGTTTCAATCTCTCCACATCCTCACCAACACTTGTTATTGTCTGTTTTTGTATTGCAATCATGCTTTTCATTTTCCCATTGTAACCATTCTAGGGAGTGTGAAGTGGTATCTCATTATGGTTTTGATTTGTATTTCCCTAATGATGAATGATGCCGAGTACCTTATGTGCTTGTTAGCCATTTATATATCTTTGGAGAAATGTCTATTTGAATCTATTGCTCATTTTTAAGTTGGTTTTTCTGTCTATTGTTGAATCTTAAAGGGTTCTTTGGATGCTGGTCCTTTACCAGATAAATGATTTGCAAATATTTTCTCCTATTCTGTGAGTTGTCTCTTTTACTTTCTTGATAGTGTCCTTTGAATTAAGGTTTTGTGATTTTGATTAAGTCCATTTCATGTGTTTTTTCTTTGGTTGCTTATGCTTTTCATGTCATCTAAGCAGTAACTTCCTAATGCAAGATTATAAAGAGTTAGGCCTTATTTTCTTCTAACCGTTTTATAGTTTTAGCTCTTAAGTTTAGGTCTTTGATGCACTTAATTTTTATAAATGGTATGTAGAAGGGGATCTAAATTCACTCTTTTGCCCATAGATATTAGTGATCCCAAGACCATTCTGTCTCTCCATTGTTGAAAATCAACTGACCATAAACAAGGAATCTTAAGTCTCTTCATTGATTTATCTGTCCCTCCTCATGCCAATACCACACTCCTTTGATTACTGTTGCTTTGTAGGTTTTGAATCAGGAAGTGTGAGTACTCCAATTTTATTCTTCATTTTCAAGAATGATTTGGCTAATCTGGGTCCTTTGCATTTCCACATGAATTTTAGGATCAGCTTGTCCATCTGCAAAAAAAAGGCAACTGGAATTCTGAGAGGGATCGCACTGAATTTGTAGATTAATATGGGAAAAAGTGCCATTAGAACAATATTAACACTTCCAATCCATAAACACTTCTTTCCAATTATGTAGGTCTTCTTTAACTTCTTTCAATGATTTTTTTTGTAGTTTGAGGTGCATGTCTTGTATTTCTTTAGTAAATTTACTAAGTATTTTATTCTTTTTAATGCTATTAAAAGTGGGTGGTTTTAACTTCCTTTTAGTATTGCTGATTGCTAGTATTTAGAAATACAACATAAGTGATATTAGTCTATAGCTTCCTTTTCTTGTGATGTTTTTGTCTAGTTTGACAGGGTAAAACAGCCTTACAGAAGAGATAGAAAGCATTCCTATTTCTCCTAGAAGAGTTTGTGAACAATTGGTAATCAATCTTCTTTAAGTTTGGTAGACTTAACCAGGGAAGCCATATGGGCCTGAGATTTCTCTTGTTTGTAGGCTTTTCTTATTACTAATTCAGTGTCTACTTGTTACTGGTTTGTTTTGATTTTCTATTTCACCTTGGGTCATTTTGTTAGTTTGTGTTTTTCTAGGAATTTGCCCATTTCCTCTAGTTCTCTAATTTGTTGCTATACAACTGTACATAGTTCCCTCGTAATCCTTTTGATTTCTATGAATTTGATAGAAATGTCCCCTCTTTTGTTCCTGATTTTAGGAATTTGAATCTTCTCTTATTTTTTTGGTCAGTCTAGCTACAGGTTTGTCAATTTTGTGGATCTTTTCAAAGAACGAACTTTGTTTCTGCTCATTTTTCTCTATTGTTTTTCTATTGTTTCTTTTATTTCCACTTTATTATTTTCTTCCTTTCCTTACTAAGGGTTATTAGCTTTTCTTTTTCTAGATCTTCATGTGCACAACTGTGTTATTGACTTGAGATTTTACCTCTTTTTTATTATAGGCATTACTGCCATAAATTTCTCTTTAAGCACTGCTTATGCTGCTTCTCATAAGTTGACACATTGTTTTCATTTCGTTCATCTCAAAGTATTTTCTAACACCCCCTGTGATTTCCCCTTTGACCCATTATTTATGAGTATTGTTTAATTTCCATATATTTGTGAAGTTTCCAAATGTTCTCCTATTAGTGGTTTCTAACTTCCCTCATGGTCAGAAACTTACTTTGTGTGATTTCAACAGTTTTAAGTTTACTGAGACGTGATTTATAGACTATCATATGGTCTATCTATCCTGGAGAATATTCCATGTACATTTGAGAAGAATGAATGAGAATCTACTGTTGTTAGGTGGAACGTACTAGAGATGTGTTAGATCTAGTTAACTTACAGTGTTCTTCAAATCTTCTGTTTCCTTATTGATCTTATATCTAGTTATTCTATCCATGACTGAAAGTTAGGTATTGAAGTCTTAACTATTATTGTTGAATTACCTATTTCTCCCTTCAATTCTGTCAGATTTTGCTTCATGTACTCTAGGGCTCTGTTGTTGGGTACATGTGTTTATAACTGTTTTACCTTATTGATGGATTCACCCTTTTATCATTACAGTGTTCTTCTTTATCTCTATTGACAATCTTTGTCTTACACTGAAATATTTTTAAAAAAGGAATTAAAGTTCCGAATACTAGAAAAGTACATTACCTGTTGGATTTTTAATTACACAGCTAGTAGCTCCATGAAGATCAGCATGTACATAAATGTCCCCTTAAAAACAAGTAAGAAATGATACTTTAAATCCTGTTTTTAAGTTAAAATTATTTATTTATTTATTTATTGTTTAATCAGTTCAAAATCTTAAAGGGATTAGAATGCATATAAAAACTCCTGGGAGAGTTCTCATAGGCCTCCTTATAGGAGAACAATGTTAATATGGTAGATTACAAAAATGGTCACAATTCCTCTCCCTCCCTGTATCCACACTTCTTTGCTCTGTGACAGTGAAATTTCTCCCACCAAGATACAAAAATGGTCACAATTCCTCTCCCTCCCTCTATTCACACCTTTCTGCTCTGTGATGGTGAAATTTCTCCCACCAAGAAGTAGAGTCCACTTTCCAACCCCTTGAATCTGGACCTGTCCCATGATCTGCCTTGGCCACTATAATGTGGCAGATGTAACCAGGTGCCAGTTCCCAGCCTAGGCCCTGAGAGACCTGTGTGTTTCCTCTCCTAGAAACTTGCTGAGGTACCATGTGAGCGAGCCTAGGCTAGATTGCTGGAAGGTGAGAGACACATGGAGCAGGTGAGGCATCCCAGCAAGTGCAAAGGTCCTGAGGACTATGGGTGTTTGACATGTATGAAGAGCAGTCAGGAGGCCAGACAAGGCAGAGTTGTAATAAAGGCAGCTGGAAAAGAAGCCAGGAGTCTTGTAAGCCATGATGAGGACTTCCTGTTTCATTCTAAGTATGTGATAGCAATGAATGAACAAACAAGAGCAAATAGATGAATGCAGGTGTAAATGCTCAGCGAGAGCAGAGCAAAGTCCATAGTTCCTAATTGGAAAAACGAGCAGCCATTGTTGCTGTACACAGGTCATCTGGGATCTGAAACTCAAAGAACAAAACCCATACTGTTCCATGAGTGGCTCAGTTCACAATGAGCACTGCTGGAGAAGACAGAGGCCAAGCCCTGGACACCATGTAACCTGATCTCTGTTGCCTTCTTTCCTGGTTGATACCAGCGGACATATCAGATTAGCTCTGACATTGATTACTGATTTCTGATACCCACACTGAGGTTTTAGCCACCGTGAGGTGGTTACAAAAATAAATAAGAGGCCTTACACCACAGGGCTTAAATACTGTTTCTAAATGTGAAAAAAAAAGGTTGCAAACTTTAGCACCTAAAAATTAAGCTTTAAAAAATCTGATCTATGATGAACATCTAAGTATTACCTTGTCTTGTACACCTGAAACTAATAAATTTAAAAAAAAAATTTGATCTACAATGACTCTGGAAGATTTAAGCTATTTTGTTAATAGAGTACAGAATTAAAAGTCCAATACTGCAGATTAATTCAGCATTACTATTTAGGAATACTCACTTAAAATGAGAATTAAGTGTCAAATCATAAACCATCAAGCATCAAACACTTTCTACAAATTAAATGTGTCAAAAAGAACTTTAAGACGACAATCTATATTTAATATTGAGATAACTGATCCAATTACTTGGGGGGAAAATTCTTTGGAGTTTTAATCTTACTTACCTGGTGTCAAGTATCTTTTCACAATTATTTCGTTTTGTTGCTGATCTCGTCCACCTATAATCAGATAGTTCTCTGAGCTAATGAACCACAGAAATTTCTCAAACCTACCAAATTGAAAGAAAAAAAGTTAACGTATCTTTTCCTTTATAGTTGTCTAAATTCATATGCTTTTTAAAAAGAAAACAAAACAAAACAGGAAACTATCCTGTGTAGGTTAAGACAGCTCGACAGTTTGATTTTTCTTAGGGCATCAAGTTGAATTTTAATGAAAACTTATAATTCAAATTGCCCTAGGACATTTTTAAGACAGTCTGAGAAGAAAGCAACTAAATTCTATGTTTAAAAAAATATGTTCTCTCCTTATCTCCCTTTCAGGTAGATAACCTCTTAAACTCAAGGATAACCTAAAAAAATATGTTTTACATATTTACAACAACGAATTATACAAAGTAAAAGCATAAAATGTCACATGGTCCCTAGGTATAACTTTCTTTCAGTGGGGCACTGGATATGTTTTGGGACAACCACTGGTAAGAAAGAAACATCTTCCCTGTCCTCCATTAGTGAACAGAATGTTTATACATATGACATCTTTTATATTTTTTTGGCTGATGACCAAAAATTGCCTTCAGAAATGTAAAATTTTAGTTTTTCTCAAGAGACAATTTGGGTTCTCATGATTAACATGTACCATCACAATAAAAAGTAACGAGTGCATATTTGTGTGGCATTTAGAAAATGATATGCAATAGTGATGAACATAAATATGTCCTGTATTACATGACTTCTGAGATAATAATTTTCATAATTTAATCTACAATTTAAAAACTTGGGCTAACGATGTTAGATTGAGCACAGGGATTACACCAAAATCCCAAAATATAACAGTAAAAGGATTTTACTCCTATTTTTGAATCTGATTTTTGACTGAGTAATACATACTCGTATACATGGTTCAAAAAAAATTCCTTTTTCTTTTTTTAAAGATTTTATTGGGGAAAGGGAACAGTGTGTATTTCCGGGACTTTTTTCCAAGTCAAGTTGTTGTCCTTTCAATCTTAGTTGTGGAGGGTGCCGTTAAACTTCAAGTTGTTGTCCTTTCAGTCTTAGTTGTGGAGGGCGCAGCTCAGCTCCAGGTCCAGTTGCCATTGCCAGTTGCAAGGGGCACAGCCCACCATTCCTTGCAGGAGTCGAACCCGCAACCTTGTGGTTGAGAGGACGCACTCCAACCAACTGAGCCATCCGGGAGCTCAGCGGCACCTCAGCTCAAGGTGCCTTGTTCAATCTTAGTTGCAGGGGGCGCAGCCCACCATCCCTTGCAGGACTCGAGGAGTTGAACCGGCAACCTTGTGGTTGAGAGCCCACTGGCCCATGTGGGAACAGAACCGGCAGCCTTCGGAGTTAGGAGCATGGAACTCCAACAACCTGAGCCACCAGGCCGGCCTTCAAAAAATTTTTTAATTATATAAAAAGGTATAGTGAAGATCCTGCATCCGTTTAGTTCCCACCACCACATCTAAAAGGGAGCCATTGTGATTAGCTTCCTGTTTATCCCTCTCCAGAGTTTACTTATATGTGCAAAAGTTAAAATGCTTATCTTAAACCTTTTTTAACACAATACACACTGTTCTGCATATTGCTTTCTTTTATCAGTTAAAAACATATTTTCCTAATTGCTGAATCAATGTACTATACTTATTTAACTGCTTGCCTATTAATGGTAAAGAGGTATGTAAAACCCACAAGGACAAAGAAAATGAGACAGATAAAGCAAGGATGTATTTTGTAATCATCTTAGTAAAGGAATGTATAACACGCCAAAGATAAAAATTTTAAAAAAGGCAACAAGAGTGGCCAGATAGCACAGTTGGTTAGAGCATGAGCTCTGAACAACAGCGTTGCCAGTTCGATTCCCACATGGGCCAGTGAGCTGCGCCCTCCACAACTAGATTGAAGGCTATGAGCTGCTGGTGAGTTGCCGGAGGGGAGGCCAGATGGCTCAGTTGGTTAGAGTACAAGCTCTCAACAATAAGGCTGCCAGTTCAAATCCTGCATGGGATGGTGGGCTGTGTCCTCTGCAACTAAGATTGAAAACAGCAACTGGAATTGGAGCTGAGCCGCAACCAGAATGAAGGACAATGGCTTGGAGCTGATGGGCCCTGGAGAAGCACACTGTTCCCCAATATCCACTCCCCCCCAAAAAAGGCAGTAAGAAAGAACACAGAACAAGTGGGACACACACAAAGCAAACAGTAAGATGGGTAGATTTAAACCCAAATATATCAGAAATTACATTAAGTATAAATGTAGTCAATTCTCCAGGTAAAATGCAAAGACTGTCAGACTGGAAAACAAGAATGTATGTATACTCCTTTAAAATATAAAGATATAAAAAGGTTGAAATATAATGAGGGGAAAAAGATATACCACACGAACAGTAGCCAAAAGAAAGCTGATATAGTTTTAATATCTCACACAGAAGGAAAAAATAAGTTAAAAGGCATTTCATTAAAGTTAATAAAAGGCTCAATTCACTAGGAAGATATAACAGTTCTAACTTGTATCACCTATTTACATAGTCTCATATATAGAAAGCAAAAACTGGCAGAAATAAAAGGAGAAACAGACAAATCCACAATTGTGTGATATTTAACATACCTCTCTCAATAATTGAGAAAACAATTATTAAAAGAGAAATTAGTAAAGATATCAGAGATTTCAACAACATGGTTAATAAGTACGACCATGGTTGATATTTAGAGAAATGCACTCAACTGTAGAATAGACACTCTTTTCAATTCTATCTGAAACATTTATAAATGAAACTAACCATAAATATGCTGGGCCATAAAGCAAGTTAACCAACAAATGTCAAAGGATTGAGATAATTCAGAACACCATCAATTACCATTATGCAAATTAAGCTAGAAATCAGTAACAAAAAATAACCAAAAAAGCCCCATATATTTGGAAATTAATATACTTCTAAATAATGCATAAGTGAAGAAATCAAAATGAAAATTAGAATATATTTTGATGTGAAAAATAATTAAAATAGTATATAACAAAACTTTTTAGATGAAGTCAAAACCAGGCTTAGAGGGAAATTTATCTCCTAAAATATACATTAGAAAAAAGGCTGGAAAAAAATATCAAGGTACTAAGCTTCCAAATGAAGAAATCAGAAAGGGAACTACAAGTGAATCTCAAAGAAAAGTAAAAGGATGAAAAAAAAACCAATAAAATACAGAGCACATATACAATAGAGGAGATCAATAGTCAAAAACTGGTTCTTTAAAGATATTAGTACAACTGAAAATCCTCTGGTCAGACCACTCAAGAAAAAGAGAAGGTACAAATAGCAATTACCATGAATGAAATGGAGATGTCAATAAATATCCTAGGGGATATTAAAAGTTAAGTGGAATATTATAAACTTTTTTGCAATACGTTTCAAACTTTAGACAAAATAGATAAAGTCTTATAAAAAACCTGCTAACCAAAACTAGAAAATCTGAGTAGTCCTTATATCTACTAAAGAATTTGAATCGGTAATAAAAAACTTTCCCATAAAGAAAACTCCAGGACTACTCAGCTTTACAGGCCAATTCCACCAGACATTTAAGAACAATTGATAAAGGAACACTTCCCAATTTCTCTTAGGAGGTAATATAACCCTGATACCAACACTGAACATGAACATTATGAGAAATGAAAATTACAGGGCAATCCTATTCATCAGTAGAGATGTCAGAGGGGTTGAGGAGGAGACTATCACAACCACGTTGTGAAAGCTGGAAAATAAATGAGTGATTAGAGTCAAGAAGCTGGCTCCTGAGCTGACAGTGGAAAAAGCCAAGAAATAAATCAATTCACACTATGTAATCCATAGAAGGCTAAAAAATAACAGCACAAAATACTGCTAGAGATAGGGTTTAAGATGGGGTTAAAACTAGGACTGACTGAAAGTCTAATGAGAAGAAGTTACTTCCCTAGATCTTCTTTCCAACTCTGAACATGGCAGTAACTGCACATTCCACAGCTTGACAGAAGGCCAGAAGTTAATTCTCTAGAACAGGTACAAAGGGAATCAATGGGGTTGGGGAAATGTGGCACAGCTATAAGTAGGGGTAACATATGTAAAACAGGGCAATCAAGTAAATGTATGACATACTGGACACTGAGACTCCCCAGCCCATTAGTTCCAAAATGCTAGACGACCAGATCTTCCCTTTACAAGGAGGAGAGGAAAACAACCTTTTCTAGGAAATGAGACCAGCTCTTTAGCTAAAAAAGCTAAAGATATCAAGAGTTCCACACAAAATGGCTCACACAGATTTTATAAGCATAACCACCCATAGAGAATTTCCAACCAACTTTTTAATGCTCTACTATAAAATGTGAGCAGACAGTCAAGGATCACTAAACATTAACAAAGTCTCTAACATGAAAGCTAGAGACAAAACCAACAGAGGAAAAAAAAAAAAAAACCCTGGAGAAGAGAGAGACCAGGAGAAGGAGTCTAAATAAAATTTAATATACCCAAACTATTCTCAGTATAAAGAAAGTAGAGCAGAAAATTTTTAAAAAGTAACATTCAAAGAACCATAAACAATTTAAAATTAAAAACATGATACAAGAAGTAAAAAACAAAACAAGTTCAGTGGCAAGATTAAAAGATAAAGTTGAGGAAATCCTTCAGAATATAAAAAAAGATAAGGAGTTGAAATACAGAAAATGCGAGAAAATTGGAGGACCGTCCAGAGGCTCCTATATTTAAAAAATAAGACTTCTAGGAAGAAAGAAAACGAAAAAGAAAAAAAAATCCAAAGGCAAGCAGTTTTCTAAGAAATATTTCAAGAAAATTTCTCAGAACTGAAAGTTTCCAAATTAAAAAGGCCCACAAAGCATCCAGAATAATGGATAAAAACATCCTCACTGACCTACATCATTGTGAAATTCTGGAAAACTGAGAGGAGAAAAAAAAAAAATATATATATATATATATCTATCTATATATATCCACAAGCTCACAGAAAGGCAAAAACAAGTTTCCCATAAAATATCAGCTATTAAAATGACATCATGCTTCTCAAGATCAAATCTGGAAATTAATACAATAGACAATACTTTTAAAAGTCTGAGAAAAACATAATTTCAAACAATTCTCAAATTCTATACCCAACCAAACTACTATTAAGATTAAACACATTTTTTAATACACTGAATACCTCAAAAACTTTATCTCCCATATGTCCCTTCTCATTAAGCTTCTACAGCACATAACTCCATCAACAAAGAAAAAGGAAGTACAACATCCGGGACAGGGATAAAGAGAACATCCCTTTAACACGGTATATTAATCTAACACAGACAGGGATAAAGAGAACATCTAGGATAACATAAAAGGGCATCTAAAGATGCTTAGAGTAACCAATCTAGAATAAAGGTAAAAAAGCTCCAGGAAAGACTTCTGCAAGATGATACTAACAGAATTTCATTTTGTTTGAATACACTTGGAAGTGTGGAGGTGTAATTAATAATAAGAACAACAATAAAAATAAAGCAAATGAAACAAGACAACTTCAGGGAAGACAAAAAGCTGGGCAGAGAAAAAACCCAGAATAATAACTGTGTGGCTCAGCTGTGACTGCAGTTTAAACATCCATGAATTATGCTGTAACTATACTGGAAGGCTGGGGTGTGTTTGTGTATATGATGGAGCACAAGTGGAAAGAGTAAAATTTTCATTTTTCATAGTGGGAAATCATTAATAGAGTGTAAAACAGAAAAACTAAGAAGCAGCAATACAACCACATTACTGAGAGAAAGGGAGGTATATGCTAAAAGTATAAATGGAGTTTCTTTGGGCAAGAAAGTAACAGGAGTGGGGTAAAAATTGCAAGGCTATTAGTTTTTGTAACAAGCTTTGTAGAACTGCTTGATTTTTCTAAACAATGTCTGTATAATAATTTTGATAAAAACAAAAACTGTATTTAAAAAAGGTGAAACACTTACCAATATACTTTTCTTGCTTTTTGAATAGAGGTAACCGTTTGAACTTCTTTTAAGGTTTGCTTTGTTTTCTTTTCCGCTGATTTGAATGCCTATTTATAAGAAAAGGGTTTTTAAATAATTTGTCAAGAATGTATCTAAATAACGCCAACTAAATGATAGGGCAAGAAATAATTTTTTAAATATCACAAAACGGCATTATCTACACACACACCATACACTCATGAAAGTAATGAAGAAATGAAAAGATTTTTGCCTTAAATATGAAAATAATGTAAATCAAAGATTTACTGTATACAAATATCTGATCAAGACCTACGAATTAGAAAAACTATCATTCATTTACCAGATGCTAAATGCCTACAAAAAATAGGTTCTGGGCACAACAATGGAGCAGGGGACACAACAGGAAGCAAGAGAAAAAGTTCCAACCCCACTGGGGTCTAGAAGAAACAAATATAAAATACAAATCATTCAAATAACATTTGGTGTTTCTAAAAGTGCTATGGAGTATAGCAAGGGAACCTAATCTGTAACTGATTATGGCCAAAGAAGGTATTTCTGAGGAAATGGCACACAGGCTGAAGCCTGAAGGACTGAAGGAATTATGGAGATAAAGAATAGAAAGAAGAGCACTGTAAGCAGAAAGAAAAGACCAGCATGACCAGCAAGTAGTGATCACAGGGTAAAATGTCAAGAAATGAGGTTGGAGAGGTAGACAGAAGGCTAAGTCATGAGGGTCACTCATTTAACAGATATTAATGTGACCATGTTCTAGGCAATTTCCTAGTGGCTGGGACACAGCAATGAACCAAACAGACAAAGATCCTACTTTCATGCAATTTACATTCTAGAGGGAAGACAGAAAAATGCATGTAGGGAAGAGTGTTAAGAAGATAAACGAAGCAGAGTAAAGAGGGAGTGATGGAGTGTCCTACTTTTTTTAGTACTAAGAGCGGTCAAGAAAGGCCTCTCTGATGAAGTCTCATGTAAGTGGACATGTGAATGAAGGGAGGGATCAAACCATGGAAATTGTGAGGGAAGAGTGGTCTTGGTAGAAAGAGCACCAAGTGCAACGGCCCTGAGAAGGCAGCATGGATTGCTGTTGTCGGAACAGCTACTATGGCAGTGTAGCTGGAAAGAGTGTACCATGAGGAGTGCAGGGGATGAGATCAGAAGGAAGCAGATTATGCAGAACCTTGGAGACCAGGGTACGGGCTTTGGATTGTCTTGAGTAACATGGGAAGCTCATGGAAGATTTTGAACACAGAGAAATGACTTCGTTTTTTTATTTAAAAGGATCACTACGGCTGCTGTGTGAAGAACAGATTGTAGTGGGGAAAGAGTAGGAGAGGGACCCAGTAAGAGGCTACTGTTACAGTCCTTGAGAACACAGGTGGTGGAAACCTGGGCTAATGAGAAGTGGCCAAATTATGGTTCCACTCTAAAGGAAGAGCCACAAGGATCTGCTGAAGGGTTGGATGTGGTTTATCAGAGTAGAGTCCAGGATGACTCCACCATTTTTAATCCAAGCAAAGGTAAAAAATGAAGGTGCTATTTACTGAGATGGGGAAGACCGCGAGGCGCAGGTTTGGGGCAGAAAACAAGCACTGGAAATACATTTAAAGCAAAATTAAGTTTAAATATTTCTGAATTAGAAAACCTCATTTAAACAGAAGAAATAATTAAGGCCATTAAATTAGAGAAAAACAATTAACATTCACTCTAAAAAATACTAAGTACCTTCTCGGCAGCTTCAACAGTTTTTTGTGTTTTCTTAGCAGCGTATCTCTTGTGATCATAATACCTAGAAAAACGTAATTCTCTTAAATTTTGAGTAAAATGTCTATTCTTTACTTTTCTATTTGGTATTTCTAATTTTATAGACTCTCAAGTCATACAGAACAAGTTTTGTGCGTTATGCAACTTTTTTTTTCTACGTTCTATATGAAAACAAAGTTGTAGGATGCACAAAATGAGATTTTAAAAAAGAATTTGCTATTTGAAATTCCCAGAATTACTATTTTGAGAAACAGTAATTTCTGTATCCTTTCTTACAATAAATATAATTTAAAAAACACCCCCAAAGTATTTTCACCCCAAAGTATATAAAGGCAAAATAATGATTTCTTTTTTTCTTATCCTTAACACCCTGAGTTATAGCAGATAACATTTTACCTAAAATTTATACTTAACTTTAAGACTTACTTTTTGGCATTGGCATATGCTGATAAGCTGAGATCAACATCAACAAGTAATGGCCTATTTTTCTGAGGCTTCTGCAGCTGTTTATTCTTCTGTTTTTTCTTTTTTCCTTTTGGTGGTTCAGTTTCAATTTTCTCAACATTGATGTCACCATCAACATCGTCATCTTCATCCTCTGATAACAAGTACGGATTTCTATTAAAAATATTCAATAGTATTTCACTAATGTCAATGACATGACTTTCTTTTTTTATTTTGATTTTATAAGAGTTTATTTGAGCCAAACTGATAACATAGTCCGGGAGCAACATCTCAAATGCTCCCGACGTCACTTTTTTATTTTCATTTTTTTCTCAATGAAATCATAAATGGCTTACAGTATTTAAATAGTATTATTTCACTGTACATTAATTTTTTCTGTATTGTTGAGTATAAATTTCCAAATAAAAGAGGAAAACTTTTTAATGAATACAGCAAACAATTACATAACAAAATAAAAATAAGCGTTTAACTGCTTAACTAAGAATCAAACTTACCTTAGCAGCATTGTAACATGATTTGTTTGTAATTTTAATTCTTTGATAGCATTTGCAACGGGATCGCCTTGAGCTTGGGCTTCTTTCACAATTAACCCAATTTCTGTCCAGTCTATCTGGTTGGCTAAAGCACTTCGAACAACCTGAATGGCTCTGTCAACTATTTGCAGGTTCATTTCTATGAGCTCTCCTTTAAGTTTATCTATTTCCTTAAGAAATAAACCAAAAACATTTACTACAATGTTAGTTAAAGTTACCATTTTTGAAAAAGCATCTGAAAAATCTAAACACAATACCTGAGCCTGTTGAAGAGCTTCTAATCTGTTTTCGTGATCCTTTCGAACATTATCTAATTTCTTCAATGCTTGTTTTTCCTTTTTTAACAAAACAGATGTTAAAAAAATTAGATTTCATCTACTTCCGGCACCATTTCTCTCTTACCTGCTGAAACTCACAATCCCATCACCCTCTTCTGCCCCCTCAAAGTTGCTACCTAGCTAGCTAAAGTTGCCCAGAGCCCACCTCCCCAGGTCCATCCTACCCCAAAGTGTTCCGTGCTCCGAAATTACCTCTCCTGCCCAACCACCTCCCCATTCCTTATATAGGAAGGTATTTTGATTACAGGTTATACTGTATGTAAGATGTGTACTTAAAGCTCTTGCATTATTCAAGAAGGTAGAATTCAAGACATTTTTTCCCTATGGCATAAAAGTAAAGTTTGGGGGAATGTATTCTTAGCATAAATTACCAAAATAGCTTCTTTTTATTTTACTGCTGACTTTAATTTTCTTAGCATTATTTCTAATATTTTACAGATAACTCTTTCTGTTAAATTAACAACACAAAGCCTCATGGTAGTTATTTGACCTTCTAGATATCATTTTATCACATATAATTTACACTTCAAAGTTGATGATTTGGGGCCAAATTTTCTAATACTAGTAACAGCATTACCAATTAAGGAACGTAGTATTAAAAGATTTAAATTATAAGAATGGTGACTATCAAAAGAATGCAAAATTATGACTAAAATCATTCCTGGTATTCTAATGTACATAAAAAACGGGTTCAGTGTCACTGCTAAATACATTTAATAGCTAAAGTGCTGTCACCATGTGGCAATCGCACTACTGGATTCGTATGACCCACCTGTTTTGAAATTGTACTTTTGTTAATTAATTGTTTACAAACTGAGGTGAGGGGAGGATACAGAGATTCACACAATTTCAAATTTTGTACCACATTTTAAGACTCTATTAATACCTTTGAGTAACCACATCCTCTTCAAATCTAGAGTTATTGTGACCAATTTCTAAAACTGTTCTGCACTGTACACCTGAAGCTGAAGCTGAACAATAATGAATGTCAACTACAATTTGATATATATATGTATATATGTATATATATATATGTATATATATGTATAATACACACACACACACACACACACACACACACACAGTTACAAGAAGCGGAGTACAGCATTAGGAAGAGACAGTGGATGGGGGAGAGAGGTTATCACTGTGTGAGGGATATAAATGATAAATGTCTATTACATTGTTTTATACACCTGAAACAAACAAACAAACAAACAAATAAATAAATAAATAAATAAATAAAATCGTTCTACAGCAAATGTTCCAAAAACATAGTTTAATGTTCTGGGAAAACACAGCATATTGAAACCTCCTTGTGGAGTCATGATACACAAAGCATATTAAAGGCCTAGTTTAAAAGTCCACTTTATTTGTACACAGAAAGAACTATTTCCTCTCCTTTGGCCTATTTAACATCTCCTGAGAACAGTATTCCCTTACCAGCAAAGTTTAAGAAGCTTTGGGTTGCTGTAATAAAGCAAACCATATTAGGGTATAATATAAACAGGCCTTACCTTCCTACTGTATTTTCCATTTTAAAGATTACCGGAACAAATGAAGGTATACTTTTCAACAGTGAGACCTCTCCTGGACATTCATCAATAAACCAAGAGATGGGGCTGTTCCCATACACTTCCGAGTCTGCCCATTCCTATACCAAAGCATCATGTACCCAGCAAACCATACAAGGATAGATGGCTTAATAGAAACGTTTTCCATAATACCATACCTGTTGTAAAGCTTTTAAATCTATTTTCTGACCTTCTATCTTGGAATAAAATTCATCCACGGCCTTATTAAAAACAAACAAAAAAAACAAAATAGTAACTAGTTGAAAAAAACTGTGGTCTCTATTTCAACTTGCACAGAATTTTAGAGTCCATTTTGTTTATAACACCACTCAAAGAACTTGAACAGATTTCCAGTAAATGTATTACTTGGCTGAACAATCAAGAATCGAATTATATTTAAATCTTTGATTGTTCTCCTTGAAATAAAGTAGCAAAAAATGTTTCTAACAGTTTGTATCTATGCCTGCACTATTCTATAATGTCCAGATTTATAGTGATTGTAAAGCAAAATTATTTTAAATTTCTCAATCAAAGCAAGTTATTAATTTAATGACTCATATCATGCTAACTGGTCAAAAAATAGAATCTGAAAACGCACCTTGTCAAATGATTCAAATTCTATATATGGACATTGTGAATGTTGAGAAAACAAGAAAGGATGAAATTCCTCATACCTGTAAAACATATTTATTATATCACATTCAAGAACATTAATAAACATCCAAAGCAAACTGACCCATGCCTACATGCTTACGTGAGTATGTCTTCGGTTGGTTTATCTACTTCCAGGCTTGGTTTCATTTCTCTTTTCTGAATGATATACCCCTACAAAAATCCAACATTAAAACTCATTTCTATCATAATTAACAAAGATTTACTTTCCATGACTGACATTAATTCAACTTATAAAATTATTCCAGTTATACGTTATTGACTGCATCTGTCCATTGACTGTATCACTTCTCAAAATGGTGTTTTTTTAGACTCAGAGTATTACTAGAAAATACCAGTTTATTCACATGGACAAGAAAAAACAGGGAACAAAGAAAATGAAAACTAGTGATTTGATAAAATGGTGGGATTATACATGTGCAATTTGTTTTTTTCTTTCCATTTTTAGATGTTGTGCAACTTAAAAAAGCCAAAAGTACTTCCAGCAGAAAAACTCTTTAAGTTCAGCTTGTTGGTAGGAGATTTTAATTCATTTTAAAAACTGGATAGGTATATTTGAACTAAATTTAGCTATAATTTTATAATTAATAAGAACCTTTTCTGAACCTTTTTTTGTAAGTAAAGTTATAGTTTGAATAGGGAAGGAAAACATTCATAAAATATAAGGTAATTCAAAGGATGTTTAACTATTAAAAGAATATAAATCACCAAATTTCTGGTGAATTGAAATGTGCTTTTTTATCTAAAAATAACCTAAGAAATAAAATTTTCAAATTCCTCAACTTTTTTTTGAGTGCTCATGTTGACTTGACCTAGTACTTTTCATAAAAGGCAAAAAGCAAAACAAAAATTATAAACCAACAGCAATTAAAAAACAAAACAAAACCCTACTATAAGTATATCACAGATGTCAAATTTCCAAACTACAAGAAAAAATTTACATGTATTGATCCTTTAATGAATATTTAAATTCTGAAAATTTAAATAAATAAAACCACCACAATATAGTAAGTATATGTGGTGCTACGCTACCTTTCCACTGAAGTTGGACGTTGTTTCCATATAGTCTTCTGCTTTCTGCAGACAAGCAAGTACTTTTTCAATATCTAATACAATAAAAAGGGGGGAAAAGTGCTAATTGTCAATGAACTATTATTAAACAATTATGTAGAAAACAAGAAAGTGCTTGTGAAATAATAAAGGTATTCAAGAAAATGAGATATAGTTATTTCATGTTTGTTATCAATATGTGTAAAGAAGGATGTGTTTTAACCAGCCTGTTGTTCCAACAGCTTTTATTGAATCCCTTTTGCCCCTCATGATCTGAAAGCCACTTTGTTCAGATACTAAATTTCCATATATCTTTGGGCCTGTTTCTAAATTCTTTATTCTGTCTATTCCTTCTCTAAAAACTTAGTGTTTTAACTACTAAGGCTTCGTAATATATTTTAATTTGTGAAAAGGTTATTCTCCATCATTACTATTATTTTCCAGTTCCCCTGAACATTTTCACATGCTTTTATTCCACATGAATATCAAATTCATTTTATTTTTTTTAAAAAAACCACTGTAACAGTAAAAAGAATAGTACCACCTGTTGGCATTTTGATCACGACTGCACTGACTTAGTATATTTCAGAAACCATTCACTAAAAATATTCAATTTGGGGAGGCCGGATGGCTCAGTTGGTTGCCGGTTCAATTCCCTCGTGGGATGGTGGGCTGCACCTCTTGCAACTAAAGATTGAAAACAGCGACTGGACTTGGAGCTGAGCTGCGCCCCCCATGACTAGATTGAAGGACAACGACTTGGAGCTGATGGGCCCTGGAGAAACACTGTTCCCCAATAAAAAAACTTAAAAGTTAAATAAATAAATAAATAAATAAAGAGATAAAAATATTCAATTTGTATTTTTAAACAAAAAATTTAGTACAAAAATTTTCCCAAAACTTTAAGAAATGATATATAACCCAAAATATAAATATCAAGAATGACTATTTTAATTGTACACGAGAATCTACACATAAAAACTTGTCAAAGACCAAATCTTCCATTTTCCTTAAACTTTTTCTGATGTTTTTATCATCCTAATCTGGCAGATACGTTAGGTGCCCTTATGTAGTTACAAGTCTAATTTGTACAGTCACACTATAGTACTTACAGAATTAAAACACATGAAAGCTGCTATTCCTAGAAGTACTTCAGATTCTGAGTCAGAGGGTAAGTAATTCAGCTTTTTCAAGCCTGTACCAGATACTGTCTCAAGGTCAGTAACCACTTCAAAAATTTAGAGGAAGGAGAATATTCTAAAGTTGAAAGGTAATAAGGTAGGTCAAGAGATTGAACTACGTTACTAGGGATGATATGCCAAGTTAGAGTAGGAAGCGAGGCCTACCACATGGACAGAACACTCATAGGCACAATGTTTTTAAAGTTTCAAACTACCTTCTCACTTATTACTTTCACAAAAATAATTTTCATAGTTTTAAAAAAGGAAATAAATGAAAATGAACAAAACTTGTAACATACAGACATACCTTTACTTTCAAATTTTTCATCCACTTTGACATTGCCAGAGAATCCATTTTCTATAAGGCAGTGTTCAATGAGAGCTGATCCATAGGCTATAAAAATGGAGGGTATTATTTTTAGTATTTTCCTATAAAATTAATGTTCAAAATATAATAGAAATTTATACCCAATATTAATAATCTACTCAATAACAGTGGCCAGTGAAAATAACAATTAGTTTACTTCCTTTGAAATGTTATTAGAAATGATAATTCAATAACATTGTAGAAGTCAGTGCAAAAGTTACAGGAATTTAATGAAATTTAGCTACATATAAAAAAGATTATAAACCAGGAATGCAAGGTTGGAATAATATACTATGTTAATAAAGAAAAGAAAAATCAAAACTTACAAATTTCATGCGTGCTATACTAACAGTTGGAAAGTTCCCAAAATAACTTTTTAATGCATTCTAATTTCATAGGAAAATATGAGTAACTTCCTAATGCTCAGTAATTAAGGGTATCTGCCTACCAATACATCCTTTTCAGAGTCCTTAGTATAGGGATGAGTGATGATTTTCTCAAGCATAAAAGTTTATTGGATTATCTTTACCCTGGTTATCAAAAGTACCTGGCATCCTGTGATGCTCTGAGACACACTAACTTAAAAAAAAGAGAAAGACAAAAGCAAGCTAAGTCGTTATTAAACTGAAAAATTGAAAAACAAAAATGATTTCTTAGAATACTACAACTAGCACTAAAGTGCTAAATTATACTTTTAGTTTACATAACTGCATTGCTTTTAAATAAAATCTAACAAATAAAGATCAAACTTATGTGGTGTAACAAATTTCTCTCTCCTTAAAAATAAATTCTTATTTACTCAAAAGATCATTTTAAACTCCTTTGTTTCTTTTTTGTTTTTTTCCAAGTTTCAGGTATTTATTAATCAGTGTAAACCCCAACATTATACACCAACATGATTTTGTGCATTTGGAGGGGAAATATTGCCTGGTTAAGTAGAAAATTGTGTGGATGGCTTCTGGAAGACTCATTCTAAGCAGCTTTTTAGTGACACATTTCATTTAGAAGTCTGGACTTTCTTTCTTCAGTTTGCTGTAATCTACATTCACTGAGTAGAACTTATATTGCTGATTGGGACCCAGTTTGTTCCAAGGTTCTGGGTTGTTCTTTTTATCACAACAGACATCTGGATTGAACAATGCCAGGCGCATGACATACAGCGCTGCTCCAGTACCTCCAGCTCCAATAAATACAAAGAGAGGGATCAAGCTTGGATGCTTCTTAGCCTGACCAATGATTTGGCACAACATGATTGCAGCAGTGGGCTCGGGTGCCGAAGCATAGGAAAACGAAACTGCGAGGCCCAGGTTAAACTCCTTCTACAGTTATCAAGTTGTTCTAATTTTCTACTAGAACTATAAAAGATTTAAATATATTCCTGAAAACTACATTATCCTGCAAACATCTCATTGCTCTATGTAGGATTACTCACGAAGTATTGGGTTAAGAACTCTCTTCAGTAGTTCCCCCTTAGGAGCACTGGTTATTATTTCAGTCAATCTGTGAAACAAAATAGACACACTTCTTACTATATATTTAATAAACCTTACAGCAATATTTATATTCACAATACTTTCACACATGTCAGTTAGCCTGATCTTCACAACAGTCTAAAATATAAGAGGTATTAGTTCATTTTGTAGGTAAGAAAATGGGTCACAAAATTAATTTATCCAAGGTTCGTTGGTTCTTAAAACAGCAGACTGGGACGTGAAACGAGGTTTTCCAAGGAAAAAAATCAATACTTTTTCAACTAAGTCATACTGCTTATTGTCAATATTGCTTATCGTCATACTGCTTATCCCATATATGACATGACATTTTTATGGAACAGTTAATCGTTATATGTGGAGCCTGGTGATATATCGTAATGCCTGAAATGGCTTTACCTACATAAGCATTCAGTAAGAACTCAGGATGCAGTGGTTCCCAGACCAGCAGCACCAATAGCATCTGAGAACTTGTTAGAAACATAAATTCCTGGGCCCTACCCCAGATCTACTGATTCAAAAATCTGTTTTATCAAGCCCTCCAGGTGATTCTGACTCATGCTAAACTGAGAAGCACTGCTGGAGCCTGTTAGACAGCAAAGCCTTCCAGCCAGAAGAGTACAACTACAGTTAGCACCATATCCCATCCTACTCTTTTCTTAGCTAAACCACAATTTCTCTTTTTGCACTCTGCCCAAGATACCCACTTGTCGTCTCACAGAATAGCTGAAAAGTCTCCTCACTTTATCAAGAAATCATAAATATCTGAAGTAACACCAAATTTACATTAAAAAGACATATTTGCTACTCTCAAATGAGGCTTAACTGCTTACATGCACATTTATGTAGTTCAAGTAGCCCAAATTTAGTTATTTTGTGCAAGTAAACAAAATATTTTCTTATGACAGTTCTTCCATTCTGACTTATGACTTAACTTTACCTTTTAATGCAATATGAAATGAGTTTATAAACAAACCATGTTACCTTTCCAAGGTAAGCAAAGGTTCAACAGGTCTAGCATGATCAACTGGATAGTGTTCACGAACAGCAAATTTAACATCATCTGACTCATCAGTTCGAAATCGCAGGATATTTAAAATTAGGTACTCGTAATCTGTAAGAACAATGTTCCCCTGTAATAGAACAAAATATAATTTAATGCCTTTCCCAAATCATTCTTGAAACTTCTTAAAAATTGAGAAAGAAAACGTAATCTCTTAAAAACCTTACCAAGGCTACAGAAATGAAGTTACAGAAAGCATTGCACCTTGAGGACCACCATCTGAACTTACTATTACACTTCCATGAGGCAAGTCTACAAACACTGTGGCTTATTAAGAAAAATAGTCAGAACAGATACATATTTCAGAAGCCAAGCGAACAGCTATTTACAGGCATGCCTCAGGTATGGAAGGTTCAGTTCCAGACCACTGCAATAAAGTGAGTGGTAATCTTTTTTTTTTTTTTTTTTTTTTTTTTAATCTTTTTTACTGGTGTAAAATCTTGCCTTTAATTTGTTTAAAAAAATGCACTATCTGTGAAGCGCAATAAAGCTAGGCACAATAAAATGAGGTATGCCTGTATACTTTCACCTGTATTGTGTCTTTTAATAGCAATTAAAGAAAAGATAGTGATACCTTTTGCCCAGGTAATTCCACACTTGGTAATGTAGCCTAATAACTCAATAAAACCAAAAGCTAAATGCTTAAAGATATTCACTGCAGTTTATTTGCAACAGAAAAAAATGGAAAACAGCCAAATGTAAAAATTGGGAAAATTGTTAAATAAATTATTATATATCAATATAAAATATTTAAAAGCTATTAACTTATGAAGACTGTAAGAAAAGTAGAAAACTGCGTGTAATATTAAGTAAAAAATAGCAAGACAAAACAATTCTGTATCCTAGGAAGTAGAAGGCAAATAGAGGGAAAAGTGAAAATATTTCCTAGAGTTAGGATTAAAAAAACTTTTTAAAATGTAACATTGTTGGGATTCGGGTTAAGACGGTGCAGTGGGTAACTGCTATGCTTACTTCCTCTCAGGACGACATCAACATTACAACTAAACTACAGAAGAACCATTGAGAATTGCCTGAAGTCTAGCTGAACTGAAGCCCTACAACTAAAAACCTACAAAAGCCACGTCGAGACTGGCAGGAGGGGCAAAGATGCAGAATGGGCTGGTCCCACCCCCGTTTGTGACCATTAAAAACCAGGAGGGATATCTCAGCTGCAGAGGTCCCCCCTGAGGAACGAGGCGTCCAGCCCAGGGTTCCAGTGCCAGGGACGGCAGCCCCCATAACTTCTTCCTGTGAATACCAGTGGAGACTATGACAGACTGAGATGAAAGTGGCTGCAGTTCCAGGCGCTCCTCTTAAAGGGTCCGCACACAGACTCACTCGCTAATGGAACTGCTCTGAGCTCCAGTGCTGGAGCAGTAGCTCAAAAGGCATCGGGGACATACACAGAGGAACTAGATTGTCTGGCTTCAAGGCGAGGGCTGAAGGGGCAGCATGCTCTCAGAAAGAAATGCTCATAAGACTCCTTTAATCCATTATTTCTTTGTTGAGCCCCCTCCACTCTCACTGTGAAGCAGCAGGTGAGTCACTGTCAACCTGGCTAACACTATTTGCCCGCCCTGGTATTCAGAAGGAGAATAGAGCAAGTAATTGAAAACCCATTTGAAGAAATAATAATGGCAAATTTCCGTGACCTGCTGAAGGAAACAGATATATGAGTGCAAGTCCAGGAAGTGCAAAGTCCCAAACAAGATGAACCTAAGAGGCCCACACCAAGACAAATCATAAATAAATACCAAAGGTTAAAGATAAAGAAAGAATCTTAAAAGCAGCAAGAGAAAGACAGTTACCTACAAGGGAGCTCCCATAAGAAATCAGCTGATTTCTCAACAGAAATTTTGCGGGACAGAATGGATTGGCAAGAAATATTCAAAGTGATGAAAAGCAAGGACCTACAACCAAGGTTACTTTACTCAGCACAGCTATCTTGGGTATCGAAGGACAAAGAACTTCCCAGACAAGAAAAAGCTAAAGGAGTTCATCATCACCAAACCAGTATTACAAGGAATCTTAGAGGGACTTCTTTAAGACGGAAAGTATGACAAATAAAATATAAATAACTACATATCTATCAACACTTTCAATGTAAATGGATTAAAGATCCCATCAAAAGGTTGAGTGGCTAAATGGATAAGAAAACAAGACTCCCGCATATGCTGCCTACAAGAGAGACACACAGACTGAAAGTAAAGGGATGGAAAAAAGATTATTTAATGAAAATGGGGAAAAAATTTTTAAAAAGCTGGGGTAGCAATACTTATACCAGACAAAACAGATTTTAAAACAAGGCTATAACAAGAGACAAAGGACCCAGTAAACCCACTTCTGGGTATTTATCTGAAGAAACTCAAAACACTACTTCGAGGGGACATGAGCATCCATATGTTCATTGCAGCCTTGTTTACAGTGGACAAGATGTGGAGGCAGCCTGGGTGTCTGTCGATGGATGACTGGATGAAGAATAGGTGGTACATATACACAGTGGAATATTGCTCTATCATGAAAGAGAATGGACTCTTGCCATCTGCGGCAGCATGGATGGACCTGAGAGTATTGTGCTAAGTGGAGTTTAAGACAGAGAAAAACAGATGCAATGTGATTTCACTTATATGTAGAATCTGAAGAATAAAACAAACAAACAAAACAGAAACAAACTCATAGATACAGAGAACATTTTGATGGTTGCCAGATGGGCAAGGGATTGGAGGTGGGTGAAAAAGGAAAAGGGATTAAGAAGTACAAATTGGTTGTTACAAAGTAGTCATGGGGATGTAGGGTATAGCATAAGGAATATAGTCAATAATATTGTAATAACTATGTGTCAGATGGGTACTAGATTTATTGGGGTGATAGATGGGAGGGGGGTTGGGGAGCAGGGTGAAAAAGGTGAAGGCACTGAGAAGTACCAATTGGTAATTACAAAGTAGTCATAGGGGTGTAAAGTATAGGGAATATAATCAATAATATGGTAGTAACTATATGGAGCCAGGTGAGTACTAGTCAGGGGGATCACTTCTTGAATTATATAAAGGACTAACCACTATGCTGTACACCTAAAATTAATACAAAGTAATACTGAACATCAACTGCAATTGAAAAATTTTAAAAAGGGGGGAAAACGGTGAAGGGCAATAAAAGGTCCAAATTTCCAGGTATAAAACAAGTAAGTCATGGGGATGTAATGTACAGCATGGGGAATATAGTCAATAATATTGTGGCAGTGTGGTACAATGTCAAATGATTGTTGGACTTATCATGGTGATCACTTCTTTAGGTAGATAAATGCTGAACAACTATGGTGTATCCCTGAAACTAATATAATATTGTATGTTAGCTATATTTTAATAAAAATCTTTTAAAATTGCTACATAATATTTTCAATAAAAAAAGCAGAGGAACCTAATGAAAATAAAACTGCTCTAGAATACAACCTTCCAAATTTATTACAGTGAAGACAGGGGTTGTTGTCTAACTAAAATATAAAAAGCATCCAAGAAAATAGTCACAAATGCCTTAGCAACTACTTAGAATTTGGTCATAGAAGATGGAGAGAGTAGCCCCAATCTTATGAGAAATGACAGGTTGCAAGATAAGTGACTTCTGTAAGTAGGGCCACCATTCACCTTGATCAGAGATATAGATGACCAGAAGTTACTAGGTGTTGAAAGAGTACTACATAACTACTGCTAAATGTTGTGACTTCAAAGCAGAGGCCATGCATTTAAATTTTTAAACATGTGTTTAATTTAAAGAACAGAAAAGTAAACCAGAGAAGGAAAATGGAGGGACAGAAGTCCACAGTGTCTGGTTCAGGAGGATGTGACTTGAATAATAAACCTGGCCATTGAGCCCGGCACCATAGAAGGTACTCAGTAAATGTTTCTTGAATCAAACTGTACAGTTATCAAGAACATCTGGAAGATTCCAGTAAGGCAGTTACTTCCTGAAAGGGCTTTCCTTAAACCAAGATTTCCTAAAAGTACTCTGTGAGGTGGCTCCCCCTACTCCATTTTTAAAAAAAGGAAAAAGAATTCTGTGATCAAGTAAGTTTTGGAAAATCTATACAAGATATCCTTCTCTAGAAAATGTACATATCACATTATCACATGAAAGGCACTGATAAGTCCTAGAGTTAAATTTTTTTTTACCTTATTCTCCAAGTTCCTAAACTTTTATGACTATGGGACCCATTTTTCTAGACACACCTATTATCTTATGGAAGTGGTGTCCAAGAAACATATTTTGGAAAATATTTCACTTAACTGTGATGTACACAATAAAGCATTTTGTGATCTTCATTTACTTTCTTCAGAGTCTTTTCTACCGGAAACTTATTACAAATTAAAAAACTGACTTTCTTGAGTTTGAGTAGCAATAACTTCTTTACCCAAGGCCTGACCAACTCTAGATAAACCATACATCAAAATTCCAGACATGAAAGCTAGACAATGCAACCCTAGTGGTGAGAGAGGAAAGAGCAATCTTCAAGATATACTCGAAGCATCAATCAACCTACCTCTCTTGGTATCACAGTGACTAGTGAAAATCCCCAAGCACATTCTCTCATACATAAATCCTTAATATCTATTCCAAATTCACCACTCACTGGAAGCATTCTATATCTTGACTGCAGTGCTGGTTACATGAATATACAAATGTGGTAAAATGCACAGAACTATAAGCATACATGGTACCAGTATCAATTTCCTGATTTTGACATCGTACTATAATTATGTAAGATGTAACAACTGAGGATAGTGGGGTGACGACTATCCCAGACTTCTCTGTTCTATCTTTGCAACTTCCTGTGAATCTATAACCATTTCAAAATTTAAAAGTTTTAAAATAATTGTTAAAAGAGAGTATCATACAAATTTTAAAAACTGACCACCACCTGAGATCACATACAAAAAAAACAATTCCAGGTGGGCAGCAGCTGCAAGGGAGGGGGAGACAGGTGGTTAAAAGAGTCACTGGCACAGAGAAGTACATAAACAGTTAAAACGCAAGGATGGGCAGCTGCTCTCACTGCCCAGTCCCACATCCAGGCCAATAACTAATACAGTACACTCACTTCGTGCTGGTTCACTAAATTGTACATGTATGATGTGTGTGCCATACCTCTAAGAAAAGCTTAAAATTATGACAAACACATCCTAAAAACATTCATGAGAAAGAAAAAGAAACTTACCTCAACATTATTATTTCTAAAAATTGCATAGTATTCTACTATTTGGGTTTCCCTTAATTATTTAAGCAAGCTCTTATTCAGAGACATGTAGTTTCTTTTCAAGTTTTAACTATTATAAGCACTGTGCTGAATATCCTGGGTATGGTCCTTTGGGGCATTTGTCTCATTTGCTTATGATAAATTACTGGAAGTAGGATTCCTAGGTTAAAGTTTATGCACATAAATTTTAAAAATCATGTTATGTACTTTCAAATAATCTTCCGAAAATAATGTTCTAATCTGCCCTTGTTCCTCTACATTCTTGCTAATATTGGTTATTGTCAAACTTTCCAACTGCTTTTAGACTGACTGAGAAAGAAAAAAAGGAAGAAAGAGAAGGAAGAAAAATATCTTATTGTTTTTATTTTTCAGTAATTCATGAATTCAGACAGGTATTCATGCTTTTTATATGCAATATGTATTATTCTTTTTTAAATTGTCTACTTAAGCATTTTGCCCATTTTTCCACTTCAGTGCTTTGTGAAAATTGCATCTGAGAGTTATACACATCTTATTTACCATACAAGTTAAAATACTGTTCCCCAGCTTTTCATCTTTCAATACAGTTCACGGTGTTTTCTATCTTATGCAGTTTTAAAATTAAGTAGTCCTATCTCTCTGTATTTGTTTTCACTGTTAGGCTTAGAAGTCCTTTTCATCCCAAATTCATCAATCTTAACCCATATTTTCACCTCGCACTTCTATGGCTTCACTTTTTAATTTTTTTTAATCATCGTGGTTTGGCTGAATGGTCTGCACCCCTTCCACGTGTTAGCAGCACCTTCCTGAATACTTTTCTGATACCTGCTACACAGAGGATCTGCTAAACAGCACTAGACCATGACTTATGTGGTTCCCTACTAACATATGTACGGCACTTAAGAACACAAATTCATTCAAAGTTGGGCAAAGCTGTGGAATTATGCGTGTTGTTCTTCTAGGCCAGGGGTGTCCAAACTTTTTTCAACGTTTTTTACCAAGGGCCATATGCGGTAAAATACACAAACAGCTGGCCCACTCACTCGAGGTGAAGTACGTATTGCCTGGCTTAAGTAAACTAAATATATTTTTGGAATTTGCTGTGGGCCAATTCACAATGGATCGTGGGCCGCAGTTTGGACACCCCTGCTCTAGGCATTGCCATACAAAGAAAGCTTGCTGGAGTTTGGGACTCTGCATTAATAGCAGCCTCTATTAATAATGCAACCATACCTTGCCATGGAACATATATATTTCTAAGAAAGGCTTTATATATAATTATTCTCATAAGATGGCTGGTTTGCTAGCTCCACAAAATGTTTCTGGGGAAGGGAGTAGTTATGATACAATTCTCTGTCCAGGTGGGAAGCCCTACAACATAATTCAGTTGATCACCTGCCATTTCCAGTTTTCTGAATCACAAGAATAAAAAACAAAACACCATAAAATTGTACCTACATTTCTCAACATGTATGCCATTTTCCTTGTATCACATTGCTTCTAACCCACTTCTCAGTAATTTCTGTGTTACAGAAATAGTATTCTTAGTCTTTATTTGTGTGCTAACAAAAGTAGCTATTGACTATCTTTCTTTCATGAGCAATTATTTCATGAGCAATTTCCTTTCCGTTTGTTTTCTTTGTCTTCAGTGTTGTCTAATTTTACTAAACCTGGTTTAATCTTTCTATTCAGAGCCCCTATTTGCATTTTTTGCTCACCGCCCCATAAGAGGATGACAAAGTAGATCTTCCTTAAATGAGACTCATTTTCCTGAAGCTATTATTTTTACAAAATATAAAGAAGACAATATTCTGATACTATTTCAAGTATATGTGTTTCTCCTGACAATCTCCAAGGTTGGAAATACTAACATCACCATACAAAAGAACATACGAATGGTTCGGTGTGGCGTACGCTCTGAGAGTTGGGTTTTCTCTTTTTTGCAAGCCAAGTGCCCGACTTAAGCTTTGGTGACACAGATAAAAAGCCAGGCCACCTCCCCCTACTGATGAGCCTTTGTTTTAGAGACTTTGATTGATTTTGATAATTGACCATCGGGCCACTTGTTTTTTTCTCTTTCTGCATTTTAAATCCTGCTCGAATATATTTAAATTTTTGATGCATATGGAATTGATTTTGTGCTTAGTAGCTCATGAAACATTTCCAAGATAGAACTACTGAGTGACCAATGGAATAAGAAGCAAGAAGCAAGCATTGGGAGGACATCAGAAGCCTTCCTCTTACAACGAATGAGACTATCAAAACGTGGAACGTAAAAAAAAAAAAAAAACGTGGAACGTTTCTGAGTCTCAACTGCAGTCTGACTTATGACACAATTGTTTGACTTTTCCAGCTGCACCACACCAGTACTGAAACGTCAAGTACCGGATCATTTCTCTCTCAGATCTTCATCTCCTACATTCACAACGCTATTGTAAACGACTGAGGTCTGCCTAAATCCTGATGTCCACATAAAATGAAGGCTATTACTGGAAAATTATATTTTACTTGTTTGGCACTTGATTATTATCCTAGTGTATTAATAGTCTTCGACAGAAAAAAAGTTCCACTATTCCATGAATGACTAACAATATAATGATGAGTTCTCCTTTACCCCATGCCCCAAATTTAACTTACCCGATCGTAGAGCTCAATGATTAAGTGATAAGCAGCTTCATCACTTCCAAACTGAAAATCTACAATTCTATCCACACCGAGCTGCTTTGCACTGACTAATCTCCGACTCTTCAAATGTTTTCGGCACTAGCAAGAAACAGAAGAAAAAGGCATTTATATGGTAAAAGTGAATTCCTAATCATTTCGTACTAGTTTATATGTAAGTTTCTTCTTTGTATTACCATCAGGAATAATATTTTAGAAGCAGTAAATAAAACAGTATAGTCATAAAATAAAAGCTTGTAGGTAATCAGAGGAAAAACATTTTGTTTCAGACAACTCTGTTAACTCTGAAGTAGTATTTTATCTTTAATTTTTAAGTAGACAAGGATAGATCTATCGTGAAATTTACTTTGTTACTTTATACCTCTGCTAAGTCACTTGTTCTTGACCTGATGAGATGACCTCACTCAAAGGGGTAATCTTTCTTTTTAAGTCTCATTCTACTCCAATCTTTTAAGTATCCCAAATTTCCTTTTGTGTGCTTGTGTTCCAGATTAATTAATGGTTTCCACTAACCTTCCATTTCAAATACAAATTCTGAACCATGAGCTTATTGGTATTCTATAAATTAGTCCTCCAACTTACTCATGTCCAATTATTACCCTCTATTTCCGCAAACTTTTAAAATATAACACAAAGAATTTTTCTGCTTTTGTTCCAAGTTTTTGATCATCATAGCTCAAATCTAAATGTAATAATACTCCTATTCTTTATCAAACTGCATTCCTCATATCCCTAATCATACGGTTCTTGTTCTCATTAGCAATTAAGATAGGATAGCATGTTAAACCCAAATAAAAACTACTTGGTAAATACTTTTTGTTTTAGATTAGTTGTGCCATCCTGTAGGACAAATATTTAAGTATGACACGGAACGGAACCAAGACTACTCTATAGCCCCTAAAAGAAATCTTACAAGTGTTTCTAATTTTTGAATTTGAAAGACCCCTTAGTGAGGACCAGTAAGAAAGAATGTTTTCTTCAACTCAAATTTAACACAAAGTTTATAGAGAAGTAAATCTAAAACCACGTTTAAAAAAAAGAAATATACAATCATTTTTAGAATGCCAACTCTTTCATAACTAACATGACCTGATAATTCAAGTTGACTAAAATTCTCATTTTATGTACTTGTATGTTCAGGCAGACATAAAAAGACTTTCCAAACTTCACAGAATAAAAAATCTCCACCTCCTAAATTCAATAGTTCTGATTTAAGGTAACCTATATGGATTTTATTTAAACAGTGACCTACATATAAGGCTATCTTTAAATCCCCAGGGGAAAAATCACAATCAAGCCTTCCAGTGTACTCCAGTAATCTTTTTAGTCAGGAAAAGGAAAGTTAAAATAAAAGGCGTCCTTGATAGGCAGAGAAGCCCACGCCATGGGATGGTGAAAAAGGGAAGATAATTTACCATCAGTAATAGATGGACATACAGTACGTAAGTAAAGCTTGTGTTTTTATTTATTTCCCTATTAGCAGCTTGGTGAAAACCACCTTCTGTCAGTGCCACAAAGCCATACTTAGCATCCTCAGATGTGAGAACTAGAAACAAACGCTGTGATTTACCTCATACTGGACACGACCCTGCCGGTGCCTTACGACAGATACTACCAGCTCTTTTATTTATAAAGTGCTTAACACTGTCTGCTCCACCAAATGGAATATTTCTAGCTGTTTGGATTGACATGTATACCTAAGTCATAAAACTGTTTAAATTTTTTAAAGAGTGTTTGATCTCCTATTGGTGTAGCCTAATTAGGGGATGTTTACACAATCCCAGTATCATCTATCTTATGGCCTGTTACATGATCTGTAAAACTAAAATAACATTTGTTCTTTGTATCCACTGAGTTTTTAAACAACTTAAAATACGCACTACCCATCTACCTTAAAAAGTGCTATGAAAATATAAAGTGTTATTAATTACTTTTAAGGACCATCCCCAAAAGAACCATTCTGGGTTATTAAGTAAATTAAACTTTTAAGAATCTGATAATTTTGTGACAGCCCTTGTGATCTGGGAAGCACTTACCTAACTTGTAATCCAAAACAGATTCTAAGTTGCTGGGGATAAGGCTCTTCTCTGTAAAGCCTCTAATGAAATAACACAATGCCAAAACAAATATATTTCTGAAGGAAAGTGAGGAGGAGAGGAAGAAGGAAATTAATACGTACGGATTCCTAATATGTGTCAGGCATTGTGTTAGGTGCTTTTCATGCTCCTTCAATTAATCCTCACCAATAACTCTATGAGGGACATTATCCACATTTTACATTTAAAGAAACTAAATTTCAAGAGGTTAAATAACTTCCCGGTTATAAAACGATTTTGTGGCAAAACCATTAATTCAAAGTTTGGTATATCTGATTCTAACATCTTTCCTCTGTGCCACATGAACTTCCAGTATATCTGTTATGTTAATAAGCAAATTCTCAGTTTTAACAGTGAAAACAAAAGCAAAGAGCAGTAAAAAGATACAATGATTGGAAACATACTGATGTCATTGAGTATTCCAACAAAATACAGACTGGTAGCTCAAAAGTGAGCCATGGAAGATAAGAGTAGGAAAAAGGGTTGGCGGGTTCAGGCGGTGGGAAGGAGAGATCATAGAAAGTCAAGAATGCTAGGACATAGGATGTTCAGAAATTAGGGGATCATAAAACATGAGCTAACTAATGAAAATGATGCTTTAGAAAAATTAAAGTTGATCTAATACAGAATTGTTTTAAGAGGGAGAAGTTGACTATAGTTAAGGGACCATAAAGTTGAATGTTATGAAAGCTTGAACTGTTGACTCTGGGAACAGAAAGATTTAGAGCACAATGGGGTGTGACAGGTAATAGAGAGAAGTCAATAAACATCTACTTTATTCATCCCCATACTTATCAACCACTCCATCTTTATTTTATCTCTATTTATAACAGTAAAGGAAAACCAAACAGCTTAAGCTGAAGTGAGTCACCAATCTCACGGCCTTAAAATTTAGCTTCAAGTATAACTTAAAATTTACCTTCATGGCAAAACTCGACGGCATCATGTTCTTAGGCCACTCAAATTCTGTCGTGTGAATTCGTATGCCAGATTCAAGTAAAAGTGTAGCTTTAAAGTCTGGTCTGTAGAAGAAAAAAAGTCAATTTTTTTCTTTAGGGCATGTTCTTGAGGCCAAGCTCAGCCAGCGAAACAGACTAAAAAGTGCAAGCAAAATAGATGGATCATCTCACATTTAATTACCGAAGAGAAACTGTAAAACGCTCTTACTTTTGAAGACGAATAAGGTATGTCTTGTTATCCACATCATACACATTGTTTACTCTCATTCCTAGCAAGCTGCAAAGGGAAAAGGAAACATTAACAAACCATGTTACCACGTGAGACACACAACTTGACACAATTTAAATCGGTAGGTGGAAGCAGAGCCTGTGACGGGGGTCCTTGCGGACACCACAGATGTGTCAGCCAGGGAGCAGAGTCTCAAGACCACGGGGCATCGAGCCCAAAGCTGGACTGCGACTATCTGAGGACACAAGTGGTCTATCAGCCCCGGGAATGCCATCCAACAGCCGGCGACTTTGAAACGACCCCATGTTTTTTTTTTTAGGAAATGCAATCTAATCCATTTCGTGTATCAGACAAGAAAAAAAAAAAAAAAGGAGGGAAATAAGACAAAGTGCACACCGCTAAGCAATAAAAAACCAGAGCAGGAGCCCGGTCTCCGGCCTAATCTGCAGCTAACGTGCTAACGTTAGCTAACGTGCGGCTAAGCCCGCGATGCGCCGTTTCTCTGGGGCGAGGAGGGACGTCCCAGCAGCCAGGCCCGCGGTCTGCAAACCCGTGGGGCAAACGACGCTCCCGGCGTCCCGGCGTCCGCCTGGCACCCAGCGGGTTACTGCGCGTCTGCGGCCGCACCAGGCGACTCGGGCCGACACCGCCAGGAGCCCGCCGCCACCGGCCCGCGGACCTGGCGACCCTCGCAGCCCCGCAGGAGCCGGGGGCATCCTGCAGGCCCCGGAGACAAGGCCCGCGCGCGCCCGGCCGGGCCCACGGAAGAACCGCCCAGGTGAGAGCGCCGGGAAACAGCGCGCTGGTCCTGTTTCAGACCGTGGGGCCCCGGCCTGTGTCCCCTGCACCCCCCGCATGAGCTTGGTCACCCGTGCGACGGTACCTGGCATTCAGCTCCGCGAGTACCGCGCGGATGTCAACCGTGCTAAAGCGGGTCTTCATGGTGGGGGACGAGGGTGGCTCCCGCAGTCCCCAGCGCGCACGGCCAGGCTCGGCGCCGACAGGCTTCTGCGCAGGCGCCCCTGGAGGACAGCTACGGTGGCGCCGAGGACCCAACATTCCTTCAAGCGAACGCGTTCCCGTCATTTGCCCGAAGAATTCGGTTGTCAAGTCGCCGTCAGCTCGCTTTGTGTCGGACCAACACTATTCGAAACAGATCCAAACTGTTCTCTTGAAACTGCCTTCCTTCCTTCCTGGAAAGCTTACAGACCTGGGCGGTTACCTTGCTCGCTTGCATTTCGGGACTCACGCCGGCCTCCCTAGTGACCCCGCGGGTCGTGACAATTTTCGAGGAACGAATCGAAGATTTACTCAGATGGACCGACGGGTTCGGTGTGTGAGGGCAAAGATCCCTTTCCATTCGGCGACGTCCGCGTGTAGCATTTTGAAAGGTAAGAAGCGGGACTGCGTCATTCACCCTGCAATTATCCTCCACCATCAAGGAGAACCAGTCCCCCCCAAAGTGTTCCTGTTTTGAGGGGTCTTGCTCCACGCAGGACTGTTCCGTGGAGTATTGCGTGCTCCTGGAGCCCGGTATCCCTTGGCTCTCCAGTACCTGGTATGCAGCAGGGGCTCTATAAACCCTTGGCAACCTGCATATCCAAGTACTAGATGATGGAGTACGATAAAACCAAAAATAAGACAAGATTGCCCCACCATGAAGGACTCAGAGTGTAGTGGGGGGAGGAACGTGCAAGAATGGAAACACGGCGCCTTGGGTCAAAGCTCAAGAGACGGGGTCTCGCTATGTTGCCCAGGCTGGAGTGCAGTGGCTATTCACAGGCGCGATCCCACTACTGATCAGCACGGGAGCTTTGACCTGCTCCGTCTCCGACCTGGGCCGCTTCACCCCTCCTTAGGCAACCTGGTGGTCCCCCGCTCCCGGGAGGACACCATATTGATGCCGAACTTAGTGCGGACACCCGATCGGCATAGCGCACTACAGCCCAGAACTCCTGGACTCAAGCGATCCTCCAGCCTCAGCCTCCCGAGCAGCTGGGACTACAGGCGCGCGCCACCGCGCGGGGACGTGGGAGGGTGGTCGAGCCTGCCGCCTGGAAGTCGTAGCAACGACAACGCCCACCAGCAGATGGAGCTCTAAGCAGATAGGGCGCGATTGTCACTTCCGAAGAAACCGAGAATTGTAGACGCTAAGGGAGCTGCTATAATGTAACTAACACACGTGGCACACTAGATCCTACGGAATAGCTCAAAATATGAAATAAACCACTTGGAGGGTTTAGGAAAGACGGGCAAGCCAAGTTGACGGCAGCCCAAATTGTACACGTGGGAGATCTAACATAAACAACATTCAAGTTCTTATATTGGCTCTGAAGGTATTCCCAAAAGCATGCCTACAGAGTACGTATGTTGCATAATAAAAGGAACCCATGTAAAAACGCCACACTGAAAGAGACAACACTCAGATGCCGCTTTGAAAACAGAAACGGAAGTTCTTTATAGCAAAACTCCCACTTTAGGGCCCTAGACCGATAAGCTAGGATCAAGATGCTAATTTAAATTATACGTGGGACAGACAAACCCACTGACTAACTCATGCAGTGCTTCTGCTGTGTCAAGGAAAATGGGCATCAGAAGAAAAATGCAAGCAAATACTTAAGGGGGAGAGGTAGAGCAAGACAAGTGTAAAAGTAACAAGGGATCTTCATCATTTACTACTGAAGCCTATCATTTCTAGTTTTTTATTTCAGCATGGTATTCCTTATGAAGCTAAGAACTGAACTTGATCAACTTAAATAATAGTGGGATGATTAATTAAAATACGGGCTATCTACACACATTTTATCTTTTTAGTTTTTAATTAAAGTTAACATTCAGTATTATTTTATATTAGTGTCGGGGTATAGCATGGTGGTTAGACATTTATATAATTTATAAAGTGATTCCCATGATTAGTATCCACCCCACAGTAAACATAATTATTACAATATTATTCACTAAATTCTCTAAGCTATCTACTGTACATCCCTGTGACTGTTTTGTAACTACCAATTTGTACTTCTTAATCCCTTCATTTTTTTCACCCAGCCCCCCCAAACCATCTGGCAGCCATCAGTCTGTTCTCTGTATCTATGAGTTTGTTTCTGTTTACTTTGTTCATTTATTTTGATTTTTAGATTCCATATCTTTATACAAGTAAAATCATATGGTATTTGTCTTCCTCTGTCAGATTTATTGCACTTAGCATAATACCCTCTAGGTCCACCTATGTTGTCGCAAATGGTAAGGTTTCATTCTTCTTTATGGCTGCGTAATACTCCATTGTATAAATGTACCACTTCTTTATCCAATCGTCTATTGATTGGCACTTAGGTTGCTTCCATATCTCGGCTATTGTAAATGATGCAGAAATGAACATAGCAGTGCATATACCTTTTTAAATGAGTGTTTTGGATTTCTTTGGATATATACTCAGGAGTGGAATTGCTGGATCATAAGGTAGTCCTATTTTTAATTTTTTGAGGAACCTCCATACTGTTTTCCATAGTGGCTGCACCAATTTGCAATCCCCCCAACAGTGCACAAGAGTTCCATTTTCTCCACATCCTCACCAATACTTGTTGTTTGTTGATTTATTGATAATAACCATTCTGGCAGGTATGAGATCATATCTCATTGTGGTTTTAATTTGCATTTCTTTGATGATTAGTGATGTTGAGCATCTTTTCATATGCTCATTAGCCATCTGTATGAGGTCTGACAATTAAGTTTATGAACTCATCTTAGAAACGTGCTACATACCTCATCACTGAATATCACTATGGTCACCTTCAAAGTACTCCCCTTGGGAAGCTATGCACTGACGCCATCACCTAGTTCATCCTTCAAAGCAATTTTGGAACTCTTTTTCTGTAATAGTCATCAGAGCTGTCATCACCCTTGATGTCCTGAATGTCACCAAAATGTCTTCCTTTCAGTATTTCCTTTATCTTCGGGTAAAGAAAGAAATCACTGGGGGCCAGATCAGGTGAGCAGGGAGGGTGTTCCAATATAGTTATTTGTTTACTGGATAAAATCCCCCTCACAGACAGTGCTGTGTGAGCTGGTGCATTGTCGTGATGCAAGAGACATGAATTGTTAGCGAAAAGTTCAGGTCGTTTTTGTCTAACTTTTTCACACAGTCTTTTCAGCACTTCCAAATAGTAAACTTGGTTAACTGTTTGTCCAGTTGGTACAAATTCATAATGAATAATCCCTCTGATATAAAAAAAGGTTAGCAACATCATTTTGACTCTTGTTTGTACTAATGGAATTTTTTGGTTGTGGAGAATTGGCTGACTTCCATTGTGCACTTTGTTTCAGGGTCATATCGGTACACTCAGGTTTCATCACCAGTGATAACATGGCCCAAAACGTTATTTTGCCTCTCCAAAAGGTTTTGACAAATTTCGACTCTCCTTTGCTTTTGTTCATTGGTGAGATCCTTCAGGACCATTTTTACACACACCTTTCTCATGCCAAGATTTTCAGTTAAGATTTTCCTGTTTCTCTATCAATGTTTACTTGATCTGTTATGCTTCTCACAGTCAGCCAACAATTTTGACGCACAATTGAATGAATTTTTGCAATATTTTTGTCAGTTCTGCTCATTACTGGCCGCCCTTACCTCTCTTCATCAGTGGCGCATTCTCTCCCCTCAGAAAAACATTTAATCCATTAGTACACTGCCGTTTTCATCCCCATTAACTTTGACTAACATATCCCTGATTTCACTTCCACTCTTGCCAAATTTAACAAGAAATTTAATGTTTGTACATTGTGCTAATTCAAGCTCAGACATTCTCGCTACAGCACACAAAAACATGCAACAATAAAGAATGCCATTCAGCAAGACACCACCACACATTGACACAAACATAACTGTGAGACATTGATATGACAAGATTATGAAACCTTACCAAGCTTTGAACTGTTTGTACAGTGCTGCCAATGTAAGCGCACGGTGGCAAGTTTGCGATTTTAATTGTCAGACCTCGTAGCAATGTCTTTTTCTCCATCTCTGTTAATAAAGACCACCAGAAGCAGTTTGCTTTTAGCAGGCAAAGCCAGCAATACACTTTCACTGTTCTACTTCAGGAGTATCAACTCTCCAGCCCTAAATCATAATGAGTTTCACAGGGGTCTTGATCACCTTTCCCTTCTACAAGATATCACACTGGTCCGTACATTGATAACATCATGCTGATTGGACCTAGTGAACGAGAAGTAGCAACTACTCTAGACTTATTGGTAAGATATGGTGTGTCCCGGGGAGGAAATAATCTGACAAAAATTCAGAGACCTACCTCAGTGAAATATCTAGGGGTCCAGTGGTGTGGGATATGTCAACATATCCCTTTTAATGTGAAAGATACATTATTGTATCTGGACTTCTTACAACCAAAAAAGAGGCACAATGCCTAGTAGACCCCTTTGAATTTTGGAGATAACATAATCTTCACTTGGGTGTGCTACTCCAGCCCATTTACCAAGGGACCCAAAAAGCTGCTAGTTTGAGTAGGGTCCACATCAAGAGAAGGCTCTGCAACTGATCCAGGCTGCCATGCAAGCTGCTTTGCCGCTTGGGCCACATGACCCAGCAGAACCAGTGGTGCTTCTGGTAGCACCACTGCTAGTAGCACATAGGGATGCTGTTTGGAGACTTCGGCAGGTCACTATGGTGAATCACAGGGCAGGCCCTTGGAATTTTGGAGCAAAGCCCTGCCAACCTCTGTAGATAACTACTCTCTGTTTTAAGAAACAGCTTTGGGCCTGCTACTGGGCCTTAGTAGAGACTGAATGCTTAGCCATAGGTCACCAAGTTACCATGAGGCCCTGAGCCACCAAGTTGGGGATGCAGAGCAGCACTCCATCCTCAAATGGAAGAAGTGATATATATGAGATTGGTCTCAAGCAGGCCCTGCAGGACAAATAAGTTTCCTGGGGAAGTGGCCCAAAGCCACGTTCCCCACTCCTACTATAGAACCTTCTCTTTCCCGGCGTGCCACTGTGGCCTCATGGGAGTTCCCTATGATCAGCTGACAGGAAGAGAAGACTTGGGCCTGACGTGTACCTGATTCTGTGTGATATGTGAGCATCACCTGGAAACGGACAGCTGCAGCACTACAGCGCCTGTCTGGGACATCCCTGAAAGGCAGTGGTGAAGGGAAATCCTCCCAGTGGGCAGAACGTCGAGCACAGCACCTGGTTGTTCATTTTGCTAGGAAGGAGAAATGACCAGCCATGCGATTATATACCAGTTCATGTGCTGTGGCCAATGGCTTGTCTGGGTGGCTAGGGACTTGGAAGGAACATGATTTGGAAATTGATGGTAATGAAATCTGGGGGAAGAGGAATGTAGATAGATAGATCTGAATGGATGAAAAATGTGAAGATATTTGTGTTCTATGTGAATGCTCACCACAGGGTGACCTCAGCAGAGGAGGATTTTAATAATCAAATGTTTAGGATGACCAACCTGTATGGGTTCATGGACAAAATGGCCATAGTAATAGGGAGGGAGGTTGTACATGGGCTCAGCAACATGAACTTCCACTCACCGAGGCAGACCTGGCTGCAGCCAGTGCTCAATCTTGGATATGGCATCATTCCCCCAGGGTGATCAGGCAGCTACAGGTGGCAGATTGGTTACGCTGGACCACTTCACCCCGGAAGGGGCAGGGTTTTGTTCTTACTGGAATAGATATTTACTCTGGATACGGATTTGCTTTCCCTGCCCAAACTACTACCCATAGACTTAAAAAAATGCCTTTTCCACCATCATAGTATTCCACACAGCGTTGCTTCTAATCAAGAAATTCACTTCACAGCAAATGAAGTGCATCAGAGGGCCCAGGGTCATGGAATCCACTGGCTTTACCATTTCCTCCACCATCCTAAAGCAGCTGGCTTTACAGAATGGTGAAATGGCCTTTAGAAGACTCAGTTACAATACCAGCTAGGTGGCAATACTTTGCAGGGCTGAAGCAAAGTTCTCCAGGAGGTTATCTGTGCTCTGAATAAGCGTCCAATATATGGTGCTATTTCTCCCATAGCCAACATTAATGAGTCCAGGAATCAAGGGTAGAAATGGGAGTGGCACCACTTACTTTTTATTACCACCAGTGACTCACTAGCAAAACTTTTGCTTCCTGTCCCTCACAGTCTTATAATCTGCTTGCCTAAAGGTATTAGTTCTAAAGGGAGGAACGTTTCCACCAGGAGACACAATAACGATTCAGTTGAACTGGAAGTTTAGACTGCTGCCTCGTCACTCGGGTTCCTCATGACCATGAATCAACAGGCAAAGAAGGGAGTTACTGAGCTGGCTGGGGTGATTGGTCCTGACTCCCAAGGAGAAATTGGACTGCCGCTCCACAGGGGAGCTAAGGAAGAGCATGTCTGTAGATCTCTTAGGGCATCTCATAGCATTACCGTGCCCTGAGATTAAAGTCAGTGCAAAACTACAACAACCGAATCCAGACAGGAATACTAATGGCTCAGACCCTTCAGGAAGGAAGGTTTGGTTCACTCCACCAGTTAAAGAACCTTGACCAGTTGAGGTGATTGCTGAAGGCAAAGGGAATAGGGAATGGGTAGTGGAAGAAGGTGGTTATTAAGTAATAGGTACAACTACATGACCAATCATAGAAGCAAGGACTGTAATTGAGTAATCTTTATTTTGTTAGAAATAGATTTGTGTGTATATTTTGATATGTACATATCAAGTAAATATCTTTGTTTTCTTTTATCCTCTTATCACATAAGATGTAATGACTTTCTATCATAGTATTTAAGTATTGCTCGTTCTACATCGTAGCACTTAAGTATGGGAGCTCAAGAAGAGCAAACATCATCCAAGGACTCTGCATCCCCTTCTGGGGACAGCGTTAGTGCCTTGTTAGTTGTACACAGGATAGTTATGTCATGTTAGGCAGAAGTATGACCTTATTGTTGTCATTATTTGGATATTAAGTACGGTTTAAGAAGAGGCCTGTGGGAGTCTAGTGTTATGGGGTGGACTCATGATGGTTAATTTTATGTGTCAACTTGGTTGGGTCACAGTGTCTAGATATTTGGTCAAACATTTTTTTTATTGTTTTTTGTTTATTTGTATAGTGAATTAAACACGTTAGTTTTTTTTTTCTGAACTAATATTTTCCAAATTTTTTATTGTGGTAAAATACACATTATAGAAAATTTGCCAACTTAATTATTTCAAGTGTACTCTTCAGTGGTATTAAATATATTAATAATATTGTACAACCATTATCACCATCCATCTCCATAGCTCTTTTCATCTCGTAATCTTGAAACTCTATACCCATTAAACAATAACTTCAATTCCCCCTCCCCAGATTCTGGCAACCTCCAATTCACTGTCTACCTCTATGATTTTGACTATTTTGAGTATCTCATATACAGTGTTTGTGGAATCAGACCATTTTTGTCTTTTTGTGAAGGGTTTATTTCACTTAGCACGATGTCCTCAAGGCTCATCCATGCTGTAGCACATATGTTAGAATTTCCTTCCTTTTAAAGGCTGAAATTATTTCATTGTATGTGTATACCACATTTTGTTTATCCATTCATCCATCAGTGGACACTGGAGTTGCTTCCACATTTTAGCAATTGTGAATAATGCTGCTGTGAACATGGGTATATAGATATCTCTTGAAGACCCTGTTTTAAATTCTTGTAGGCATATACCTGGAAATGGAATTGTTGGATAATTTGGTAATTCTATTTTTTTAACTGTTTGAGGAACCACCATACTGTTTTCTACATGGCTGCACCACTTTATGTTTCCACCAAAAATTCACAAATGTTCCAATTTTTCTACATCCTCACCAACACCTCTTATTTTCTGTTTTTTAAAAAATATCTATATTAGCCATCCTACTAGGTGTGAAGTAACGTCTTGTTTTAGTTTTAATTTCCATTTCCCTAATGATCAGTGAAGTTGAGCAGCTTTTTGTGTGCTTATTGGACATTTGAATATCTTCTTTGGAGAAATATCTAGTCAAGACCTTTGAAGCAGAAATTTCTAATTTTCCCCATATATGCAGTTGCTTTGGATGTCCTAGCCTTTAATTTCTGGCTCCCAAAACAGGCAAAAGAAAAAAAAATAAGATGGGGAAAAAAAAGGGTGCTAGCCCATTTAATTCCCTGGAAGTTACTTCAGCTGGAAGGGGCAGGGGCTTCCAACTATTGTGGGACGTGCAGCAGTAATGACCATCTGCCTCTTTGTCTGCACCTCTGTGACCAGAAGCAGCAATTTGGAAAACGGAGTCCTTTGTGCTTAGTCTTCCTCCCGAAAGCAGTGTACAAGCTGCTCCAGGAACAGGTATACATTTACCTGCCACAAAGCTATGAATTGGGGATGGGTGGCTGCTTCTGTGTTGAGAGCTGAAAGGAGAGAAATTAATTGCAGTTTACCATTTAGTCCTTTTCCTGGAAGCTGCAAGCCTTCAAAAGACTCCAGAATTGCCAAATAGTTACATCAAACTAATTCCTCCCGTGTAATTGTTGTCTAAGTGGAGAGACAGATTCCTTGTGCTTTCTACTCTGCCATCTTCCCAAGACCCTCTCCTTCTGAACTAATTTTAAGCCTTTTTCGTTTGTGGTCACTGAAGTCTCTGTTCCATTACATTAATGTGGCCCACTAATGGTTTGACAGAGATTTCCTTAAATGGTAGAACCAACCAACCAACCAAACAAACAAACAAAAGAACACTCCCTCACTTTGCAGATTGGGCTCAGTTGGGGCTCTTCTTCAACATTAGCCTGGAAGTTTGTAACTCTGCATTAGCTTTCACTTTCTTCTTGCTCAGACCCCGAAGGTCAGCCAGATGTGAGAACTTAAGGTCTTCTCTGAGCATTCTCTCTGCCCTATGCATGTGTTTGAGCTTCTAGATTCTCTGGAATATAACAGAGCTTTTCACAGCCTTAATTCCCCCAAATAGTTCCTTCTCCAGCTTCTTTCTTCCCAGGCTTTTTTGTCTATTTCTTGCCTCAACTGTTATCTCTTGCCTCAGGTGGCAGCAGCTAATACATTTACCTTTAAGTGCTTTCAACAAATGATGAGCAGGAAGTCTCCCCATTCCCGGAAAAGCCCCTATGTAAAGAAAACAAAGGCAGTCAGTCTTGAGTTGATTCCATAAGAAGCTACCACACAGGTCAAAATACACAACTCCAGTTCTTTGAGAATTATTATGCCTGTACTGCCCCTTCTGCTGCCAGCATATTGCACATGGAATGTGAGCTGCTGTCTTCCAGGCTACTGGGAACTGAGGAGTAGGCAATGGTGACCAGGAAAATGAGAATGCCACAGAGCTCTAGTACTGGAATTATGCAGTTTTTTTTTTCATTAAACATTTCCCTTGTGGTTGTAAGGTTTTGATTAGAATCTAAAATTCTGAAAAAGCTGATTCGGACAGGTTTCCCCCCCAGCTTTTGACAACTTGTTTGTTGCTTCTGAGAAGGACAGAGCCTAGGAGTTCTCTATTCCACCATAGTCCAATCTGGCAAACTTTCACAAGGTGTGTTTATTCATGCGTTTATTTATTCAATAGCCATAAATCGAGCCCTAGGCATTGTTTTATATTGGGTATTTTAGTTTCTTATAAGCTCAGCATCAGGCAAATAACACTGACTTTATCAACAGAAGTTTGGAATTTAGAATGAAAGATAAGATATTCCAGTCCTATGTTTAGATGAGAAACCAGAGGTAGAATACTATGTTCTGTACTGGAGATCATGTTTTCCAAGAAAGATATATGAATTTAAATTGGACAAAATAAAGGTGAAGTGAGATTGGAATCATGTAATGTGAGAAATGGTTGAGGAGTTGATGGGCAGAAATGATGTGTGATTTGTAACCCCAAAGGTTAAAGCTAGTACTTATGAGAGGATTTTCAGGGAAATGAATCAAGTCTTAATACAAAGAAAAAACTGCCTATCAGTCAAGACTGTTCAAAGAAGAAATAACTATTTTGGGATGCAAACATAGGTGGTAAAGTCATAAAGAATAAGAAGAAAATGTCACAAAGTCAAAATCGTGGTTATGTTTAGAAGGGAAGGTTATTTGTGTATGGCCTTCCAGGACGCAAGCAAGTTCTGTTTCTAGATACCAGTTATATAGTAGTTCAGTTTATAAATTACTAAAACTTTACATTCCATGTATGTCTTTCATATGTATCACACATCTCACGAAAGTGAAAAACAAAACAAAAAGTTGAAGGATAGATATGTGTGGTGGGGGATTAGAAATGGCCACAAATTCTTTAACGCCCAAAGGATAGGTTCTGTTCCCCTCCCGCCTTTGAGTCGAGACTACCTTGTGACTGCTTTGACTAATAAAGTACAGCAGACAGAAGGGGTGCTATAATATTAGGTTGGTGCAAAAGTACTTGTGGTTTTTGCAATTATTTTTAACCTTTTCAACCGCGATTACTTTTGCACCAACCTAATATTTCTTGCTCTAGCCTTAAGACGATTGGTAGCTTCCAACGTGGTCTCTTGAAGCTCGAGTCACTGTGTAAGAAGTCTCACAACCAGCCACAGAGAGGATTTGAGACAACGTGGAGACTGAGATGGGCCTTACTGAGTGCAGTTTTACAGCAAGGCTGTCAAGGCACCGAGCACGTGAATTCAGTTATCTTGGACCCTCCAGCTTAGACTAGCCATCAGCTGCAGACCACCAAGTGACCGCTGTCAATATCACCTGAAGCAGAATTGTCCAGCAGAGCTTGGCCCAAATTCCTGATCCTCAATATAATATAATGGTTATTTCAAAGCAGTAAGTTTTGGAGTAGTTTGTGTTATACACTGTCTTTGTCCCTTCAGGCTGCTATAACAAAACACACCACAGATGGGATGGCTTAAACAATAAACATTTATTTCTCACAGTCTGGAGACTGAGAATCCAAGATCAATGGGCCCGCAGATTTGGTGTCTGGTGAACGCCTGCTTTCTGCTTCATAAACAGCTGTCTTGTTGATGTATCCTCACGTGGTAGAAGGGGCAAGGGAGCTCTCTGGGGTGTCTAATCCCATTCATGACGACGTCACCACCTTCATGACTCCACCACCTTCCAAAGGTTCCACCTCCAAACACCATCACAGTGGGAATTAAGTTGGGGAACACAAACACTGATTCTATAGTATATATACTAGATAACACAAACAATAGGCAAATTTAAACAAAAAAATCGAGAAAGAATGCAAGCGTTCTAATATTAATAGTAAACAAGAGAGTTAAGAACCAAAAGTATTGTTTTGTAGAGACAGTGTTTTTTTTTTAAATCAGTGATGTATGTACTCTAAAGATCAAAGAGTTGTAAGCATTCATGTGAATATTTATACAATTTTAGGATGGCTGAGACCCTTCAAAGGAAAACACCAAAAGTAAAAACCATAAAAGATAAGACTGAGATCTGAATACATAAAATTTTATGAATGCATAAAACTTTAAAGTCTCTTCATGTCAAAAATATTCTGCCATTAACATGATTAAAGGCTCAAAAAATATGGTTAGCTTCATGATATACTGAACTTTCATGGACGTTGTAGGAAATTGTAAAGTGTACTTGGTGGGTGGTTGAAATAGGCTTTCTCTAATGATATCGAGTAAAAGCCAAACAAAGTAAACTTGTAACAATGGCCTTCTGAAAACCATGCTTTAACTCAGGAGAGAGTTTTTGTTATTGGAGATTTCGGGCATTCAGGCAAGCTAAAGAATTAACTATACTTGGCAGGGCATCATGACAACCCTTAATCATACCATACATGGCTCATTTTAAAATGATTGTTGTTCCCCCTTCCTCCGTAGATCAGAAACTCTGCAAAGGCAATGGCTTCTCTATATTATTTCTGCTTATCTAGTATCAACATGGGATCCGGCATGTAATATTTGGCATGTAAACATTTTTTTAAATGAATGGATAGATAGATGAATGGATGAATGGATAGATGAATTGTTAAAATATTATGGTTTAAACACACACACACACACACACACACACGGGAGGGAATAAGTATTGACCCTGAAAACTTGTTCAATATGAAGTTTTTAAAAAGTACGAGCATGGTAAAGAAGTTATTGGAATGATTTCTTTCTGACCTCATAGGGTTTTTTCAGCTACAGACTAACCTTGACACCTCTCATATATTCATTTGCTACTGCTACTGTAACAAATTACCATAAATTCAGTGGCTTAAGCTACACAAATTTATTATGTAACAGTTATGAAGTCCAGGAAGTTCCAAATGGGTCAGCAGGACGGCATTCTTTTTGAAGGCCCTAGGGGAGAATATGTTTGTTTCCTTGCCTTTACCAGTTTCCAGAAGCTGTACACATTCCTTGGTTGGTGACCCTGCATGACTCCAGTATTTGTTTCCAGGACACATCCCATCTGACTCTGACCCTCTTACCTCCCTCTTATAAGAATCATTGTAATTACATTGTGCCCACTGGGATAAGCTAGGATAATCTCTCCATCTCAAGATCCCTAATTTCCTCACTTCTGTAAACCCCTTTGACCATGTAAAGTAGGTATTATAGGTTTCCAACATTAGGATGTACCCATCATTGGGGGACAGCACAATGTGCTGCCTACCACACCGCAGCTCCACAAAGCTGAGTTGTAAAGGTGGTGGAAAAGCCTGAAGGTGGGTAGGAATCTCAGGGTTAACAGAGGCAGCTACTCAAATGCACTCCTTACCACTATAGCTAAGTCATTCTGGGCCAAATTCAGGGATCTGTTCAGTAAAAAACGTGACATGCCCAAAGTGTTTTGCCTCTTATTTTTTTGGGTGGAATAGGGTAAAAATTTAAAAAGTGAAAAGCATGTCCACGTATTTTTATTTAGTGAAAATACATTGATTTGGAGGTGACTTGAATTCTTGAAAAAGTTGTCCTGAGGAATTGGAGTAGGATTTATTCCATGTGGTTGTAGAAGGCAGACCCAGAAGCAACCACATTTTATGGAAGTTATCCATTTAATTGAAAGAGAAACTTTTTGAAAAAAAACAGATGTTTGTTCAAATGGAATGAGTCACCTCAACAAAATTGAATCCAATTAGCTTTATGAAAAGCTTACTACATTGTCCCCTTTATTTTACAAATAGTGAAAATCTGCTTGGATCTTTTAAATCCCCAATAGATTATCAGATGAATGTCAAGACTGATGTGAACGTGTGATCAATTTCCACTGCTCCTAAAATGCCTGAGTTTCAAAGGGAACCCTCTAAGATAGTTCTTTCATAAAGATGGAATTACTACCATAGACCACCAAGAACTGACAGTTTGACAGATTCTGTTCTTCCATACGTTATTCACCTATTTGTTTTAAAAAGGAGGTAAGGATTCAAGACTTTCTCAATAAGGCTCAGCGGAGGGCATTGAGGCTTTGCTGAACACTGGGTTCAAGATCCATCCTTACCGGGTCCTCCAACCTCCTTGCACTTCAATTCTGTCTCCTACGTTAGAGGTTGGCAAGCAGAGAGACAAGAGTGACAGCATTCTGCCGCACTGGCCCCTCACTTCTGCTGTCACCGGGCGTCTGCGTTCTCTTTAGGCTGTTTTTCCCCCTATGAGGAGGGAGTAGCCGGGGCCCAGTCGGAAGGTCAGCACCCCCGGTAAATCCGCAGAATTTAAATATTCGGGAGAAAGACTGTTAATTAGCCTGATCTTACGTCTGCAACATTTCAAAACAAAAACCTTGACGACAGTGGTGAAAGAAGGTGGCAGGAGGCGGGGAGGGAAGGTCGGGTCAGGTAAAAGAAACGGCGGTAACGCAGCAGCATGTGGGACTGCTGCGGGAAGAACTTGGTAATTTTGGAGCCGGAGGTGTGTGTCTTGTCCTGGCGTCGGCGGCTATCCCCCACAACAGGTTGTGAGTACACGAGCACCCCCTGTTGGTTCCGAGAGTGATAACAGCTTTTCTCAGAGACGTTTTGACTCTGCTCCAGCAGGGGTCAGTACTGAGCTGGCCGTGAGACCCTGAGTTATCCTGTTACGCGGGCTTTAACTCGTAAAGGAGGAAAACGTGAGACGAATCTAAGTGAGAAAAGAGCCAGTAATGAACACTGGTAAACTTGAATCACACGATTCCTTCAAAAGAGACGGGGTCTCGCTATGTTGCCCAGGCTGGAGTGCAGTGGCTATTCACAGGCGCGATCCCACTACTGATCAGCACGGGAGCTTTGACCTGCTCCGTCTCCGACCTGGGCCGGTTCACCCCTCCTTAGGCAACCTGGTGGTCCCCCGCTCCCGGGAGGTCACCATATTGATGCCGAACTTAGTGCGGACACCCGATCGGCATAGCGCACTACAGCCCAGAACTCCTGGACTCAAGCGATCCTCCAGCCTCAGCCTCCCGAGTAGCTGGGACTACAGGCGCGCGCCACCGCGCCCGGCGGTGAGAAGCGGCGCTACAGGGTACTAGAGGCTGAGCCGCGGTGACGTCATCCGGGGCGGGGCGAGGGCGGGGCGAGGGCGGGGCTCTCGTGAGAATAACCACGCCCAGCAAGAGGCGGGCCGGAAGCCAGGCCAGCGTGACAGCCTCCGGGCGGGGTAGCGGCCCGGCCTTACGAGCAAGGGTGGGACGCTACTTTCCTTGTTTCCATCGCGTCTCCCGGTGTTTTGCTCGAACTCTGTTCTATAACAGAGATTGGTCAGTAGGCGCTCAATGCTTGTGGGTGTGGAGTCCGGACGCGTGCCGAGCGCCAAAGGAAACGCAATAACCTGGTTCCTCTGCATTGCCTGCCTTCCTTAGTCTTAGTCCGACAGTTCCTTGATGCACTCATCCATCGGTGGACACTTAACGCCGTTTCCATGCCTTGGCTATTGTGAAGAATGCTGCAACGAACATGGGAGTAAACACACCTCCTCCTTTGGATATATATTCACAAGTGGGATTGCTGGAGCCTATGGTATTTCTAGCTTGAATTTCTTGAAGAACTGCCATACCTGTGTTCCATAGTGGCTGAACCAGCTTACATTCCCATCAACAGTGTACAAGGATTCTGTTTTCTCCACATGCTCACCAGCGTTTATCTAGGTTACTTTTTAACAGTGTAAAAAGCAAGGCCATGTCGGGCTGTATGAGGTTTTGCTTGTTCAAGACATAAACTTAATGGAGGTTAACTTTGAGAAACTAAGCATTAGAAGAGGTACTGCACCAAATGGGATGTCTCAGTCTGTCTAAAAAGCTCCACTCAGTGGGGGCTCAAGACCTTTATAAATTAGGATGTGAAAGGAGGAACAGCATGTGGTCAGAAGGGGACCTGCCCTGTTCTGGGAGGAGGCTCCTCGGCAAGTTTGTCCCGGGCTTTGGCCTCAGCAAGTCAACAGGGGAGCACGTCCCACAAGGCTGAGGCTAGACTCACCCGGACAGCACAGGCTCCAATTGCTGGGCCCCCAGAAAACACCCGAGGAGGAGGCCCAACGTGGCTGAAGAAAAGAAGACGCAGAGGCCACAGACCAACGAATGACAGGGGTGCCCCCTGGGCACTATTGCCAGGTCGAAGAGCCAGCCAGGACCGCTGCTGGGGAACAGGAGAGACACTGGGATGGGGTATTACCTCCACCACCAGCAAGGAGAGCCAGGGCCTCCAGGAGGGCAACAGGACTGGTAGGGGAGGAAAGAGGCCTCCAGGGCCTCAGGGAAGGTGGCTGGGACTAGGGTGGGGGTGGAGAGGGTGGTGGAAAGAGAGAGGCGGAGTCACCAGGAGAGGGAGAGGCGGAGCTTTTAGAGGATGGAGAGGCAGGGCCAGCAAGGTCAGAGTAGAGGACACCACGGGGCGAGGAGGTCAAAACACTTACCAAGATGTGGGTCCCCAGGATCTCGTGGTCCACTCTTGGGCAGCGTCCTCCCACAAAGATCCTCTGTTCCCGCCCTTTGACATACTGTGGATTCTTCCCTGCAGGGGGATCACTTGCTGCTGCAGGCAGGATTTTCATTAAGCTAGATTGTTTGCATTTCGGAGCCATCCCCTTCCCCCTGGGGCCTGACCTGACTCTATGACATTTAATAAACGAACAATGGATTAATGAGAATTAACAGTTTGATATAATAAACGTTTCCTTCTTGGCCGCATCCTGTATGGAGGAAGAGCCTGTAATACGGTTAATACACAATACCTCACTGATCCAGAAACTCATTTCTTGTGGCGGTTTTTAAATACCAGAATAAATCCTAACAGTGGACACATTTACTTATCCAGTGTCATACTGTGAAACCTATAAATATAAGTTAAACGTATGGGGCAATTTTCTTCAGTTTGAATATGTTTTGACTTTCATCTGCGAGTTCGGCTGAAATGTTTTAGCACTTTAGAACTTAGTAGTAGAATTCCGTTAGAGCATAACCGTTTATTACATTGACTCTGATCTGACGAGGAATAAATCACATCACCAAACCAAAACTTCTTACATTAAAATCTGATATGTAACAGACTTTATCTCGATATTATTCTCTCTCATCCCACCAGTGTGGCAAAAGCTTTCTGCTATATTTAATTTATTCGTTCTGAAAGTATTAGAATGCATTAGAATGTTTCGCTTTCATCAGATAACGTTTGAAAGAGTGCTTCCTTTGTTAGGGGACTCCTAGACAGGCTAATGTCACACCCAGCCAGAATAATCAGCAAATTGATTTATTTTTTATTGTGAAATTCAATTCCTAAGGCTAATTATTTGAACAGCGTGGCTTTGGGTAGGAAAACAAATAAATTGTATCCACCTTTCACTGACTGAAGTGAGAGAGAATCAAGATAACATTCTTTCCTTACATCATTCATTCACTCATCCTACAGATAGTTACTGAGCTCCTGCTATGTGCTAGGTCCCCTAAAGAGTTAACAATTAATACTGGGGATAAAGTTTAGTTTTGAGAATAAAAGTGTACACGGAAAAACAATTTACTTGACACCATACAAATAATCTAATATGTAGGTTTTTGGCTGTTCCCCTTGAACTCTGAGGAAAGGGCTTTATAAGAGAGGAATAACTGGAAATGTAGCTAATCTTGTATGGCTGCTGGCCTCGAATCTAACTAATAAAAAAATCCTAAGGCTTACCCTATATGGAGGGAGTGAGGAGGATATCTTCCCCTAGACCTCCTCTAGTTACTATGAATGAGTGGAAGAATACTGAGGCCTTCTGAGGTTCAAAGGGCAACCTACTTTCACTTTTACTCTGGAGGGGGACATTTTCAACATTTGTGTGTATGGTTTAGACAAATTTTCATATTGCTTGTTGAGATTTTATGACTTGATGTTTGAATATATAGTCCCAATGGTGCTTGCGAAGGGGTGCTTTATTAGTACATTGTTATCACTAGTCACATTATTAATAATTAAAAATACGTTGTCTTATACTATGATTTCTGTGTATGACAATTTAAAACTAAAGTGATTCATAGTTTCCTCAGGGGTTGCTTTTAGGGCTAATGAGCCCTGAAAGGAGCCCTATTTGTACAGAGAATACTGAAGGCACAGGCTGCCTATGCCTCTGCCTATTCAAATGAACCCCTTCCTGTACAATGACAGATTTCTAATTCATTTTGTGGCACAGCTCATTTCACAAGAGGGCATGGCCTGGCGTGAAAGTAACAAAGACAGACAAAACCATTGCACATTAATTAACAATATGCTGTTAAAGGAGACAATCTATAGCCACCATGATATATGGATAAACAATTACATATTACAAAAAGGGTGTTTGGTAAATCAGTCATCACAACTACTGTGAAGGGATGAGATTCACCTATTAAAAGACAAGAGATGCTTAGATTGGATTTTTAAAAAGAAAGAAAAAAATCTTGCTATTTCCTGTTTAAGACACACACTTGAAACAAAACAAAGAGAAATATTAAAAATAAATAGAAAAACTGCAAAATAAATACTAACAAAAAAGCAGATATAGCTAATGCCAGACAAATAGAATTCATGCAAAAAGCCTTAAAAGAGCAAGTAACATTTCATATCAATAAAGAGAACAATCGATCAAGAAGATGTATTATTCATGGAAACTTATAGGTTCAAATAATATAAAACAAAAACTATGAGGAATAAAAAGAAATTGATAATTCTACACATTTCCTTGGAATTCAACATATCAAATATGCAGAAATAAGTAAAAATACAGGAGATTTGAATAATGTAGTTAATATACTTGACCTAGAAACTATGTATTAATCTTTCTCACCCTAAATCAGAAAATCACATTTCTCTTGCTTCATCAAACTATTAATTATAAAAGTCTCCCATATATATAGAATCACAATGTACCAGGCAGGCTAGGTCCACCTTGCTCTGGATATTTGTCTCTCCCTCTTCACTCTGTAAGGGGATTTTATGGACCAGGGCTTCCTACCCTCCAGTTTCTGATGAATCTGCCCAACAGCGGAGGACCAAAGGCAGAAAGAGGTTGAGGTCAGGGTCTTTCCCCTATACCCTGACTTGCAGCTCCTGTCACCCTGCCCTCTCACAGAGCTCTCCACATTTAGGGCCTGCAAACTGCCCCTCCTGTCTCCTCTTCAAGCCCAGGCGTGTTGCCATCTCTTGCTTGAACAACACTGACTAATGCCATCATCATTTTGCTCTTCTTGATTCATCAGCTCCCAACCTCAACACTTTTATTTGGGGAGAGAGGCTGTTTCAAAGAGAATCTCAGGTTTTTTCACTCCTAAGTACTTCATATGCCTCTCAACAAAGGGAATTTGTTTGACATAATTACCATTCCATATGATCCTTAATAAAATACATTTTTTTAAATAATAAAATAAAAAATATTTCCTTGAGAACATCTAATATCTATACTATTTTCAAGTTTCCTTAACTATACAAATATGCTACTTACAAAAAAAGAAAAAAAGATTATATGTATAATTAAAACAAATATATACAAATGCTGATTATGATTCATCATTATCAAAACTAATATTGATGCTTGTGTACATTAATATAATAATAATATAAACTAGAAGAGAGATTTATCATCTTATGATAAAATTTTCTTAAAATAGTAAGTCCCTTTGTGCATTCATTCATTCATTCATTAACTCCATCTGTTAATTCTACATCATTAGTCATTAAGGAAATGCAATCAAAACTACAACGAGATACCACTTCACATCTACTAGGATTGCTGTAATTTAAAAAAGTAAACAAAAATGACAAATTTTGGTGAGAATGTAGAAAAAATGGAACACTAGTACATTGCTGGCAGAGTGTAAAATTGTGCAGCTGCTGTGAAAAACAGTTTGGTAGTTCCTGGAAAAGTTAAACCTACAATTACCATGCGGTCCAGCAATTCCACTTCTAGGTATATATTAAAAAGAATGGAAAACCAGGACTCAGTTACTTGTATACCAACGTTTATTGCAGCATTATTCACAGTAGCCAAAAGATAGAACCCCCAAGTGACCATCAACAGAGAATGAGTGAACAAATGTGGTATTATGAAATATTATTCAGCTATAAAAAGGAATGAAGTTCTGATACATGCTACACCACAGATGGACCTTGAAAACATTACCCTGAGTGAAAGAAGCCTGCCATAAAAGGACAATTATTGTATGGTTCCTCTTATATGAAATTTCTAGAAAAGGCAAACACATAGAGACAGAAAGTAGACAGAGGGTGAGGGGAGCAGGGAATGGGGAGTTATTGTTTCACGGATATAGAGTTGCTGTTTGGGATGATGAGCAAGTTTTGGAAATATAATAGTGATAGTTGCACAGCATTGTGAACTTAATCAGTGCTCCTGAACTGTACACTTAAAAATGATTAAAATGGCAAATTTTGTATATTTTACCACAATTTTATGTATATTTATTTAAATGTACAAGATGTATTATACATTTTAAAATCTATTTTATATATTATACATATAATATATATATATATACACACACACACACACACAAATCAATTGGGCATATTTGTGTGGATCTATTTCTGGATTCTCCCTTGTGTTTCACTGAGCTGTGTTTCTATCGCTCCATCAAGATCACACAGTCTTATTACTATAGCTACATCAGCCTTGAAATTTGGTAGACTGATTCCTCCCACTTTTCTTTTTGAAAATTATCCAGCTATTCTAGTTTCTTTGCCTTTCCATATACATTTTATAGAGTCGTCCTGTCTATATCTATAAAAAAATCTTGCTGAGATTTTTATAGGGATTGCATTAAATTGGAGAAAATTGACATCTTTCCCATGTTGAATCTCCCAATCCATGAATATAGTATATTTCCATGTATTTAGATCTTCTTTGATTTCTTAAATCAGTATTTTATAGTGGTTAGCATACATGTCCTGTACATGTTTTGTTACATTTACACCTAAATGTTTCAATTTTTTTGAGTTACTATAAGTATGATTGTGTCTTTAATTTGTGTCTAAGTGTTCATTGCTGGTATATAGAAATATGATGGATTTTGTGTGTTCATCTTGTAATCCTGCAACCTTGCTAAACTCACTCGTTTTTCTTTTCTGTTTTTGGTAGATTTGTTGGGATGTTCTTTTCAGGCAATCATTTCTTACAAATAGGAACAGTTTTATTTCTTCCTTTCCAATCTTTATGCCTTTTATTTCCTTTTCTTGTCTTAATACACTGGCTAGAACTTCCAGCACTATGCTGAATAAAAGCAGTGAGGGTGGACATTTTTGTTTTGTACCTGATTTGACAGGGAGAGCATTCATTCTTTCACCATTAAGTATAATGCAAGTTGTGAGGTTTTATGTAGATTTTTTAACAATGAACGTTGGGAAATATATTCCTATTTTTTTTCCAGAGTTTTATACCATGAGTAGGTGCTGAATTTTATCAAGTAGTTTTCTGCATTGACACATGTGATTGTGTGAATTTTCTTCCGTAGCCCAGTAATATAGTGAATTACATTGAGTTTTCACATATTGAAACAGCCTTGCATCCCTGAAATAAACTCCCATTGGTCATAGTGTATTATTTTTTTTATGTATTGCTTAATTTTATTTCCTAATATTTTGTTTAAAATTTTTGCATTTATATAAATGAGGGATATAGCAGTCTGTAGTGTTTTTTGTACTTATTTGTACTACATTATTTCCTTAATAATTACAGGGTTATTCAAATAATCTATTTCGTATAGGGAGTTGGGGTAGATTGGGCTTTTTGAGAAATTGGTCTTTCATATAAGTCGTCAAATGTATGTATATAGAGTTGTTTGTAACATTCCATTATTATCACTTTGATAACTGCAAGGTCTGCAGTGATAGCTCATGTTTCATTTCTAATATTGGTAATTTGTTCTCTCTCTCTCTCTCTCTCTCTCTCTCTCTCTCTCTCTCTCTCTGTCTCTCTGTCTCTGTCTCTCTTTCTCTCTCTCTCATCAGTCTTGCTAGAGCTTGTTCATTGATCTTTCCAATGAACAAGCTCTTTTTTTAAAAATTTCTCTATTGATTTTCTGTTCTCAATTTCATTGATTTTTGCTCTTATCTTTAATATTTCCTCCTTCTTTTACTCTGGATTTACTTTTCAGCTTCTTTAGATTGGGATTTAGATTATTTATTTATTGATTGATTTTTAATTTATTGGGGTGACAACTGTTAGTAAAATTACATAGATTTCAGGTGTACAATTCTGTATTACATCATCTATAAATCCCATTGTGTGTTCACCACCCAGAGTCAGTTCTTCAGCACCATATATTTGATCCCCCTTACCCTCATCTCCCTCCCCCCACCCCTTTATCCTCTGTTAACCACTAAACTATTGTCTGTGTCTATGAGTTTTGTTTCTCATTTGTTTGTCTTATTCTTTTGTTGTTTTTGGTTTATATACCACATATCAGTGAAATCATATGGTTCTCTGCTTTTTCTGTCTGACTTATTTCGCTTAGCATTATACTCTCAAGATCCATCCATGTTGTCACAAATGTTCCTATATCATCTTTTCTTACCGCTGAATAGTATTCTATTGTGTATATATACCACAACTTCTTTACCCATTCATCTATCGAAGGACATTTTGGTTGTTTCCATGTCTTGGCCACCGTAAACAAAGCTGCAGTGAACATTGGAGCACACGTGTCTTTATGTATAAATGTTTTCAAATTTTTTGGGTAGATACCCAGCATAGGTATTGCTGATAATTCTATTCGTAATTTTTTGAGGAACCTCCACACTGCCTTCCATAACAGCTGCACCAGTCTGCATTCCCACCAACAGTGTATGAGGGTTCCTTTTTCTCCACAGCCTCTCCAACACTTGTTACTATTTGTCTTGTTGAAGATAGCCATTCTGATTGGGGTGAGGTGATATCTCATTGTGGTTTTTATTTGCATTTCTCTGATGATTAGTGATGTTGAGCATTTTTTCATATGTCTATTTGCCATTTGTATGTCCTCTTTGGAGAAATGTCTCTTCAGGTTCTCTGCCCATTTTTCAATTGGGTTGTTTGTTTTTTTGTTGTTGAGCTTCATTTTTGGATATTAGCCCCTTATCGGAGGCACTGTTTGCAAAAATCTTCTCCCATTCAGTTGGCTGCCTCTTTATTTTGTGGATGGTTTCTTTTGCTGTGCAGAAGCTTTTAAGTTTCATATAGTCCCATTTGTTTATTTTAGCATTTACTTCCATTGCCTTTGGAGTCAAATTCATAAAATGCTCTTTGAACCCAAGGTCCATAAGTTTAGTATCTATGTTTTCTTCTATGCAGTTTATTGTGTCAGGTCTTATGCTTAAGTCTTTGATCCATTTTGAATTAATTTTGGTACATGGTGACAGATAGCAGTCCAGTTTCATTCTTTTGCACGTGGCTATCCAATTCTGCCAGCACCATTTATTGAAGAGGCTGTCTTTCCTCCATTGTATGTTTTTAGCTTCTTTGTCAAAAATTATCTGTCCATATTTATGTGGTTTTATTTCTGGGTTCTCAATTATATTCCGTTGGTCTACATGTCTGTTTTTCTGCCAATATCATGCTGTTTTGATTATTGTAGCCCTGTAGTACAAGCTAAAGTCAGGGAGTGTGATACCTCCAGTATTGTTCTTTTTTTCTTAAGATTACTGTGGCTTTTCAGGGTCTTTTGTGGTTCTAAATAAATCTGATGATTTTTTGTTCTATTTCTTTAAAAAATGCCATTGGGATTTTGATGGGGATTGCATTAAATCTGTATATTGCTTTGGGTAACATGGCCATTTTAACTCTGTTGATTCTTCCAATCCATGAGCACGGAATGTCTTTCCATTTCTTTGTGTCTTCTTCAATTTCTTTCAAAAATGTCTTATAGTTTTCAGCATATAGGACCTTCCATCCTTGGTTAAGTTTATTCCTAGGTATTTTATTCTTTTTGCTGCAATTGTAAGAGGATTTTTTTTTTTTTTTGTATTTCTTTTTCTGAGATTTCATTGTTACTATACAGGAATGCAATGGACATTTTTTTTTTTTTACTGTTTTCTCATTTATTCTCTGAACCCAACAATATTTCAGAAACACTATGTCATGTCCAATATACTTCACATTAACTTTTTTTAAAATTAAATTTATTGGGGTGACAATTGTTTGTAAATTTACATAGATTTCAGGTGTACAATTCTGTATTACATCATCTATAAATCCCATTGTGTGTTCACCACCCAGAGTCAGTTCTCCTTCCATCACCATATATTTGATCCCCCTTACCCTCATCACCCACCCCCCACCCCCTTACCCTCTGGTAACCACTAAATTATTGTCTGTGTCTATGAGTTTTTCTTTCTCATTTGTTTGTCTTGTTCTTTTGTTGTTTTTGGTTTATATACCACATATCAGTGAAATCACAACCAAAATGTCCTTCGATAGATGAATGGATAAAGAAGTTGTGGTATACATACACAATGGAATACTATTCGGCGTTAAGGAAAGATGATATAGGAGCATTTGTGACAACATGGATGGATCTTGAGAGTATAATGCTGAGTGAAATAAGTCAGACAGAAAAATGCAATGGACTTTTGTACGTTGATTTTGTAGCCGGCAACTTTACTGTATTTGTTAATTGTTTCTAATAGCTTTTTGGTGGCGTCTTTAGGGTTTTCTATATATAGCATCCTGTCATCTGCAAAGAGTGATAATTTAACTTCTTCATTCCCAATTTGGATGCCTTTTATTTCTTTCTCTTGCCTGATAGCTCTGGCGAGGACTTCCAACACTATGTTGAAAAGCAGAGGTGATAGGCGACAGCCCTGTCGTGTTCCTGAACGTAGAGCAAAGGGCTTCAGTTTTTCACCATTAATTATGAGATTAGCTGAGGGCTTGTCATATATGGCCTTTATTATTTTCAGGTATTTTCCTTCTATACCTATTTAATTAAGTGTTTTAACCATAATTGGATGTTGTATCTTGTCAAATGCTTTTTCTGCATCAATTGATATAATCATATGATTTTTGTCCTTTATTTTGTTTATGTGATGTATCACATTGATGGATTTGCGGATGTTGAACCATCCTTGTGCCCTGGGGATGAACCCCACTTGGTCGTGATGAATAATCTTTTTAATGCATTGTTGTATTCGATTTGCTAGAATTTTATTTAAGATTTTTGCATCTGTATTCATCAGAGATATTGGTCTGTAGTTTTCCTTTTTTTGTGTTGTCCTTACCAGGTTTTGGTATCAGGGTAATGTTGGCCTCATAAAATGAGTTAGGGAGTACTGTTCAATTTCTTGGAAAAGTTTGAGCAGGATTGGTATTAGATCCTCTTTGAAGGTTTGGTAGAATTCACTAGTGAAGCCATCTGGTCCAGGACTTTTGCTTTTGGGAAGGTTTTGGATGACTGATTCAATTTCGTTACTGGTGATCGGCCTGTTAAGATTTTCCAGTTCTTCATGGTTCAGCCTTGGAAGGCTATATGTTTCTAAGAACTTGTCCATTTCTTCTAGGTTACTGAATTTCGTGGCATATAGTCCTTCATAGTATTCTTCTTGCATGATCCTTTGTATTTCTGTGGTGTCCATGATAACTTACTCTTTTCATTTCTGATTTTGTTAATTAGTGTCTTCTCTCTTCTTATCTTAGTGAGTCTAGCCAAGGGTTTGTCAATTTTGTTAATCTTTTCAAAGAACCAGCTCTTCGTCACATTAATTTTTTCTATTGTCTTTTTGTTCTCTATTTCATTTAGTTCTGCTCTGATTTTTGTTATTTCCTTTCTTCTGCTGACCTTGGGTTTCGCTTGTTCTTCTTTTTCTAGTTCTTTAAGGTGTAACATGAGGTTATTTATTTGGGATTGTTCTTGTTTCTTGAGATAGGCCTGTAATGATATAAATTTCCCTCTTAAAACTGCTTTCGCTGCATCCCAAAAATTTTGGTAGGATGTATTTTCATTGTCATTTGTTTCTATGTATCTTTTGATCTCTCCTCTAATTTCTTCTTTGACCCAGTCATTCTATAAAAGTATGTTGTTTAATCTCCATGTATTTGTGTTTTTTCCTGCTTTCTTTTTGCAGTTGATATCCAATTTCAAAGCCTTGTGATCAGAGAATATGCTTGGTATGATTTCGATCTTCTTAAATTTGCTGAGGCTGATTTTATGCCCCAATATATGGTCTATTCTTGAGAATGTTCCATGTACACTCGAAAAGAATGTATAGTCTGATGTTTTAGGATGAAGTGCTCTATATATGTCAATTATGTCCATTTCATCTAATGTGTCATTTACGGCTGCTATTTCGTTATTTATCTCCTGTTTGGATGATCTATCCATAGCTGTCAATAATGTATTTAAGTCCCCTAGTATAATTGTGTTTTGGTCGATTTCTCCCTTTAGTTCTGTTAGTAGTTGCTTGGTATATTTCGGTGCTCCCTGATTGGGGGCATAAATATTGAAGACTGTTATGTCTTCTTGTTGTATAGTCCCCTTTACCATTATGAAATGTATCCATAAGTATTATCGATTGCTGTGCACAGACTTATTTTCAAGGCCCGATACTTAAGACACACCACCACAAGCCAGGATGAAGGGGTTAAAGAGTTTTATTACAAAGTGAAAGTAAGTAAGACAAAACAGAGATTAGGGGAATATATTATCATACCACTAACAAGCAAGGAGGCAATTCATCATACCACCAGGGCCCGGTCAATTAGAGTCGTAGAAACAGCAACGGCCTTTCATCAGCAGGGCAAAATCCCAATCAAGTAAAGTTATCAGCATGGGCGAAACATCATGCGCAGAAACAGCACCGGTAAAATATCAACACGGGCAAAACATCATGTGCAGAAACAGCACCGGCCCTTTATCAGCACGAGCGAAACACCTTACAGAAGCCCAGGTGGCTGGGGAACAACTGTTGCTGCTGCTCCTCGGCTTTCTGGGGTTTTTTAGGACTTCACTACAACAGCGGCAAGGAGCCAATAAACATACGTGTTAACAACACAAGAAACTGGTCTCGGATCTGGCTAGGAGCCGGGGCCAGTCCTTGGTGTGAGATTAGATGTATCAGAGCTCAGCCCACCTGTACCAAGGCGAAGGCCAGGCTCCACATCCTGTAAATATTTTCTTGGTCCTTGGGAGGGTAGCCAATCCTTCCAAGGCCAAGCACGTACCCCAGCCACTGTGAGAGTTTACGTCCCCAAATGTTCCCAGGCAGACCTTCATATATTCTATTCCTTACAAATGTCCATCTTTGTCTCTTGTTATCTTTTTCACCCTGAAGTCTGTTTCATCTGATATCATTATGGCTACACCTGATTTTCTCTGGGTACCATTTGCTTGGAGTGTCAATTTCCACCTTTTCACTTTGAGTCTATGCTTGTCCTTGTAGCTGAGATGTGTCTCTTGGAGACAGCATATGGTTGGGTTTAGTTTTTTGATCCAATCTGCTACTCTGTGCCTTTCTATTGGTGAGTTCAGTCCATTTACATTTAGGGTGATTATTGATGTGTGAGGATTTCCTGTCATTCTATCTTTAGTTTTCTGGTAAGGCTGTGTCTCCATTGTTTCTTTGCCTTTTTGTTGTTGTCTATTATTTCTGTGTGGTGGTATTCTATGATCTTTCCCTCTGTTTCTTTGTTTTATTACAGTATATATTTCAGTTCTGGATTTCTTTTTGATTGGTTACCCTTAAGTTTATGTAAAAGAAAGTTTGATATTTAGAGTATTCCATTTTCTTCAGCACGCCTACTTTCTCCATTCCCATATTCCGGTTCAGGCCTTTTACTCTCCCCCTTTTTATGTTTCGGTTGCCACAAATTGTCCCTGTTGATGGTGGTATTTCTTGTAGTGCAGGTCGTGTATTAGAAAATTCCCTCAGCTTCTGTATGTCTGGAAAGGTCTTGATTCCTCCTTCATATCTAAAGGATATCTTTGCTGGATATGTTATTCTTGGCTCATAATTTCTCTCTTTCAATAGTTTGAATATTTGGTTCCACTCCCTTCTGGCTTGTAGAGTTTCTGCTGAAAAATCTGATGATAATCTAATGGGCTTCCCTTTTCAGGTTACCGTCTTCTTTTCCCTGGCTGCCTTGAGGATTCTTTCTTTGTCTTTGATTTTAGACAGCTTCAATACAATGTGCCTTGGAGAAGGCCTGTTGGGATTGAGGTAATTAGGTGTTCTATTTGCTTCTTGGATTCGAGGATCCAGTTCTGTCCTCAAGTTTGGAAAGTTCTCATCAACAATTTGTTTGAGTATATTCTCTGTTCCCTTCTCTCTTTCTTCTCCTTCTGGTATGCCCATTATCCGTATATTGCTCTTTCTAATGGAGTCAGAAAGTTCTTGTAGAGTCTTTTCATTTCTTTTAAGTCTCAAGTCTCTTTCTTCTTCCATCTGTGTAATTTTCAGGTTTCTATCTTCGATGTCACTGATTCTTTCCTCCATCTGGTCAACTCTACTACCTAAGCTGGTTATTTCATTCTTGATTTCTTCTATTGAGTTCTTAATCTCCAGAAATTCTATTTGGTTATTTTTAAAAATTTCAATCTCTTTTGTAAAATGCTCATGTTGTTCTTTGATTTTGTTTCTGAGTTCATTAAACTGCTTTTCTGTGTTTTCTTGCATCTCATTTAGTTTTTTCAGAACTGCAATCTTGAATTCTCTGTCATTTAAGTCACATATTTCCATATCTTTAAGTTCCTTTTCTGGAGACTTTTCACTTTCTTTCTGAGCTGTCTTGTTGCCTTGGTTATTCATGGCAATTACTGATTTATTATTTCTCTTCCTAGACATCTACAGGAGTGGCTTCTGCAACAGGTTGATAGGAAGAGGTCTTTCTTTTGTTTTCCAGTACTTGTTGGTAGAATGTTTTGTTTTCTCTCCGACTGCAGCCTTTTTTCTCTCTCTCTCTCACACGGTAGAGCTATGTTTTTTCTGCACTATTCCAGCTTCTCAAACAATGGGGGGATTCACTGGGAGATGGGCTTCTCCTCTGTTAATAGTTCTCCTGGGTCACAGGGCGCAGTGTCTGTGTGGATATGCAGAGAGCTTTTGAAGTTCCAAAGCTCTTTCTGCACCAGATTCAGAGCCCGTATGTTTCAGCAGTTCTGTTTACTCCTGCAGGAATCCTCCCAGATAGGTGGGGCCAGAGGCGGGATGAGTTGTGAGAGGTGGCCCAGAGCAATGGCGGTGACCACCACCACAGCCGGTCCTGCTTCCACAGCTCCCTCCCCTTTGCCGGAACTAGTTGGGCTGCGAATCTGTGTCTGCGTCCACAGTTCTCAGAACAGCAAATATTCTGTTCTTTTGATCTGACACCGCTACTGTTCTGCTTCTAGCACCGGGCAGGTGGGGGCGGGGCGAGCTCTGGGAGGTTAGGGAGGGGGCAGCTAGTCTCAGTGCCTAAGGCTTCCGTTCTCTGCTCGGCAGTGAGGGCTTAAACCACCGTTTTCAGCCTTCTTCCCTCAGTCTTTGCTCCGAGGTCTCTGCCGTGAGCGTTGGGGTCAGCCGTGTTATATGCTGTCTCCTCAGCCCTGTGGGCCGTAAGCGGAGCCCTAACAGTCCAAGTTCTTCCCTCTCCCGCAGCTGCGGTAGTTCCGGGATGCAGCGAGCTCCGAGCACTGAGCCAGGTCTGTGTCCTGCCCCTGTGAGGCTCCGTCTCCGCACTTCTCCCTTCCCTCCTCCGCACTTGAGCAATTCGCCCTCCTTTAGGTGAATTCAGTAGTGGGCCTCTTCGTCTTGCCTGTCTGCTGTGCAGGGAGTCCTTTGTGGAGTTATTGTTGTTCGATTAGTTGTAAATTCCAGGGGAGCTTTACAGAGACTCACCTCAAGCCACCATTTTGAACTTGTGGGATTTAGATTATTGATTCGCAGCTTTGCCTTTATACTAATGTATTCATTCCGTGTTATGAATTTTGCTCTCCGCACTGCTTTAGCTGTTCCTGAACATTTTTATAGGTTGTATTTTCATTTTTCATTCATTTGAACATGTTTTTCTTTCCTTGAGTATTACTCTTTGACCCGTGGATTATTCAGAAATTTGTTGTTTAGTTTCCAACTTTTTGTGGATTTTCCTGTTAGTTCTCATTTGATTCCATTGTGGTTGGGGTACATACTCTGTACGCTACTCTATTTGGAGGTTTGTTCTTTAAAATTTGTTGAGATTTGTTTTATGGCCCAGGATGTGGTCTATTTTAGAATATGTTCCATGGGCACTTGATAAGAATGTGCATTCTGTGTTGTTAGATGAAATATTCTGTAGGTGTTGATTAGATCCTTTTGGTTGATGCTGTTGTTGAGTTTTTCTATATCCTTGATGATTTTCTGTCTTGCTTGTTCTATCAGTTATTGAAAGAGAGATACTGAAGTCTCCATAACTAATTGTGGATTTCGATTTATCTAATTCTTCTTTCAGTTCTATCAGTTTTTGCTTCACATATTTATGTTGTTTTGTTACTTTCTGTTTATATTATAACTGCCTTGAATATTTTCTCTACATACATTTAGAAGCACATCAGATAGTGTTATAAATTTTTGCTGCAATTATCAAACATAATTTAGAAAACTCAAGAAGACAAGGAAAATCTATTTTATTTACTTGTATCTTTGCTTACCATGTTCTTCCTTCCTGATGTTTTAAGATTCCTGTTTTAAAAAATTCTTTCCTTTCTGTTTAAAGAACTTCTAACTTTTTGGCCATTTTTTAAGGATAGGTCTGCTAGTGAAATTCTCTTAGTTTTTCTTCATCTGAGATTTCCTTGATCTTCCCTTCATTTTCAAAGGATATTTTCTCTGGACATAGGATTCTGGGTTGACAGTTCTTTCTTTCAGCACTTAAAAAATGCTATGCAACTTCCTTCTGGCCTCTATGGTTTCTGATAAGATATCGATTGTCATTTAAATGTGTTTTTCCCCCTCTTGTAGGTAAGGTGCTGTTGTTCTCTGGTTACAGTCAAGATTTTTGTCTTTAGTTTTTGGAAGTTTGACTGTGATGTGTCTTGATTTATTCTATTTGGATGTTTGTTAGGCTTCCTGAACCTGTAGTCCCACAGGTCTCTGAGGTTCTTCTCAATTATTATTATTATTTTTTTACTCCACTTGCTCTCTGTTGCTCAGATTGGGTGATTTCTATTGTCATACCTTCCAGTCCACTAATTCTTTCTGCTGTCCTTTTCATTCTGTTGTTGAGCCCATCCATTGTGCCTGTCCTTTCAGTCATTATATTTTTTTAGTTCTAAAATTTTCATTTGGTTCTTCTATATATTTTCTATATCTTTGCTGAGACTTTCAACTGTTTCAAGCATGTTCATTGCTCATTGAAGCATTTTTATGATGGTTACTTTAACAGCAGCCTCCTGAAGCATACTTTAGCAAAAAGAAAGGTAATTTTGTATAAAGATACAGGATGTCTCATGAAATTTAAAGGTTGGTATGCAGACCTGGGGAAAGGCCTAGAACCATAAAATGGAATCTGGGGAATAATCTGGTTCATCTCTGCTCCTTTTGGTACATCTGAGTTTTTCCCCCCTCTCTCCCTAAAGACTAACTTCTGTCTGCCACCCAGTTCTCAAAGCAGAATATGATTGTGACATAGTCCCTAGTTTGTTGGACATGGATCCATCAGGAAGAGACAGACCCATGTAATCTTTCTTCAAATCTGATTTTAAATTCTCAGGAATAGGAATCCAATTAGCCAGCTGGGATAATGAATGTACCTGGTATGGACAGAGATGTATGTGTTCAGGGGTCACATGGAAAAAACAGGATTACCAGGAATCTACTCCTATATTCCTGTGGATGGGGGGGAGGGCATTTCCAAAGACATCCTAAAGACACCCTAAAAGTGTCATATACATTGGGTAACTTGCTCTACTCTTTAGAATCTTTGACTGTGAAAAATGCATCCATATCAAAATTGTTACAAAGCTACAGGTTAAACTTCTTGTATAACTAAAGTTATTACTGTTGTAAGCACGTTGAATTCATGACTTATGTTTCTTGTAATTTAAAAAGATATAATAAACAGCAGAAAGATCCATTTTTTTGTATTTGGAAATGAAGTCCAATATTAGAAGCTGCTGAAAGGCTCTACAACTTTCCCTTTCCAGCATTAATCCAGTTAATTTGGGAAGCTGGCATACAGGGTAACCAACCTTCCTATAGTAAAGAGAGCACAGGAACTGTTGCCCTACTTTGCAAGAGAGGATCGCAACCATTGACCCCAGTTCATGAAACTGTACTGTTACTCTTGAAGCCAGTCTTTAGATCAGCAGGATTATGTTATCTGACTCTTATTTGTAGAAGTATAATCCAGTAGGTGTCTTCCTAAGCCTATTGGAAAATAAATCTTTTTTACTTGAAATGGAAACACACATAAATTTTGCCCAACTAAGCTGTTGTTCAATTCATTGTAGTGTAACATTTACCTAGGGTTTTACAACCATTTTCACACCCATAAGTATTGGTGACTGCTCAAAACTGTAGGAGCTACGACAATTATATACTGATGGTCCAAAAGTACTGAACAGCAAAAACTGTTCCACTGTTTGTTCTTGATACACATAACGTGTGTACATAAAGCAAAATTTAAAAAATTTTATGGAGGAGGAAATCGCATATGAATCTACCTGGTTATGCTTTTCTAAGGAATTTTTCCTTTCCAACCCAAAACTGGGTTTTGGATTAGATTAGAGTATCTATTTATAACATTGTGAAACTCTACTTATAGATACAATCCTTTCATTTTTTCCTTTTCTTCCTTCCATTTTTCCTTCCTCCTTACCTCCCCCTTCCCTCCATCTAGCCCACCTTCCCTCCCTTCTTTCCTTTTTTTTCTTCTATCTTCCTTCTTTCCCACTCTTTTTAAAAAATTTTTAATTTATTTTTTAAGTGTGTTTTTCCAGGACCCATCAGCTCCAAGTCAAGTAGTTGTTTCAATATAGTTGTGGAGGGTGCAACTCACAGTGGCCCATGTGAGGATCGAACTGACAACCTTGTTGTTAAGAGCACCGCTCTATCCAACTGAGCTAACCCGCTGCCCCTCCCCACCTCATTTTAATATTCATTTATTTTCTCTCTTTGAAGCAGATCTGTGTGGCATTAAAAGTTATTTTATTTATTTGTTTTTTAATCTATAAACAGTTGTAAATTTACTGGCTTACCAACTTTTTCTTGAGATTTGGAAGATTAATTATTTTCCTCTGAATTCTGTAACATGGAAAGTTCTTCCACCTTGCTTTTACCATTAACCTAGCCATTAGAAGGATCCCCTTGAGAAGCTGTATCTCTAAAGAGCAAGTCAGGAAGTAAGGTAGACGAAAGGCAGAATACTATGACGGAGGCAAAAAGTAACAGAGAGCTAGCAGAGAGATCTATTTGTTTAGTACCATTGTGACTCGTTCACCAATTAGAGGTCAATGTTTTGCTTATATGCCATTCCCTTCATATAGCTCTAACAATAGGGGGAAACAAAAATAGAACCAAGACAAGACAAAATCTAAAAATTAGGAGATTTAAAGCTGGAGCTACTACAAAGACAGGACAAAGATTTAGCCTTGTCCTTTGAATGTCTTCATAAAGAGCACACCGTCTGCATCAACACACAGTATACAGCATGTTACCTACCTATAAACTATGTTATTGCATGATAACAGCACATCTGAGTAACTCATTAGCATAGGGCCCAACAATTGTTACTGGAAACACACACTGTTGTTTTATTGCTTAATTATAAGTTTTGGAATATTCAGCCAATTAAGTAGTCTGAATGACTTAGCCTCTCTGCTCTTAAAACAAACAAACAAACAAACAAAACCACACACACACAAAAGCTTTTTCAGAGCACCAATACTGTAAATTCTTTGTTAATTTGCCAAAGTAATAATCTTGCTTCAGCTTAAAAATACTCTTTTGGTATTGAAAACCAAATTTCTGAGATTGTATGCCTCTTCTTAACAGAGGATGTTATGCATATCTCCAGGATATGAACTATTTCTCACTCCAACAATTTTAGTGATTCATGTAGTTGATGTAAAAACAATACATTCATAAACTTCCATGAGAAGGAACATAATTTTAATAGATTGGTAATGATGATGATTCTAGAATTCTTGTCTGACTCCACGTTCAAATGACTATCAAGTGGGAAAATTATTAACAATCACATGTCCAATTTGTATGATGTTGGTAGAAGATTTTTTTTTGCATTCTTTAAGTTAAAATGCACCATTTTAACTTAAAGTTAACTTAAAGTTAACTTAAAGTGAAGTTAAAATGTGCCATTCAGGGTTCTTACTTATACAACCAATAGAAACTGACCCTGGTGAACTTGAGCAGAAAAGCTTTTTTTTTTTTTTTTTTTTTTTTTGTAAGTGTATCATGAGGCCCACAGAATTGTCAGGAAGGCTGTAGAAATGGGAGAAAAAGCACTGCTAGGGCTATGCCAAAGAACAGTTGGCTTTAGAACATACTGCTGGTGCTTTCACTATGCTACTGATGCCAATAGCACTTCTGCCACTGGATAGCTGCCATCAGGCTGCTGGACTCAGTCACTCTGGACAATTATCCCAGCAACTCTAAAATTTTGACTCTCAAAGTTCAAAGCCTGGACTAGGACATTGATTAGTTAATGCATTGAGCCCAGTTCACTTACCCAAATCCAAGCTACCAAGGAGATAGAAAAAGGAATTTCTGTTTGCCCACTTCATTTTTTCTTCTACCTTATTTGGGATCAAATGAAATAGGAGGGGTGTTTTCACACTGGGCAGCCAAATGGCAAGGATTCATGGACAAGTTTTGCTCTAGAACTCATAAGTTTGATCATCCCATGGTTGTCAGGTATTCTGCCTTACTTTCTCTTCATTTAATGGCACAGACTAGTTGAAAGTGGTTCTATTAATAATTCAATAAATTTAGCTATAATTATAGTATACTTTCACAACATTTTTTGCAAGAATCTCAAAAATATTTATGCCTTTGTCTGACGGATTTAATGTCTTGGTACGTTATAGCAGTGATCAAAGTATTATTGCACTGTACTACGCAAAACTTGTGTGGGGGGTATGTATCTTGGGGATGAGGGATAACAAAATAGAGGAGTTAGAATTCATAGAATTTTTAACATGAAGGGAAGTTAAACAATTACTTCAGTCGTTCTCAATCTTAGCTACACATTATGATCATTCAGGGAGCTTTAAAAGCAATACTGGTGAGTCAACCTTCTACCCCAGATATTTTGGCTTAATTGATTTGAAGTGGGGCCGAAACATTTATGTGATTTAAAAAAGTCCAGGTCGGCCGGATGGCTCAGTTGGTTAGAGCAAGCGCTTTTAACAACAAGGTTGCTGGTTCGACTCCCACATGGGATGGTGGGCTGCGCCCCTACAATTAGATTGAAAACAGCGACTGGACTTGGAGCTGAGCTGCGCCCTCCACAACTAAGATTAAAGGACAACAACTTGACTTGGAGCTAATGGGATGGGTCCTGGGAAAAATACACTGTTCCCCAATCATAAAGTCTTAGAAATACACACTGTTCCTCTTCCCCAATAAAATCTTAAAAAGAAAAAAAAAGGTCCAGGTGATTTTAATGTGCAGCCATTGTGGTACAATAGAGAAAATAAAACACCAGATTTGGATCAAAAAAAAAATCTTAATTTGAATCACTCTTATGCCATGTATTAACCTTAGGAAAATTCCTTACAATTTCAGTGCCTCAGCTCCTTCAACTGTAAAGGGCAATAACATATTCTGCCCTAAACAATTAAGAGAGATTTCCCTATAGCAGAAATATAGAAATTCACAATTAATGAGGATGAATAACTTACCCAAGTTAAACCTAAGTCAAGAAGTGTTGATGCCCCCAGGTTGGTTGCATGCATATATATATATATATATATATATATATATATATATATATATATATATATATATATACACACACACACACACACATATATATACATATATATATACATATATATACATACACATATATATGCTTATTTATAAGCATATATATATACATATGTGTGTGTGTGTCTTCTTGTGGTATTTCTTTCTTTGTCATTATAAAATGTCCATCTTTGTCTCATTATGTTTTTCATCTTCAAATCTGTTTTCTCTGCTATAAGTACAGATACACCTGCTTTTCTCTGGATGCCATTTGCTTGGAGTACCATTTTCTACCACTTCACTTTGAGTCTCTGTCCTTCAACAGAGATGTGTCTCCTGAAGGCAGCATATGGTTGGGTTTTGCTTTTTGGATCCATCCCTCTAACTCTGTGCCTTTTAGTCAGTGAATTCAGTCCATTTATATTTAGGGTGATTACTGATATATAAGGATTTCCTATGGCCATTTTATTTGTTTTTCTGGTTGCTCTGTGTCTCCATTGTTTCTTTACCTTTGTGTTTCTGTCTGCTATTTTAGTTTGGTGGTATTCTATGATTTTCCCCCCTCCATTTCCTCCTCTTTTTTTTAATTCTATGTCTCAGTTCTAGATTTTCATCTTGTGGTAACCATTATGTCTACGGAAAAAAAAAGTTGCATATGCACAATTGTTCTTTTTCTTCTGACTGCATCTTATCGTCATTCAGTCCTTTTCCCTGTCCCCTTTTTGTTGTCACAAATTATCCCTGTTTATGCTGTGTGTTCATTTCCAAATTGCAGTACCTATTGCCTTTTTCTTTTTTTTAATATATGCTTTTACTCTTCTAATCTTTATGTTTTATTTAAGTGTTTAACACTCTCTTCTGAATGAGAGGTGTAATTTCTGGCTTCTGTCTGTCTGTCACCTTACTCACAGTTTTGTATCCTTTTCCCTTATTTCTTTTCAGGTAGAAGAGCTCCTTTCAGCATTCCTTGTAATGCAGGTCTTGTGGTGATAAATTCCCTCAGCTTTTGTTTGTTTGGAAAAGCCTTTATTTCTCCATCATATCTAAAGGATAACGTTGCTGGATATATTATTTTTGGCTGGTGATTGTTCTCTTTCAATATTTTGAATATTTGATTCCCCTCTCTCCTAGCTTGTATGGTTTCTGATGAAAAATCTGATGATAATCTACTGGGATTTTCTTTATAGGTTACCATCTTCTTTTGTCTGGCTGCCTTGATAATTCTTTCTTTGTCATTAACTTTTGAGAGCTTAAATATAGTGTGCCAGTCTCATTTTGCATTGAGATAATTAGGTGTTCTTGGATTCGATAGTCTAGCTCTTTTCATAGGTTTGGGAAGTTCTCATTGATTACTTGCTTAAATAGGCTCTCTGTTCCCTCTCTTCTCTTTCTGGTATACACATTATTCTTAAATTGTTCTTTCTAATGGTGTCAGGTAGTTCTCATAGAGTTCTTTCTCCCCTACCCTTCTCTTTCTCGCTCTCTCAATTCGCTCTTCTTCCATCTGAGTTATTTCTAGATTTTGATCTTCAATGTCACTAATTCTTACCTCCATCTGGTCTGCTCTATCCCCTAAGCTCTCTAATTCATTCTTCATCTCTTTTATTAGTTCTTCAGCCCCAGAATTTCTGTTTGGTTCTTTTTGTAGTTTCAATCTTTGATGGAGTACTCCTTTTCTTCATTGATTTTATTTCTAAGCTCATTGAACTGCTTTTCTGAGTTTTCTTGTATCTTGTTGAGTTTTTCAGAACTGCGGCCTTGAATTCTGTCATTTAAACCACAGTCTTCCGTGTATGTAAGTTTATTTTCTGGAAATTTTTCATTGTCTTTCTGAATGACCTTGTTACCTTGGTTATGCATTGTGCTTGATGGATTGTTTCTCTGCCTGGGCATTGAGAGAGTGAAGTGGTTTTTTTTGTTTGTTTTTCTAAGTACTGTCTTTTTTTGAAACTGTTTAGCCGCATGATGAGTAGAGGTCTTTGTTTTGTTTTCCAATAGGTGGCGCTACAGCTCAAGTTTTTGTTTTCTCTTTGCATTGTTGGGACTTCAGGGATCTCTGAGGGACGGTGTCACCTCAGCCAGGCATGGAAAATGCTCCATATTCGCTGAGGAGTTGGGTGTCCTCTTTATGGCCTGGTCACCTCTGTCTCAGGGCACCACCTCCGTGGTGGGATGTGGCCGGCTATAGGTCTCCTGGCCTGTGTGATGCTAGTATCACTTTCTTGGAGCCAGGAGGGGCCAGCTATGCTGCTCTGTCTCAGCTGTTTTACCCGGCCCTACGGTGATGGGTGGGCAGGGGAGGAGGTTCAAGTGTCTGTGGCTCTGTTCCTTCCAGTGGGTTCAACCACATGAGTGAGTTTAGACCACTTAGGCTGGAAAGTTGCTTCTCCCTTTTCATGATCTGCTCAGTGAAGATTGTGATGCCCGCGGGCCACAGGATGGGGCGGGGGAGGGGCGGAGGTTCCCAGAGTGGTGATGGGGCTCAGCCTCCACGTGTACTGGCCACTTAGGTGGGATTGCTGCTTCTGTCCCGCTGCTCTGCCAAGTGGGGGTCGCGTCCTGACCCTTCACTGCTATGGCGTGGACTGGGGCTGTGGAAGCGTCTGCTGTTTCCGTCTCTGTCCTCCCCTCCCGTCCCATCTTCCCTACTCACTCACATACGCCCACCTTCAGATGTCTCAAGGTGGAGATCTCACAGATGTGTTTGTGCATTGAGCAGGGAATTTTTTTGTTGAATTATAGCTGTGGAACTTGTAACTTCAAGGGGAAAGACCCGGAGGTCTTCTCACACTGCCATGTTGCTTCACTTACCCTTTTTTACTATTATTAGTTTCACACTTACTTTTTTTTTTTTAACTACCATGATTATATAAACAAAGTAAAAAAATTTCACTGCCTGTGTTTATGTTTTGGCCATTATGTTTTATTACTACTTAAAATAATTTTATCTATAATTTATTATATAACGAGCCACTCTAGATATCCAATACTCTAAGACATGCCACTGTATGAAAAGCTTGTCAATTAACCTATTAGTTAACCCCCCCAGATAAACATAATATGTGCCTTTTCTTTTTTTATTTTATTTGTGGCATTCATTCATTCATTCAAATAATGACTGAGCTCCTGATACTCCATGCTGTCTTCTAGTCAGTGGGGACATTGTGTTGACAAGACAAAGTCTCTGCCTCCATGAGTCTTGCATTCTGGTGGAGTGAAAATGGAAGATGGCTTTCAAAAATAACTTATTAGCCTTAGCATAGCATCAATGCCAGGGACATGCTTAGTGCTTCAAGTTGCTTCTGTTTTTACTTTTCAATGGCTTCCATTGAAAAATAAATCCCAGCCTAGCAGACTTGGAAAAACTGGAATCTGCCCTGAGAAAACTATTATGTTGGAATGAAACAAAATACAATACTCACCTCTACCTGCCATATATTAAAAGATTCCCTCCTCAAATATAACAATAATTACTATGGCACTTTATAATTATAAAGCATTTTAAGAAATACTGTAATTGAGCTTTAAAGCAACTATGTTAGGTAGTCAGGGAGATAGCATAATTTGAGGGTTAAGAGAATGAGCTGTAGATTTATTATTTAATCTCAGATCTTCAAAAGATTACTTAACCTCCCTGACCCCCAGTTTCCTCATCTGTGAAATATTAACACTCAAAGCTACTTCATATGTGTGGATTAAAATAAAAATTTTAAAGCATTTAGTGCAGTGTTTGCTACAGCAAACAATCCATCAATGGTGAAGTTCTTCATTTGTGATGATAACCATTCTTCATCAGATTTTGCAGATAAAGAAAATGAAGCTACAAGGTTGAGACTTAAGGATTCACAGCTATAAAATGGAGGGGCAGCACTCTGAACTCCAATCTTCTGAGTCCAAATCCTTCTTTCAGGATGTAATTCACACAAAACACTTATACTGTATGTGGTCTATATAGACACCCAAGAAACGATGTTCAACACCAGGACAGTTCCAGTTCCATCAGGCATTTTCTCTCTGTTCCTGTGAGGCAGGAAACACCCCCAAGCCCCAGACAGGGCAATGGAGGGCGGCCAGGCCCCTCGCCACCAGTCACTCGTGCTGCTGGACCCTGTGACATGGTGAGATGTGGCTTAGCCCCCACCTCCTCCGGGAAGTCTGCTGACACGGCTGCAGCTCTAGGAGACTTCCCACTATGGCCTCATTTTTCTAATTACCAGTTTTCCTAATTTTCCCCTCTTCCATATCTCCTCAGCCCTGCACAGACTCTGCACATTTCATAGTACATAAGGCCTCTTGCTTCTGGAAGGCACTATGACAAGGTGGTTATGAGCCTGGCACCTGGAGCCAGGTTGTTTGGGTTGGAATGCTGGCTCCACATCTTGCCAACTGTGTGAATTTGGGCAACTTGCTTCACTCTTCTGAGCCTAAATTGCCTTATTTTATCTCATGAATTACTGTGATAATTGAGTAAGGTAATACAGGTAAAGGCCAGGTACCCAATAAACACCAGCAGATGAGGAAACTGAGGCTCAGAAAGAAAAGGAGCTTACTGGGTACTTGTCTTATACTGAACTCCAGACATACCCCAGCAGAGAGGCAGGCACTTCTGTCTCCATTTGGCAGGTGAGGGAACTGAGGCTCAGTTTACACGTCTGTAGGACTGTGAAGAATTGGAGTTGGGGGGCTGCCCTCCAGTGTCTGACACAAAGCCCAGAGTTCCTCTTTGCCTGCTCTGTGACAGGAGGGTAAATAGATGTGGGGTTTGGGGGCTCCTAGGCACAGACTTTATAACCCAGAAATAAACATTCTCACTTTTCTCTCTGCTTTGTCCCAAACCCCAGGAGACTTTCAAGAAGATAGGGTATTAGAAAGTGGGGTTGTCATTTGGGAAACCCTCGGAGTCTCCGTTAACAGGCAGCCCTTTGGTGTTAGATGATCGTGCAGAAGAGAGTGGGACTGAGCAGCAGGGGTCGCTATGACGCCGGAGGAGAGCTGTGCCTGCCTGGGACACAGACCCGGGGCTCTGACTGCTCCTGAGCAAAGCTGGGTCCCGTTAGACTGGCCGCAGGCCAGGAGCCCACCGTCCCCCCAGGGTTCTTTTACCTGAGAGCTGAGAACTAGAGGCCTCTTCCGATATCAGTCGGTATGGGCATTCGGACTGGCCTTGGAGTTGGTGGACTTGGATTTGAAAGCCTGCTTAGCTCTTTCCCATTGTGTGATCCAGGGTTAAGTCCCTTGAGCTCTTGGAGCCTCAGTGACCTCATCGAAAGAAATTAACATTCATCTCACGGGGCGGTCAGGAGGAATAAGCCGATGATGCGACGTACATTTGTTAGCATGGGGCCTGGCACCAAGTGAGCGCCCGATGAACGGATGCTATTATTGTTATTAAGACATAAGTGACTTGCGGGGTAGTCCCAAAGCGGTGAGGCCCTGGCCTTCCAAGGTGTGGGGCTCTCGAGCTGCTTTGTCCCCTGCTATGGCCCTTCAATGAGCTTACCCTCTGGAACACTGACCTTTCTGCCTCCGCAAACTGCCCATGACCCAAGGGCCCTGCTGGTAGAATCCTATTTAGGGCAACATGCTTGCCGGAGGGCACTGGGAACTAGGAGGGCAGTGTCGTCTCTGCCCTGCTGTGGACTCGCTGTTAAGTCCCTTGTCCTCTCTGGGCCTTGACTTCTCCATGTACAGCTGGAAGGGCTGCAGGTGATAGCGTTGAGGTCCCTCTCAGTCTAGCATTAGCCATCTAGGAAAGTGTCCCTATCCTACAAACCTATTCATGTTTTAACAGGGCACTTTGCTGCAAACCCCAAAAGGGTAGCCTGAGGTAGGGAATGGACAGGCTCCCAGCTACGGTCCATGAAGGAGAGAGCTTCGAGTGACTTCCCACAGCAAAGAGGTGACCTGGGTCATCCTCATTGTCCAGCTTGCCTCATTCCCCATGTCCCTCTACCCACATGGTACCCACTCAGACTTCAGGGTCCCTACACTCTCTCTGCATCCTTGGTATGGTCTGCTTTTAGGAAAGGGTCCAATAGATTCGTTTTTCCCGAAGGTATGAGTGACTGGTAGGACTGGTGCTATCCATTCTGAGGGCATTTGAATTTGGGCAGGCATAGAGTTTTTATCCAGAGAAATTCAACTCTTTATGGAATCTCAGCAAAAGGCTTTGAAGCCGGAAAGATGTTGCCTTCATTCAAAAACCACAGCAGTCTCCATTCCCTGTCCTTGCTCTGTGAGGTGGAGCTGCTGGGACGACTGGTTCAAAAGTCCATGGTACACAGTAACCAAAGAAAAATAAATTGGATTTCATCAAAATTAAAAATTTTTGTGCTTCAAAAGATGCCATCAAGAATATGGAAAGAGTTAGAGCGTTCAATTCTAAAATGCAAAGAGTTGCTGGTTCAATTCCCGCATGGGATGGTGGGCTGAGCCTCCTGCAACTAAGATTGAAAACGGCGACTGGACTTAGAGCTGAGCTGCGCCCTCCACAACTAGATTGAGGGACAACGACTTGGAGTTGATGGGCCCTGGAGAAACACACTCTCCCTCAATATTCCCCAATAAAACTTATAAAGAAAAAAGAAAATGCAAAGACAACTGACAGAATGGGAGGAAAATTTGAAAATCATATATCTGATAAGGGACTCGTATCCAGAATATATAAAGAACTCTTACAACTTAACAACAAAAAGACAAATGACCCAATTAAAAATAGGTAATTGACTTGACTAAATATTTCTCCGAAGAAGATATACAAATGTCAATAAGCACATGAAAAGATGTTTCACAACGTTAGTCATTAGGGAAATGAAAATCAAAACCATAATTTCTCACATCCACTAGGATGGCTATTATCAAAAAGGCAGACAGTAACAAATGTTAGGATGTGGAGAAATTGGGACCCTCATACATTGCTGGTGGGATTTTGAAATAGTGTAGTCACTTTGGAAAAGCAGTTTTGTAGTTCCTAAAAAAGTCAGGCATTGAGTTACCATGTGACTCAGCAACAACTAGGTCGATACACAAGAAAATTGAAAACATACATCCACACAAAAACTTATACACAAATGTTCATAGCAGCATATATTCAACAGCCCAAGATCACCATTATTCAACTGCCCATAAACTGATGAATCAATCAATACATTGTGGCATACGCATATATAATGAAATATTTAGCCATTAAATGTAATGAATACACACTACATGGATACGCACTACAACATACTTACAGGTGAATCTTGAAAACATTTTAAGTGAGCAAGCCAGACACAAAAGGCCACATGTTGTATGATTCCATTTATGTGAAATGTCCAGAAGAGGCATATCCATAGAGATGGAAAGTAGATTAGTGGTTGTCAAGGCTTGGGGGAGAGGAGGATGGGGAGTGATTACGAATGGGTACAAGGTTTCCTTTGGAAGTGATGAAAATGTTCTGGATTTAGATAGTGGCGATGGCTGCACAACTTTGTGAATATACTAAAAACCACTGATTGTGCTTTAAAAGGGTGAATTTTATGGGATGTGAATTATATCTCAATTTTTAAAAAGTCCATGGAAAGAATGGTGGGGTCCTTGAAACCTTTGATAGATATTAAGGGCCCTACCGTCATGCCCTGTCCTACCCCCGCCCTCAGTGTATGTGGTGACTGTGTTTCTCCAACAAGGCGGGAAATTAAAACATGTGGGGGTATTTTAGGGGGTCATGGTGTTGACCGGGTGCTGCTGGCTTTGGGAGGTATGTGAGGAGCCATGGATACTAAACATTTCGCAATGAATTCTCTGGCATTCCACATGACTTCACGATGTCTCTTAGGACATTGATATCGATGATTATCTGAGCTAAGACCTGAACTTTGCCTTACATAATAAACACCACAAATATTTGCAAAGTTTTAATATACACTGAATTTCCCAGCAATACCACTACCGTTAAATTTGGAAGAATGCGCAGTATCTCCCGCTTCGTGTCTGTAAGGTATCCCTGAAAAAGAGCTGTTTTGTGAAAATGTTCCTGGGAACTTCTTTCCTTTCCTATTTATTTTCGTTCCATTATTTTTAAAGGAGAAAAATTATATCATTGTGTCAATCCCAGTCCCTTAACCAGTTTCCTAGATCTAACTAAAATACAGCGAAATGCTTATATAGGTAACAAATGATCATGTTAGGTTATAAGTTGCTTAAATCTTTGCTTCCTCGTCACCCCATAAATAATATGGACATTAACAACCTGCTCTGTACACTGGAATCCGGCCTCTCTTAGTGCCAGTGACAGCCAAGGGGCACCATCCACTATCTACTTTCATGTTTTTTCAAAACACCTTGATTTAGACCACCTGCTAATTGTATTTGGAATGTATTTTCATTCTGTTCCCACACCCTGTTTCATTAAAAATGTTGTACTTTTAAATTAAAATTTACTAGGGTGATATTGGTTAATAAAATTATATAGCTTTCAAGTGTATAATTCTATAATACATTATCTGTATATTGCATTGTGTTCACCACCCCAAGTCACATCTTCTATCCTGAATAGTATTTGACCCCTTTACCCTCTTCAACCACCTTCCTGCCCCCTTACCCGCTGGTAACCATAAACTGTTGTTTGTGTCTATGAATTTTTGCTTGTTTGGTTGTCTTGTTCATTTGTTGCTTTTAGTTTTATATCCCACATATGAGTGAAATCATATGGTTTTCAACTTCCTCCCTCTGACTTATTTCACTTATTTCGGCACGATAATCTCAAGATCCATCCATGTTGTTGCAAATGGCAGTATATCATTTTTTCTCATGGCCGAGTAATATTCCACTGTATGTATGTACCACATCTTCGTTACCAATCATCCAGTGCAGGATTCTTCGGTTGTTTCTATGTCTTAGCCACCGAGAATAATGTTGCAGTGAATATAGGGTTACATATATCTTTAGGGATAAATGTTTTCAATTTTGGGGGCATAGATACCCAGAAGAGGGATTGCTGGGTCATATGGTAGCTCTCTTTTTAATTTTTTGAGGAAACTCCATACTGTTTTTCATAGTGGCTATGAATTATAAAAACATGTTGTTATAAAAAGCATTATAAAAAACATGTTGTGTTGGATTTTAGAGACAGACACATTCATTTCCCCCCATGTAATTACCAGCCAAAAAGCATTGTACTGAAGATACCTGTGTTCTACAAAAGAGTGAAATGTTAACTCAGGAGGTTGTCTGCAGGGCAGACCTGAACTTGATCTTCTCTGGGTACTAGGGGGAGCATGATTCTCTGGTCAGAGCTGAAGGACCCTGGAGAACGTCTATCCTTCCTCAGCTCAAAGGGAACAGACGAAAGGGCCCAGGACTTGTCTAGGGTCACATAGTACCCAGGGCAAAATTGGACTGGGAGCTTAGGCTCCTGGCACCCAGGCGGGAGCTCTGGATACTACGCCAGGACCTCAGACTGGCATTGGAGCCACCATGGAAATACAGGCCACCCGACAAGTTTGGTGGCTCAGTCTCTTTGCCTTTGAGCAAGCAACCTCCAAACAAGTAAATAATGGATCACGTTATCCCTGCCATTGGAAAGGAAGGGCCAACACATTCTTGGTAGCATGCCCAACTGGCTATTTACAAGAACTCAGCCCGGGGACCAGACTAGACCTTCAAACACCGTGAAGTCAAGGGATGTGGCAGCTGAGCAGAGAGGCTCCGGGCTTGGGGCCCGGGGGTCTGCAAACCCATCTGTGCTCCTTTGCTGGAGATGGGGAGAGTTTGGGGCAGCCCCCCCCCCCCCCCCTTAGAGAGAGAGCCAAGGCCGTGGTCACAGGCGGAGCTCCTTCTCCTCAGGATCGTGTTGCTTTCTGCGATCTTAATCTCTCTGGCAGGCTGTGCTGGAAAAATCATTCAGGGGAAACCGGATCTTTCTGAGCAAAGCCAGGGCTGTCTCCCCACCCGCTCCCTCGCACAAATGGGTGCACCCTGCCTGGGAGGAAAAGCGCCTCCTGATGGCTGCTGCGCCCAGCCTGCAGCCCCACAGTGGAGAGAGCTCGCGAGTGCTGTGCGCTCTCCTTCCCTCGGGGGCTCCCTTGCTCCAGTCCTGGGCTCTGGGCCGCCCAGCTTCAGTGAAGATTCTCAACTCATCGTCCTCTGCAAGGAGGAGTACTGTGGGGAGGAGGGAAGAACTGGGCTTTGAGAGCAGAGGATTTGGGTCTGCATTCCCACTTCACCAGCAGCTGCCCAGGCTGGGTGAAGCTGGCGGAGTGACCTCAAGCGAGTCTTCCAACCTCTGGGCCTCAGTGTGCTAATCTGTAACCCAGGCATAATGATTTTGTGCTGCTGCCTCACAAAGCTACAGTGAGCACTAAGTGAGGGGAGGTTGGGAACGTCCTCAGTGAACTGCAATGAGCCATCCAGTTGCTCATTGTTAATAGTCCTGACTCACTGTGTGACCTTGGGAAAGTCACTCCCCTCTCTGGGCCTCAGTCTCCTGATGTATAAAGTGAAGGGTGTGGATAACTGAGCTCAAGGAGGGCCTTTTCAGTGGACAATGTGTTGTGCTGATTTTTATATCAACTTTATTAAGCTATAACTAATTAAGTTGTAACTTATATATAATAAAATGCACCAAACCTACGTCTACATTCAATGAGATATACCGTCATCAAGATTCATTTCAGTCTCCCCAAGAAGTTCTCTTGTGTCCCTTTACAATCATCTGCTTTCTGTATCTATAGCTAGAATGTCATATAATAGAAGCCCACAGATAAACTCTTTTGTGTCTGCTTTCTTCTAGAAGTTAGTACAATGTCTGTGACATTTACACATGCTGTGGGGTGTTTCAGTTGTTAGTGCTTTTGTAATACTGAGGAGTATTTCATTGCATGGATAGACCACAATTTGTTTATCTAGTCACCTGTGGTTGGACATTTAGGCTGCTTTTGGCTTTTCCCCAATTTTCAGCTATTATGAATAAAGCTCTTATGAACACTGTGTACAGGATTTTGTGTGAACATAAGTTTTCACTTCTCTAGGGTAAATACCCAGGAGTGGATTGCTGAGTCATGTGTTAAGTATGTGTTTAACTTTGAAAGAAACTGCCAAACTGTTTTCCAAAGTGGCTGGAGCACTCTGCATTCCCACCAGAAGTAGATGAGGGTTCCAGTTGCTCCACATTCTCATCTGGTATTGTCTGTCTGGGCTCCTGCTCCTACAGGTCTCCACTCCCTCCATTCCCTGAGACCCAAGGCCTGCCAATGCCTCCTATCCTCCCTGGTTCTCCCACCCTCTCTGCCCCACTTCTCAGGCCTGGCTTAGGCCAAAACGGTGGGAGGAGGAGGGCTTGGGAGAGAGAGAAACTTTCAGGCTCAACTTGTTTTGGAGACCTGGTCTGAGATGGAATTTCAAATGCAGCCTTTCACTCAGCAAAGCAGATAGTTCAGGGCATTTTTCAGAATCACTGGCTTCCGTGGGGCCAAGAATTTTGTTTTGTTCATTATAATGGTTATTTTCTACTTATTCAGGTCTATGCTCAGATGTCACCTTCTTGGAGAGGTCTTTCCTGAGCAGCAGTAGCAGGACCAGACTCCGTGGGGCCTGTAGCTTATCTGGTTTTTGAGAGCACTCTTTAGGAAAAAGAACTTGTGATTATGGATGCAAAATTTGGTAGGGAAATATTTAGAATGGGAACAAGAAGGGACGTGGTCACGCAAAGAGCCCTGAAGTTTAAGCTTCATTAGCTTTGGGGTATGTCTATTTTTGCTGGCTCCACACAATGAAACAGGGGCCCGCCCTGTCTCTCTAGTCTAGCCATGTGCCTTAGTTTCTTTTTCTTGACTGTGTGTAGTACAACTTGATGTCATAGTCTGCTCTTTGGTCACTGTCTGCGTCCCTCACAGGAACGCATGCTGTATGAAGGCGAGGGGTCATTGGCTCACTGCTGCATCCCTAGAACCCATGACAGTAGCTAGTATGTGACGACCACTTCATAAATATTGACTAAACAAAGAATAAATGTTTGCCAAGTGCTGCTAGTTTTCTATTTGCAGAAGTGAGATTGAGTTGTAAAAGTGAATCAATGCATGAAAAAAATACGAGGCTCACATCAGTGGTACACAGAAATGGCCACGTCCCCTGGGATGGAAGCATGGGATGCTATGGGATGACGGGACAGGAAATTGACATTTATTGAGTACCTGCTGTGGGCAGGGTACTTTCTCCACATCATCACATTGAAGACCCTCACAGCAAACTTTGAGGCAGGTACCGTTATCCCCATTTTGCAGGACACTGATGTGCAGTGAGGTGAAGTCACTCAACCAAGTTTCCCACTGCCCGTGAATAGGCAGCAGGGGTATCCACCCAGGTTTGTCTTTGTTTTTTGTTTTTGCCTCATGGTGCTTCTCAGCAAACCTCTCTCTGTCTTCTGAGCCCCTCAAAGCTCTTCACTCCCTGTTCCAAGGTGAGGAAGGGGTTTCTGAGGGTCAAATACTCAGAGCTGAACCCAAGGTAAGCAGGGTTACAGACCTGGAGAAGAGAGGGTCGTGTCCTCTGACTGAACAAGGGAAGGGAGGGAATAGAGAGGCTCTGTCTACCTCCCCAAGCAACAGCCCTGCCCAGGTCAACTTGAACTAGGCCAGTCTGGAATGAAACCATGTTTGTTGTTAAACAAAGGCACAGGGACTGGGCCCCAAACAGGGTGAGCTTTGAGCTGCTTCCAGGACTTGATTAGATTTAAAGAGAATAGGGAGAGTATCTGGAGCCCAGTCACTTCCTGCCTCAGATGCCAGAAATTCCACCAGTTACCGCCCCTGAAAACGTGGGTGAGCACCTGTCTGTGTCGCCGTTGCCTCCTTCCCTCCTGTAGGCTTGCTTGGGCACAAAACCATCCACTTCACAGGTTGACATGAGGATTAATTAAAGTCATGGCATATAAAAGTATTAAATACCTGTGAGTTCTCTCTCCTCCCTGACTGTTATTAAAAGGTTATGAACTTTTCAGCTAGTGTCAGTCTGGTAACCCTTCGTTGCCCCTGCTTGGAACACTCACCTTTGCACCAAGTTAGCATCAGATGTTGTCTTTATTTCAGTGACATCGTTTTAGTCACAGCAGCCTTCTATTTAGCACCTACTATGTGCCAGTTACTGCATATCCATCATTTCTCTTCTTCACCACAACTATGCAAAGTAAAGTTTATTATTCCCATTTTGTTGATGGAGAGACTGAGGCCCCACAGACAATAAGTAGTGCAGCTGGGATAAGGAGCACAGATCTTGCTCCATCTCCCAAGTCACTTCTCTTCTCTCCTGTTTTCTCCCCACTGTCTATACTCCAAGCTCAGAATACTACACAGTTTGACTTTTAAATCATATGAAATTTATTTATTGAGTGCCCACTCTGTGTGGGGCAGGGTCTCAGCCCAGAACCAAGAGGGCCCAACACCATCCTTGCCTTCAAGGGGCGCAGAGGGCATCTGGGGAGACAAATGAGTAGGAAGGAATTCGATAATAAAAGAATATGACCAGTGAAGACTCGTGGGGTGGATGCAGTGCTCTGGGGGTACTCGCTTCTGCTGGGGAGGCAGAGAGCTTAGAAGTGTGAGTGAGCAACACAGATCCATCAACACACTGCTGGTGTTTTGTGTGTGTGCTTGTGTGTGTGTGTACACAAGTGTGAAGTGATTGTCATGCAGACTAATTAAATGTAATTGCTGCCTCAGTCTATGGTGGGATTATGCAGTGCACCTAACTACATTGAATCTCAATTTCCACTTGAAATGAGGCACTTTTAATTTCATCTTTAAAACAAGAACTTAGATAGAAGCAAGGGTATACAGACTGGAGTTTATTGATGGTAATTTGACATTGCAAAATGTCAATGACCAGCAGCAAAATGTTTATGATGGAAATCCTTACTTCTGACACTTATTTAAGAACCAAACTTAAAAATTATACATACAGTTTTAACTTTTTATTATGAAGATTTAAAAACATATATAAAAATAGAGAAAATAGTATAATAAATCCCCATGTATCCAGAACCCAACTTTAATGCTTATCATCATTTGGCCATTCCTTGAAGAAATGCATTCTTGATAAGTTAAATAAATCAGAATTTTGCAAAATATTTAATGTAATTCATTTAATGCCTATTATTGTTTTTCTCTGATAAAAGAAGTAAAAACGATTTAAAAATATTTACAGTGTTTGTTGAAGAAGCTAATAAAGACACACTTCACTTTTAACAAAATATTGGCAAACTGGATTCAACAGCACATTAAAAGGATTATAAACCATGACCAAGTGGGATTTATCCTAGTGACACAAGAATGGTTCAGTCAATCAATCAATTAATGTGATACATCACATAACAAAATGAAGGATAAAAATCATAGGATTGTCTCAATAGATTCAGAAAAAGTATTCGATAAAATTCAACATAATTTATGATAAAAACTCAACAAAGTGAATATATAAGGAACATACTTCACCATAATGCAGTCTATATATGATCAACCCATTGCTAATATACTCAATGGTGAAATGTTGATGACATGATATTATACACAGAAAATTCTAAAGACTCCACCAAAAACTATTAGAACTAATAAATTAAGTCAGCAAAGTTGCAGGACACAAAAATCAATATACACATATCTGTTGTGTTTCTATCTACAGCAATGAATGATCATAAGGAGACATTAAGAAAACAATCCCATGTACAACTTCATCCAAAAGCACAAAATATCTAGGAATAAATTTAACCAAAGAGATGAAAGACCTGTACTCTGAAAACTATAAGACATTAGAGAAAGAAATTGAAGAGGATGCAAATAAATGGAAGGCTATATCATGCTCATGGATTGGAAGGATTAATATTGTTAAAATATTCTTAGTACCTAAACCAATATACAGATTCAATGCAATTCCTATTAAAATATCAATGGTATTCTTCTCAGAACTAGAACGACTAAGCCTAAAATTTATATGGAACCACAAAAGATCCCAAATAGTCAAAGAAACCTTGACAAAAAACAAAGTGGGAGGTATCATTCTCCCTTATTTCAAACTATACTACAAAGCTACAATAATCAAAACAGTATGGTACTGGCATTGACATAGACCAATGGAACAGAATAAAGAGCCCAGAAAGAAATCCTCACTAATGTGGTCAGTTAATCTATGACAAAGGAGGCAAGAATATATGATGGGGTAAAGACAGTCTTTTCAGTAAATCGTGTTGAAAAACTGGACAGATAACATGCAAAAAAAATTGTTATTAGACCACTTACTTACACCATATACAAAAATAAACTCAAATTAGATTAAAGACTTAAATGGAAGAGTTGAAACCATTAAATTCCTAGAAGAAAATATAGGCAGTACATTCCTTGACATTGGTATAATTTTGGATATGGCTTCTTGGGCAAGTGCAACAAAAGAGAGCGATAAACAAATGGGACTACATCAAACTAAAAGGTTTTTGCACAGCAAAGGAAAGCATCAACAAAATAAAAAGGCAACCTGCTGAATGGGAGAAGATATTCACAAATGATACATCTGATAAGGGGTTACTATCAAAAATATGTAAGGAAATCAACTTAACACCAACGAAACAAACAATTCAATTTAAAAATTGGCAGAGGACCTGAATAGACATTTCTCTAAAGAGGACATACAGATGACCAAGAGACACATGAAAAGATGTTTAACGTCACTAATCATCAGGGAAATGCAAATTAAAACCACAGTGAGATATCACTTCACACCTGTCAGAATGGCTATCATCAAAAAAGCAATAAATAGGGCCGGCCCGGTGGCTCAGGCGGTTACAGCTCCATGCTCCTAACTCCGAAGGCTGCCGGTTCAATTCCCACATGGGCCAGTAGGCTCTCAACCACAAGGTTGCCAGTTCAATTCCTCGAGTCCCGCAAGGGATGGTGGCCTCCGCCCCCTGCAACTAAGATTGAACAAGGCACCTTGAGCTGAGCAGCCGCTGAGCTCCTGGATGGCTTAGTTGAATGGAGTGCATCTTCTCAACAGCAAGGTTGCCGGTTCTACTCTGTCAAGGGATGGTGGGCTGCGCCCCCTGCAACTAGCAACGGCAACTGGACCTGGAGCTGAGCTGCGCCCTCCACAACTAAGACTGAAAGGACAACAACTTGACTTGGAAAAAAGGCCTGGAAGTACACACTGTTCCCCAAAAAAGTCCTGTTCCCCTTAAAAAAAAGCAATAAATAGCAAGTGCTGGTGAGGATGTGGATGAAAGTGAACCCTCGTGCACTGTTGGTGGGATTGTGAATTAGTGCATCCACTATAAAAAACAATATGGAGTTTTCTGAAAAATTAAAAACAGAACTGCCAACTATGTAGCAATTCCATTTTCGGGTATTTATCTGAAGAATTGCAGCACTATTTACAATAGTTAATATAGGGAGGCAATCTGGATATCCATCAATAGATGAATGGATAAAGAAGAAGTGGTGTATATATATACAATGGAATATTACTCAGAAATGAAAAACAATGGAACGCTGCCATTTGCAACAACATGGATGGACCTAGAGAGTATATGCTAAGTGAAATAAGTCAGACACAGAAAGACAAATACCATATGATTTCACTTATATGTGGAATCTAAAGAACAAAACAGATGAATAAACAAAACATGACAGAAACAGACTCACAGATACAGAGAACAAACTGATGTTGTCAAAGGTGATGGAGGTGGAGGAATGGGTTAAAAAAAAGGATTAGGAATGAGATACACTCAGATGTTGCAGGAAAAAAAGACACATTGTTTCTCGTCTAGGGAACAATAAAAGTACATGGTAGAGCATTCAGACACTTAGGCTGCAGGGCGTCTGGGCAGGGAAACACCTCACTAGTCCATCTCCTGCAAACTTAACATCTGTGGTTCTCTTCTCTATAGAGAAAAACCCCATTTATAACTTTTCTACTGTGGTTTTAAATGTGGTGGCAACGATTCAGGAATGTGTTTGCTTGGAGCACATAGCCCTGGGACAGTCACTTAGAAAACAAGGCCTCCTTGTCTCCTGTTCTGACTCCCAGGACACGTTTTAATGAATTGCCTTCAAACCCAAATTGGCTCCAGCCAAACTCATAAGCAGCTGTGGTACTTTGGGGAAAAAGCCCAAACCTGGGGGAAGAAGAAAACAAGCCTTAGCTCTGCGTCCATTAGCTGTGTGGTCCATCAGTAAATGGACTTTCACCTCGGTTATCTCCACGGCCTCGACAGCTGAGTGATCGTGATGGGTGGCAGTGCAAGGAGGGGAAGCAGAATACCACGTGAGACGTGGTCGGTGTACATACTGATCCATGTAGTTTTGAGCAAATGATATGCTAGAGGGCTCGGATGCACTTTGGAAAGGCAAACAGTCCTTTTTAAAAAGTTTGTTAGATACTATGCAGGTAACAGGAGTGATCCACATCAGAATATCTTGAATCCCCATTTTGAACCCCCCTGTGCTTCTCAGAGTCTGTGCTTCCCCAAGGGACCCCACGGTCTCAAGGTGCAGATCCAGGAACCCCCTCTCTCTTTCACCCCACGTGACCCATCACTCCATCCCCACACCTAAGAGACCCAGGTACACAGATATCCTTGAACATGGCCGACTCTTCCACCCACCTGAGCATGAGCTGGCACGTGATTTAGGATTGTGCAGCGGTGTTTTTTATTTCAATGTTCTGACTTGCCTCCTCACCCCTAAATGCCCACCTACTAGTTTCTCCCTTTTTTTCCCCCTTTTCTGATGCTCGCCTCCTCCCTCCCATGGCTGTCCATGTGCTTTTCCTTCTATTTGGCAGAGCAGTTCAGCACTGAGCTGCTCCAACCTGCAAGCGCACACACCCACCCCCGCCAGCGTGCTCAGCAGGCAAAAAGATTTCCACTTAATAGGCTCAGCCTTCTACAGAAAGGAGGTGTCGTCATAAGGAGTTAAAAACCATTTTACACAGTTACATCCCTGGCACCACTTTGGCAGGGTCAGGGATGACAGCACTGCTTTTGGTCCATTATCCACAAGGTTGGATGATGACTCTTTCCCACAGACCCGTCCTATGAGAACATTCTGCAGCGTCTGAGGCGCTCCTTCCTCCCTGGCTGCGTCCAACCTTGCTTTCCTGGTTGTCCTCTTTCCTCGGCAGTCCAGGCTCCTTCTCCTTCTCCTTGGCTGGTTCTCTGGGCTATGCATGTGGGAAAGTGGAGGACACGAGAGTTTGGCTTTGAGCATCTGCTCAATGGGCTCCTCCTGGGCTCGAGCCGGGTGGGGCTGTCTCCTACTAAAGCTCTCCCATGAAGAACACCATCCCTCCCAATATGGAGCCTGCATCTTCCGACTCTGTTAGTGAGTCTTCCATACCAGAGTGTGAACTCAATGTGGGGATGTGGAGGAAGGAAGGAGGAAAACAGCCACAGGACCGGATGCAGTTTGACAAGGCTGGGAAGGAGCAGTGTCGAGCAGAGAGAACCGGCCTCTCACGCCCCGTCCAGAGCTTTCCTGCACACTCTAGCCTCCATGAAAAGCAAGAGCAAACGGTCAGTGCTGTTACGTAGGGGTGGTCCTCGGCTCTGAGTGGGAAATGATTCGCCTTGGTTCCCACAGAGAAGAGATTCTGGCCTTGTGCCTGGAGGTGTGGCCAGAGGGATCGCAGGAGAAAGCAACGGAGTGGGCAGAAGGGGCTGTGGGGGTGTGTGGGCACTTGGCAAAGTCTTCGCGGAAATTCATGAGCTGAGCTGTGAGTATAGACACTTGAGTATAGTATAGACACTAGTATAGACAGATTGATCCCCTTTGCCGGGTGGAACAGTGCAGGTGGGCAAAGGGAGCAAGTCACATGAGGAAGGCATGGCAGCTGAACAGCTGGCATCTCTGATGAACCGTGAACAAGCCCGTGAGGCTGGATTGGAAGGGTTGGCGAGACTTTTGTGGGTTCTGCTAACGCACTTGGGCTTTATCTTGTAGGCCATTGAAGGGTTCTAAGCAGACAAGCGACAATGTGAGGTATATGTCTTAGAAAGATGCCTTTGGCTGCTAGATGGCTTCCAGGGGCCAGTGTAGAGCAGGGCGTCTATGGCGTCATTCAGGCAAAAATGAAGGCAGGGAATCCCCAGGGCACTTGGAAAGGAGTGACTAGACCCTGCAGACATCAAGGAGGGGTTTTTGTTGGAGTTCTTTATATATTCTTTTGTTGGTTGAAATACCTTTTCTCAATCCGTGACTTGTCTTTTCCATTTTATTTATAAAAGTTTTTGTCAGAGACAGAGATTTTAAATGTCAATATAGTCCAACATTTCAAAAATGTCCTTTATAGTTTGTAATTAATGTGTCTTGATTAAAATTTTTCCTATACTAATGTTATGAAAATATTTTTCTATATTTCTATTTCTTTCACATTTAGATCTTTAATCTCCTTGGATTGTGTATGTGTGTGCGTGTGTACAATGCGAAGACAAGCCTACTTTTTTAAATGGTTAGCCAATTTTTCCAGAACCATTTATAAAATAACTCATTTCTTAATTCATTATAGTCATTATTTATAGAATAATTCATTACACTGATTTACAATTCCACCTCTGTTACATATTAGCTATGCTCATAGGTCTATTTCTGGGCTCTATTTTCTATTCTACGGTTTGCTTATTTATTCCTGTAGCAACACCACACTTTTAATTGTAATAGCTTTATAATAATCCTTTATATCTGGTAAGATAAGTCCCCCAATTTTGGTTCCTTTTTTCCCCAAAATTGCCTTGGCTATTCTTGAACCTCCTTCATTCCATATTAATTTTAAGATCATCTTATCAACTTCTATGAAAAACATCCTTTGGGATTTTGGCAAGAATGGTATTGAATTTATAGACATAATTTTGGGAAAATGCCATTTTTTAAAGACAGACAACTCCCATCTATGGATGTGCTGTAATACTCTATTATTTAAATATTTTATGTCCTCCAATATAGTTTTATATTTTTCTTTTTATAGTATTTTTTGTTAGATTTAATTCTAGATAACATGATTTATCATTTTAAAGAAAATATATCTGATGTTTCACTACTGAGTACGTTTGCTGCATATTTTTCAAAGATACCCTCTATTAAGTTGAGGAAGTTCCTACTATCCCGAATGTTCTAAGAGTTTTTGTTTGTTTTTAACATGAAGCTTTGAATTAAAATATAAAAAGGTTTGAGTTTTATCAATATTTTTTTCATGTAGTTTTTCTTCATCATTTTATCTGTTAGTATGGTGAATTACATGAGCCATTTTTTTCTGAAGTTAAACCTTCCTTGTATTTCTAAGACAAACATCACATTGCCAAGATAGAGAGAGAGATTGAGAGAGAGATATAGTGAGAGAGAGAGAGAGAGAGAGAGAGAGAGAGAGAGAGAGAAAGCGCCATATGCAATCTGCAGAACTGTCTGGGGCAGGACTGTCTGGCTGTCTTGGGTGGAAGTTGTAAGGGAAAGGGCCCAGTTTTAAAAGACAGGTGCATTTATGTGGGTTGGTGCTTTCTAGGCTTGCAGAAGTCTAAAGGTCTTTTTCTACTTAGCATTTCATGGATTTCTCCGAGCCCTTCACTCCGTTGGGACTATGGCATGGTGACGTCTTAACTCCAGCTGGCCATCTATTCTTCCCCAGCGGACCCTCTCTGCTTGGTTCTGTCCCCCAGAGGGCAGACACCTTTCCCCTTATCTTCTTCCCCCTTGCCTTTGGTAAACACATGCTTCCTTGCCCACTGTCAGTAGAGTGCTGCTCCCCTAAGATAGACCTTTCTCCTTACTCTCCACTCCATCGCGAGGCACCTCATTGAGAGTTGTCTTTAGGTTTTTCAGGTACATGTAAATTTTTATGACCTTCAATCCTGGGGACCCCTCAAGGCCTCTGAGTGGTTCTCCTCAAGCTCCCCTCACTTGGTAAAGGGGAAGCACCTGCTTCCATGCCCATCTCCAAAAGGATCCTCCTTTCTTCCAGGCCTCTCCAATTTGTACTTTTGTAGCAGCTAGACCTGGTAAAGGCTAGTGTGGGCAGAACTGGTTTCACAAAACCTTAGGTTACCTTGTGGAGGTGAGGTGGTTTAGCATATTGGTTAGGAATTGGGAAGTATTTGGAGCTTCAACTGAAGCTGAAATGGAGAGAGTCCCATTTCACACTTTTTTTTTTCTAGTGCATTACTTATTTTGTCTGTTTTAAAATTTATTGGCATAGACTTGGTCATAGTATTCTCTTAAGAGTTTCAAATCTCTGCTGTATTTATAAGTATATCATCTTTTTCATTCTGACTATATGTGCCTTCCCTATTTCTTTTTGGATCAATCGTGCCAGAGCTTTGATTATTTATTAGAGTACACTAAATTCTCTCTATTGTTTCTTTGTATCCTATTTAATTTGTGCTCCTATTCTTCTCTTTTACTATTTAATTGTGAACTAAATCATACATATAAAGTATGTGTATGCTTCAGGAATAATAATAAAATGAACAATCATGTATCCACAACTGAGTTTACAGAACTGTGTGCCGGGATCAGGGAAGCCCCAAACACATCCCCCTTTTCACTCCAGAGCAGCTACTGTCCGAAATGTGGTAATCATCCATTTACTTTTTATAAAGGTTTTCGCTTGTCTTGTCTGTGTACTGATAAACGACATATTGTTCAGTTCAGCATTTTTTAAAGGACCCCAGGTGACCAGAATTGGATATATCGAAATCCTCACTTCAGGACGTACTCTCATATTTGGCACATGTATCACGTGCTTCTCTCTTCCCTTTTCCCCTTTGCCCATCCCTCCCTGTCTTTCCTCTTCCCTCCCTCCCATTTTCTCTTTTAATGTAATAAGCCGCTATGACTCCACTGCCCAACAAAAGACAGGACCTTAATCACAGCACACATCGAACTATAAGAGGACTCTTCCCCAATCTAAGTAACCAGGATTTTGAATTCTATGTTCATTATTTGCTTGTTTTCCTTATCATATACTTGTATTTGCATTTATGTTTTCTCAAAAAGCGTATTTTTAATTTTGGTTGTTTTAACTTTATGAAAAGGACACCATGCTGTATGTCATCTTAGGAAAAATTTTCTTAATATTACCATGACTAAGTTACATCCATCTTGAGTTCACTGTAGTTAAATTTGTTTTTCATTGTGGTAAAACGGACCACTTAAACAACCTTTAAATGTACACTGCAGTGGCTTCAAGTCCATCCATGTTTTTGTGCCACCATCATTGACACCCATCTCAGGACTTCTTTTTTCATCTTGTCAAACTGAAATGCCTGTTAACTTGACCTGACTGCTGCACATTCTGGGAACACCCCACAGGCTATTGATTCATCCTCCTGTCGATGAACAATGATGAGTGTTTCCAGCATCTTGCTGTTGTGAATGGTGCTCCCATTACTATTTTTGCAGTCTACTGAGGAGCAGTCTACTGTTGAGTTTCGGGTATGTGAACATTCAGCTTTAGGAGATAAAGTCAAAGGGGTTTACAAAGTGTGTAGAAGATACCACAGATATACTCAGTGTGTCAGCTTGAAGTGTTGACAAATGGAGGTATTTGCCAACCAACTGTCATGTTACAAGTGGGGGAGGAGGGCTTGCTCATGCCTGCTCTTGGGGTCTCCTTGAATGCTGCTCTTTTAGAGAATTTATTCTTGCAGAGACTCCCAAAATGACATTTACTGCCTTCCCCCAATTATAAAAATCATACATATTGTTTGTAGAAAACTTCAAAAGTACAGAAAACAAATGAGTCACTTTCTTTTTTAAAATTTGCATATCTTTTAAAAAGATTTTTATTAAAAATATAGCTAACATACAACATTATATTAGTTTTGGGGGTACACCATAGTTATTCAACATTTATATTTTTAAAGAAATGATCACCATAAGCCCAGCAACCATGTGACACCGTACCACGCTATCACAATATTACTGACTGTATTCCCTGTGCTGTACATTACATCCCCATGACTTACTTGTTTTATACCTGGAAATTTGGACCTCTTATTCCCCTTCTCTTTTGCCCCCTTTTTAAATTTATCAATTACAGTTCACATTCAATATTATTTTATATTAATTTCAGGTGTATAGCATAGTTGTTAGACATTTGTATAATTTAAGAAGTGATCCCCCTGACTAGTCTAGCACCCACCTGACACTATGCATAGTTATTACCATATTATTGACTAAGTTCCCTATGCTTTACTTTAAATCCCTATGACTATTTTGTGACTGTCAATTTGTACATTTTAATCCCATCACCTTTTCCACCCTGCTCCCCCAACTCCCTCCCATCTATCACCCCAACGAATCTAGTACTCATCTGACACCATACACAGTTATTACAATATTATTGACTATATTCCTTATGGTATGCCCTACATCCCCATGATTACTTTGTAACAACAACTTTGTACTTCTTAATCCCTTCACATTTTTTCACCCACACTCCCAACCCCTCCCATCTGGCAACCATTAAAATGTTTTCTGTGTCTATGAGTGTGTTTCTGTTTTGTTTGCTAATCTTGTTCTTATATTCCACATATAAGTGAAATCACATTGCATCTGTCTTACTCTGTCTGACATACTCCACTCAGCACAATACCCTCCAGGTCCATTCATGCTGCCACAGAGGGCAAGAGCCCATTTCCTTCCATGGCCAAGCAGTATTCCATTGTATATTGTACCACCTCCTCCTTATCCATTCATGCAGCGACAGACACCCAGGCTGCCTCCACATCTTGGCCATTGTAAACAGTGTTGCAATGAACATATGAATGCACATGCCCCCTTGAAGTAGCGTTTTGGGTTTCTTCAGATAAATACCCAGAAGTGGGATTATGGGGTCCTTCATTGTCTCTTCTTATAGCCTTTGTTTAAAAGTCTATTTTGTTTGGTATAAATATTGCTACCCCAGCTTTTTAATTTTTCACTTTCATGAAATATCTTTTCCATCCCTTTACTTTCTGTCCCTGAGTGTCTTTCAATCTGAAGTGAGTCTCTTGTAGGCAGCATAAGTAAGCATTTTATTTTCTTACCCATTTATCCCTCATATGTGTTTTGAATGGAGCATTTAATTCATTTACATTGAAAGTAATTGTTGATAGATATATAGCTATTGCCATTTTATTATTCATAATTTTGATTTTCTTTTTCTGTATTAAAGAAGTCCCTCTAACATTCCTTGTAATAGTGGTTTGGTGGTGATGAACACCTTTAGCCTGTTCTTGTCTGGAAAGCTCTTTATCTGTCCTTCGACTCTAAATGATAACCTTGCTAGGTAGAATACCCTTGGTTGTAGGTCTTAACGTTTCATCATATTGAATATTTCCTGCCAATCCCTACTGGCCTGCAAAGTTTCTATTGAGAAATCAGCTGATAGTGTTATGGGAGCTCCCTTTTAGGTAACTACTTTTCTCTTTGTGCTTTTAAGATTCTAACTTTGTCTTTACCCTTTGCTATTTTAATTGTGTCTAGGTATGGGCCTGTTTGGGTTCATCCTGTTTGGGACTCTCTGCACTTCCTGGACTTGTATGTCTATTTCCTTCACCAGGTTAGTAAAGTTTTCAGTCATTATTTCTTCAAATAGGTTCTCAATCCATTGCTTTCTCTCTCCTCCTCCTGGTACTCATATGATGTGAATGTTATGCTTGATGTTGTCCCAGACGTCTCTTAAGCTATCCTCATTTTTTGAATTATTTTTTCTTTTTGCTGTTCCGATTGGGTGTTTTCTACTACCTTGTCTTCCGAATTGCTGATTTGATCCTTTGCTTCATCTGGTCTGCTGGTGATTCCTTCTAGTACATTATTCATTTCAGTTATTGTATTCTTCACTTCTGACTGGTTCTTTTTTTATGGTTTCTATGTCCTTTATTATGCTTGCTATCTTTTTGTTGAAATTCTCACTAAGTTCCTTGAGCATTCTTATCACCATTGCTTTGAATCATGTCTCTGGTAGATTGCTTGCCTCAATTTTGTTTGTTTTTTTCCCCCTGACGTTTTCTCCTGTTCTTTCATTTGGGATGCATTTCTTTGTTTCCTCATTTTGGCTGCCTCTCTGTGTTTGTTTCTATGTATTAGGTAGATCTGCTATGTCTCCCAGTTTTGGCCAGGTGGCCTTATGTAGTAGGTGTTCTATGGGGCCCAGTGGCAGAGTCTCCCTGGTCACCTGAGCCAGATGTTCCAGGAGTGTTCTTTGTGTGGGTTGTGTGTGTTCTCGTTATAGTTGCACCTTGATTGCTCTTGGCACATCAGTGCATGGGATTGACCCTTAGCTTACTGGCTGTGGGGTTTGGCCACACTCACAGCTTATGGGCTGCTGTGCAGGAGGCTTACCCCAGCTGACTCTGGTGCCTGTTGAGACCATCCTTTGTATGTGCACTTGTGGGGCTAATTGGGCAGTGCTCTTCTGTGGTCTGAAGTCAACCTTCAACTATGTTGGTTCTGGAGCCTCTTGGGAGGGGATCCAGTGCAGGCCCAGGTCAGCTACTGCCTAAGACTGGCCGGGGACTACCTGGTAAGAGCTACAAAGCGATCCGCAGTTGTTTGCTGCCTGTGCTGTACCTGGAATCATATGGGAGAGGCCACGCTGTGAACTGAGGATGGCTGCCTCCAGTACTGGGCCTGGGGTAGTGCCGCAAAAATCCAGGACACCCTAAGACCTGCTGCCACTTGCCAGCTCCCTTAAGTTTCAGCCATTGATAATGCCTTTTGCGTTATGCAAGCTGGCTGAGACAGGGTCTCAGGGAGTCCCTAGAGTGAGAAGAATTGTGGTCGACAGGTTAGTGTAAATTCTGCTTTGGTGCCAGTGCTGAGCCTGGAGCTACTCAGCAAAAGTCTCAGAGCACATTGAGGCCAGTCACCACCTGCCTGGGGCCTGCGGACTCTGATAGTTTTTCAAGAAAGAGTGCAATACAGGCAGGGCTGGCTGCTTGCCAAGAAAGTGCCTCCAGTGGTGTGTGAATTGGGTGGGGCGGGGTCCCAGTGAGTCAGCAGGGCAGTGCAGCAGAGCTTACCAGGCCAATCAGATTCAGATTTGGCTGGAGGTGGTGGGCTCAACACAGGAAAGCTGGTAACCATCTGCCGGCTGCGTGGAAGATGGACCCCTCACTGGGAAAATGCCCACTGTCAGCCAGCACTCCCTCTGAATCCACACACCTGAGTCTCTACCCCACATGTCTCTGAGGCACCCCCTCCCCCGAGGTACCATCCCTCTGCTGGAGCCCAACGTGAGTACCTTGGAGTGAGACAGTCTGTGTGCAAGCCATTTAAGAGGATGTCTGGGTTTCCCGTAGCCTTCTGGCCCACCCAAATTGTAGAAATCCCCACTGTTTTTCACAGCCAGATGTTGTTGGGTCTCCTCTTCTTGGCACCAGTACTCTGGGCTAGGGAGTCTGGTGTGGGGGGCTGCGGTCCCTCACATCTCCGGGAGGAAGCAACATGGCCGAGATATCCCGCCTGATTCTTAACTACCACACGCACCTGTGCATTCCATTCTGTGTCTCTACCCCTCCTACCAGTCTCGATGTGGCTTCTTTTTTATATTTTCAGTTATAGGACTTCTATTCAGATAGATTTCAGATCATTCTCCAGGTTGATTTTTCTATAATTTAGTTGTAATTTTAATATGTTCAGAGAAGAATACAGGCATAGTGTTTATCTACTCCACCATCTTGGATCTAATTTGGTAAGAGTCACTTTCGATCTCACTCTCTGGTGTAACTGTTTTTTGTTTTGTTTTGTTTTTAAGGAGGGCACAGCTCACAGTGGCCCATGCAAGGATCAAACCAGCAACCTTGGTGTTACAAGCACCACACTCTAAGCAACTGAGCTAACTGGCCACCCCCTGGAGTAACTGTTTTTAACATTGGTTTGTATAATCTGTCTTTTTAATGTACCAATTGGAATCATATGTGTTGTAATGCAGGGACTCAGCTCCCACTCTCTGCACAAGAACGCAAGATATGGTGAGGCCAAAAAGGAACAAAAATGGAGCCATAGATAGGGGAGTCACACCACTATATTCTCAAGGGTGGCTGGTCGAGAAACAAAAGCAAACATCTGCCAGTACCCCAACGAGGGGTCTTCCTGCACCCCCATCTCGCTGGCGGCCGGGCAAGACACAGGAAATAGGATCAACATGATCCGTACCATCTGTGCTTGTTAACCATGATCCACTGGCCGCTCCTCTGTCAACCAACAAAACCCACCTTGCCAACGTTGCCACTGCAGTTATATTAGTGGCTAATGGCTAACCAGTAGCAGCTGATGGCCACCCAGCCACAGTGGATGGTCATCTGATTACAGCTGATGGCCATCTAATAACCGAGCCAGCACCTTTCCACATGAGGTCGAGAGCCTGGAAACCGCTCTCTGGGACTGTGTCCCCACATATGTACTCTTTTGTAAGCTGTTTTCCTCTGCTCAGCAATATGTAAATAATATTTCTCAGTGTTATTGAATATTCTTCTACAAAATGCTTTTTAGTGAACACACATAATTCCATCATTTGAATGCACCATAACTTTAACCAATTATCGGACTTTAAAAACAACTTTTGTACACAGTATATCAGTAGATAGCCTTATCCATAAATCATTGCGTGCATTTATAATTATTTCTTAGGAGAAATACCTAAAAGTGGAATTGCTGTGGATTTTTACTTTTGAAAAAAGGCCTTTCTATCAAACAAACCTCACTTATCAGATAACAGTTAATTAGGGTGCACATTTATATGAATCAGAAACATCTGTGTTACCAAGCAGAGCTTCTGGCTAACACAAGATAATAGGTGTTACCACTGCACACTGAGAGAACATTCTACTCCAAAGCAAACAAACTTGGCCTTGAATTTACCTAGGGAAATATCTTTCATCAGACTTTTTGAAATCTTGATAATAGCCTGGAGGTTCCAGGGCCACATTTTGTGGACCCATGGTCGTGTGGGATCCCACGTTTGGAAGACTCAGCTAAGATGGCTCCTGATCCTCCCTTTCCCATAAAAACAAGATGAGGGTGTCCGGAATGTTGGTGTATAAGATCTGTACCAGGCATTGTGGAAAGGTAGTTGTTTTAGGTGAATTCCATAAGAGGTCAGTGTGGTATCAGGAATGTCTCCCTAGGCAAGAGAGGCTGAGGATACTACTTGGGAGGTGGGAATAATCCTCCATCCTGCCTCATTGAAGTAGTCCCAGACTCCATCCTATTCAATCCTCACGGCCTGAGAAACCAGCAGGACAGTCTGTATTATTCCACTGTACAGATGCGGTGACTGGCAACGAGAGGTTAAGTGACATCTTTGAAGCCACACACAGGAAACAAGTCAAAAACAGTTTTGGACACCAATTGTAGCACTCTTTATTGTCCCCATGATGCCCTATGGGGACAGTCTGGTTGCCAAGTCTTAAACCAGGCTCTGCCATCAGACCATGGATTCCTGAAGCTGGGGGAATGCGGGGAGAAAGGGGGCTGAAAGTATCCTGAAAGCCTTTGGAATAAGGGACTTGAGTCCTTAGACACTCGGCTCAGTGACCTAGGGACGGGCCCAGCTGGCTCTTTAGGGAACATTATCCTAAGGGAGGGGTCGGATAAGGAGTTACTCACTGTGTGGCCTTAGATAGATCCTTCCCTCCTGGAGCCTCTGGTCTCCTGTGAAATGGGTACTTGATTGGCAGGTCTCTGAAAGTTCCTTCTTGGACAGGAAGCCCTCAGTTTCTGTACTGCTCATCATGTCCACTTGGGGACACAGCCAGGAGTGCAGTTTCCAGGCTCTCGGCCTCACGTGGAAAGGTGCTAGCTCAGGTAGTAAATGGCCATCAACTGTGATTGGATGGCCATCAGCTGTGGCTAGTTGGCTGTCACCTGTAACCAGTGAGCCATTGGCCACGAATATAACTGCCGTGGCTACGCTAGCGGAAAATGGGGGCTAGCAAGCGTGGATTGCAGAGAGGCGGATGCCGCCAGCGAGAATGTAGTGGTGTGACTCCCCTACCTATGGCTCCTTGGGTGTTCCTTTTTGGCCTCGCTATATCCTGCGCTCCTATGTGGGGAGCGGGAGCAGAGACCCCAGAAGAGACCCTGCATGACAACCTGCATGGCATCCACTGTGTGGCAATGGCAGCGCCCCTGTAGTCTCCAGCCAGGGTCTACCTCCATGGAAAGGGTTTTCATCTCTGTAAAGAGCGTTTGCTCTTCCTTGGTGTCTGTGTCCGAGGTCAATGGTGAGGTCTTCTGCTGCACCTGGGCTTCCACTTGCAAAGTCTCCTAATTTCCTCCCCCTGCCTATGGTGGGGGCTGTCAGGGTCAGCACCCATTTCTCCCCATCTCCATTCCCCAGGGGAAGAGGGTCTGAGTTTCACAGGCGTAGGACTCCAGTCTTAGAGCTCACCCACTCAGGATCCCCAGGGCATCCCAGTGAACAGACACGGAAGAGTCAGGTCCAGGGCTGTGCCCAGCCCTGTGCAACCCCAGGGGACCCTCTGAAGTCTATGGCTCTGGATGGCATCACTTGGGGATGTGCAGCGTGGTGGCCCCCCTATGGCACCTTAGCCCCAGCCACTCCCTGGCTGACTCAGCTGAAAATAATATGCAGCTGGAATTTCCCTGTTTGTTAAAGTAGAATGAGTGAGAGGGTTGAACAGCTAGAAATCATCCAGTCTCCACTTCCTGCCAGTGCCTTGTGCTATGCACAGTGGGTTTCAAAAGAAGTAAAGAGCTTTTGTTCAAACCAAACTTTAGCTGGAAAAGAAAATCAGTTGGCCCCTGGGGTCCTTTCCAGAACACTTACAGCTCCAAGGAACACAGCTGAAAGCCACTGTGCAGCCCAGCAGACTCCCCGTGTTCTCTGCACCTCCTCACGGCCCTTTAGGAGATCCACTAAGCCCTGCCCCTTGTAGCTGGTAGGCCGAGGAATGGGCTGTGGCCAAGGCCCCTACTTTTGTTTGCAAGTAACAGGATCCAACTCAAACTGGCTCAAGGAAAAAAAGGTGAGTTGATTGGAAGAGCAGAGGAGTGGGTCACAGAACAGAGGCAGGCAAAGGCCTGAAGCTGATGGGAACCCAGGTGCCCTCTCTTACTCCCTCTCCCTCCGTCCCTCTGTCTCTGTCTTCCTCTGACTCGGACTTTCTCTCTTCCATTTGGACCATCTGACTTTGCCAGCATGAGGCCCCAGGTACAGACTCAGTAAATGTTGCTGGTTGCTGATGGGCCAAACCCCATCTCCGAGAGGCATCTTCAAGCTCTGTCTGCCTTCTGGTCTACATTCCAGACCAGAGACTATAAATATTCTTCTGCTGCAAACACATGACTAAAACCATCGAGGATGGCTGCTCACCCCTGTGAGTAAAGCACATTCCCGGTGCGCTGGCTGTCAACCCCACCCCTGCCTGCCTGTCTACAAGGAAGGAGAAGGGAGAACATAGGATTAGAGTGATGACACTATAGGGATAACCTTGAATCCTCTCCAGTTTATATAATTTAAGAAACCATTCACAAACTTTGACATCTTATTGTGAGTAACAAGTATTTACTCCTCACTTCACAGCTGATCATTACGTAGCAGATGGTCACGCCTGGCCTACAAATTCTCCTTCCTGGTGGCTGAGGGCTTAGTACAAGACAAAGGATGGAAGGATGGGTCCTAGCGTTGGCCTCTAAGTATTGAAGCTTTGTGCATTTTAAATCACACGTGGATGGAGTGTGTGTGTGTGTGTGTGTGTGTGTGTGTGTGCACGCACACGCATGCACATTTCAAGACTGTCTGTAAGAGTTTTGGTGGATCAATCCCCCGACCTCTGGCCACTTCTCCTCTGGTACAGATGGAGGGCAGGTGCTGTGACTTCAGAGCAGAGGGAACCAATTATAGTGTTTCCCCCCCATCCTTCTTCTCCTTCAAGGAAACTCACTTTTAATTTCCTTTGTGATTATCCTGCTTATTGCTAAACAGAAGCTGATGACTGGTTCCTCTCTGATTTCTCCTTTCAGTGAGTCTCCTTTCCCACCCCCTTTCATTTTCATTGTTTTATATTTAGCCCTAGACAGTTGAGAAAGCATGCAATGCGTGCAGCCATGCAAGTCTCCGCACTTACTATGGACTGATTTCAGGCACTGGGTCAGTATCCCTTGGTCTCTGAAGCAATGGGCCCCTGAGATACGAGGAGCAAGGCTGGAGCATCAACAGGCTTGATAGTCATTTCAAGCTCTGGGGGACAGAGCAGAGCCAGTGTTTGAAAGTTCGAGTTGAGTCCGTAAAAGTTTAAAGGGTTCTTTTGCTGCTGCTCATCCCAGCCTTGCACATTTGGCTGCAGTGACTGAAATTGCCATTTGTTTGTTCGTTCATTCGTTCGTTCGTTCATTCATTCATTCATTCATTCATTCTTTCAACAAATATTCTTTGAGTACCTGCTACATGTCAGATCTGTGGTTGTTGTTGGGGATTCAATGATAAAAAAAAGCAGCTACAGCCCCTGTTCTCAAGCAGTCTGCCTTCCTTTTAATTGTAAAACCTTACCCTTACCTGTATCCACTTCATGACATGATTAGTTTACTAGATTTCTGGCTGTTACAGAATTCTGCATCAGAGCAGGACCTAGGATGGGGCAGGGGCATGGCAGGTTTTAATGATGGGTTCAGGGCTTGGGAGGTCTGCAGAGCACGGTTAAAGGGCTGGGAAACTAGAAGGAACCGTGAGAGTGCATGGCCCCTGGCAGGGTACATAGTACCTGAAGTTAAAGGAAATTGAGGAGAAAAGGCCTTTGAGATAATTGAGTTGATCTCGTTCATTTTCATCATGAGGACCATCAGCCTGAGGGCAGGCCCTGCTGGGAAGGAGTGATAACCCCTTTCCTGCCCTGAGCACTTTGGTGTCACACGTTAAAATCCCTTTCTGTCTCATGTAGCTGGCATCTTTCTTTGTTCACAGACCTCAATTATGTTCAGCCCAACTGTCAGAAGAGCTGTGAGTGGAAAGGTCAGCCATATGGTGTCTCTGACTAGTGCTGACTTGATAGTCCTGTCATTTCATTCGAACGCTTCCTGGGCTCCAGAGCGCTGAATGAGCGTAGGTGTGGGCTTCTACCTGGACTCCAGGCGTCTGTGGCACTGTGTTCCCAGCACTTAGATGGCTGAAACTCTGGGACAAAAGCAGCTCTAGTTGCCATAGGAATGGCTTGATCTTGGGGCTTGGCCCAGAGCCCCCTTGGAGCCTGGTCCCGAGGGAGGACTCAATGGCTGGCAAATTCAATGGGCTATTTTTAGGGCCAGAGTCTCCTGCTGCAATCAAACCTGCTAGCTAACCCTCGGCACCTGGCCCTCTGAGCTGGGGGCCTAAGCAATGTGTCCAGCCCCTTGCCACTTCCCCGACCCACTGCCCTAGTTCTGTCTGTCATCTCTCTTTGGTTCTGCCTGTTTTGTCATCTCTGCTGGCACCATTTCTCCAGGAGCTCGAGGGACAAGGTCTCAGCAAATATCTTCTAAGACGTGGTTTCCTATAGGAGTGTGTTAGTTTCCTAGGGCTACTGTAACAAAGCACCACACACTGGGATGGCTTAAAACAACAGCAATATATTCCCTCCCAGATCTGGAGCTCAGAAGTCTGAAATCATGGTGTCAGTAGGGCTGTACTTCCCCTGAAGATCTAGACAGGAATCCGTTCCATGCCTTTCTCTTAGGTTCTGGTGTTTGCTGGCCATCCTTGGCGTCCCTTGGCTTGTGGCAATCTCCTTCTGTCCTCACATGGCTGTCTTCTTTTCTTGTGTGTCTGTCTCCTCCCTTCTTCTGCTAAGAAGATCAGTCATATTGGATTAAGGGTCCACCCTATTCCAGTATGACCTCATCTCAACAATTCAAACATTATGAGGGGAGGCATGCAGGCCTTTGAAAGTCAGAAAAAGCTGGGACTTGATGTATTAGAAGGGAACCCAGGCACAGCTGTTTCCCAGACAAGATGTTAATCCAGCCTGCCTGAGCTAGTGGGGGCAGGTGAGAAGGGGAAAGTCCAGGAGGGAGATAGAATGGAAGTTCATTTTGGACTCATTCAATGTTAGAAGTGGAAGGGAGCCTTACAGAAGGAGAAATTGAGGCCCAGAGAGGCAAAGTGACTTGCTTAATGTTATATGACTTCCTATTTTGTGGGATGGCTCACCGGGTTTTATATAGGAGTTCTCCCTGCAATTGTGTATGTAAAGAGATTAAAGAAATTAAAAAATGGGTGCCCCCTTGGGGTGGTGCAGGAGCACTGGGCTTGGAGCCTTCATTGGTGAGACCTTGACACAGGGCCACCCTTAAGTGCAAAGGAGTCTGGGAAATGTGGTCAATAGCTAGGTATCTGTATTCTGAGCTACAATGCTATTTCTCTGGAGGAAGGGAAAGAGATTTTGATTAACAGCTGGCATTCTCTGCCACAAGCTAGAAGAAGGTGTGTGCAAAAAAAAAAAATCTTCAGGGTTGTGATTGCTAATAAACTCTTCTAGGTTTAATTTGATTCAATATAAGATCAATGGTGATATGCTTTAGGAAGCTCAAAAAATGCAATAAGGGCAAGAAAGGGGGGGATATTGAATCATGTATTTATTAAGCATCTACTATGTGCCCGGCCCTGTGCTGTTGATTGCAGGGATATCTAAGGAAAAGATATCATCCTCATCCTCATCCTCACGGGCCCTTGTAATTTAGTTATTAATTAAAAACACACCTGGAAAAATAAAGAGCAACTAAACCATGTGTTACAGACCGGAATGCAATAGAAATTTTGGAGAGTAAGGGACCCAGGTAGACTGGGATTGTCACAGAACGAAAGCCCTGAACTGGGTCCTAGGGATTAATGGGTTTGGAACATATTGGAGGCAGATTATTTCGGTATGGAATGCGAGTAGGGGAGGGGAATGACATCTACTGGGCACTTGCTATATGCCATTGTCAGGTTGTTTCAATTAATTCTCACAGCAGCCTATGATCTCTTGTCCTCATAGCTTGACTGAGGAGCTGAGAATTGAACCCCAGTCTAATGTCAGGGTCTCAGTCCTCTCCTCTCCAAACAAACAAACAAACAAACGAAAAACCCATTTTGGAACCAAACCTTCTGAATGCTTCTTAAATCATACTCTCCAAGCTTTGTGTTACTATCCAGGAGAAGGTCTTGGGCTGACTGTAGGTATTTCTCAGAATACGTGATGGGGCAATGAAACAAAATTACATGTGTACATGTGGGTGGTTGTGAAAGAGTGACAATTTCATTGACTTTCAGCTGTTTGGCTTTGGGTAGGCTGTGTACCTTCCCTGAGCCCTAATTACAAACTGTGAATCATCAGTTTAATTATCCCTGCATGTCTGCAGGGCTGAAGGTAGGGTGTTTGTGAGGGTCACATGAGGTGGGTCATGAATGAATGTTGATCATAGGGTGTGTACACATTGCCGGGGTGTTGTTTGGCCCTAAAGGCCAGTGATATGTTGAATATCATCTGGAAGGAAATAGAAAGAACATAGAAAATATCACTTCCCATGGCGCAAAACTGGGTTTTCCTCAGCGATGCCCCATGCAGTTGGGTATCACCCTCTACTAAGAAGCACGGGGCTCAGATGGCAGGTTGTTAAGGGCAGCTGGGCCCACGCCTGATGGCCTCCCCGGTTCCTAGGACTGTGACATAGCAAATTCCTTAAAGAGTACTCATGGCCCTCTACTACCGTGTTTCCCCGAAAATAAGACCGAGCCGGACAATGAGCTCTAGCGCATTTTTTGAAGCAAAAATTAATATAAGACTCCATCTTATTTTACTGGAATATAAGACCTGGTCTTTATAATATATAATAATATAACATAACATAATATGATATAATATACCAGGTCTTATATTAATTTTTGCTCCAAAAGATGCATTAGAGCTGATTGGCTGGCTAGGTCTTGTTTTTGGGGAAACACAGTAGCTCCTGAAATTGTTGGCCTGACCTCCCAGCTCTGAAGCTTGAGAGGTGGTAATTGTTACAGGACTAAATTGAAGATCCACTTTCCATGGTGGGACATAAACTACTGGATTTGTCCATTGTGTTATGGTTCTATAGTATTCAGTTTCTTTGGTTATAAAGACACTGGCCCCTGAAACTTCCTTCAGAAAAAGGGAGTTTATGGGGGGAACTGACAACACTGGAAAGCTCAGGGAGGGAAGCTGCTTTTATGTCTGTAATTTCCTTTGATCCTTGAAATACCCCTGTGACCTGGTGTTATTGTCCCCATTTTATAGGGAAAGAAACTAAGGCATGGAAATGTGAAGCAATTTTCCCAAGGCTGGTCATGTGGTGGGGAAGATAGTTAATACCAAATACACGCTTTTGTGGATAACATTATGTCTGATCTTTCATGTTCAATTTCACACGAGGAAACTGTCACAGAGGAGTTATAGCCCAGCCACCACACCGAATGGAGAGATCTGGTGGCTGTTGGTCCCAGCCTGACCTTTGGATGATCAATGCTAGTCATAGATCTTGCTTTTTCCTGCACAACTCCAGGTCATCAAGCCCCATGTGACCTAGAAGCTCTCTTTGGAATGCCAGATGGTGCCCCGGTTATCACCGTGATCTTGGCCTCTGGCTGACGAGTTTGTTTCATTTGCCACCTCTCTTTTGAGTCTGAGCATCATTCCAGCCTTTCTGTTTATCCCCGGAACCGGAAGACACAGACAGGGTATGTCTCCGTTCTGCCTCCTTTCACAGTACGGCGTCTTCAGACTCCTGGCTTTTCACCCTTGCCTGACCCACTCTGGCTCCAAGGTATCTTGTTAGATTTAATTGATCAGTAGGCCATATCACCATAAGGATCTTTGACTGAAATGAAGTTTGGAATCTGTACTCATTTATGGTGGCTGCTAAAAGGTAATCGTGTTTCTTTTTGTTTCTCAATGTAACACGATATGTATTTAAAAAAAGAAAGTGTAGGGGCTGGTGAGATGACAGTTCTGTGAGGGTGCCAGGGGCATTTATGTTCCAGGCCAGCCCCAGTCCCCAGTCTTCTCATCTTTATGGGTCTTTAGCACCCGTTTTAAAGTAAATCAACCATTCGGCAAGTCTTTACTAAGTGCTTCCTGACTACAGCTCTGACTAAAGCCTCCTATGTTAGAGTCCTGGCCTCAGGGAGCTGATACTCTGGGTCGTTGAAGAACAACGACCAGAAGGGAACAGAACAATAGACAATGTAGATGAAGTGCAAAGTTGGGTGGAGAAGAGCAACCTGGTGGGTGCAGATGAAAAAAGACTTAATCTAGAGTCTTGAATATAGAAGCCGGGCTCATGGAATGAGCTTGGGTTTGAATCTAGTCAGTTACAGTTTTGAATTCTGACTCTATTTCTTGTTAGCTGTGTGACTGTGGATAAGTCACTCGACCTCTCTGAGCCTTATTTTCCTCATCTATTTGGGGATCATCATATGTGCTTCATGGGGTTGTACATTGACTTTAAATGAAATCATGAATGTGACATAGCTGAGTACATACGTTCTTAATAAGCTTTAGTTTCTTTCCCATCCTTTCCTATCTCAGTTATAATTAGGCTTGCCAGTGAGTGACAGAACCAAAATATCAGTGGCTCATACAAGAACAAAGTTTATTTTTCTCTCATGTAAAAGATGCAGGCATGTGGTCCAGAGCTGGTTTTCCACGTTGTCTAGGACCCACGCTTCTTCTCTTGTGTCATTCTGCATTCATGGCCTTGATTCCCAAGGTTACTTTATAATCCATCTGGAGGCACCAGTCATCATCTCAGCATCCCAGTCAATAGAAAGAAGGAGAGAGTTACACCTTCTCCTGTTAAGGCACACTTTAGAAGTTGCACATATTACTTATATATTATGACCACAGCTAGCCATTTGTAAGGGAGGCTGTGGAATTGAGCCTCTAATCTAGATGGCCATGCAAACCGAGGGTTCTATTACTTCAGATACAGTAGGAATTGGATGTTGGGGCACAGCTAGTAGTTGTTCTCATCTTTGCTTTCCTTGACAAATGCCTCTTAAATTGAATATGCCATGAGAATGGTGTGCCAGAGAGAAGAGACAAATAAAAGAGATCAGAGAGAGCTGGACTCAAAAGTCATCAATAAGTCAAGTTATAGGAATCAAAACAGTGTAACATTAGTGTAAGGAACAACAAATAGATCAATCAAACAGAATAGAGAGTCCTAAAATAGACCCATACTTATATAGCTAATTCACTTTTAGAGGCACCAAGTAATTCAATAGGTCAGTGATCGTCTTTTCAACAAACAATGCTGGAACCATTGGAGATACGTAGGGAAAAAAAATAAACCTCACATCATGCACAAAAACTATTTTAAGATGAATCATAGACCTAAATGTAAACACTAAAACTATAAAGCTTCTGGAAGAAAATGTGGGGAAAAAAATCTCAACAACTTTGGGATACTTAGGACCAAAAAAGTCCTAACCTTATGAAAAAATATGAGTACTTTGAACTCCAATGAAATTAAAAACTTCTGCTTTTTAAAAGACATTATTAAGAAAATGAAAAGGTGAGCTACTGACAGGGAAAAAATATCTGCTTATGTATGTCAGACAAAGAACCCACATCCAGAGAATATGAAGAACACTTCTAAGCCAAGAATAAAATGACAAACAACCTTATTAGAAAGCAGTGGGTAAAGGACCTGAGCAGATACTTCACAAAGGAAGATATACAAATGGCCAATAAGCACATGAAAAAGCATGTACCATCAGTGCTAATCAAAGAAATGCAAATTAAAATGATTAAAAGCATGATAAGAGTATGTGGAAGAATTGAAATTCTCATACTTTGCTGGTGCAAGAATACAATGGTGCAATCATTTTGGAAAACAAATTGGCATTTAAAAAATAAAGTTAAACATATACAAACCTTATGACTCAGCAAGAGAAAAGAAAATATTTGTTTACAAAAATACTTGTACAGAAATATTCATAACAGCTTTATTCGTAATGGCCCAAACTAGGAACAACCCATATCACCATCAACCAGAGGATGGATTAATAAATTGTGATACATCCATGTAGTGGATTACTAGTCCAGAAACAAAAAGGAATATTGTTGACACATTATAGAAATTTTGCTGAATGAAAAAAGCCAGACACAAAAGAATATACTGAATGCTTTCATCTTATGCAATATTTGAAGAGATATAATTAACCTATAGTGATAGAAATCAGAACCATGGTTGCTAAGGGCAATGTGGTGGTGAGAGTTGAGTAGGAAAGGGCAGGAAAGAACATCCTGGAGTATTAGAATATTCTATATCTTGATTGGGGTGGTGGTTACATGAGTAAATACATGTGAAAATTCAGATATATGTAAAAATTCATCAAAACGCACAAAATTTGTGCACTTATTACACGTAAATTATATCTCAGTAAAAATATATGTATAGAAAGAATTTATTATCAAGTATAACGTTCCTCCGACATAGGCTGTTGTGTTCTTGTTGTCATGGTTTTAACACAAATCTTGGGTGACATAGCTCATTGTTTTACAACAGGCTGTTAAGTGAGCCAAGGGAGGTGCTGAGGTGTCACAAATTTGATTCTAGTGAGTGTATGTTACTTTATCTTAAAGAGCCCTTTGGCAAGCCAAGGCTTACCCTTGGGTAGACACCCACGTGCTATGATTTCAGAGTGACCAGAAGTTGACTCATCCCAAAATCCTTTGCACACTGGAGTGACACAACCAAAATATCAGTGGCTCAGATAAGAACGAAGTTTACTTTTCTGTCTTGTAAAAGATGCAGGTATGTGGTCCTGAACTTAGTTAAGCATTGTCCTTTCCCTGTTTTCTCGTCATGATGGGAGTAGCAATATACTGAAACCCCTATTTGAGGTGTAAGTGAGTGTATCAGTCGCTGTCCACCCAGGACTGGCTACATAATTTTGGGGCCCAGTGCAGCATAACTACACAGGACCCTGTTTGAAAAAGTTTAAGAATTTCATGATGATGACAGCAGAGCATTCAACCAAGCACTGGCTCTTTTAAGTGCAACTTCTATGTGATTGTGCAGGCTGCATTACCATGCAGCCAGCCCTGTGCAGCCAGGGGTGGTATTAGGGTCCTGAAATGTGGAAAGACTGAAGGCAACCCCATGGGGTTTCTCAAATGTGATCTGTAGGCCATCTGCATCCAAATCATGGTTAAAATGTAGATTTTAGCTCCCACTCCAGAGTTATGCGTCAGCATCTCTGGAGGCAGGGCCCAGGGATCTGAATTTAAGAAGGCTCTTTAGAGATGTTCACGGGCCAACAAAATTAGAAATCGGGGTAAGGATATGTTGGGAAGACACCCAGCCAGTTTCATTGCTCTTTTGGGTTGACTTCTGATGTGGCCAGGGGGCTGACACAGGCACATGGCACAGGGTGGATCTTCCTGCTACAGCCCCAGTTTCTGTCCATCTAGGCTTTTTTGCACACACCAGGCTGGCTCTGTTCTTGGCTTTGATGATAAGAGAAGAAATTCTAGGATTGCCTCTCCTGGAAGACATTCCAGGAGTGCCTTCTAGGAACTCCTGGTCCCATAGAAGAGGACCCCCCAGGAGTGTGACAAGCTCTATTGCACAGTGGAGAGTCCTCAATGCCACCAGAGAGGCCCAGACGTCATCATATCCAGATTGGGGATAGTGGAGGCAATCAGAGAAAGGCTTCCTAGAGGAGGCGGTGTTTGAGTGGGTCATTTGAAGCATGAGCCACCTGGTTATAAGGAGGTAAGTGTGAGGCATTCTGGGTGAGAGAAGACGAGCAGAAGAGCAGAGTTGGACTGATGGGAGAATACCACACAGGCACGGAGTATGGAAGGAATGTTGATTTATCTGTGAGCAGGTAGCATGTCTGGAAACCGAGGGCCCTGACTCTTCCTGCAGAAGCAAAGAGGGCCAGACTCCCTTCTCCCTGGAGATGGTGATAAAGCCACAGAGAGAGACCAGGCTCTGTCAGCTGGATACTCCCACCTGGGACTGGGAGCCTGAAGGCTGATGTGCAGTGGTGGAGACATTTAGAGGTTATTCATGGAGGGTGTAGGGCTGTTGGATGGTGGCGAGTGGCCAGTGGTGGAGGTGCCAGTAGTGGCATTCTAGTTGGACCACCCCCAGCATACATGACTATCTCTGCCCTTTCCAGGCCAACATCCCCAGTCTTCCCATAGATTCTATGCGCTCCCTAATGTCCTAATAGGTTCTTTGCAGCTTAAATTAGCCATGGTCACTTCCTGTGGTTGGCAGCCAAGACCCCTGATGCAGAATGGTCACCTGGGGCCTGATGATGAGACCTTGTAAGGCCAGGGCGAGGAGAAGACAGACACTGGGGAGCCACGGGAAGTGCTTGAGCAAAGGAGTGCCTGCAGATCCAGAAAGAGTCATCAGTAGACTGAACAGGGGAGGAACAAGGCTGTGGGTGCCCTGGGGCGCTGAACCAGGACAGTAATAGTGATGACGGAGAAAACAGCACTGTGACAAGAGTCACGAGAGTAGAGCTGACAGGATTTTGCAGCTGGCTGGATGTGGCAGGGCAGTGGGGGGAACTTTCCTCAGAGAATATGCATGGCCGCATATTTCCTCTCTGTGGTCTTCTCAATAACCATCTCATCTGTTTCAATTTATGGTCTGGGGTGGGGGAAGGTTGTAGATCAAGGGGTGCTGGTCTAGTTCTCCAGCCCCATCTGGGAGGTGACCTCCCCTTCGAGCTGTGATCTGCATGTGAGCTGGCAGGAGGGCTTAGGAACGATTAGCTTCTAAGGGGAGGGGAAGAAGCGACCCTTAATTCCTCTTTAATAACATATGTCAGGTAACGTTTTCAATATGTCACTGTGTCTGCAGTTTCGGTCAGCGGTCGCTATCGTTTTTGAGCAATAAACAAAAGACTGCTTTTAATTACTTCTGTGAAATTGCCTGACCCATGCATGATTAAATATTCATTATGTAGAACGAGGCATCCTCTTTGTATATAGACCCATATTAAATTTAGCTAGCAACCAACCCGCTGACCGAATAGTACTAATAAATTTCTTGTTAATGGCCCGCAGCTTTTCCCGATTGCTCCATCTCGTCTCTTTCAACCCCTCTCTCCAGGTCTCTGTCTCTGTCTTGGCCTAACTATCTCTGCCACTTTTTTTAAAGAAGAATTGAGATGAAATTCGCAGAACATACAATTAATCATTTTAATGAGTACAGTTCAGTGGCATTTAGTGCATTCCCAATGTTGTGCAACCACCCCCCTGTCTAGTTTCAGATTTTTTCATTCCCCCCCAAGCAGAACATCTCAGATCCATTAAAGTAATCACTCTCCATTCCCTCTTCCTTGTGTCCCCTGGCAATCACTCTGCTTCCTGTCTCTATGGATTTGCCTATTCTGTGTTTTTCATATAAAAGGAATCATGTAATATGTGATCTTCTGTGTCTGACTTCTTTAACTTAGTGTAATGTTTTTGAGATTCACCTAAGTTGTAGCATGTATTTGTTCCTTTTTATAAGTGAATGATATATTCCATTGTATGGACAGACCACAATTTGTTTATAAATTCTTCTGCCTTTTGGCTATTCCTCCTTTTGGCTATTATGAATAGTGCTGCAATGAACATTTGAGTACAAATTACTATGTGGTCATAGTCAATAAATAAATACCGAGGAGTTAAAATTGCCGGGTCATATATTAATTCTATGCTTAACTTTTCGAGGAACTGCCATACTGTTTTCCACAGTAGCTGAATCATTTTACATCAGGGATGTTATGAGGGTTCCTGTTTCTCCATGTTATTGACTATAGCCATCCTAGTGAGTATGAAGTGATATCTCATTGTGGTTTTGATTTGTATTTCATCAGTGACCAGCGATGTTGAACATTTTTTCATGTGCTTGCTGGCCATTTGTTTTTGGAGAAATATCTATTCAAATCCTTTTCTCTTTTATTAATTGGTTTGTTTGTCTTTTTGTGGTTGTATTATAAGAGTTCTTTATTTATTCTGAGTACTTATCACACATATGATTGGCAAATATCATCCCATTCTGAAGGTTGTCTTTTCACACTTTAATAATGTACTTTGATGCACAAAATTTTTCATTTTTGTGAAGTACAAATTTATCATTTTTTCTTTTGTTGCTTATGCTGTTAGTGTCAAATCTAAAAATCCATTGCTAAATCCAAGCTTGTGAAGATTTACCTCTATGTTTTCTTCTAATAGTTCTATAAAGTTTTTGCTCTTATATTTAAGTTGTTGATCCATTTGGGTTAATTTTTGAATATGATGTGAGGTAAGGGTCCAACCTCACTCTTTTGCATGTTGTTATCCAGTTGCCCTGTTGAAGAGACTGTTCTTTCTTTCACTGAATGGTCTTGGTGCTCACATCAAAAATTCTGTCAGTCTTTGTCTCTTCCTATTTCCCTATCGTTTTTGTCTCTCTCACTTGATCTCCCCCGTCTCCACCTTTTTCATATCTTGCAGACTTAAATTTACTATCTACATTCCTTATTTGTTGTCTTGTGATTCTAGCATCCCACATGGGAGGGAAATGATGGAATTTGGATGTGGCCTGGGGAACGGAAACTTCAAGATGAAGAGATGCTAAGGAAGGACCGAACATGGAATCACTTGCCAGCTAAACGCTTTGGCACAGAGACATAGAGGGGACTCAGGGCTGCAGTAAGAGTGGAGGGTTGGGTTTTCTTTTTAAAACCAGACCAGGATTACTGTAAATATTTGTACATTGTTTTATTAACATCCTGAGTCCACCTCTTCATTTTCCATTTCTGTTAGACTTTGTGGAAAATTAACTCTATTAAATTAATATATGATTCAAATATCTTAGGTTTTTTCTTTCTCTCTCATTTTTTCTATTTCTCCTTTCCTCTAATTCCCTTATTATTCAAGAGTGGCCACACAGCATTTTGGGAAACTGAACTGGGACTCATTTTAATCCAGACCAGGTATACTATTTTTTTTTTATAAAAAAGATTTTATTGGGGAAGGGGAACAGGACTTTATCGGGGAACAGTGTGTACTTCCAGGCCTTTTTATCCAAGTCAAGTTGTTGTCCTTTCAGTCTTAGTTGTGGAGGGCGCAGCTCAGCTCCAGGTCCAGTTGCTGTTGCTAGTTGCAGGGGGCACAGTCCCCCATCCCTTGCGGGAGTCAAAATGAAACTGGCAACCTTGTGGTTGAGAGGATGCGCTCCAACAAACTGAGCCATCTGGGAGGCAGCTCAGCTCAAGGTGCCGTGTTCAATCATAGTTGCAGGGGGCGCTGCCCACCATTCCTTGTGGGATTCGAGGAATTGAACTGGCAACCTTGTGGTTGAGAGCCCGCTGGCCCACGTGGGAATCGAACCGGTAGCCTTCAGAGTTAAGAGTTTGGAGCTCTAACCACCTGAGCCATTGGGCCAGCCCCCAGACCAGGTATACTATTTACTAGCCTTGCTGGGGCAAGTAATACCACCTCTCTGGGCTTCATTTTCCTCATTTTTAAAATGAACAATGAACGTGAAAGTACTGAATAAACTGCAGAGTAAGGGGCTATTATTATAATAATTATGGTCCAAGTAATTTATTGTTGCTTTAAAGTCACAAGGGTCAGAGACAGAAGTGACAAGTTGCAGAAAATCATGGGGAGTTTTCCTTCAGTGAGAGAGGACGCTGCAAAGCCGTGACGTGTGAGAGAACGGTGACTAAGAACCTTACTGGTGACTCCATCCACATTCTCTTCACCTAACCAACCTCTGACTTCCTGGAAGCTCCCTAGAGATCATTGAGCCCTACCTGCTTATTTTAAAGGCAAGGAAAATAAGCCCAGGAAGGGATTTGTCCAAGGCCTCACAAGCATGAGTGATGGAGTCTGTCCTCCCACCCAGACATCTGAGTCTGTTCAGGAGGACCTTCTGTCTCTTCAGACAGCTCGCTGGTGGTGTTGCTCATTCTCAGGCAGCATTATTTCTTTTCTGGGAAGCTGGCATCTCCTAGGACTCAGAAAAGAGATGAGGAATCTATAGGGGCCACGGGGCCCATAAAATCCCAAAGGCTACCCCATCCACCTATTGTAGTTGGAAGGGAATCACTTTAGCAGGAGCATGTTTGGGGCTCAGTGTATTTGTTTTTTAATAAAATATTCCAGACATGCAAAACTATATACCCATTTTAAGAAACAAACAAGGAAAAATGAATTCGGTCAAGTTGCAAGATACAAAATCAACACACAAAAATCACTTGCATTTTTAGCCAGTAACAATGAAAAATAAGAAAAGGAAATTAAGAAAAAATTTTAATTTGCAATAGCATCAAAAATAATAAGATTAGGAATAAACTTAACCAAAAGGTGAAAGATTTGTATATTGAAAAGACCTTGCTGAAAGAAATTGGGGAAGACATAAATTAATGGAAAAACATTCTATGTTTATGGACAGGAACACTTAAAATTAAGATGTCAATATGTCAATACTACCCCAAATGATCTTTAGATGCAGTGTAATCCCTATCAAAATCCCAATAATGTTGTTTGTTTTTCAGAAATACAAAAATCCATCTTAAAATTCATATGAAATCTCAAGAGAGCCTGGATAACCAAAATAATCTTAAAAGAGAACAAAGTTGGAGGTCTCACACTTCCTGATTTCAAAACTTACTACAAATAATGTCAATCAAACCACCGTGGTACTAGCGTAAAGACAGGCATATAGACAAATGAAGTAAAATAAAGAACGCAGAAATAAACTCTTGCAGAGATGAGCAAATGATTTTTAATAACGGTGCCAAGACCATTCGATGGGGAAAGCACAGTCTTTTCAACACACGATATCAGGAAAACTGAATACCCACATGCAAAAAAAAAAAAAAAAAGAAGTTGAACCTTTGTCTTACCTCATATATAAAAATTAACTCAAAACAGATCGAAGACTTAATTGTAAAATCTAAAACTACAAAACTTTTAGAAGACAATATAAGAGAAAAACTTCAAGACATTGGATTTGGCAAAGATTTCTTGGATATGACACCAAAAGCACAGGCAATACAAGAAAACATAGATAAAATGGACTTAATCAAAAGTTTAAAAATTTGTGCATCAAAGGACACTATCAATAGAGTGAAAAAGCAATCCATGGAATGGGAGAAAATATTTGCAAATCATATATTTGATAAAGATTGATATCCAGAATACATAAAAACTACAACTCAGCAGCAACAAAATGAGCCAATTAAAAAAATGGGTGAAGGACTTGAATAGATGTTTCTTCAAAGAAGATACACAAATGACTCTTAAACACATGAAAAGATATTCAACGTTACTAATCAATAGGGAAATGCAAATCAAAACCAAAATGACATACCAGTACACACTCATTAGGATGGCTATTATGAAAAAATAAACCTCAGAATATAACAACGGTTGGCAAGGGTGTGGGGAAATTGGAACCCTTGTGCATTGTGGGTGGGAATGTAAAATGGTGTGGCCATTGTGGAAAATAGTATGGCAATTCCTCAAAAAAATTACACATAGATTTATCATATGCAATTCCACTCTGTGCATATACCCAAAAGAAGTGAAAGCAAGGTCTTGAACAGGTGTTTGTACACCCATGTTTATAGGAGCTCTATTCACAACAGCCGAAAGGTGGAAGCAACCCGTGTCCATTGATGGATAAATGGATAAACAAGATGTAGTGTATACATACAATGGAATGTTATTCAGCCTTTAAAAGGAAGGAAATTCTGACACACGCTACAACATGGATGATCATTGAAGACGTTATACTAAGGGAAATAAGCCAGTCATGAAAGGAGTCATACAGATATTGCGTGATTCCATCTATATGAGGTACCTGAAACAGTCAAAGTCATATAAACAGGAAGTAGGATGGTGGTTACTAGGGCTGGGGGGAGGGGAATAGGGAGCTAGTGTTTAATGGGTACACAGTTTCAGTTGGGGAACGTGGAAAAGTTCTGGATATGAATGGTGGTGATGGTAGCACAGCGATGTGAATGTACTTAATGCCACAGAACAGTATTCTTGAAAATGGTTAAAATGGTACATTTTATGTTATATATATTTTACCACAATTTAAAATAAAACTGAAAAAAAATGATAGAAATAAACAAGCAGGGGAGGAGACTATTCTCCAAAAGTGGAGCCTTTTCTCCAATAGTCTTCAGGTATTGTAGACATGAGGGTTTACTCTGAAAGCAGCCCTTGCTGGGGAAACTGAGGCATGGAAAGACAAGCCCTGGACTCTCCTGGAGAAGGGACCAAAGGGCTCCGAGGAGGTGTCCACTTCCCTGGCATCAGAAGCACATGCTCAGCTGGCCCTGTCCAGCCCTGCCCGGCTCTGCCCGGGAGCTCAGAAGCCTTGAGGGTCGGCTAAACTTTAATGCCTCTTCCATTGTGTCCCCATGACAGCTTTTTGGAGGTTTCCCAGCCTCAGACCATTACAGGAAAATATTTTGAGAGGGTTTCTCTGGCGTGCCACCCAAAGCAATCAAAATTTAATTTTTATTTAAAAACGGATAGTCCAGTTATTGGAAAACTTTTAAGCATATTTGGAACAACTTGTCCATATGCGTTTACTTCTTCAACTATACATTTTATGAAATCTAAATACAGATCAAGTGTTTCCAATGTAAACTAAGTGTCTGAATTGAGATGTGCTGAAAGATATGCTAAAAAACACATCGAATTTTGAAGACGCAGTACAAAAAAGTGTGAAATAGCTGATTAATAATTTGATATACGGATTACATGTTGACATAATAATGTTTTTGACTATATTGGGTTAAATAAAAATATTACTAATATTGATTTCACCTTTTCACCTTTTTGCCTTTTCTTTAATGTAGATACTGTAAAATTGCAAATTACATATGTGGCGTGCATTATATTTCTATTGGATGGTGCTGGATTAGAGTATCGAGAAACTCTGATTAGCTGAGAAATTTGCACAGCTCGTTAAGTGGCAGAACCAGAATTTCAACCTAGATCCCTAAAGCTGGAGCTCTTGCTTTTTCAGTGAATTGGAAAACTTTGTTGGTTTGCTGTAGGGTCTCCAACAAAACCTGCCGGGGAGGATGCAGCATTTCTCACCCTAAGCTCCACAGGGTCCCAGCATCTCTGCCCCAAGGACTGCTCCAGGAGAGGGGAGGGCTGTGAGCAAGCTTCCAGGACTGGACACTCTTCCGTACAACCACCACCAAGTTCCACCAGAAAGCCCTGCTTTTAATGATTTCTCGTATACACTGGGCATGAGATTTCATTTGGGAACACAGTTTCTAAGAAAAAGAAAAGGTTGAAGACCCTTGGTGAAGAGGGAAGTCTTTGGACTCATGCAGACCTCATTTATGAACTGCTTGCCGTGGCTTGGGCAAGTTCACCACTCAGTGTCATCATCTGTAAAAGGCGGATTGGTGTTACCTGTCCTGAAGGGTCATGCCAATAATGAGATAATGGAGGATACAGTGCATGAGTCACGGCAGGTGTGCAATGAATACACCTCCCCTCTCCTCCCCTCGAGGCTTCCCTGGACTCAGTTCTGACTCTGTGTGTGTGTGTGCGCACGCGCGTGTGTATGGAGTGTGTACTTAATACGAATGGATATGAAGCGATGATCTTTTTTACCCTAGTAGTTTCTTGCCTCCTGTTTTCCCTATCCCCAGGATTATTTAATTCCAGCGGTAGTTGCATATTCATCTAGACAGCGAGGGCCATGGGAACATGAGATAAAATGGGGGATGATGTGCATGCTAAGCACTGCACATGTGACTCTATTTGATTGCATGAGCTTTTTCTCTGCCTGTTTGATGAGAAACAGAGGCCTGAAGGGGGCAGCATGTGGCCAGTACTTCCCCTGTGAGGGACTGGATCGAGGGCTCAGGGGCTCAGGGTCTTTGCAAGGAATCAGAGCCTTCCCAGGCATAGGGGAGCCCTGGGGACTTCTGGAAGGAGCCTCCGTTTTGGTGTGGAGATGTTCATCATTATAGTCTGCAAGTGATGTTGGTAAAACTGAGGTCCTTGGGCTTCCTGTACTCCCAGCCGCTGTGGTCCAGCCTACCTCTTCTCCAATCCTTCTAGGACCCATTTATAAAATCTCCCAACTTCAGACCTGAGAAAAACCTAAATGGGGATATTACCCCAACGCATCATTTACCAACGCAAGTGGCGTTACATTTAGGTCTGTGTGTATCCCCATCTTACAGAAGAGAAAACAGAGGCTAAGAGAGGTTAAGTGATATTGCTAGGTCCTACAGATAAGAAAAGATGTATTAACTTTCTTTTGTTTGCAGGCAACAGAAGGCGACTAGTTAGCTTAAGCCCAGGGGAGAAGCATGGATCCTGGGGCATCTCATAGAATGACAAGAGACTTGACTGGCTTGGCCCTGCAGGGTGGGGTCCCGGCTGCTCAAGAGCACAGCAGTAGTTTGTAGCCTTTCTCTTCTGGAAGTGCCTGCATGAATGTGTCCCAGCTCCAGCTCCACCCTGGTCCTGGATCTCTCAGATCTAGAATTCAGGTTCTTGGGAGAGAGGTTCTGAATGGACCCTCCTGGATCACTCCGCAGTGGTCAGGGATCAGGGTCACTAGGACAGGTGTGGAAAAAGTGCTTCGGGCCCTGCAGCTACGCCCAGGTGCCCACTTCTGGTCTACGCTGGTCTCTGACTCTCAGCCAGAGTCTTTGCTCTGTCGCACACAGTGCTGTCAGGTAGCCACAGGCTAATTCCAGGAACAGGCAGCCAGGAAACTAAAGGTGCTAATTGCATTTTTGTAAAGGATGTCCAGAAACCAAAGGCCTTTGGGTTCTAAAAACCTGATTCTCCCAAATGATGGAAAGTCTAGGCACTGTAACAGATGGCACTGGTAATAAGGAGCCCCTGCCTGGTAATTCCCGTCACGCCGCTCAAGGGTGCCTCCAACTCATGAAGTTCCCCTGTTTATCTTGCTTCCTCTTGTCCCCCAACTCCTTTCCATCTCCCTCTCCAAGGATTTAATAATATGTTGTCTAGACACTACTGCTGCTGTTTCTCCTCCATTAATCCATTTTAATTGGAAAGTTATCATAATGCAAACTCTCTTTGGTATTATTTGCAGCTCTGCTTTATTAGAACTTCACCAACTTGCTTCCCCAGCAAATTAAACTTGCAATGGAAGCAATGAGATCAGCTGCTCATATTAAATCAGGCTGCGCGTTGTTAAGTGGGGTTGGGAATAAGGCTTCCTCAGCTGGGTGGGGTGCCACTGCCGGAGGCGTTCACAACGGCACCATTGTTTCTATGCTGGGGATTTGCCCTCTGTGCCCAGTTCTCCTGTTTTTGGCTGAGCACCATGTGTTGGAAATTAGAGACGGGAAGAGAGAGAGGACAGAAAGCCTGTGGTGATATTTGGCCTCTCACTCAAATCTCAGGGCAAACGGCAACGATGAGAATGCACATGGGCCTACCACTTGATATATTACAAAGCACGTTCAGTCAGTCCTTGGAACCCTGAGAAGTAGGTATTCCCATTTCCTTTACACAGAGCTGGAAACTGAGGCTCAGAGGGGGTAACTGAACTTGCTCAGGGTTGTACAGGCAACACTGCAGGTGAGGGTTGTGTAGCAGATGTGGGAGAGCAGAGGCCGTGTCCTCTTGAGTCTAAAACTATGGCATCCCCAGGGGAAAAAGTCAGACCAAAGTAAGCCAACACCTCTCTCAGGGCCGATCCTGGAACGGATTCCTTTTAGGGTGATGGGATAAAAGGCCGTTAATAAAGTGATTATCCTATTTGTGGATTATCCACGACTCCAGTGTCTACCTTTTCCCGTTTATCCGATTAATAGAACAACACGGCAGACATTCTTGCCTACCTACCCGACAGCCTTGTCTTCTGCTTCCTTGCTACTAGAAACCCAATTTTGTTAGGCAGAAATGTGCCCAGCCCAGAGGAAGATTCATGATTGGCCTAAACCAGTTGTGGAATTCTGTTTCCCTTTGCTGGTGATGGGCCTAAAAGCGTGTGCCTCAATTCTGGCCAATTATACATGATGGAAAGACTTCCAGGGCCTTCTGGGAAAAAGTCTCCTCTGATGACAAAGTGGTGTGGGGAGGAAGACTTTTGCTTCCATTCCTCTCTTGCAGTATGGACGTAATTTGTGTTGGTTTTAAAAATATGTCCACCAAATCTTTGACCGTTCTCCCTTCCAAAGGTGGAGCCTAATTCCCCTCCCCATGACTGTGGGCCAGAGTCAGTGACTTGATCCGAATGAGGAGAACGTGACAGAAGTATATGTGTGTGCCTTTTGAAGATAGGTCAAAGAAAGACACTGATGCTTCAGCTTTGTACTCATGGATCGCCCATCCTGGGGGAAGCCAGCGGCCATATTATGAGGATTCGCAGACAGCCTGTGGACGGACCCACGTGGGGAGAAACGGAGGCCTCCTCCCGATAACCAGCACCAACTTGCCAGCCACGTGAGTGAGCCATCCTGGAAGCTCATTCTCCAGGCCCAGCCAAGTCTTTGCATGGCTGCCACCTCATGAGAGACTTCAAGCCAGAATCCCCCCATTCCCTGCCGCCCCGTGCAAGCTGCTTCAGAATTTCTAATCTATAGAAACTGTGTGAGATCATAATTGTTTATTGTTGTTTTAAGCTACTATGTTTTGGGGTCGTTTGTTACATAGCCATAGATGGTGAACACATTGTCATGCAGCCATCTTGGAACCATGAGAGGGGTTATCTATGTTGAGACTTCCTGTTACATGACATAATAATTCACTGTTAGCCAGGGATTTGGTTACTTGTAACCAAAGGAGGAAGCCCACCAGCCCCCTACTGTCACAGCCTCGGGGAGATACCGGATACTTCAGTCACATTTCATTGGCCAGCAAAGCCCACATGGCCTCCACCCAACTAGAAGGGAGGCAGGGAAATGCATAGGAGTATAGGAACGGGCTCCTAGGAGGCGGAGGTGGGCATGAGTTAGGCACAAAGGACAGGTAGAGTTTAGATGGAGAGAGAAGAGGGAGAGGAGGCATTTTAGCGGAACAGGCCAAGGACAGCAGTGGATGATGGGAGTAAGATCACCATCCTTCCCAATGGACCCATTGGGGGGCTGGCTGGAGCTCCCTGTTATCCTCCTCACTGAGGGTGACGGTGGGCCTAGCTGAGGTGAAATGCCTCAGATTCCTTAGTTCCCAGTGCAGGGGATTCTTGTGGGAGTCTCTGTAGCTCTTTGCGACTCAGCCTGTGCTCTTTGCTGGAATTCACGTCCCTTTGCTGTAAGAGTAAAGGGGCTTGTAGAGCTGACTCTGCATGTCTGTGCAGCACTGGGAAACAAACCTCAGGAAAGGTTTTGTGCAAGGGACATCTGAGGTGCCAGCATTCTCCAGAGGGTGCCCCACTGCCCAAGGCTGGGGAGATATCCACTGTAGCAAGTCTTTTGGGGCAGGACCCAGGGATCAGCATTCTCCTATTACCTCTCTAGTTCTGATCCACTCAACATGTTTGAGAGCCGTCCGAGGATCCTATCTGTCCAGGGCGGCCTGGCGACTAGGCAGGACAGTGTGTCAACCCACATTGGGGAGCTAAAGAAGCCAAGGCCGTCCCGAGAGTCACCCGAGGGCAGGGTGACTAGACTCTCATTTCCTGGCCTCTTCCACTGGCTGTAGTGAGGTCTCACCCTCCCAGGAAGGGGTGGGAGGTCATGAATCCCAGGAAACCCAGAATCAAGGGGTCATACGATTAGAGGAAGTAAGAGCTCTCACCATCCTTGGCTTGCATTCCTCGTTCTGGGAATATTATTAAGAAGTATTTATATAATGCTTCCTATGTGCCTGGGCACTGACTTAAGTGCTTCGTGTGTACTAACTCAATGAATTGTCACAATTACCTTATGAGATAGGCACTATTATTCCCCCACTTTACAGATGAGGAAACTGAGGCACACAGTAACTACTGAACGTCCATCTACACTCTGTCCCTGAAGCTGCTGAGTGGGCATTCCCTCTGGATGTTTCTCCAAGCCCTTGTTTTACAGAGAGAGACATAGCCCAGAGAGAGAAGGGGCAGCTGGAGTCACACACTTGTTCATGGCAGAGAGTGGGGCCAGGTCTCAGGTTCCAGCCTCCTGACCATGCTGCCTTCCCCAGAAAGGGCTGCTTCTGGGCTATTCTGGCCACAAGGCTCATTACTGATGCTGCAAATTGAATGAAATAGCTGCTTGGTTACAAATTAATAACAGATTTGTTTGTCATTAAGGCAGCATTGTTTAATAAAATTAGTCCAGCTGAGTGTAATTACCTTCATATAAAATTCCCCCTTAAAAATTACTTTGATAAATCTAAGCCAATTAGGTGGCATAAAAGCTGGGGTGTGAGGTTTGGCTCTGGGCTTAGGTTGGGTCCCTCCAGTGGCGTCCCCTGGCCGGGAGTTCAGTTCCCAAAGCCATTGGGTCATGCCCCCTGGGGCCTGATGAAGGCACAGTGGAGAACATGTAACTCAGCTTCCCCAGGCACCCCTGTAGAGGGCCTTGGGTTGGCCTTTCCATGAATGCAAAACAATGTTCCCTCAAAGTGGGGCCTGCCTCTGTTCCTCTAGCCACCTTTCCAGCCTTTTACACTCATTCCTGAACTTTGGGTTTCTAGGTCATTTCTCTGCTCAAAGACTTTCAGGGGCTCCCTAATGCCCATAAGACACCATCCCAAATCCTGATCTTATCATTCAAGGCTCAGTAAATCTGGTATGTTAGGGAAAATCATCACCAAAGGGGTGTCAGGAGACTGAGGTCTTACCCAACTCTGGCCCCAGCCATGCTGGGAGTTCTCTCAGGCAACTTCCCTGCTTTATGCTACTGTTTACTCCCCTATAACATGGAAACGCAGAGATTCCTTCCCAACTGGTCGTGGGGATTATAGGAGCTGATGACCCTGGTGCTTCATAAGTCACAGACCTCTGTTGAGGCCTCCCTCTCTCTTCCTCAGCAGTTAGTCTGCTTTCCCCGCCTGGCCCCTCAGCTCATCGTAACTTCTTGGGTCCCCTTGTTGCTGGGGCCACACAGCCCTTTCTGGGACATTCTTCCTGATCCTTTCTAGTTAGTTGGCTTACGTTTTAAGGTTCAGTCATTACCCTTCACCGTATATGCTTCTCCCATTTGCTGTGTTGACCCCTAGCCTTCTCCCTGAGCCTCCTGAGTCTGACCTTGAGAGTATGTCCCCAGCCAGGAGCAGGTATGGGTGGACAGAATCCCACCCCACACAGTTAATTTACAGGACCTTCCTTCTGCCTTTTTAATTGAATTCTAGTTTTATGTCATTGTTTCTTTCAGTGATTCCCTGGGAAAATCTGCAGTAGAATCAAAAGATGCCTGCACGGGGTAGAACCACAGAGATCAGCAGGTGCCACCTCCTCATTTACAGATGGGGAAATGGAGGCACAAAGCCATTTAGTGGCAGCACCAGGCCTGGGTCCCACATCTCCCTTTCAGGCTGGAACTTACCCCAGCCCACATTTTCCATTGTTTTTGTTCTACATCAACTTCTCTTTGTCCCTCTCTGAGACTGCTGGTTATTTCCTGAACAACACTCTGTTTGTACCAGCCCCCCAAGAGGAGGTTAAGGGGAGTTTTTTCAAGCAGAAAAGCTCAGATTGTATCCACAAATCTTTCCTGTGCCACTTATCGACCCAAGATCCCCAAATGGTCCTGCAGGAAAGCAGAGGAAGGTAAAGATGCTGAGTAGGGCACGGTGCTGCACAACTCCAGGGGCACCATTCATAGACTACACCATCCTCTGGCTTTGCACAGTGCACAGTCCGCGCAGCTGTACACTGTGCCCTGGGGTGGAGAACTGGGGCCGGTGCTGAAACCGCAGGGAGGTGGCTGAGACAAGGAGGGAAGCAGGCCGTGGAATCTGACAGGAAAGAGGACAGCCCCTGCTCACAGAAAGCCCTGTCGTTGGGCTTGTCATGGAAAACATCTGGGGCCTGCAGGCTGGCACAAACTCAGCCTGTGGCTTCCGGCCTCAGTTTTCTCATTTGTAAAATGGTGAAAACAACATGTGCTTTACAAGGGTGTGTAATGAGAAAATAGATTGGAAGTGCTTCAAAAGTGGAAAGCGAAATCCGAAAGCCCACGATGTCAAGCCAATGAGCAGCTGTCAGAGCACAGGGGTATCTGGGATGCGGGCAGGAGCCCCTCCGCTCTGCTCTGAGCCCATAGCCCAGGCTGATGCCTGTGAGAAATCCCATTTCTGGCTGGAATTTCAGTGTCCAGCCCAAAGGTCTGGTGAGAGTGGCATGTGTGTTGTGGGGGGAGTGGGGTGGGGTGGGGAGACACTAGCCTCATTTCCTCTGCAGAGAGAAGGGAGGACATTGCCTTTGGCCCTCGGTTTCTCCTAATGCTCCCACATTCCCAGGGCCCAGACTTCCGGAGTGGCCCCCCCTGAAAGGCCTCACCAGTTACCCGGGTAGAAAGCTTGGATAGGGGAAGGGGACAGTGGCATGCAGGGACTGAAAAGTTCTGAAAATGGCCTGAGTGCCAGCCCCCTTCTCAGCTCCAGGCTCCCTCTAAAGACCCCTTTTGAAGGGGACCTGGAGCTCTAATGAGTTGACAGCTTTTATGGGAGCTCAGGCAAACCAATTAGGTTTGCTTAAAAATATTGTATTCATTAGCATGAAAATAAAGCTGAACTTTTTAGAGATAATTGCATCTTTTAAAATGTGGTAGTCTTTGTCTGGGCTTGTCTCATAAATATGCATGCTGCATAATCCTTTTGGAACCATGGTGGCAATCATGAGTAACACACAAATGCATCAAGGGTGTTAATATTCTGACAAGAATGGGGCCTCTCGGGCAGGCGGTGCCACCACGAGGCCTCTGGAGGCAGTCCTGTAATCCCCAGCTGCAGCCCTCACAGTTTGCAGGATGGAGCGCAATCCTGGGTCCCTGATACTACATACCAGGGCTCCAGTTCTAAATCGCTCCTCTTGTGCTGTTGTCTCCAAGGATGTGGGCGATAGGATTCCTGGGCTTGGCTCAAGATGTGAGGGGGTGGGAGGGGGGGGATCAGAGCAGCTGAGCTCAATTTACAGCTGGGGAAATGGAAACTCCAGGGGTTTAAGTGGGTTTGCCAAGGTCACCCAGCGCGGATGGGACTAAGTTGGAGACCAGTTTGCCATCACAAGCTGATAATGCTCGTTATCTCAAATCCAGAGAGAGTCCCTGCCAGGGAAAGGGTTGCGTTTATATTTAGCAGGGAAGGGATGCGTTTCAGGTGGGTGAGCCTGGGTGGCTGGGGGAAGGGTTGGTGGCTATTATCCAAGCCACCCCAAATAAACGTGCCCTTGAAGTTCAAGCAGCCAGCTTGCAATGTCAGTGCAGCTTCAAGACAAGTTCTAAGCAACACCCTTCCCAACTGGGAATGCCCCTGTGCCCTTCTGGGTAGAAATTCCTGAGCTGCCTATAGTCCTCGTCCTACAGTGGTTCATTTATCCCCCCACTTCCCTCCCTCCTTTCTTCCCAAGTGGAACAGCTTCATAAGATTACTATCCCACTTCTCTGTGGGACACTGGGACTGGCCCCCAGGGAAAACGAAGCTCGGTGAAATTGCATTTCAGCAAACATTTGCTAGTCCCTTGCTCTGTCCTAAGCACCAAGCTAAGCCTTCCTGAGCTACACAGGCAGTCACTCAAGGGGTCTGCATGCCGTAATTCACCATCTGTGAGGAGGCAGACACATTTGTCAGGGCCTGAGACCTGGCTCCTTGCATAGCCTTGCTGTGGGGGCGTGGGGCATACGTACGACAGTTGTGTAGGCAAGGCTGACTGTGGCCAGGCAAGCCGCCTTTTGAAGACTGGGTGGGATTTGGATAGGCTTTGGGGAACAATGTGAACAGAGGGCGGCCTAGAGTTTGGGATGTGCTTGGGCAATATTGGAGCCCAGAAAGTTTTCATTTGCCACTTTCCAATCTTCCTCTAGAGACCCCTTCTCTCCTGTCCCCAGGTTCACAGCTGCCCCCTGGCTGCCCCACCCTACCCGCCCCTCCTTCCCTCCAGGCCATGCAAGGTGTTTCTAAACAGGTAACCATCCAAATGTCCAGCTGATGGGGTGGGAAACTGCATCACCGTTATTTAGAGCCTACCCACTTTTGTAAAAAAACCTGAACCACATGAAACTGCCATATCGAACCATTCTGACATAGAATGGTGATTTTAACCTCTGTGGTGTTCTTTCTGTGTACAGGTGGAGTATGTGCATTATCCCATTTAATCCTCAGGATTAAAACCAGGAGAGAGATACGGTGACGACCGCTCCCCTTGTTTAGATAGGGAAACTGAGACAAAAAGAACGGAACTTTCCCAGGTCTCATGGAGCTAAGCTTCCAGCCCAGGTTGCTTGTGTCACATGGAAATACCAGGAAAGACAAGGCTCGGTGGATGGACGCTCACTGAGCAGCGGAAAAGTCAAAATGTAGTGAGGTAGTTGGAGGGGGGAAAATCACATCCCACTACTCTGACGGAGGGGAAGTTCGGCTGTTAAAGAGAAAATAGGATCCTGAGCTTCCTAAGAGAGGAGCGAGTGGGGGCGGGGAGGGCATGGTCGGATCGGATGGACTTTGAATCCCTGTGTGGCGGGTGACTCTAGGCCAGCTAATTAATTATATCGTTTCATACCAAGGCTAAGTGGTCCCTGGAGCCCTTTTCTTTCTATGCTTAAAAATTCCAGAAGAATCAGTACTGTAATTGTAGGGACTGTTCTAAAAAGTGAAATTAGCTTCTAACTTGTGAAAAGTCAGGTCGGGGTCCCTGGGATGGGGCTGGACATGCCACTGAGCCATCTCATCTCACGTCCTCGTCAGTAAAGCTGATCTTAGGATTCATTACAAATACGTCAGAATTTAGGAGGCAGAATTTAGGGTGGTCAATGAGCGCCTCAAACCTCACACAATACATGTATCATGAACATCTTTTCACGTCCGTACTCACAAAACTGTACGTAGCACTTACAACCAAATGTCACACTTTGTAATATATTATGAACACGATATATAGTATTCCATGGTGTGCACGTACCATATTGGTTTAAAAGCAATGTATTACTCTTTTTTCCTCTTTAAAGGCAATGCCTTTTTTTGTTATTGTTGCTGTTATCAATAACTCTGTAATGACCAAGCTGGTACATACACATTTATGAACAAGATTTTGTATGATAACATTGTGCATATATGTTTATTTTGTATTTTATCTGAGGACTTAGAATTGCTGCATGAAAAGTACATGCATTTAACACGTTCATATGTACTTTCAAATTACTCTCAAAAAAGAAAAACCAGTTTACACTTCTAACAAGTATATGAGGGTGTCATTGCCCCAAATCCTCTAAACAAGCCTGTCTATCAAATGCTCATTATTCTACATATTGATTCTTCTTATGGATTTTAAACAACTCTCTGTATTTTATGGGTATTAACCCTTTGTCAGTTATGATTGATGATGCAAAATTTTACTCTGGTCTGTTACTTGTCCTTTATCTTCATTTATGGATTATTTTGCCGTGCAAAAATTTTACACTTTTATGCAGTGAAATCTGTAATTCTTTTTTTTTTTGTTATGGCGTCTGAGTTTAATGACTTGAATAAGAAGGCATTTTACTCTCCAAGATTATAAAAAAGTTTACCCCATATTTTCTTCTGAGTTTTGAAACAATAATTAACAAGACTTTTGTGGAGGAGGCGGGTGGAGACATGAAGGAAACTGTAGTCATTGCGCCGTTCCCCACAATGCCTTTTTGGTTCTTTCCGCTACACAGCATGCGGTAGGATTTCACTTCCTGTACTCCTTGTGGTTGGGTGGGGCCATGTGACCAGTTCTAGCCCGAATTGTGAGCAGAAGTGGTGGGGTCACTTCAGGACCAAGCATTTCATTGCTAATGCAAGAACTTCCAGTCCATGTCCAGACCTCCCATGGCAACCTTTGAGATGTGGGGGTGCTCTGTCAGCTGGCTCCTGTGTGATTTCAGGGAGCAGACTCCCCAACGACCTACAATGGACCTGTGCCCTGAGCCAGAAATCAGCCTTCATGTGTTAGTCACTGAGATTTGGGGGCAATTTATCACCACAGGACAGCATAGTCCATCTTGGCTGACACCAGACGGGATAAACTTTTGCTCTTTTCTATATGGACAGCTGATTGTTAACCTTCCATTATTTTTAAAATGGTCCATCTTTCCCTGCTCATATACAATGCTATATTTATCACATCCCCAATTCTGTATACACAGGTATGTATCTGGACTCTTTAGTTCCATCCATCAATCCACTTGCTTATTCTTCTACCAGAATCAGCTCTTTAAATTGATAAAGCTTTGTAACATATTTTGATATTTTTGCAGAGCAGGTTTACAAGCTTATCTTGCTTTTTCTTAAGAATTTACTCTTTAGACCCACTTTAGAATTAGTTGTTTGAGTTTCATAAAAATGTCCTTAGAATATGGATTGAAGTTGCATTGAATTTATATACATATTAATTGAAGGAGAATTTCTGTCTTTACATATGGAAACTTCCTCTTATTTTTCATGTATTAATCCTCTTATACTTTTAAGAAATATTTTCTGAGCTCCTACTGTATGCCAAGCATTTTGCTGGCACTAAGGATAAAAGATGAACAGAACACAATCTGTGCCAGCCAGACTCACAGTCTGGTGGGAGATGGGCAAGACCATTGATGATGGTCCAAAGGGGGAGACACAAAGCATGGGCGGAAGTCCAAAGACAAGATGGAATGACACTCTGTCTTGCAGTTTGAAGGGAAGTTGCCAGGGAAAGGGCTTACTGGGCAGAAGCAACTGCATGACCGAAGGTTACAGGTGGGAATTTGGCCGAATAGGAAGGTGGGAGCTGCAGGTGGTGTTATGGAGTTCGGACTTGATCCGCAAACAATAGTGTGCTGCCTATGGGTTTTAACTGAGATGGACCCCGGGGCCTCAGTATAGCCTATATTTGGGGCATAGTCTGCTCATTTAACTGAGGAGAGGAATCCCGTAAATCCCATATTTAATAACTTAGTTAACCAGTTTGGAGCACAAACCAACCCAAAAGATACCGAATGGCTAAGAATAAAAGGACTAAGACCTAGAAACAACATTTGTTGAACACCTACTGTATGCCAAGAATTTTCATACTATAGTATTGATATTGTCAGAATATGGCCAGGTATGTTTACATAACACAAAACCTCGCAATAAGCCCAGGTTCTGTAGGTATGCTCCCCATTTCATAGATAAGACAATCAAGGTTAAGAGGACTTAGGGGACTTACCCCAGGTCCCAGAGCTAGTTAGCAGCAGACTGTACAGCAGGACTTTGCATTTCCAAATCTCAGAGACTTTCCTTTTCTCCACAGCTGTGTTTCATTATAAAAAGGAGGCAGTTCTCAGCCTGGAGGGATAGGCAAGGCGTCTTCTTGGCCAAGATTCATTTAATTTTCCATCAGTAGGTGTCAACTGTGAACTAGTCAGAAATGCTAAAATAACAGCTTAAAAACATAGGCATAGAAATGGAAATGTAATTTTAGCATGCCCCACCAGGCCCCTCCTGAAGATAAGTGCTGCTTATGGAGTATCTGTTACAGAAATGTAACACTTAAGGACTAAACTCACAGGAGTTGAGGGGAGAGGTGCAATTCAGCAACTTGGGCTGTTAAAGAAGGGAGGAAAAAACAACAACACACCTTCACAGGCAGAAAATGGAAAACAAAAGGAAATGGAGAAAACAAGCAACATAGCATTCCCTGCCTCTGGTTGTCTTTCCTCCTAATGGCCTGGGAAATAGCTTGTGGGACAAAAAGAAAGTCTTGCCTGGGAGAAACATTAACTCAGAGATGGTGCATGGGATAGAAAAGGAGGCTGGATTCAGTCAATCGGCCATCAAGGCCTTTGGTGGGTCAATTAGCCAGGGCTCATTCAGCATCTATCACGTGCCAGCAGTGACGATTCAGCCAGCCAAGGCTTCAGAAGGAGGGGAGGCCGGCATTACTCCTATCACAGGGTTTGCCATTTGAATTTGGATAAGACACCCCCTGGGATCATGAAGTGATAATACAAACATAGGACAAGAACCAGAGATGTGTGGGAATAGATCTTACACTGAGGGGAAGGAGAGGGGTCAGCTCCAGTCTGGGTGGGCTGAAGAAGGTGACGTGGAAGACACCTTCGGTCACTGCTTAGGAACAAGGAAATCTGCATTCCAGGCTCGGCTCCGGCCCTGGTTTTCTGTGTGAATTGGGATGAACCATTTCACCTTTCTGAGTCCCAGATTCATCGCACATTGAACAGTGGAACTTGGTCAGATGGTTTCTAAGGCCCTTGTAGGCTTTGACACCTAGTTGTATGAGTTAGAATTATTAGCAAGATTCTTTTGGTTGCCAGGAACAGAAAATCCAGGTCCAACCAGCTTGATGAAAAAAGGGCGACATTTATTGGCTTAGGTAATTGTAAAGTCTAAGGGGGATCAGGTACGAATAGATTTGGGAGCTGACAAAGGGTTTCTTGGGCTGTGCCACCATCATGCTCCATCCCTTGGCTATGCTTTCTTCTCTCTGTGCCGGTTTGTCTTTTATCATAAGGTGACAATCTTTTTTGATAGCTCCAATGGGCCAGCCCCTAGGAGCTCAGCTCCATCTAAACCACAAGGGGTGGTTTTTTCTTTTTTTCCTTTCCAGAAAAGAGGGTTGATGAAAGGGGATAGGGTTGATGGCAGCAAAAATGACAGATGATCTCCACATGGGCCTTGAGTGCATTTTGGGTTCAGATGGAAGAAGTGGAGGAGGGGAGGAGCATTCCAGGAGAACTGCAGGGTCAAAGCTATGCCACAGGCTTGCCCAGAACATTTGAAGGACCCATGGCAAGAGCCCAAAGGAGGCCACAGACCACATGTTTAAATATTAAAAAGTCATAACTCACACTAACAAGCTGTTCAATAAAACAGGTTTCTCTGCTTACCTGGACACGCGTATCTTCACAATGACCTGAAGTCAGGTTCCTATTCAGAAATTTTCAGAATCCTTGGAATGTTGTGCCAGACTGAGTTGGAGCAGGAAGAGCCTGTAGCCTATGCCTTCTCTTCCCACACATGACTCCATCCTACACCGGCCTCAGCACACACATCCAAGCTGGACACAACCCTTGTCACTAGCTGGCCTGGGTGTGTGTACTGTCCCTGTTCCCCTGCAGGGGGATTGGCCTGGGGAAGAGGGCTGGGGCCTTTGGAACCGTGAATGCTGTGGTTCTGGCTGCTAGAGTGTGGCAGGGAGGGTGTATGTGGGCGCCAGGTGGGCACTTCCTCGTGGCCCCATAGATTGTTTGCTCCAAGGAGAGGGGTGTGGCCACATGAAGGGCTGGGTCCAGAGCAAGGGCCCCTGTGCCGAGTTCTAGGGCTGGCACTGGTGGGAACCCAGGAGGCCATGTGCCCGTGTGAGGTCTCAGAGGAGACTGAAATTTGGCGGAAAGAGCTGGGAAATGAAATTGAAAATATATTTGGGCTTGAATAAAGATGGCTGCAGATACTGGACTTGTTCCTATGGGCCATGGGAGACTTGGGGGTTCTGAGCAGGAGGCTGGCAGGCTTGGAGCCATGTCCGAGTGTCCCCGGTGATCCCACAATGGGGAACGCTCCCTCTCTCCCTCCCTACTGCCTGTATCTGCAGCATCCTTCACTCGGGTTCCTTGAGACTGAGCTTGGCTGTGAGGGCAAGTCCTTTGGGGGAAACTTTTCCCTGAATCCCCACCCCCACCCAGATGGAATGGTTCTTTCCTTGGACTCCTGGAGTCTCTGGGGTTTTCTTCATCAGATAGCACACCGCATGGACCAGGTCTCATTAGTCTAGCATAGGGACTTCCATAAACCAGCCCCCCCACCAAATATTGGTGAAAGGAAGGAGGTTACTACCAGAAATACCATGGAGGTAGGGGTAAGAGAAAGCACATTATAGAGAGTATCTCATCTCATGTACTTACCTCCTCAGAGACTTGGTTTCCCCCCTACTCCCCTTTAAAAATACACCTAGAACCTGACCACTCTCACCTCCCCTCTCATAACCAATGGGGGGCCAGCAGCCGCCATCCTTGCTCACCTGGATTATTGCAGGCCTCTCCTAATTGGTCCCCTCCCACCTCTGTCTATGTTCAATGCAGCAGACTGTTAAATGTTAGAGCATGACATCTGTGATGGCTTCCCATCTCACTCAGAGTAAATGCCAACATCCTCACAAAGGTCTAGACGGAGCTTGTTTGCACCCGGACCTCTTGGATCTGAATCTGAAAATACAGATTCAGATCCAGGGGGTCCTGGATCCAGGGGAGGTACCTGAGACTCTGTATTTCTAACAAAGCACCCGGCGATGCGATGCTGCTGGGCAGAAGATCAGTGTGAGCAGTGAGACCCCAGGATGGAGTCCCCTGTCCTGGGCTCATCTACTACCCTCACTCTCCTGCTAGGGTGACCAGCTGCCCCTGCTTGCCCAGGACTGGCTTGGTTTTAAAACGGGAAGTGCCACGCCCCAGGAGTTCCCTCGGTTCTGGGCAAGCTGGTCCCCCTCTCATCTCCCCCGGCCCTCAGGTTCACTTCCTCCCTGTGGTCTCCGCTCCAGAGCCACCCATCACGGAGGCCTCCTCTTTGCAAATGCTCCCTCCCCAGCCTGTGCTTCCTGTCCTCTTGCCGACTTACTTTTCCCCTTAGTTACTACCCACTAGCATACTACCTATTTTATGCATTTAACTCATTTATTGTCTGCTTCTCTCTATGAGAAAGTAAGTGCCACAAGAACTAGGCTGTTTTCTCTTTTGTCACCGGTGTACCCCCCGGAGCCAACAGCAGTGCCAGGCATATAGTGGACGCCCAATAGAAATGACCGACTAAATGAATGTCTGCCTCTCCCAACCAGCGCTTGTCAGACTTGGGCATGCACGTGAGTCCGCTGGGGAAACTGTGAAACTACAGATTCTGACCCAGGAGGTCTGAGGGAGAGACTGGGATTCTGCATTTCTGAAAGCTCCGGGTGACAGGGATTCAGAGAGTCCACGGATGGACGATCTAAAAGGCATTCCCTTTACTTCTCTCCCACATGTCCCCTCCCCTTTCTAGGAAGGAGGGCAGTCTGGATGTGGAGGTGGGGGAAGGGCTCCTGGGAAGTGAGGGGAGCAGGTGGGACCACCCCATTCCCTGTGATGAAGGACACTCGTGGCTGGTATGATGGGGTGGCCACCCAGCTGGCTCCTCCATCTGACTGATTGACTCAATGATGAAAATAGCCCAGACCACACTCTCCTTGTTCTGTGCTGGCTTTCAGAAAGAACTGTTCCCCCTCCCACTTCTCTTCACTGTCTCTACAGCTGGCTTGAACTAGCAAAAGATTTCTCTCCGGAGCCGGGCTCTGTTTGGCTTTGCACCTGCTGCCAGCAGCTGTTGCCGAAGTTACCGTTCGTGGCACAAATGGAGCCTCTACTGACCGGGGCCTAAGTCCTGGTTGGCAGCGGGGCTGGGGTTGTGTGGGCTGTGTAGACAGATGGGAATCCTGCCAACTACCAGGATTCAGGATGCAATGTCAGTCAGGCAACCAGACAGGGGGCTGGCCAGTCAGCCAGCCAGCCACCCAGCCAGCCAGCCAGCTAGACAACCAACTCAGAATCTTCACCCTAAGAGGCTGTTTTAAGGGACTCAGGGTGAAGTGTAGACAGGCTCTCAGCTCTCTAGGGGCTCATATGTTACTTGAGGTGGGAAGTCTTTGACATAGAAAAGATTCAAAGAAAGAGGCAAGACCCTGCGTAAAATTCTAGGTGGGCCTGAGTTTTGTCTGCGGAACCAGTGGGAAGAGCTGCAGACATTCTGATAAATGGGAATATTTCTTCACCCAAAGATTTTGACTTTAATAGAGTGTTTTAAATTTAAAACTGAGATGCTCTCTGTGGCATTGCATGTACGTAACAGAAAATTGTGACATGTAAAAGCTTTTTAGTTTACAGGAGCAAAATAAAATCATGGGTGGTACTGACTGACCATTATCTAAAGTTGCTAAGAACTTTTAAGGCTTATAAGAGTTTATATTTACTTGTGCTGATAATTTTTGAAATTTTTAGGTTTTAAAAATATCAAAGTACTCAAATACTTCCCCAAAAGTTAATAGTGCTGATGCTGATATAGGTACCAGTAATAGCAACATTTACTAAGAAATTCTATGTCTCAGGCACATAATCTCACTGCATTTTCTTTCTTTTTTTTTAATTAAATTTATTGGGGTGACAATTGTTAGTAAATTTACATAGATTTCAGGTGTACAATTCTGTATTACATCATCTATAAATCCCATTGTGTATTCACCACCCAGAGTCAGTTCTCCTTCCATCAACATATATTTGATCCCCCTTACCCTCATCACCCACCCCCCACCCCCTTACCCTCTGGTAACCACTAAATTACTGTCTGTGTCTATGAGTTTTTGTTTCTCATTTGTTTGTCTTGTTCTTTTGTTGTTTTTGGTTTATATACCACATATCAGTGAAATCATAGGGTTCTCTGCTTTTTCTGTCTGACTTATTTCACTTAGCATTATAATCTCAAGATCCATCCATGTTGTCACAAATGCTCCTATATCATCTTTCCTTAACGCCGAATAGTATTCCATTGTGTATATGTACCACAACTTCTTTATCCATTCATCTATCGAAGGACATTTTGGTTGTTTCCATGTCTTGGCCACCGTAAACAAAGCTGCAATGAACATTGGAGTACACGTGTCTCTATAGAGAAATGCTTTCAGATTTTTTGGGTAGATACCCAGGAGAGCGATTGCTGGGTCGTATGGTAATTCTATTCGTAATTTCTTGAGGAACCTCCACACTGCCTTCCATAGCGGCTGCACCAGTCTGCATTTCATTGCATTTTCATGATACTATGTGAGGTACTGGTTACTGACCATGAAGCCACCCATGTTCCATTGGCCCTTTATCTGGTCACCGTGTCCCAATTCCCCTGGGGGGAGCCCATCTTCTCCAACTCTTATTCCTGTGCTTCTGTAGGGGACTCTTCCCCAGTGCAGAGGTGTGATATGTGACTCAGGCATGGCCAATCAGAGCATTTCCCTAGCCATGCTAGTTGGTTCAGGGATGGTCACATGACCGAAGGAGAGCCAATGATGCTCAACAAGATCTTACTTTTCTCTCAAGGTTGTGAAGCTGAGATGTAAGACCAAGAGTGTCTGCCTCTGCTTTGTGACCACAAGAGAAGAGCCTCTCTGAGACCCATGGGTGGGTGGTGTCTCCCCAGGTCGGAGAGCAGAGCTAAGCCTGAAGATAGAAACCAGGGCCTTGTGACATGTTGGCTAGTTTTTCCTTGAACCAGTTTGAGCTGTTTGTTTGTATGTTATTTACAACTCAAATGTCTTAGCTGATGTCGCGTCCTGCATAACAAGAGCTGTGGGAAGCGAGAAGGGCGGCACAGGGTTAAGAAAGACAGTAGCCAAGAATAGAGTACAAGTGGGGCCAAAGGACTCCAGCCTCAAGGACTGAGCCCCAAATCTGGGCCAACGCATAGCTTTTATATTGGTTAACAAATGAGGAAGAAAAGCTTGTTAATCTCAAGATCTGTGAATTATGTGCCTGCTGGCCGTCTTTCCAAAAGTCCCCATTGTGCTCTAGCACGTACTGTGTATTCACACACATGCATAATTCCAGGGGATCCATTAAAGGGGAGGGACCGATATTATTCCATCAGGTCTCAGTTTGCTGAGACTTCCCCTCAAGGGAGCTTTATCGATATCTCTCTATCGAGCCTCAGTTTGCTGAGGCACTCCCTTGTGAAATACTGGGAAGAGGGAGGGGAACAAACGGTTTGGCAGCTGTAAGGCAACAAGCAGATACAAAGGCAAGTGTAATTTCTATTCCCACTTTGCAGACCGGAAGGCTCTGTCTGTTAAGCAGGGGATGATGACAGTTTAAACTGAAATCTACAGGGCACCCCATCAGATGGGAAGCTGAACGAGAGGGAAGAAGGATAGACGGTCATGCTGTGTCTGATGGCATAGCTAGGTGGATGGTGGGGTCCCGCCCCGAGACAGCCTACAACAGAGCTAATTTGGAGGTAGGTAGTGAATTCAGTTGCAGAACAACAATTGGGAACGGAGTCTGGAATTCTAGAAAGAAAGTGGGGTGGAGATAAGGGTGTGGCTGAAAAACAAAACCAAGCAACCAAACAACAGTATCAAATCGACTACATTGATATGGTGTGGTAGGCTGTAGGGGCAGGAGTTTGTTTCTTTGTGCAAGGGTGTTTTGGAGTCACAAATGCAGAGTATTGAGTTAATTTATTTCTTAGGCCATGACACTCGAGAATTACTGGTTCCCATGAGTCCCTATACATTTGTTTACATTTGGTATTTATTCTCTTTAATCCCATTCCTCTCTTCCATTACCGAAGCATCCCCACAGGCAGCCATTCCAACAGGTTGAATATGTCTGTTGTTTGTATGTGTTCTTGTGAAATAGGTCTTGTTTTATGTCCATGTATGTAAATGGGATGGTGCTACAGGACTCAGGCTGTATTTTACTTTTTTCACACGGCACCATGTTTTTAAGATGCACCTATGTTGGCATGTGTATATTTAAACCCTTTCTCCTCCCTGCTGCACAGTACTTCATCACATGCCCCTCTGTGCCCAGAGCATTCGTACCCCTGATCACCCCACAAAATGCTGCAGTGAACATCCTTACACATATCAGCTTACGATCCTGGTAAGAATTTTGGTAGGAAGTAGGACTGTGCAATGGTCTGACTCTAAGATGGCCCAGTGTTTCTTGCCTCCTGGAATTCATACCCTCCCACATTGACTAGGGCTGGCCGGTTTGGAAGGGAGGTCATAAACGAGATTACAAACAGATTCACACTTGGATCACTTCCTCTGGGGGACAGCAGCTGCCATGTTGTGAAAACACTCAAGCAGTACTGTGGCCCCAGGCCCATGGGGTGAGAGACAGGCCTGTCAGCAACCAGCCCCGCTTGCTCTCGGTGGGAGGGAGCCACCTTGGAGGTGGGCCCTTCAGCCTCAGTCAAGCCTTCAGGTGACTGAGCCCCATGTGACATCTTGACTGCAAACTCATGCCAGCCAGAGGCATCCAACAAAACTGCTCCCAATCCCTGATCCCCGAGACAATGATGCTTATTGTTTTAGGCCACTGAATTCGGAAGCAATTTGTTTTGTAGCAATAGACAACTAATACACACTAACACAACCTGGGAGGCAATTGCTGGCTCAGAGGGTGTGCCTGCACAAGTTCAGATCATGTGCACAGTGTAGAGAATCGGTATGTTTTAAAATCTATAATGGAGTTTGTTATTATTTGGCTGGCCTCTTCTCATCTGGGTGCTGGGGAGTAAGAGAGTGGATTCTCTCTGGCGTAATGTCCTACAGTGGTGTCAGATTCCATGAATGCTATTGGGAGAACATGGCGCCCAATGTTCTCCCAATGCTATTGGGAGAACAGTGGCCAGCATTTCCAGAGAAATCCCAAAGGATTGTTCTAGAGGACTGCCTATTGTGAGTTAAAGCAGCCTGCACCATGGCTGGGGCCAACAAAAGCAGGGGGACTCCTGGGGAGGGGAGCTGACACCCGCCTTTGGAGGGGGGACCTGCTCATCTGACCTGGCTACATGATATGTGCTGACAGAAATGCAATTGTATTTCGCCGGGCTGTTGAAGAGCTTCAATTTGCAGATGGAAGTGACAGAAATTCATCTTCTCTTATTTTTTCAGGCTTTGTCTGTAAAACAGATTTCTGCAGTGTCATTTCTCTGCTCGATCCAATCTTTGTTAAGGAAATGAACTACTGGAGTTGGGTGTCTGTTTTATTCAGAGTGCTTTAGCAATCCCCAGATACTGGGGCCACTTTGATGTCCCAGGCCACTGGAAATTGAGCTGCTCCCTCCGGGAAACTTTCCATTTCAAATCATGCTTCGGTTTGCAGCTTTTATTCACCAGGCACGACAGAGTTCCCATTGAGGGTGGAGAGACAAGAACAGCCAACTCCTACATAAGCTATAATATACTCCCATTGCAACATCCCCTAATGATTCTCAGGCTGAAAATAAAGCTAGTATGTGGCAGGGCCAAGATTCTTAGAAGAGTGACTGGTGAGGGCACAGTTGGTATTACACCATAGGTGTTCTGATACCTAGCACTCCGTGCACTCTCGCGTGGTGTCATCTCTAACCCTGTAGCCAGAGGACCGTGGCTTTGAATTCACTGAGTATGGGTTCTAACTTGGCTGCGCTTCATGCCAGCAGTGTGACTTTGGGCAAGGTGTTTACCTTGACAGAGGTTCAGTTTCTCCATCTGAAGAGTGGAGAGATAGAGAATGAATTTGACATTGAAATAATGGAAAGAAATTCAGGAGGGCTGGAGAACAGGGTTCAGGGAGTAGGTAGCGAGAATGGGGGCTATGGAGGCAGGTTGGGGTTGGATCTATGGCCTTGTAAGCCAGTAAGGTTTAAACTTTATCCTGGGACAATATAGGGAGCCACAGAATGCTGGGAGAGACGGAGGTTAGATTTGAATTGGGAACACATCAGGGAGGGGCACAACCCTATGCTGATTTCATGGCTTGTTGATTGTAGAGCGGGCTAGATGTCAGGCTTTCTTTTCCCCTTTGGACAGGTGCCCTTGTCCAGTGAATGGCTTACACAACCATCTGCAACATTCCTGCTTCTATCAGAAGCACTTGCTAAGCACCTCACACCAAGACCGATTCTCCCTGAACACCGTACACTCACCACATGCCTAGGGGGTGGAGGTATTATCTATCTCCACTTTATACAGACAGACACCGAAGCTTAATTGTAGGTCCAAAGCCACAGTGAGGGGCCATGTGGGGACTCTGAGTGAGGTCCTCTCAAGCTAAAGCCTCCTCTCTCCTGTCCCACCGCCCATGCTGTCATGCCTCCTGCCCTCCATGTCCCTCAGATGTGCCTCAGTCTGTCCTCAAAAGTCAAACACAGGACCAGCCCGGTGGCTCAGGCGGTTAGACCTCCATGCTCCTAACTCCGAAGACTGGCGGTTCGATTCCCACATGGGCCAATGGGCTCTCAACCACAAGGTTGCCAGTTCGACTCCTCGAGTTTCACAAGGGATGGTGGGCTGCGCCCCCTGCAACTAAGATTGAACAGGCACCTTGAGCTGAGCTGCCGCTGAGCTCCCGGATGGCTCAGTTGGTTGGAGCGCATCCTCTCAACCACAAGGTTGCCGGTTCGACTCCCGCAAGGGATGGTGGGCTGTGCCCCCTGCAACTAGCAACAGCAACTGGACCTGGAGCTGAGCTGCGCCCTCCACAACTAAGACTGAAAGGACAACAACTTGACTTGGAAAAAAGACCTGGAAGTACACACTGTTCCCCAATAAAGTCCTGTTCCCTTTCCCCAATAAAATCTTAAAAAATAAAAGTCAAACATAGAGCTACCATGTGACCTACAAGTGCCACTTCTGGGTATATACCCCAAAAAACTGAAAGCAGGGACTCAAACGGATACTTATACACTGATGTCCATAGCAGCATTATTCACACTAGCCTAAAGGTGGAAACAACCCAAGCCCATCGACAGATGAATGGATAACAAGAGCCCCAGCGGGTGCCTGAAACCGTGGGTGGTACTGAACCCTATGTAAGCTATCTTTTCTCCTATACGTATCTATCTATGATAAAGTTTAATTTATAAATTAAGCACAGTAAGAGATTAACAACAATAACTAATAATAACAGAACAATTATAACAATATACTGTAATGAAAGTTATGTGAATGTGGTTTCTCTCTCACAATATCTTACTGTACTGTACTCACCTTCTCACTCAAAGGAAGCACTTTGTAGCTTCTCTCTGGCATATCTGAATTGCCAGCATCACTACTCTTGCGCTTTGGGGCCATTATTAAGTAAAATAAGGGTTTCTTGAACACAGGCACTGAGATACCATGACAATCAATCTGATAACCGAGATGGCTACTAAGTGACTAATGGGCAAGTAGCATGGAAGGTTGTCACTGGAAGCTCACAGGGCTGTTCAGAGAGGACTCAACCCGGAGCAGTGGTGACCGGTTCTTGTCTCTGTGTAAGAAAAAATTTAAGAGCAAGACAGATGCAGGAAAGTGAAAGTAATGTGTTGAAAATGAAAGTACACACTTGAGAAGAAAGTGCGGGCAGATTCAGAGAAGAGTCACGCCAAAGAAGTCACAATCAGGGGTTTTTATCCCTCCTGTGGTGAGAACTGGTGACAACCCATTGACTTGGTTCATTCATCCTCCCCCTGGGTGGGACCCTCCATTTCCCGATTTTTCTTCCTTATTTGGCTCCTCTGGTACTGTCATGGCGTCAGATGCGTGATGCGAGTGGTAACCACAATGCAAATGAGATTATAATGACATTATAATTAGCTAAATGTCAGGTCCCGGTCATGGGGATCTGCCTAGCTGGAAGAAACTGGTTCTTGTTTTTCTGCAGCTGCAGGTACTGGATACATTCACTTGTTACTAGTGTAACCAGTGAAGCACGGCTTGTACCCTGGAGCGGTTGTCATTTTCCTAGACTACCTGTCCTGCCTCAGCAGGGTGAGTAGCGAATGGAGACAGTGGACAAAGGGATGATTGATGTTCTGGGCAAGGTGGAGCTGGATGGTGCAAGAGTTCATCACACTCCTCAGAATGGAGCGCAATTTAAAACTTATGAATTGTTTATTTCTGGAATTTTCCATTTCATATTTTTGGACTGTGTTGGCTGGGGGTAACTGAAACTGCGGAGAGCAAAACCATGGATAAAGTGGGGAGGACTACTGTACATACAATGGAATATCATTCATCCTTTAGAAGAAGGGAAACTCTGACACATGCTAGAACATGGATGAACCTTGAAAACATTATGCTAAGTGAAATAAACAGGCATAAATGGACAAATATTGTATGAATCAACTTCCGTAAAGTACCTAGAGCATCAAATACATACAGACAGAAAGCAGAATAGTAGTTACCAGGAGCTGGGGGAAGGGGGAATGAGGAGTTATTATTTAATGGGTACAGAATTTCAATATAGGATGATGAAAAACTTCTGGAACTAGATAGTGGTGATAGTTGCACAGCATTGTGAATGTATGTAATGTCAATGAATTGTACAGTTAAAAATGGTCAAAGTGGTAAGTTTTATGTTATGTATATTTTACCACAAATTTTTTAAAATAAAAAAATGTGCTTTAGTGCACACGCGGTTATAGCTTTTTGTTCAGTAGAGGGTCTCCTAACTGGGGGCCATGGGGTCCATCTTGTCTCGTTTTCATCTGCTTGTGTCCTGTGGCTTTCAATCACCCTCTCCCCCTCCAATTTGCTGCGTGCTGGAGTGAGCATGTCCCCCTAACAGCCTGGAGGATGGGCCTCTTCTTTGCAGTCTCGCTGACATGGCCGGGGCGAACAACTTTATAGTTTGAATATAAATAATGCCCTTTCCACAAATGGCCAAAAGAGCAGGGCTTAGGTTCCCACCTACTCAGATTCTCCAGGAGCCTTGTTTCTCAAGACCTCTTTTCCCAACGTTACAAAGAACAGTCCAGCCTGTTCCTACGGCTGGAATAAAGTGGCAGCCGCTTGAGGTGAGAAGATGCTTCATCATCTAGAAGCTGCAGCACCAACGGGATTCTCGCCACGTCAGGGACAGCGGAAGCCTAGTGTCGGGGAGGCAGCTGTTGGCACTACAGAGTGACGCCTCTGGTCAGATCTAAAACACATTGCCTGGGGCTGAACCAGGCACCCTGGCCGCCTCCTGCCCCGGTACACATTCCGGTTCAGGCTTTGGAGATTCTCCAGGGGTGAGCACAAGCAATCATGTGATCCCATTAATTAAGGCCCCACCTGCCCAAGGGAGTTAGTTCTAAGTGAAAATCAGCGAGGAAACTGTTGGTTGCAAGTTCAAACCACATTAGTTTGAGGAAGAGGGGAAAATAATTTATTGGGTCTCATAAACAGCCAGTTGAGGGCGTGGCTTCTGCAAGGTGGAACCAGCAGTTGTTTGAGATTGTCAAGACTCTGTCTCTGTTCTTCTTGGCTTGTGTGGTCTCTGATTGGCTTTGTTCTCCACACAAGTCCTCACAAGCCTGCAGAGCAGGCAGGATGGCCACTGGTAGTTTCAAACTCATATGCTCCCGATTTAGTAAGAGCGACTGACACAGGTGGCGGGGTGGGGGATCTCTTTGTAAGTTATGTAAATGCCTCACCACTAATCTGTACATTGAAAGTCAGGTAGTATTGAATGTTAACTGTAATTGAAAAAAAAAAAAAGCAGTGGCAATTGAGAGACGTCACCCTGCTTGTTAGCTCTGGCAGAAAGTCAGATTAGAGGCGAATTGGTCACATCAGGATCATTTGTGCCTCCCTGAATTAGTCACTATAGTCCCCTTCAGAGGGGTATTCTGATTGGCTGGGCCTGGAACCCACTACCTATAACAAACCCATCAGGACCACCAGGGACGGGGAGGAGCATGTCACAAAAAAGGTGGATGTATGATCAGAGCAGGGAGATGGGAAAGTACAACGGACTCCAAAGACTTTGGGAACCAGAGTCCATAACAAGGCACACCCGGGCGGGCTCCCAGTGGGCTTTCCGTCAGACTCCTTCCTAGAGCTCCTTCCCCAGAGTGTGGGCTCTCTCAGAAGAGCTGGCCCAGCCCAGGTTCTAGGGTCCACAGCCACCGAGACCCTCCATTTCCCTTGTGACCACTTTGCTTTTGTTCCAGCACACAGGAAGTCCTTCCTTAGTTGGCTCCCAAGCCCGGACCCATCCTCTGTCTCAATGCAGGGACCCTTGTTTCAAGGGAAACTCCACCTAGTCAGACTTGCAGTTTGGGCACAGTCCTGGATATATTGGGGGTGCTCAAAAAAGACTTGCCTCACCTTTCCCCCCGTGGTCATGCTCCCTCCCCATCTCCATGCCCTCTTGCATGGTAGACATCCAGAAGAGTCAAGCATGATGAGAGGATGTGGGGTCTAGAGCTGGCTGCCTTAGGCGAATGAATGAGTGAATGAATGAATGAGTGAGAGTGTGGATGGACTGACAGACTGGACTGGGCTAAACTTCAGAAAAAGATGAAAAAATGAGACACTGTTCCCAACAGTGATTGGCAAAAGGTCTCTCTGGCCAGCTCAAGTCTGGGAGCTATCATATCCCAAATCAGTTTTCAGACTTAGAACAAAAATGTATCTTTCTCTCCCTGCGGTTCTCACTGCCTCCCCTCCCAAAAGAAAGCGTCTGCGGGGACAGATGGCCCTGTGTCAGCGTCCCCATGTGATATTGATGTGAACAGCAAGGGAAGGCAACGTGTCTCATGGCTGTAAAAATAGACGTGCATTAGGAATGCATGAAGTCAGACCCCTCCTCTGGCCACGCAAGCATGCTATTCTAAACCCAGCACTCATGGGTTTGGTATCCAACCACCCGGCAAAGCAGAGCAGTGGTCTGGAACTTGACATTTAAAGGGTTTGAAAGAAATAGAAAGAGGCATGGAGATTTCTTTTTTTGAAGTCAGTCTGGCTATTTCTGAATGGGACATGCCAAGGAAACGGGAGACCAAATTCACAGCATTTTTGAACCTTAGCGTGTGAGAGAGAGATGGAGGCGGGGCTGGAGGGGCTGATCTGTCTGGTCTCCCACCCAACGCGGGGATTCCTTTCATGAAGCCTCTGATGATTGTCTGGTTTCTGCTTGGACACCCTGAGTGATGGGGAATTGTCTACCTTGAGGGACAGTGTTTCATTGTTGGGAAGCCACTGCAAAGTGCTTTTAAGAAAATATTGAGTTGATGTTGATCTCTCTCTCTCTGTCTCTCTTTCTGTCTCTGTCTCTCTCTGTCTCTCTCTCTCTTTAATGCCCGTCCACTGACCGTGGGGATCAGGCTGTTTTATGGTCTTGAAATGTACATCTACCGGTATTTCCTGGGTCCCTGCTATCTGCTCAGCCCTGCGCAAAGAATTGTGGAGGCTTAAAGAGAAGACATAGTTTCCAAAAGTCAGCTAGCACACAATCTGGGGAGATAATGAACATGTGTGGAATAATGAGACAGTGCATGGTGACAAGATATTATTAAATCTGACATTGTGTGATACTCCCTGTTTCCTTCCCAGTCAAAATCAGTGGCAATTTTCAACACCCCCATGTCGGTTAGTGACACCTATATTTTAGCAATCTCTCTAGCTCGGGAGCTTGGAATGACCTTGGCTTACTCTTACTTGCCCCCTCTTCATCTGGTGCCTTCTGGACTTGTGCACAGTGGTTGCTCACAAGCCCCGCCCACCCTCCATCTTCTTTCTGCTCACACTGTCATCACAATCTTTAGCTTGGTGTTCCTTTACGGGTTGTCCCCACATCACTCCCTTCCGGCTTGGCCTTCTACTCACAGCTCCTCCATGAGCCCAGCTCTGGCTGGACAGTGGCACCCACCATCTGCCTCAGGTGCCTTCTGCCTGCTCCCCTTTATGCCTTTGCTCCTGCGGTTTCTCCTGTCTCTCTTTCTTTTTCTCCAAATTCCATCACTTCTTCGAAGTCTGGTGGACACTGGCCTTCTCTGCGGTCCCTGAATCTGAGAATAAACAAGTTGCACACTTCCTCAGGGTTGCAGCCTTCTCTGTAGCAACACTGCCAGCCACCCTTGAACCTTTTCTTGGTGTTTAAGGCTCATCGCCCCATGGGATGGAAAAAAATAATGGGCTCCTAAGACCTTGTAAGTGACTCTGCCACCTACTAGTTGTGCTCTCAGGCAAGTCACCCACTGACACTGACCCTCCGTTTCCACATCTGAATTGGGGGAGGAATTCCACCCACGTCCCCGGGTTGCTGATTAATTGAGATAGTGGATGGGGCCCGTCTTTGCTGAACACGCAATGCCTGAAGGTATTGGTTACTATTATGGTCATGTCTTCTGTTGAAAGAGGTGGAAGCTGGGCATGCACCCTTTTTATATCTTTGGAATTTATATCAGTAGTATTTATTGGGTGCTTGCTGCTTATTTAGCCCTGTACAGTGCACGTAAGGGGTTAAAAGCGAAGGCATAGTTTCCAGCCAACAAACTCACACTGTAGGGTGATACTGAACACATATGGAGTAATGAGGCTGTAGGATCGGACAGGGTGTTATTAAATTTGATGCTGTGTAGGCCTGCTTAAAAGCAGGGTAGGAGTCCTGAGAGAGCTAGAATGACAGGGGCAAGGCTTCAGGGAAGAGGCAGCCTAGAGCCAGAGCTCGAAGGGTGGGTACCCCCTGGGCAAATGAAGAGGAAGCAGGAGGGTTTTCTCTAGGAGGGAAGTTTCTCTGCAGAATGCTGACCACCCTGCCCAGGGCTAGATGAGAGAGGGACTCCCCTTTAGTCAGGAGCTGAGCTGGGTGCTCACTTGCATCTCACTACAACTGGGGGGGGGGCGGGGTTCAAAACTAGGGGCCTGCTCATAGATAGTTCCTTATTTGCATATGAGAAAGAAGCTGGGGTGCTAGCTGGTTAGGAAGGGAGAGGCAGGGTGCTCCCAGGCACTAACTGCATTTGATATACTGAAAAGAGTTACATTTTGGATCCAGCATTCTCCGGTTTGACCTCCCCAGCTTCCCGGAGAGAGGGAATCATGAGCATTGTTTCCCCTTGGGTATATACCAGGCATAAAAAGGCAGTGGGGGCTCCAGAGTGTCTCTAGAGAAGAGGCCTCGGGGTGGTGCTGGTCTGAGTGCCACAGCGGGCATGCTGCTCTCATAGGTAGATTGGATATGAATTGGGAGACGATGCAGACACTGAGGCCCCTCAGCTATCTCTTGGAGAGACCTCTGACCTGGCAATCTCTGGAGCTTGCCGTTATCAGCTCCATCCCTTTTACTGGGTGAGTAATTCCTGTACTGGCTGTTATTGCCAGGGTGCCATCATCTTCCCAGTTCCTGGTCGAGTTAAAGATATGCTATCGCGAGTCCTTTCAGAAAGTGCCTAGTCTCCTGTCTAATCTTTATGACCCCCAACACTCCCCATCTAAAGCAACCTTGACCCACAGCCTGTTAGGGGGCTGGGGTGCTGAAGGCTGCTGAGCTCCCCGTGAGAGAGCAGGTGATAGGAAAGTCTGCAGTGATGCTCCTGGCCTTCTTTGTTCTTTTATTTGCCCAGCCTTGAGCAAACAAGTCACAATACACTACATGGCATTTGGATATTGAAAAGGCAAAGAGAAAGGGCCTGGAAAAACAATAAAGGAGTTACAGCCGAGGTTGTGTGCTGGAGGAGATTACATTGTCTAATTCCACCCAAAGTCACCGTGGTTTCCCAAACATAAAATGATTATCTAAGGCCTGGGGGAGAGCCTGGTGTCTGAATTTCGCTCTTAAAACATGAACCTTATTTGACTGGGTGTTGACTCAGAAATTGTAAGGGGGACATACGTACCCATTTTTGCTAAGCCTTATGAATGGTACAAGAAAATGCCAGGTCTCAGATGCTCCAGGCTCGGTGGGGAAGAAAATCAGGTAAGAACAAAGCAATTGGCGAACAATAAGGGCCCAAACCAAGAGACAATATCTCCTTAAACTCATACACCTCTTCCAGGAAGTCTCTGTCCTTCCCCTGGTAATCAACTGCTTTTTCCCTCCCCTCTGCAATCCATGACTCTTGGCTGGCACTCCTGCCGTTATACAGAGTTAGGATTATACCTGTACATTCTTATAAATTCTTTCTATGTTTGTCTCTCTCATTAGGCCAGGGTCAGCACACTATATATAGCCGGTGTAGTTTGTGCAAACAAAGGTCTATTGGAACATCTTCACATATTCATTTGTGCATTGTCTCTGGCTGCTTTGGGGCTAGAAGGGCAGAGTCCGTTCTTGCAACAGAGATGGACAGCAAAGACAAAAATACTATCTGGTCCCTTACAGAAAAATGGTACTCACTCCTGGTTAGACAATAGGCTGATGGAGGGCAGGGAATGGGTCTTATTCATATCTCAACCCCTAGGCACACTGCTTTGCACATTAATGCTTAATTAAAGGAAGAAGTGTAATCAGGGCAGAAGGAAGGGCATCAAGGGGAAATAGTTCAATTACTTAAGAGCAAGAGAAATTTTCAAGGATTTAAAAGGCTTCATTTACATATCCAGAGTTGATAAGCTAATTGCACAACAATATTGTCCTAACATTCAAGCAACCCCTCAGGTCTCTTTAGATAACACCGTATTAACCTAGTTCAAGGAGACCTGATGTTTCTTGACAATAATGAAGTTCAATTTCTGAAATTCAGACTTGTTGGTTTTTTCCCCACTACACTGCTCTAATCTCTCTCTAGTCTGAGTTAGACATGAGCTGGATAGTTTCTCTGAATTGGAAACGACTCTGTAATAATCTAGTGGAGCGTTTCTCAAACTGTAGAGGCTGGTGAGTGCAACACCATTTTATCTATTACATACTATAGATCTGGTACTCGGGGTCCCCAAGCTTTCCAGGAACTAAGAAAATGATTGTGCTGTGGAAATTAAAAAAAAACCAACAAAACACGGCCATCAAAATGAACATTCCTTGCCACCAAGCAAAATAAATATGAAACAATATTTAATTAAAAGTCTACTAAGCAAATGACACTCTGCCATCTTTGACTCACCTCCTAGAGTTATTTATAAATTATATTAAATGGGGGAGGCGAGTGCATTTTAACAGGTTTGGCATGATGTAGGCGTGGGGCCTCCAGATGTGGGAATGCACATTTTGTGGGGTCCAAAGCTCATGAAATTTTAAGGGCTACGAGGACAGCAATAGCTTACTTTTGCAAACATTACAAAGCATATGAGCAGGTGAACACTTTGTCAGGGCACTTGGGAGCCTTGGACTGACTTAGGCAGGTGAGGGGCACTGAAGTTTTTAAGTTCCATCAGCCTGAGGGTGACTCCCTTGAGGGGCTGGGTTGTTAGAACAATGTAATCAAAATAAGCTGGGGGAGTGCTGTCCTCCTAAGCTTGGAAAGGCACAATTCCTGGGAACTCTTTAAAAGTTCTGAGGAGTCCTGCAGTTCTAAACGTTAACTTTATTTGACCAAACTTGTTCTTCCCATAGAGACTTGCTGGGCGAATATTGTTGAACAACTGAGAAGCTGACCCAGCCCCCATCTCCTCCTCTTTTCTTTCCTGGAGAAGGCCTCTGTGCAAGGTCTCCATTCCCCCTAGTGTCTCAGGACTGAGCAGGGAAGCTCCTGGACCTCAGGTTGCAGACAGCAGGTCAGAAAGGTGCTTTTCTGGCAGTGGCTGGTCAGGAGGAGAGGGGTCAGCTCAGAGGAGAGGGTCAGACCTGCTCATAAGGGATTTCTAATGTAATAAAATCCTTTCCTGTATAAAAACAGCTGCAGCTCAGAGTTGTCTCGCTCACAATTTTAAGAGTGGGGCTTTTTGACTCAAATAAGAGCAAAGGGGTTTGGTGTGTGGATTCCTGTGTCTCACATTCTCTTAGCATCGTCTTATTTTTTTAAGGGTTCGATGCAAGACTGGTGATATAGTTTGCAAGTCTTGTGTAAAATGAAAATGCTGGGGGCCCCTGTTCAGAATGTTAAGAAAGGGAGCATTAAACCACATGAAGGTCCCTCCTGAACTCTGGCCCTGAATCACACCCCCATGAGGCTGGTTCTGATTTGGGGCACATTTGTTTTTACTTATTTCGAAGTTCTGAAGATATTTAAAATCTGTATGGAAGGTCCCATGATTTAAGAGAAGACAGTGATTTTAGCATAATGGGCCAGATCGGGGTGCCGGGCTGTGGAGATGCATTTTTCTGGGTGGATCATTCAATGCGCATTCTCAGCACCACTCAGCCTTTTCAATGATTCATCAGCGTGGCTGCTGCTGCTGTGTAGTTCACATTATCGTAATTAGCTGGCACTTCTCAAGTGAAAACCCTGCTCTAACCTGGGTGTTTTCAAAACCAGTGCTAGTGACTGTGTGTCCAGGTGGATGGAGTCAGCATACAATAGCACCCTCTCTTCCCGCTTGGAATAATTAACCCCTCCTATCAGGGGACTCAGTCTAATTGTCTTTCCTGTACACAGTTGGTAATTATGAGTAAAGAAGTGGGGCAAGAAAGTGGGGAATACAGGAAGGAGCTTCTCTTGTTTCTAGGGCCTGCATTTTCAGCAGTGGCAGGAACGGGCCGCGAGATGTAACAGCAGGAGAATCGGGGGCCAACCCTTTCCTTCACTCACTACCTCATAGCTTAGGCTTTCAAAGGGGCGGTGTCTGCAGGTGAGGCAAAGCGGACATTGATAAGGGATTTCTGGGCTCCTGCGTCCCACCATGGGTTAAGACCCCACTCTGAGCTGTCTCCGTCCCCTCCTTCATCTGCTCTGGGCCAAGGCGCGTAGAAACCCCTTCCCAAGTCTATGCTCCCTGGACCCAGGCCTTCCACCTGGTCCAGGGGTTGTGGCACCCACAGTCCTACCCTCAAACAAAAGCTCCCCTAGATGCGCAGAGGGGCCGGTATCATCTCTTCCGGGAAAAGGAGACTTTGTCCAACAGTCGTGAGGGTAGGTTCTGGAACCTGAGGTTGATCAGGGACGGGGTGGGGTATAGTGTGCATGTGTCTTATTTTTTTTTTTTTACCTCCAGACCAGTGAGGGCATGTGTCCGTCCTTGACCTTTGAAGACAGCAGTGATTTTATTTAATGTTTCCCCTTTTTTACTTTCAACCTCTTTTTGATTCCTGGCAGCAGGCATCCATGTCACTGCCCACAATGCTGAGAGGAGAGCCAGGAGGGAGGGAAAGGGGTTTCCGCCAGTGGCCTCTGCCTGTGCTCTGTGGGGCGGCAGAGTGGGGGAGGCTGAGGCCTGGGCTGTGGGCCAGCTGTGGGGGGCTTTGGGCAAATGCATGACCTTGGCTTGGAGCCTTCTCCTTAAGGGAGAGGGGGATCATCTGTATTTACCCAGTTGTTAGGCTGTAGGGGTTGGGGGAAGAATCATCTCTGCTTAATCCATGCCATAGATTACCCCTGTGTTTGTGTGTCCTTGTGTTTACTCTCTTGTTCCCAGAGCAAATGGTTCTGAGACAAACTTTGCTGAGATACACATTTCACTGAGGGCAGGTTAATCAATCATTAGGTGGAGAGCAAGAGTGTCAACACAGGTACTGTTTACTTATTTGTTTCTAATTGTAGTAGAGAAACCCTAATTAATTAATAACTTTCTGGTGAGGGGAGAGGAATTACGTTACCATCCACTCCTCTTTTAAGGCTAGCTTTAACTTCTTCCTGATACCCTGTCAGTGGTTTTTGCCTTAGAAGACTTTCCTTATTGTCACAACTGACCTTATCTACGACTTTGGGCAAGTCCCTCCATTTCTCAAGGATTTCTCTGCTCCATCTATAAACAGAGAGCACTTTGTCTTCACAGCCTTCTCACTGCCAAGCAGAAAGCCTTGGAGTGGTCCATCTGCAGGGGAGAACAGCCTGAGAGGCTCTCACAGGCCATGCCCTTAGGAACGTCACACATGTCTCTGCTTGCATGGTGCAATCTCCATGCTGACCCTAGTCGATGGTAGGTTTTCTAGACAAGACTGGTTGGCTTCCTCATCGGGAAACCTACTAGTCTCATATTAGCAATGACAACTTGTTTTCACTAGAAGTCTGCCCTGCCTATGTCACAGAAATAAGAATGAGTTCCTACTATTTACTGAGGCTTACTGTGGCTGAGTGTTGCACCGAGGGGCCAACACACAGGAGCCCACTTATCCTTATAACACTCCCTCTGGAGTATATTTCCATTTCATAAGGAGGAGTGTTGAAGTTCAGAGAAGTTAGGGAACTTGCTCAAGGCCACACAGCTAGCAAGTGGCAGAGCGAGGATTCCACCTCAGGCACTCAACTCAGAAACCCAGACTCTTAACCACTTTGCCTGCATCCTTTAGTCTAATGCCTGTTGAAAGAGCCGTTAAAATTGGCAATGACCCCTCTTCTGAGCCACAGTTTTCTTTGATTCTTGTTATCACCATGAGGCCAGACGTGAAAACTCAGAGATAGCCAAAATGGTTTATAAGCTCCTTTTATACTTGTAAAATGTAGTGCCAAGTAATACCCTGAGGTTACCCACACTGCTCATGGCCTCCGTTGAAGACAGGCCTTAGTCTTCCAAATGGGCCAGGACCCAGTAGGGGTTTTTCTACTCCTTGTTTGGGGTGCATGGCTGAAGTGTACCCAGCTCTGCCAGAGCAACCAGGGGACCAGGCCAGGCTGGAGAAGGGGGTGGAGGGCAAGGGAGCAAATCGTATCCGCCCTGTGGCTTTTCTCAGGGAGAAATGGTGGCCCAGTAGTGACATCCGCTCACAGCCCTCTAGCCCTCATTTGGGATGCTGAGCAGGAAGTATTTTTCACTCTATTCTTTTACAGAAACATGAACAGGCAAGAAAACATGGTTTTTAGACTTTTCAAGGAATTTGCAAACATCACGTATTCCCTTCCCCCTTCTGGGAAAGGATGCCCAGATTCAGGCAGTCACTTGCCTGGAACGATAGATCCATTCCATTGCCACATGGTGATGTCAGAGGGTCTTAAGCTCAGAAGGGCCATCCCCAGGGTTTCCAAGCAAATAGCCCTCCTTCTTATCCTGGGGCAGTGTGTCCTGGCGATACAGAGTGTAGTCCCACCCACCGCTGAGTGAGCCTGTCTGGTTGGAGCCTTGGTATGCCCAGCAAGGTCTGCTTCCTCCCCTTGGGAGGTGCGGACTGAGGCCCCACAAGGTGCAGGCAGCTGCAGCAAGACCAGGTGTCTTGGAGTTCATGTCGGGATTCCTTCCACCGACCAGCTCTCAATGCATGGCCAGCTCAGGGGTCAGACAAAGCACCTTTATTTCTGGATTTTCTTCTTCCTCTCTTCTGTAGGCTTCTGACTAATGTTCAGAAGATTTGCCTCTTTCTAGCTAGAAGGTTTCCACGCGAGGCTGCTACCTCTAACAAGAACAGAAAGTCCCAATTGGGCTTATGAAGAACGAAATCAGTCCCAAGCCCCGATCTTTCTGAAAAGTTATTAAATTCTGTGCGTGGTCCTGACCTGGATTTAAAGATTTGCAAGAAGACAAATTCCAAACAGATGCCCATTAGGGCCCTGACAGCCGCAGCTTAAAGATAACATTTACATTCTGCTTGGGTTTGTATCTCTCTGTTCCCTGCTCAGCCCCTCTCCCGCCTCCAGTGGGATCAATACCTTGGTTGAGGTTACGTGGAGGTGGCCACATTCTTTTAAGCTGTTTGCTCAGCGCTTGGTTTGCTCTGCTAACATGCCAGGCACTTCTTCCAACAGGCCTGTTTGCCCAGCATTAGGGCTGTTTGCTGAAACACCTATCCCAATCCGAGGGGGCTCAGCTTTCCAAACAGTTGGTCCCCGCATCTGTCAATCAATAACACGAATCGGGTTCCTGATAGGGACAGCAAGTGTGGCCAAGTCCAATATTTGCCCAAAGAGCGCCCCTCCCCCTGCACCTGACTCTCCCCGCGTTTGACAAGGGGGACCACAGCCAAGCGCACGGGCTGCCGGGAAGAGGCAATGCTGGAAACAGGGAGTTGATTCCAAGAAAGAAGGGCACGCAGGCAAACACGATGGATCCTTTATGAGAGGTAATTTACTGAAATACACAGCGATTACCTGCTCACCCAGCCCTGGTGTAATTAAAAACGGCAGGCTCAGGGCTCCGGTTTCCCCAGTTCTGGCAAAGGAGCCTGGGTTTCAGCTTATGAAGCTGGAAGTTGGATGCAGAGGTTGGCTGGGAGTCACAGGACGTCGCAGGCACATTAGGATCTTACCAAACCCAGGAAAGCTACTCCGGAGAAGGACAAAACAATGACAGCAAGAGAAAAATAGTCCCTAAAAAGAGGGTGATGTATAAAGGGTACAGGCTTTTCATGTTCTGGAAGCCGACAGAGCTGTTGGTTCGCAACATCGTGTGCATGCACTAAATGCCACTGAATTTGTTTGCTTTAAAATGGTTAATTTTATGTTAGGTGAAATTCACCGCAGTTGGAAAAAAAGGGTGAATCACAATGAGCCCAGGACGTTTACATTTGAGAGGCTCTAATGCCTAACTCAGGCTTTTGCTCAGAGTAAATGCTTAATAAATGTTTATTGAAAGAACAACCTAACATTTGCACAGTCAACAAAGCTCTTTGTTACACATTAGCTCATTTTATCCTGAAAGAGCCCTATGAGGTGGGCAGGGGGAAGTAGTCTCCCATTTAAAAGGGGAAACTGAGGCTTAGAGTGGCGTGGGGCTTGCATACTGCCACAGAGTTAGTGATGGCGGTGCTGGGATTTGAAACCAAAAGTCTCTAGCTCTGAAATCTGTGCGCGCAAAACGACACTAGTATTTTGTATACTTCATGGCTTCCAGGACAGGAAAGAAACAGGGTCTTACAAGTATCCCCTCCCCCCAATTCTTTTTGGGTATTTATTACTGAAAATATGTTAAAACCGGCAAAGCCACCCATTCTCTCCTACAGTTCCTAGCACAGTGCTTGATAAATATTTGCTGATTCATTCAGCTGCACAGACTAACTTCTGGTTGCTGTGGCGACTGTCCAGAGCAAGGCTCCAGCAGGTTGGGGTATTAGTGAAGCCAAGGGCTCTGGTGCTAAGTGTCTGGGAGGAGGAGCTGGGTCTGTGGTGGCAACTCCCAGAAGCCTTTGCTGGGGAGGGGCAAGGTGTCCTCTACACCCCAATGGTTCCATGAGGGGAAGTTTGGTGGTGGCTGGGTTATCTCGCCACTGTCACTTGTCAGTCTAGGTGATGATGGTGTGGCCCCTGGTTCAAAAATTTATTAAGAATTTTAAGAAGGCGACAGAACATTAACCCAGCACACGTCCCCCTAAGGACAGAACCCGAGAGGTGGCTTCCCACATATGGCCCTGGGGCTGGTATTGCCTGGCCTCTCGGTGGCCAGTTCTGTGGGATCTGTGTGGAGAGCCAGGAAGCTATGGGGGTAGGAGGAATAGCAGGTTAGCTGCTCCCCAGGGTGTCCCCCGTCATCCCATGGGAGTCGACATAGCTGGCTGCAGACTTGCTTGGGTTTCCATCCTGGTTCCGCCACCAAGAAGCTGTGTGACTTGAGATGGGGGCACTTAACCCCTTGGAGCTTTGATTCCTCAGTTATAAAATGGTGCTACTCCTTTTGTCATGAGGTCATTGAAGGGTTGAATGAGAGGATACAAAAGAGACTAGCACAGTGCCAGATACATGGTTCCCCTCCCCCCAGATCACAGCACCTCTCATCCCAAACTAAGCTGCACCAAGTTCCCTCTGTACTCTACAAAGGATACGCATTGGCTTACAAGGAGCTATAAGCTGGAAAAAACATACATGGATTGTAAACTGAAATGCTTTCAAAGGCTAAGCAGAGAGTAGATATGAAAGAGGCCATAGGGCAGGGCTTAGGGGGTTGTGGGGGCGATAGGAAATGAGGTTTTGTGTCCTACCTGAAGACACCTACAGTCAAGAGAAAAATAAAATAAAACTTGCAGAAGATTCTGCAAGTTAATTGGGCTGGGGAAGGCATTTTGAAACCTCGAAACAATGTGTTGAAAACTGGGACAGGGAAGGTATACACCAAGGGGGTAACACCAAGAGGAGAAATTGAGATGCCACAAGATCCTAAAAGGGAGCTATAAATTTGGCTCTGAACTTCTTGGTGCCAAAGCAATAAAGGCAACATAATCAGTCACATGCTTCTCATTGTCTGTGAAGGAAAAATGGCTTTTCCTGTTAGGCAGTTCTGAAAGACACCTTAGGGCCATCATTTAGAGTATCTTGACTTGTATACTAAGGGTGGGGTGATGGGTGCAGTCCTCTAGTTCAGGTAATAAGCAGGTGCAGAGGAGTTTTAAAAAATAATAAATTTGACTGAAATTAAGTGTGCTTTTATTGCCAGTGTACACTGACAATTGTAAATAATGTCAGTGCTGAAATGCTCCTCCATGAAAAATCTTTTCTTGGTTTAAGGTATAAACAATTGTTGTGATATTGTGGAGAATAATAATAATAATAATAATAATAATGTAATTAAGCTTCGCGTTGGGACCGTTTTTTTTGTGTGTGTGTTTGACATTTAGGGAATTTTCTTTCTTTTTTTTTTTAAATTTATTAGTTTCAGGTGTACAAGACAAGGTAATACTTAGACGTTCATCATTTATATCCCTCACACTGTGAACCCCCTTCCCCCATCCACTATCCCTCCGACCTCACACTGAGCCATCACATTATATGTATAAAATTATAGTTGGCATTCATTAATGTTTAGCTTCTGGTGTACAATGCCATGGTCAGGCATCCACAGTATCCCTGAGGTGGTCTCCCAAATAGGACGCATGTCCATCGGATACGCTTTGGGACAGTTTTATTACTTATCTTTAATAAACATTTTATTGCATGTGATACTTAATTTGGAGAACTCCTTGTTATAGAGTTGGCTCCCACAACATGGACTTACAACATGCATTCGTTTTAAGAGTTATTTTGTCAGTCTGACTTATTTCATTTAGTATACCATCTAGGTCCATCCATGTTGTCGCAAATGGTAAGATTTCAATACCATATCATCTCTCTTACATGTGGAATCTAAAGGACAAAATAAATGAAACAAAACAGAAGCAGACTCGTAGATACAGAGAACAAATTGATGGTTGCCAGAAAGGAGAGGGGTTGGGTAACTGGGTGAAAAAGTTGAAGGGATCAAGAAATACAAATTGGTAGTTACAAAATAGTCACGAGGATGTAAAGTACAGCATAGGGAATATAGACAAAAATGTTGCAACAACTCTGGATCATGGCAGGTGGGTACTGAACTAATCAGGAGATCACTGCATGAATCATATAAAATTATATAATGTCTAACCACTATGCAGTACACCTGAAACTCATATAAAATAATACTGACTGTCAAATGTAACTGAAAAGAAATTAATTACAAATAAATTTAAAAAGAGTTATTTTGTCAGGCAACAGAATTGTTTGCATTCTCTTCAGGTATAATTTGTGCCTCCAACTCCCTGTGTTATCATGTATTTTTGTGTCTAAAAAGTAGATTTGAAATGAACAATGATAGTGCAGTGATGGTAAAGATGGAAAAATGTAACTTGAGTTCTTTCAGTCGTTCTAGGTAACCACTGGAGTTTAGTTTTGTTTAAAATTTAAAATGGTGAAAGAGTATGAACTGCCAGATATAATGTTTTTGTTTAGTTAAGTGCATAGTTTAGTTCATGCTTGACCTATTTTACTGAATTTTAATAATATTTTTAAAACTTTTAATTGTTTTATAATGACAGAAGAAAATCCAGAAAGGGATTTATTAAAAAGTTATACCTTTTGTTGACATTTTAGGCTTATTAAAATCCTGTTATTAGTTACTGGCTCATTATTTACACAAACTATTATTATATCAGACTGTAACCAAAGGATCAAAGTTCAGACTGATAGGAGTGTGTAAATCATGGTGTTTTTTTGTCCTGCAGGAGATTGGAATAACTTGTAATGTCTTGCAGTATTGTGAAAGAGGCAATTGGTTTATAGTTATTCTGAAGTTCCAAAATAATTACAAGTGGGGCACCTGTCCCAACCTGAAATGACATGAATTCAGTGGAGCTCAACAAAGAAAAATGGAAAGAGAAAAACAGGACGCAATCAAAACAATGTCTGGATGTATTTAAAATATGTAATGCTGTCAAAATCATGTGTAGTTAATGAAAATTCCAAGGAAATGCCAACGGCATATCTAGTACACCTATACTGTTGTTATGGATTGCATTCTGTGGCTTTCACTGAAAATAATTTTGTTATATGAAAGAGGAGTGAATTAAAAACTGCTCTGCCCAGGTGTCATGCACACAAGTGATACCACTGATTTGCCACCTCTGGTTGGGCTACCTGGGCTTGGTACCCTGGTAGGAGGTCTCGTTCAGACCCCCTTTCCTAACTGGCTCCACGCCCTTGAGAAGGGGCCTCTATTCCAGCTCTCATGTTGCTAGGAGCAGACCCTTTTAAGTTGGCACAAGTCAACGTGGCTCAGCTGTTCAGGGTCCCAGCCCCCAGCCTTGTCTCATTCTTTCCTGAGGCATGGCACTGAGGCTGGCAAGGAGGCCCAGGGAATGCCATCTATCGCTGGGGTTGCCCCAGCTCACAGCGGCCCCTCCATCTACTTCTAGACCTCTTGTTTTAGAGTGGGGTCATTGAAAAGAGGCAAATAGGTCCAAAGTTTCTCCAAAGATCCTCTGGGAAATTCTTATTCCATCAACACAGTCAACAAACATGTATTAAGCGGCTTCTTTTGGTTTAGGCCTTGGGGAAGCCTCTATGGTAACAGAGACAAGATGCAGTCACTGGGAGCTGGGACATTCATGAGCATGGCTGCAACTCAAGGGAAGCTGGAAGCAACTCTAATAGAGAGGAAGGCAGAGTGCTGTGGGTTAAGGGAGTTCCAAGGGCGGGGGAGGAAACTTCGCCTTAGGGGCTGCGTGAAACTTTGTACCTCCTTAGATTTGTAGAATTAGGATAGCTGGGAGAGAACATCTTTTGAAGCCTGATACATCCTGCTATCCTGCTCCTACGCTGTGTTCCTATTCAAGAACCGCCACTTAGCAGCTCTGTGACCTTGAGCAAGTCACCCCTGCATTCTGAGACTCGGCTCCCTCCTCTGAGAAATTGGGGTAGAAAACAGTAGTCCAAACTCAAGGCTGGATGTAGTGAGGACCAAGTAAGATGCTTGTAAAGCTCCAGCCCTCCCCAGTTAATAAACGCTGGTCGATGTCATGCTCCCAGGGTCTCCTAAGAGACGCCCCTTCATGGGTGGTTCTCGACGCTGGCGGTTCTCGGCGCTGGCGAACAGTCAAGGCTAGGACTTAGCCTGCACCTTCACTTAGTGAAGGCCTTTCTGCAGGGGCTCCACGACTTTGCTGTGTGTGGTTCTCTGGCGAGTGAACCCGACCCACACTTGGAAGGTCTAGAGGAACAAATACCTCAAATATAAATGGTCTCAGCAGACCTTTTGAGAAAAGCTGGATAGCTGTTATAAAATATAAATTGTCATTTTTGTTGTTATTAATAGTAATGACAATTCCTGGGCTTCTAGCCTGAGATCATAGTCTGACTACAGGCAACTTTCATCAGTCACCCACGGACTAGCCTAGTACCCAGAATAATAATGTCAGCGTTCCCCGCCCAGGATCTTCTGATTCATCTCTGGAGTTGGCACCTGTACAGGGGCCTGTTAATGTGCCAGTTCACATATTTCAACTACATTTGACATATCACCTAATTTAGTCTTACAGCAGCCCTGTGAGGCCTGTCACCTTATCTCCACTTCACTGTGCCTCAGAGAAGGTAAGTGGCTTGCCCAACGTCACACAGCTTGCAAGAGCCAGAGCTGGGTTTTGAACTCAGGTCTGTCAGAGTCCAGAGCCCAAGTTCCTAAATCCAGCCTCTGTGTTATTTGACAGGAATAGTTTCACTTGTAGGAGTTACAGCCCAAGTTGGCCACCCGGAAACAGGCTCCTGAGAAAAAGAAAGAATGTAAAATAAAGGTCTTGACCTAATGCAATAAAATGGCTTATACTCATTCCCCACCAAGTCAGAATTTGTAGAAGTCTGGTCAGCTTGGAGCCTTCTCAAGGTGGGGAGAAGCGGTTGAATTAATCAAGTGCATTAAGATGATTGCAGGGGAAACAATCTACAGAGGACAATACACTGTTTGGATGCATTTTCAAGGACTTTTGAATACACCCCTTTCCACACCAATAACTGAGGGACTAACCTGCAAGTGTCCTTACTTGTTCATTAACATAAGTCCCCCAAGGGCTTGCTGTGTAACACTTTATTAGCCTGGACTGAGTAATATATTTTAAAGTAATAAAATGACATTATTTTAAAATTATTTTTTAATGTCTACTTTCCAGCCATTGACTGCCCTCTCTGATAGGTCTGAATTAGTGAGTTTTAATTGTGTGTAAAGTAGCAATAAAATAATCATTACTAAGATGATGGGGTGCTTCATTCATAGCAGACACTGAACTGGGCATGTCACATGCATCGTCCCACCCGGCCTCACAAAAATCCCGCGATGTGGGGGGCACCACAGGCCCCCACTTCACAGACATGGAATTCATGATCTAAGGGATTATACTGGCTCAGGTCCCTGGGCGATGAGTAGTGGAGCCAGGAGTCAGCCCAGGCTTGTCACCTCTTTCTGCACCAGCCACTGGATGTGGCCAAGGTGGCAGCATTGGTGGTACTGAACGAGGCTGAATCTTTGGGCCAGAAACCTGGGTTAGTAGAAATGAGAAGAGAAGAAATAAAAGAAGAGAGAAATGAAGACATGTCATAGAATAGTTAGGACTCCCTGTTGTTTATCTGCTCAGGACTGCCAAGTGGGCACACAAAGGTAAGTGACAGGGGGTATGATTGTTAATGGATGTGTCAGCTTGGCGAGGCTATGGTGAACAGTTGCTTGGTCAAACACCAGTCTAGATGCTGCTGTGAAGGTATTTATTAGGTGTGATTAACATTTAAATTAGTAGATTGCATGTAAAGCAGATTACCCTCCATGATGTGTGTGGGTCTCATCCAATTAGTCCAAGGCCTTAAGAGCAAAGATTGAATTTTCCAAAGGAGGGAATTCTCCTCAAGACCGCACCATAGAAACAGCCTGACTTTTCAGTCTGCTGTGCTATGAAATTTGAATGCAAGATTGCAACATTACTTCTCACCTAAATTTCCAGCCTCCGACTTGCCCTACAGATTTTGGACTTGCCAGCCCCACAATTGCATGAAACATTTTCTTAAAAATAAATGTATTTCTTTCCCTTCCTCCCTTCTTCTTTCCTTTCTACTCTCTCTGTGTTTCTGTATATATGTGTGTATATGTATGTTTATAGATACATATGTGTGTACATGTATATATGTGTCTATACATATATGTGGGTATATATGTATATAGGTGTGTGTCTCTATCTATCTATCTGTCTGTCTTTCTGTCTATCTATCTATCATCTTATTGCCTACTAATTCTGTTTCTCTAGAGAACTCTAATACAGGTGGCCATGTGATCCCTTCTCTCAGGAAGCTCACAGGTTAACATGTTACTGGAGGATGATTCGCACAGAAGCAGACAATTGTAGGAAGGAGTCTGGGGTTCTAAAATAGTAGGTCATTTCCTTGTAAGCTGTGGCAACATCGGGCTAAATGTTAGGGACTCCCAAAGGAAAGTCAAGAGTGAGAGAAACGGGGGCAGGTGGAGCCAGAGCCCATTACCTACCCCACGAAACCTGAAGTCTCTTTCTCCCCTACGTTTTGAAGAATCTGATGTTTGTTTTATTATTCCAAGCAGTATGAACTCTAGAAAGGACCTCAAAGACAACGAAAAGCAACTCTCTCATTTTACAGATGGGGAAACCATGTTTTGGAGAGCTTTTTTTCAAAGTGACAAAGGTACCAGATCATGGTGACCAGATCATGAATATTTATCACAGAAATAATAGCAGTTATTCACACACATCTGATTTCAGTATACCTTTCTATGGCTGGGATGCGATGAATTATAGCCCCCACAACACTGGGATTTTTACCAGATTTCACCTCCTGGAGAAAGAACCAAAGAAACTAAATAACACCAATGACTCTCAGGAATTTATCTGAAAAGGCCACTCTGAGCCCATCTGGGCTTCAGGTCCGCTTAGTGCCATCTCAGGCAGTCGCCCCTGGTCCCGCCCCCACAATGTGGCTTTGCAGCCTGGCAGGATGAACAGCAGCGGTCATCTCCAGGCATGGTTCCCACAAGGCCCTCTCTCAGGTAGAGTAGAAGGGTTTGTAGCTACAAGAGTTGAAATCAAAGGGGTTTCTAATTATCTAGAAAATTCAATTCTCCAGAACATGCCAAGATCCAGTTTCTCCCCTGGAGTCCTTTTATCATGTAGCATTGAAGCCACTCCTGCTTTTAGCTCTTATGCTAATATCTCCCCCATAAAGAGACCCAAGTCCTGTAAGGAACATAGGCTTACATCTTCTCCTCCCCTCCACTCCTACTGGAGAGAAGTGACAGGAAAGTGCAGATCATTCCCATTTCACAGAAAGAGAAACTGAGGGTGCCGCTAGCTTCTGATTCCTGGGCGGCACCTTTGGTGAACTGGGAAGGAAGGGGAAAGGAGCTCTGGGAGGAGAGACCTGTAGGCTTTGGCCCCAGGGAGCCCTGGTCTGTCACTGTGGGAGGACAGAGCAGCAATTAGATGGGCCTAGCAAATTAGAAGCAGCCCAGCTGCTCCAAAGAGATCCAGGCCAGCGATAGGGAAGTGTGTAAACAAACTTTAAAATCATATATATATATTTTTTTTCTTACGGTTCACTCAGATCCAAGGCAACCTATATTGTGGTGATGCTCTGTGACCCTCTGTGCCTTTTCCCAGGGAAGTGAGGGGGTGGTTATACCCTGAGTCTAGTCTTCCTGACTCTCACATGAGGGGTATTCTCCCTGGGGAACAGGATTGCAGTCATCAGCCAGAGGGTGCGAGAGAGACATCATTTGATAAGGTAGAAGGAGCCCATGGTCTGGATGCTTGGATTTTAATCCTTTTTTTTTTAACTAGCTGGGTAACCTTAGACACACAACTTAACCTCTCTGAGCCTCAGTTTCTACTTCTGTCAAATAACTACCCCTGGGGGCTATCGGTGGTTTTAAATGAAATAATAAACATGGTAATGTTATATAGACTGTAAAGCCCTGTACCAACACTACCTCGCATTGTTTTTGATACAAGCTAAAGGGGGTAGGGGAAAGGATAGATCTAGAATTAGGGAATTTTGTCTTCTCTAATCTTCTCGTGTTACAGTGAGGTCACAGTCCAGAGAGCATAAGCAATCTGCCCCAAATTACAGAGGGGGAGGAAGTAGGAGTACGGTTGGGTATTGAGGGTGGGTGAAGAACAAGGGGGATTGTCTTCTTAGGGCCCAGGGAGAGAGGAGGAGGGTACCAGGGGCAATGGCACGAAGGCTGGAGGGAGGCAAGGTGGGAAGTGGCCCCAGTGCCAGGCTCAAGAGTCAGTGCTATCACTTGTGGGAAATGTCACTCCTGTTTACCAAAAGCCATGTAGGGCCCTCTGCGCAAGGACACACGATGGTGCTGGTCTTACCAGAGACATAACTTCTGCTCCAGAAACTGGGTGAAGTAAACATACAAGCCAGGTCTTCAGACCATCACAGACCAGGAGGTAAAGAGGTGAGGAGGAAAGGCAGAGTTTCCAAGGAAACAAACCCAGCACTCTCGTTTCCTGAGGTGGAGATATGTGGGCTGCAATGGGTTTGCCATCATTAAAAGTAGGCCCGGGCCACTTGGGTAGAATTTAGAAAACATGGAGTGGGGAGGCAAGGTGCGTATCTATGTTGCACCCACACACTCTCAAAAGTGAGTTTACCACTAAAAATGAACCCAGGATTCGACTAACAAGAATCGTTCAAGATAGGACTTGACTTATTTCTCCCATGAAGGAGGAAACGGAGTCAGCAGTCGAGAGCAGAATCCATTATATAGGTGGATTTTGAGTTCCCATCTCTCTTCCCTCCCATCTATCAAAATATTTCCCCCTTTGGTCTCTCTCACTGCCTTACATTTCACCATTAGAGATTTATTTCTTTGGTTATTCTCCCAAGAGTTTGTCTCCCAAGAGTTCTCTACACAAATGCAAAACTTCCTGGGGGAAGCAACAGGTAAACTTGGAGTATGATCCAGCTCAGACAATCGGGGCCTGGGATTGGGTTTCCGGGGGCTTGAGGGGCTCAAAGGGTGAGAGAAGGAGAGGGGTAAGGACAGAGATTTTTGTCCCCACTTTACAGAGGAGGAAACTGAGACTTAGACAAATAAAGAAAGCGTTTACTACTCTGAGGTGGGAGAAGGCCAAACCTCACTTTCTCACTTAAAATTGTGTGTCTTCTTTAGGGTTGTTCAAAGACAACTCCAAACAATTTGTTTTAGAGAAAACAAGCATTTATGGCCTTTCCCGCTCTGAGCTCCTGTGCAACCCAGGACATGTAGGCAGCACATGGTTCCTTTTCCAGCAGGCTCATTCATAAGCTGGACAGTAACTCTGACTTGTGTACCTGATCCTAAGTAATAGAACTGCGTCAATCAGACGAGAGTCAGTCTCTCTCTCTCTCTCTCTCTCTCTCTCTCTCTCTCTCTCTCTCTCTGTCTCTCTATCTCTCTCTCTGAAATTTGAACTGAGACCTAAGGGACCCTGCAATTGGTGTCACGCTGGAACTTGGAGGTCCAGTAGACTCAAGGGAGGGTGGTCATTACAGGGCTACAAACACCCAAAGGTTCAGAGTATGAAGGAACTCAGGGAGCCAGACAGACCGTGGAGAAGGGAGCAGAGGCACAGAGAACCATGAGGAGAGGTACCCGAGGGAGAGTCCCAGTCTGCCTGATCACAGCAAATGCCCCAGTTCCAGGGTAGAGACCCTAGGATGTCTGCCCAGTGGAATGTCAGGATTTCATGGAGCAGGGTCTGCAGAGGTTGTCTGCCACGCTTCCTCTTTCTATCTGGGTGTGTTTATTGATGTTATCTTGTACTTCTTATATCATTGAATATTGAGTTTTGCGGGGCAGACAACATTAATTCTTAGCTCGTTGGTCTCTGGATCAAGAAGCACCATCCCTGAGGGTGCTGAAAGGATCACTGCACTTCCTGCTGATATGGAGACCTCAACTCACCGCCCTGAGGTCCTGTTCCTGTTCCCCGGGGATGCTGTGCCCGGGGACTTTGGGGCTGTTGTTTGGGGAGGGGTGGATGTATTGTGCTTGAAGGGGGAGAATAAGCCAAATGTTTGGTGACTCTGAGAGCTATCAGACCCTAGTAATCATGGATGTGTTCTCTAAGTACTTCTAGCTCCCTGACTTCTGGGCAATTCGTGGGACTGCCCATCCGGGCCCCTAGTATTGGGCTGGGCCATGAGGCTGAGCTGAGCCAATGAGTTGTCCGCAGAAGTTTTAATGGTCTGTGTGAGGCCCTTTAGCCCTTTTCCCTCTGACAATAACTGGTGACGTTCAAGATGGTGGCTACTCCCTCCTCCTGGATCCCGGTGAGAAGAAACCTGGAGCATCATTCCCGGACAACTCATGTCTAAGAAAGAAACCTTTGTTTTACAAGCCGTTTCACTGTGGGCTAGTTCGTTGGCATGACACACCCTGATGTGTTCTGACTGCTCTTCCCAGGGTTTACACACAGCGTTTTTCCTGGATCCTTTGGAAAGTAGACGGAGGGGCTGCTACACGCTGCGGCAACCCCAGGCACTGGTGACATTCTCCTGCCAGCCTCAGTGCCATCCCTCAGACTGTGGGACAGGAGTGCTGAACAGCAGAGGGCGCCAGAGGCCTGTCTCCATTTTCCCCTTCGTGGTGCCATGGGCAGTGTTGGTGGAGCTGGCACTGTAGGAGGGTGGCACCCGGGCCTTAAGCCTTCATGTCACAGTTATGGGTAAGTGTTTGTAAAGTGCAAGCTCACCCCCCCCCCCCCCCAGTGAGCTTCAGAGAACACTGGGGACCAGGAGCTGAGGGCCCCATCGTGGCCTCTAAAGAACAGGCCTTACCCTCACTTTCTCTCGTGGCCTGGCTCTGCCCTAGTTGTCATCGCCAGACCTAGAGTGAGGCTGGGCGGGAAAGCCAGACAAGCATCACGGGTACTGCTTACATACAGCTGCCCATCCTGGCCCAGAGCCTTGGGATCTCAGCCTGCCCCGAGCCTCTGCTCCTGATGCCTCAAATTCCATTATATTCTGTCCATTTAGCACACAGCTTTCACTGGTGTTGAAACACAGCCCTGCTTCTCTTTTTGGTGGGGGAGGGGTAGAAATTGGAGGAGCAGGACTCCCAGAAGCTGTTTCCTAGACACTACAGGGTGCATGAAGGAGCTAAGCGCTAAATCAGCACAAAGAGCTTTGTCCTGGGAGTTGGAGAGCTGTGTGATTGCCTCTCAGTCCCTTTCCCTCTCTGGGACTCAGTTTCCTCCTCTAAAAAGGGGTTTGGGGCCCGCTGAGCTCCAATCCACTTCCAGCTTTGGCAACCTATGCTTTGCGGGGCAGGGTTTGCTATTCAGGAATGGGGAGACAGCCTGGCTCTGGGGGATGGGAGGGAGGAAGGAGAGGAGGGGGCTGCCAGGAGGGAAAAGGGTGCAAGATAGGGTTGCTGAAAGGCCCTTGCTGGATGTGAAATTTTTCCAGGCGTGGCTGGATTACCTGCATCTGCTTGCTTTTCTTTAGTGTTGGCATATGTCTCAGTATTTACACTCTTCTTGGTCATATAAAGACCAAGGTCAGGTCAAGACCATTACACTTAATCCCGGCTGGCCCAAAGTCAAACAGCAGAGGTTACCAATGGCACCTGAGTCGCCCGCCCTCCCTCCCTGCCTTCTCTGGGTGCCGTTCCCAGCCTCCTGGCGTGGGTCCCGTCCCACCTGGACAGGGGGTCAGACCTGGTCCCTGAGCTCTGGTCAGGCTTGTCTTCTGGAAAAGTCAAGCAGACGGACACTCCAGGTCTTCACCTTGGGGAATGGGGTGAGGAACATACGCCTTCTGCTTGGAATGCTTTGTTGCCCCTTTCCAACCTTCACTAGCTAGTCAGGCTCCCCGGCATAAAGAAGGCACCGAGCTTTTCCCAGTAAGAGCCCCGGAGCTCTGGAAGGCGTCTCCTGGGTGGGGTTTTGCTAGAGATGCAAATTGTCCCTTTCAACCCTTCTGCCCTTGTTCTGTTTAGACCCTGGAAGGCTGGGGTTGTAGCGCAGAGTCAGGCCACTTCCTAGCACTTCTTCAGCTCTCTCTAGTGTCCCTGTTCCTTTGAGTTCTAGAGGGAATCAGGGCACTGTAGAGCTAATTATAAGCCACTCCGTTTTGTTAGATGTTTTGTGGGTCTCGTCTCTCTGGAGCTGGTTGTGAGCTCCTTCAGGCCTGGCAGATGGGGGTCTGGTGTTTCACCCCCCCCGACTGGTTGGCACTGCCATGTTCAGTCCCTAGAATTTCTCAATATTCCATCAAGTCTACCCACCTGTCGCAGTCATTCATTCAGTCATTCATGGAGGCCCACCATGGCGTCCCGTGCCAGGAGCTAGGCAAACAGATACAGGAGCTGAATATGGTCCTTAGAGGCTTTGAGTTTAGTGTGAGACTTGAAAATCAGATCTTGCAATTCAAGATGCTGAGTGCTGTGAGAGTAGCTTTCACTGGGTCTCAGGGGTACGTGTGGAGAGCCTGGCCCTGCCTGGGGAGGTCAGGGGAAGGGGGGGTGGTGCTCAGAGGTGTTGAAGGAAAAGCTGTAAGGTTCCTGAGGCAGCAGGGGAGAGGTGGGAGAGAATTTTCCGGTAAAGAGGAAAAACATACACAGAAGCTGTTGGGGAGAGAGCGGGGTCCCGTCTGCTGTTGGAAGTATTCGATGCTGCTGGAGCAGATACGTGTGAGCGGAGAGGCGGCTGAGAAGAAGGTGGTACTTGGGTCAGGGAGGGCCTTGGGATGGAGGCTAGAGCATCCAGCTGCGGCTGGCGGGCCACGTGGAGACCAGTGAGGAGGTTATTGTCCTAGTTCAGGAGAAGAGGAGGAGCTCAATGAAGCCGGACAATGGGGAAGGAGTAGAGGAAACAGCTCTGAGAAATCTTGGGTAGGTAGAGCCATCCAACGGGGTGACCATTTGGACATGGTGACGAGGCAGGGGGAGGAGGCGAGGCTGACTCCCAGGCTCCTGGCTCAGGTGGTTGACAGCTTGAAGCCACTCATCGCTCACCAGGGTGCGGGAGAAGCAGGTTGGGTGTAGGCATGAGGGTGGGATGAGGTGTGGATATGTCATCTGATATCCTCAGGTGTCCGTGGCCACCGCCGGAGAGATTGTCCAATAAGCATTTGGTGAATTGATTTGGGTGACATCAGCATTTGGGTAGTATTTGAATTCTTATGGTGTAGATGAGATGATTAAAGAGGAGTGAACACAGGGAGATCAAACAACAACAAAAAAGAAAGAAAAAGGTCCACGTAAGAGCTCTGGGGAGTGCTAACATTTAATAAATGGGTAGAGAATACAGAGTAGGAGGGGGCAACGGAGTGGGAGAATGGTGTGATGGAGCTCAAGGGAAGATGGAAGAAGTAGTTACCATTTCCAATGGCTGCACAGACTAAGGCAGATTAGCCTGGGGTTGATCATCTGCAGGAAGGTCATTGGCAGGCCAGACCTGAGCTATGACAATGGAATGTCAGCAGAGGCTGTCGACCTGGGAGTGCTTGGCTGCCCTGCCCACTCCTGCCTCACAGCTCTGAGCACAGCGCTGGGTACTCAGCGCTCGTTAGACTCTGTGGTCAGGAAACGTTTGTTGAGTGAATGATTGTGGAGTTGAAGACGACACTTTTTTGTTTTTAAGACTGGTGAGATTTGAGATATGGGCATCCTACCTCTCCCACCTCCCTGCCCCCAGAGTGAGTCACAATCAGAAAGGTAACGACAGGGGGTTTACAGTCTTGATCCAGGTCTTGAAATTATGAATTAACCTGTGAAAAATGTGGAGGCCTGTTTGGAAAGTCATGAGTGCTCACTCCCGGCTGAGGGGAGAGAAGTCCTTTCCTCTCCGGGCTTTCTTACAGTGCCAGCCTCATTGGTCGCCTCGGGTGGTGAGCTGGGTGATCAGGGATCTCTAACTCATTGGGCTCTGGAGACAAAGCTCCTCTCTCTGGAGGACTGGGCAGCTGAAAATCCTGGCCCAGGTCAGCAGCCATCACAGGGAAGAAGCACTAAAGCAGCAGCCCTGGCTCGGATTCTAATCCGGGCTCTGCCATTATTTCCTGTGAGACTGTCATCTCTCTGGGCCTCAGTTTCCCTACCTGTAATGCAGGTATTCCAATCCTGTATTCACAGGGGCATCCCAGGAATACAATGGGGGAAATGGATGCAAAATGGATGTGAGAAGTAGGAATGCCTGAGTTGTCTTCATTCGCTCACTCATTCATGCATGCGTGCATTAATTCAACAAAAAATGACCAAGTGCTCAACAGCAAAAAGACAGACAACTGCAATACCCCTCAGTAGGAGACTGGAACTTTCGTACTACAGAATGTAGTGCAGTTGTTAAGAAACCGTAAGTGATGCTTTAATAAATGAAAAAAAGCAAGGTGTAGAGAAGAATGTGTACATAGGAATCCATTTACGTCAGTTCTTAAAAAGGCTTATGCGTATATCCCAGGAGAGACCTTGCTTTTCAAAAATGTTTCTTCCTGGAAGAATATATAGACATCTGTTACTTGAGGGTTACCTGATGGAATCCTCACCTCTACCCTCGGAGCCTCAGTTTCCTCCTCTGGACAGGGAACCTTAGAATTCCATATCCTAGGGTTTGAGTGATACCTCAGTGGGTACGCCCTGAGAAGCTATCCTTTCGCCCCCGGAGAGCCTCATGGAAACAGGAGTATTGGTGTTTGCTTGAGGCAGCCTGGTGTCAGCGAGGTAAGGAGATCTCTGGAGTCAGGCAGGTCTTGGCTGCTGCTGTCTACCTGTGAGATCGGAGTTGCGCTGTCTCTGCTTCTGAGCCTGTTTTCCTCACCAGTACTTCGATGTAATTACAGTACCCCGGCCCCTGGAACAGAGCATGTGTTCACTCCCTTCTCCAGAGTGGCTGAAATCCACCCTGCAGGGCTTCATGCAGAGCTGAGTGTGGGCAGCACAGAGGCTTCCCGTGGAGCCAGGCCTACAGCCATCCCCAAAAGGCAGCCCTTTCCTGCATCCCTGATATTGCGTCTCTTCCTGGACCACCGCTGAGCCTGGAGGTTTCTCTCCTGGGGAGCCAAGGGGAGAGGCCTGCTCCCTGGGAGCTATGTTCCCATCCACTAGACTCTGCACACTCTGCTGGCTGGTGGGCAGCCTTCTGGGAGCAGGCCTAGACATCTCAAATCAATTTGCTAAGAGCCAATTTGCCAAATGATCAATTCGCTGAATGACTAATTTGCCATAGAACTGAAGATTCCTTTTTTAAATTTCAGTTTCCCTGCAGCCTGCGCAGCAGCTCTGGCAGTAGAATTTTGTATGTGTCAAATTGTGGATGTTGAGCCTGACTCCAGCACTGAATATCTTTTATGGAAAGGCTAGGCTTGCCCATCCCCACCCTGCCCCTGAACCTGCCTCTGCTCTGCTTGCTAGGCGGGCTTTCTCTTCAGATGCAGTTTCTGTGTTCTCTCTCTTTGCAAGTTTACCCTGTGTCTGCCCTGGAACATGGGCAATGAGAGTGGGGGGTGTGTCCCTGATGGAGGGGAGGCCCAGATCCTTTCTCTAAGGGGCTCGTCACCTTGTACTGGGATAACTAGAGGAAGGGATTTGCACACTTGGGATTATGATCTAGGATTCATGCCCTTGTTATTATTATTTACCATTTCAATTGGAATTGCAATAGACATTGTGGGGACAGAGCCAGGAGTGCAGTTTCCAGGCTCTCGGCCTCACGTGGAAAGGTGCTGGCTCAGGTAGTAAATGGCCATCAACTGTGATTGGATGGCCATCAGCTATGGCTAGTTGGCTGTCACCTGTAACCAGTGAGCCATTGGCCATGAATATAACTGCCGTGGCTCCAATAGCAAGGGCGGAGTGTGGCGGAGTGTGGATTGCGGATTCTGTGGCTCCTGCTTCCTGTGCCTTCTTCCAGCCGCCAGAGAGACTATAGTGGTGTGACTCCCCTACCTATGGCTCCGTGGGTGTTCCTTTTTGGCCTCACCATGTCCTGCGTTCCTATATGGGGAGCGGGACCAGAGACGGCATGAAATATATTAAAATAGTGAGCATTTCTAAGTGAAGAGATCTAACCTTTTATTTATTTATTAAATTTTAGAACCTGAAATTGAGTTTAAACCAATTTCAAAACCGAGTCAAAAGCAGCCGTTTAAGAACTCGAATTGTATATAAGAAAAATCAGTTATGTCAACTCCTGATTTTTTATATCTGTTATCTATGCCTGTATGTGTATCCATATCTGTACCTATACCCAGCAGTGGGCAATTAACAAAGCAGACTAATCCAAAAGATTTCCGTAAGATTTGGAACATGTGATATTTTTCATTGCTAGATTTTCCTTCTTAGTAGGCTTTACTTATATAATATTTATATCGATTTGCGTACTTGTACCTAACGAATGCTCCTTTTTCTGCTTTGCCTTTGCATTGGGCCACCATAGCACCTTAAACAGAACACTGTGCAGGTGACCTCTGGGCAAGTTAATTTCACTGAGTCCCAATGTCTTCATCTGCAAAGTGGGGCTACAACACCTACCTGGTGAGGTTTCTATGAGTATGGAAAGAGATAATGGGGTGGGGTGTGTGGGGGGAAACTGTACTCATTCACGGAGTTGTGCTGATGTAGGATGTTAATATGGTATGAATTCTGGATAGGAAGAGCAGGTCCTGGTATCTGTTGTTCTTTAGAAGAGAGATAGTCTAGGCTAGGGGAAAAAATTGCCATGGCCAGTTAAGTAGCAGAGAGTTCTTTCTTTGTTAAAATTATTTATGGGCTCCCCATCCTCCCAAGCTAGATTCTTTGCTGGTTGGGGAAGTCCTGCTGTCGCTCCAGTCTCATCATAGCCCCCTCTTCCCCAAATGGCTCTGAACTCCAAACACACTGACTCTGTAGATTTCTGGAATGTTCCATGCTCCTTCTTGCCTCAAGACCTTTGCAGCCTGTTTCCATTTTCCCATCTCCCTATTAAAGGCCATCTTTAGGCCTTACCTAAAATAACACTTCTGCCATGAACTTCCTGTGACCTGCCCACAGGTGAGCTCCTCCTAGCAAGTGTTTTCTCATAGCACCTACACTTACCGTATTTTGCCGTGTATAATGTGCACCCATATTTTTGGCCTAAGATTTGGCGGGGAGTGGGGGAGGATCTCTCGTGTTAGTTTTTGAATTCAAATTTTTACTTGTTTACATTTAGGTACTTGTTTTTTGTATTATAAAGGAATTTTAGCATTTATTTTTTAACATTATGGTACAAGAAATTTTATGTAACCAATAATTACGAAACACAAGAGTAGATACAAGGTACAAGAAATTTTATGTATCGGTAACAAATTTATGATATTTACACATCACTGAAAGCCAAGAACTCTTCGTTGTTGCAAGTTCATAAGTTCAACAAAACCGATTATCATATTCCAGGGTATTATTTTGCATACAGATTAATTTCTAGAGTTACACTTTTAACTCATAAGCATAAATAAAAGAATTAAAAACATTTATATAGATACAGAAGTAGTACTACCCATGTATAATGCACATCCTTATTTTTCCCTCACAAATTTGGGCAAAAAACGCACGTTATACACGGCAAAATATGGTACTTATTCTTTACAGCATCAGGTATAATAGCAGTAAATTAATTCATTGTGTAATTATTTGTTTAATGTTTGCCCTTTTGACTGGTCTATAAACACTGTGAAGTAAGAGGCCAAGTCTTGTTCACTGTTGTGTCCCAGCATTTAGGGATGTGCCTGGCACATAGCAGGTGCTGGGTAAATACTTTTTGAATGACTGCATGCATGATTGAATAAAGTTAGGGCAGCAGGTCAGGGAAGGATGAATGTCTGCTGGACGCCTCTCTGTGACTCATTCTGGCATTCCCCAGTACAGCTTGATTCACTTTTCCTCCTTGGTCTGTCCCCAGTTCAGGTCTTTGCTTCTGCCTTGGGGGCTGGAGTCTGTCACTCGGCAAACATTCTATAAGGTGGAACAGTGGGTACTGGTGACACAGAATCTAAGGTCTGTCAGCACTCCAAGGAAGGAAACAGCTCTGGCGAGTCGGGTGACTGGGAGGCTGCGTGGAGCGAGTGGGACTTGCAGCCCAGGCAAATAAAGGTTGGAGGGAGGCGTGGCCAGGTGTCGGCAACCCTGGGAGGATGGCAGCCAGTACCATCAGCTGTCAGGCTCTGGCTGGCCCAGGAATGGGCAGCCTGGGGAGCAAGCCCCCTTGTTCTGGCACAGTGGGGAGTTAGCCTGGCTCCTCAGGGAGAAGCCTTGTTCGAACGTGGACAAGCTTCTGTCAGTACCTTCGTTTACCTGCTTACCCAGGCCAAGTGCATGGGGGCAGACTGGGGCTCACCTGAGTCTCCAGCTCAGAGACCTCAGGCCAGCCTGGGAGGGAGAAGCCAGAATCCTGTGGTTGCTCACAGGCACCCCACCTCTTTCATCGTTTCCTGGAAGCTGGGAACTGGGTCTGCAGTGGCTCCTTCTCCCCACTTTCATTTCACTGGATATAAAAATATAAAAAATAGGGCGTCCGGATAGCTCAGTTGGTTAGCGCACGGTGCTCTTAACAACAAGGTTGCCGGTTCGGTCCCCACATGGGCCCCTGTGAGCTGCGCCCTCCACAACTAGACTGAAACAACTACTTGACTTGGGGCTGATGGGTCCTGGAAAAACACACTTAAAATAAATAAAAGTTTTTAAAAAATATAAAAAAAATACATATAAAAATAAATGAACAATATATGGAATTAGCTGTGTTTCCCTTCCTTCCCTTACTAAACATCTTTTATGGAACCAGAGAATGTTGGAGCTGAAGGGAAGCTGGTTCAACTTGACCTTTGCAGGAAAAGGAGGCCAAGACACCAGGAGGTAAACTGCCCCCCATCATGCGTTAGTAGGGCATGCCTTTGGTTCAGAATGTTGGATGCTAATGCCTTAAGCCATTGTTAAGCGCTACATTGCGGGGGGGGGGGGGGGGGGGGGGGGGGGGGGGGGGGGGGTGGGGGGGGTGGGGGGGTGGGGGGGGTGGGGGGGATGGTGGTGGACAAACAGCTGAGAGGTGGGCCCCATGGGAACGGGAAGAGTGAAGCAGCATCTAAAGTAGGGAAGTACTGACCCAGGAATCAAGAGAGCACATGCCCTCCCTCTCCTACTACACCCTGGCTCGGAGCCTCTGAGGAGCTGCCTACCCTTTCAGAGTCTCAGTTTCCTTATCTGTTGAATGGGATAGTAATCTTATTGCTGAACCACTACTCACCAGGGAAGTTGTAAGGGTTTCATGATGAGATAAGTGTTGAACTTCTTGATTTCTGCAGTCACCCAGTGATTTTGGGGGTCTGTCTTATAGAGACTGGGCCGGAAGCAATAGGAAGCTCTTAAAGGATTAAAGTTGGAAAATGTGGCCCTAAGGCACTTCCCAGGCAAAAGGGAAAGACCTCAGCTTCTCTTGGGCCATCTCTGATGGGCCGCCCATCCCCAGCCTCACTGGAACGGGCTGACTGTGGACCCATCTCTCACTCAGAATAACAAGGACGCCAAGTCCCGATTGCCCAACTTTATCAGAGATTCCTTTTACAAAAGCCTATTGGGCAGAAATACACTAAGTTGCGCTGTCTTAAGAAAAATTCAACATTTCCTCTAGCATTTGTTGAGGGAATGACTGAGTGCTTCTCAGCTCCTTGGTCTCTCTTGTCCTTGCCCGCATTCACCTGAAAGTCCTGGCTTTGCAGAGCTAATCAGGGACCTCTGATGGGAAAGCACTGTCTCAGCTCAGCATCACTACGTGAGAGCAGGGCACATCTGCAGCCTCTCCTCCCCAGTCCTCAGGAATATAGAGCATTACTCCTTCTGAGACACCTCCACATCTGAGCAGGAAGTTCCCTTTGACCTTCTCCTACCTGTCCTGCCTCACTTTTCCCTGGAGCACAGGAATGTGGTACCAAGGTTTGTTTTGTGGCCCATCTTTCTCCCTCCTGTTCCACAGTCTACTCTCTCTTCCTTCTCTCTTCCCAGCCCCTACACTGAGAGATTAGTGAGCCAGTCACATGGAGAAGCAATGGGAGTGGAGAAGTGGGAGAGGCTAATGGGGCTGCAGTAGTCAGGGCAGTCTTCTTGGAAGCAGTGGGCCCAGCCTGGGCTTCATAGGATGGGTAAGGATTGGAGAAGCAAGAGGAGGATGGATAAGCTATAAAAGAGTTCAGGGATGGGTGTGGAGAGCCCAGTTCGAGACAGTGGTATGGCATGGGGCAGTGGGTGGGGTGGGTGTATGTGTGTGTGGGACTGGCTAAGAGAAGGTTGGGGAGCCAAAGCTGGGACTTTTCTTTGACCGAGAATCCAGTGGTCCCTGGCTGCAGTCGCTTTAGCTAAATAAAGCAGTCACTGTGATTTTGAAACCACAGTGGGCTTGTTCCACTGTGATGGCAACTAATTATGGATTGTAATTGTTTAAACACAGGGAGGTGTTTTGACCTGAATAGTAATAATGTGACTGGTCTCCTTTGGTGTCTCCCACAGCCGGCCCACAAGCCATGGCCCTTCTACACACCCTGCCCTGGTCCAGCTGCCCGGTGGGGACAGAGGTGAAGCCAGGGGCAGCGCCTACCTAGGCCCAGGGGCTGACCTTCTCTAGGTCTTTGAGAAGCAGGCTGCGGTGGTGGGAAGAGCTGAGAGAAACCTGGGTCAAATCCTGTTCGTAACCAGGGGCTAACAGTGCTTGGCAGGGCTGTCGTGAAGATGTGACATGACGCCACGGGGAAGACAGACACTAGAGGCATGGTAGCTGTGAGCATCAAATCCAAGTAACCTCATTTTACAGTTGGGGAAACTGAGCCCCAAAAGGAGGCTTGACCACAGGTCACATGGTCGCAGAGATTTGGGATGTTCGAAGGACTCTCATCAGCATCATCTCACTAGTGTTTATAATCACTCGCAATCATCATGTGGACAAATTACCTCTCTGAGCCCCAGCTTTGTCATTTGTGAAAGGGGACTAATTAACACCTGTCTGATGGAGCAATTATGAGGATTACATGAGACGATAAGTGCCGCGCTGCGCAGGGCCTGGCACGCAGAGCATGCTTAGTAAGTGCTGGTTGTCCCACTCCAGCCCCACCGCCCAGCCCCATTCTGTGGCTTCATCAAGACGCATGTCCAAGTACAGGCTTCAGTGATGCTCACAACCCCCCTCCCCTGTGGGGGGAGCTGCTGGCTCTGCAGTGCAACAGCCCAGGGGCGATGCGAGGCTGACGGGGCACAGATGTGAACTCCTCTGAACCCTCCAGTGGGGCCTCGTTTCTTTGCCTGACCCCGGTCTCCCCTTACAGCCTGCAGACTGGATGAGTTTCCTCCGTCCATCTTGTCCAAAAGCACTGAGAGAATGGGGCTATGGCATAAGGGGTGTGCCCTCTCCCTGCCCCAGCATTACCTCGCACAGGCCCTAATCAATATTTCATGGGATCTGAGCGCAGAGTGCTCACTTTACAGCTGGAGAGGCTCCAAACGGGTTGTGATGGGCCTGCAGAATCAGGGCTTCAACCACGGTCTGCGGACCGCACTTCAGGGCTCTCCCTGTGGAGAGTTGTCCTCTTGGGTTGAGCTCTGCCTGGAGCTCTTCCCCTACCCCTTTGTTTATCTGGCTCCCACGTGTCCTTTAGGCCTCAGCTTAGATGTTATGGCCTTGAGTCCGCCCCCCCCCCCGCCCCCCCCCGACCCCGGCCTGGTTGAATCCCTCTGTGTTTTGCTCTCACATCATCTGGGGCAGAGTTTGCTGGTTCCTTTTTCCTTCACAGCCTTCCTGACAGCTAGGAAGTTGCTGAATCATGTTTCTGAGACACTGAGAAAGAGCTGACTACTCTGTCTCTTTGTATTTTGCTCTTTGCACTTTTCCTTCATTTTGCCTAGAACACAGATTTGATGGCTGGAGTTCTAGCAGCTGTCTTGGACCTTTATGTTAAGGATATGAAGGGTGCTCTTATTTTAGAGCAGAAGCACAGCAAGAGTCAGGGCCCTGGAGGGCTTTGTGGGAGCCATCACTCTAGCCCTGCGATGCCCACTTCTGGACTTGTTTTATGTAAGAGATAAAAACCCTCCTTTGTTTTCATTACTGTAGCTGGATTTCTATTCCTGGCAGCCAAACTCATTCCAAGTGATAGAACATTCTTTGTAGCTGTTATCATAGCTTAGGCTAGTTATGTGAAGACCCTTTTAATGCCGTCATCATTGGACAGTGTGTTCGATGAGTACATGAACCCCATCTGCCTTGTTTACTCTTGTATCCCCAGCAGCCAAGACAGTGCCTGACACTTAGTTCCAGAAGGTGCTTAGTAAAGTTCTTGAATGAATGAATGAATACATTTCAATGAGTACCTGGTGTCTAGCAGGGGACACTTGAGAAAAGGGTGGCTTTGACAGTGGCCTATATAATTATTATGGGAAGCAACTTCAGCTGCCAGTGCTGCTAGGAATTACCTTTCCTTTCTCTGTAAATTGGTTCCCAAATATCATCATTTAAAAATATAATTAAAAATTCTTTTTCCAATCTGAAAGTTTCTGTGAGAGCACTCTCCCCCAAGCTCACTACCTATAATAACTATCTAAAAATACATAAAGAAACACACAAGAAAACCAATTTTTATTTTCAGTCTTGGTTTTATGTAGTTGCTTTTCTCACATAAGTTAGGTTCATATAAAAATTTGCATCTTTTCCTCCCCTCCAATATGATAATAGAAAATTCCCATCTATTAAAATCTGGACTGCACTACAACTTTTAGTGGATATATGGCAACCTGTTTTCCATCAAGGGGATTTAAGCTGGCCCCTCTTCTGGCACTTTTAGTTGGGACAATGCTGTAATGAACGTTTGTGCCCAAAGCTTTTCCTGTGCTAAGGATTATTTCCTTAGAGGAGATTCTCAGAAGTGGAGTTATTTGATCACGGGAGATAAACATATCCCAATGTCATTTCGCCAAACAGGCGTCAATGCAAAATTAAAGGGAAAGGGATACTCGGTCCTTTTACTTTGGCTGGGCTCAGTTTCTCCAGCTGTAAACTGAGTAGGTCAGATTAGAGGGCTCCAGGTTCCCTTACAGACTGGAATTCTGTTGCTAGTTGGGGAATGAGGTCTCTGACATCCTTCAGGGCACAAGGTCATGGGGTGAGGGAGGGCGGCAGAGATCGACCTGGATATGTCAGCCGGCACCTCAGTTCAGCCCCCGGAGCTGACTGTGCTTGTGGAAGTGGGTCATTGGACCCGCCAGGCCCCCATTCTGGGTCTTCCTCACCTTAATACTTCTTCCTCAACTCCCAGCAAGCTTGTACTTTATTGCAAGCCTAACCTTTCCAGAGAGAGGAGAGCTTCAGGTCCCCACTGAGTCTGTGGGTCTCCTGTGGGAGTGGTGAGTCACCTTGAAAGGCAGATGTAGGAAGAGGACAATGCTTAACCTGGTGGGATACCCCTGGATCAGAGCATCAGACCCCACTGCAGGCCCCTGAGGCCCCTGAGCCCAGTACAGCCTGAAACGCCACTTGGGCTCTGTAATGAGGCTCCCCTGCCTTCTGCTCCAGGAGCAGTGCTGTAGACACACACACACACACACACACACACACAGGGCTATCACTGTATTTATTTCCGTTCTGTGACCCACCAGACTGTGAGCTCCTTGAGGGCAGGGATTCTCTCTGATTTACCTTGGCATCTGGGACATAGAGGTGCTCAATACCTATTTTAAGTGAACGAGGGAAGGGAAATGCCCAGATGTGATGAGAAAATTCTTGGCAAGATGGGAAGCGAAGCTAGAGACAGGATAGGAATGAGTAAGAGAGAACAGGCAACTGCGGAAGGAGTCTTGGGCTGCTCCTTTCACTGTCAAGGCGACATAAACTAAATGAGGCCCTGATCCCTGCAGCCTGGCCCTTCCTGAATGTGCAAGTTGCAGGGTTCTCGCACGGGTGTCTGGGGAATGAGCCCTCGAAACACATATGTTGGCTGGGGTGGCAGAGAGCTATGGCTGGAGGGGAAGAAGGTGCAGAAAGAGGAAGGCAGGGGTGCTGATGGCACATTTGTTCATCGCAAAGCATTCGTTCATTTACTCGTTCTTTCCCCCAGGATTTTTGAACATCTGCTATGTGTTATAGTCTATGTTAGGTGCTGGATGTTCAAGGAAGGAAAACAGAGATATGGCCCCTGCAAAGGTCTAGAGTGCTCTGGGAAGATGTTGGTAACTAGGGAGGCAATGGGTGGTGCCTGGCAGAGTGGGTGATGGGCCTGCGTGGGGCATGCCGGCAGGAGTGGTGGTTTGCAGCCGGGGTGGCTGTGCCAGGTGGGGGGGGGGCTCCCTGGCTGGTCACTGGGCTCTGTGACCAGCGGTGAGCCACCATCCAACAGCTCTGCAACTACACAGGCCTCCACTGCAGAGGCACCAAAGGGGAGAATGGAGAAGTAGAGGAGCGGAAAATGGGCATCCACGTGGTCATAACTTGGCAGAGCTTTGTGCGGGATTGGAGGTCATGCATGGGGAACACGAGTCTGAGAAATATTGCTTACACGCAGCAGGTAAGATCAAAGAGCAAATTAGAAATTGATATGTATGCTGACCCTATCGTTGATGTGATAGGGTCATGTCTATGTAAAAATACGATCTGTGGAAGGTAATAGTCAAATGAGAAAATACTAGCTGTGGGAGGTAATATGCAAAAAAAAAAAAAAGAGAGAGAGAGAATTGTTGATTTCATTAAGGGCAAGGCTGAGTGATTTGTTAGGTGGTTTGTAAAAGTTTAATCTTACTACGTTAGCAGTTGTAATCTCATTATTATAATAGTAATGAGAAAACCAAGAGGTAGAACAATACCAAAGCTTATGAAGATGGGCAATGTTTCCTTGAGATTCCTCGTCACATAGTGAAAGCGTACCCAGTAAAACTAGGATGGGATGATGCCTCATGTCTTTTCCTGTGGCGGGTCAGGGCCGCAGTGAGCCCCCTGAGGGAAGCCCTGGCACTACGGGTGGTCCAGCTACATTTCCACTTCTTTTTGGGATTAACCAGGGCTGAATGGTTTCTCTTTGTGAGCATCAGTTAGCAAATACCCTTCCACAGTCAACAAAGTAATAGCTGTGCCTAGGTTGACACTTCTCTTTCCAACTGGGTTGTTGGTGTAACTGATCATTTCTAGTTGCATTAGGGCTAGTAACACATCAAAATTGCTCCTGTATTGTGACAGAAAAATTGAAAAATCTGCTCCCTGTGGTCTTCAAAAGTTTTTTGTTTTCTTAAATTTTTTTTGGTGTGTTTTCCAACATATCTTTGCTGGGTTGGGGTATAGCTTGATGGATGGCTGTTGAATAACTAATTATTGTCTGGTAGGCTGATGGTCTCCACTGAAGTAGGCTGAGCAAACTTCACGGAGTGGAAGGTGGTGTCTAGATTGCAGAGTTTACTCATCTGCTGATCATCGGAGCACACTGCTGGTTGTTATGACCCGAAACACTAAAAGGAAGCACTGAAAATGGAAGACATGGAAATGCCAGGAGAGGCAGGAGTCAAGTTAGACCTAAGGGTGAGGAAGAAGGGGTGAGACACTCAGTGTTGAACCAATGCCGTCCAGAAAACAGACAATTTCTCAATAGATGTCTTGGTTAATGACTGTTTGGTACAAGAAACAGAATTATTATAAACTTAGCTCTTAATAATGATGATGATGATGATGATGATGATGATAATAATAATAATAATAATAATGATAATAATAATGATTTGTTGGAAGATTACGAGGAATCTCACTGAACCCAAGAGCACAAATGACAATCAGTCCCCATGAGAGGCTCAAGGTAGAACTACTAGAAAGCTATCAGAGACCCAGACAACTGCATGCCTGTGCTCTGTGTCCCTCCCTCCCTGGGTCATTGTAGTCTTTTATCTCGGCCACCCTCAGAAGGTCTTTTTCATTCTTTCCTCTGCAGACTTGCCTTCTCTAGGCACTAAAATGCTCACCTGCATCAGGCATGATCTCTCAGATCATGGACCCAACATGAAGAGCCCTAAATCCAAATTCCCAGAAGAAGGAATCTGATTGGCCAATAGCCAGCCAGTGGGGTGCCTTCCCTCCGTCTGGTGTCCATCTCTGTTGCAACAGGGTTTATTCAGGTGCATAAACATGGCTGCAGGGACCACTCCTGTGGATGGGAAAGCACTTCTCAGAGAAGGGGATAAGCTAGGGGTGCACACTGGCTAATACTTCTGCTCTTGGGGAAAACTCGAATGACTTAGCTGTTGAATAAAAATATTCAACCACGTATAGAAAATGCCCACCATATACTTTTAAAAGTGAATAGCTTCTGAAGCTTAAAGTGCAGCCTGTCGTAAGAGCCTATACAATAGTTGATTTCTGAGGAGTTCCCCGCTCTCTTCCAAGGTTTGGAAGAGAGCAGTTGGTAGAAAATGTTAATGACCAATTTTAGCAAATGACCATTTTGGTGGTCTCAGGCTACTAGGGCTGGCCAGAGCTAATTTTTAGAATGCTCCCTTGATGATTCTGGCAACTTGTTTAATGTTGACCTAGAGACAGGCCACGGGGCCAGATCCAAATGCACAGCTAAGCCTAGATTTGCTTTACTGTGGGCAACGAAAAGCCACCCCAATTAGACCACGTGCGTCTCTCATTTCTGAACACTCTGTGGCTTCTCTGGTCTCACTGTGCAGCTGCTGGCTGTGGTCGGGCTGGGCAGGTGGTACTTAACCTTCTGAGGTGGCCGTTCTCATGACGACTTAGAATCACTGAAGAGCCTTAATTCCACACTGGTTTCACCTTTCTGTTTCTGTGCCTCTGGGCTCCCCCTCTGAAAGGCAGGAGATATGTCTTCCTCTTTTGTCACCCATGCAGCTTGTGCAGGCCTGGCTACTGGTGCCCCAGCCCTGTTCCCTCTGAGATGGCTGGCTCTCAGGAAGAACCTGGCGTCCATCCTTATACCCAGATATGAATAGAGGTCAGTGTAGTCCCTCTCCCGGACTACATTTTAAGGCCTTTCACTGTGGCATATTCAATGTTGGCTCCTGTGAAAGGGCCTTGAGTCCAGCTGGCAGGGAGAGTGCTTTTCTGAGGAGCAGGTTGTTCTCAGTCCTGAACACACGCCCAGTGGCTGGTGGCTCCCTTACAGCAAAGACCAGCCCCAAGAAGGAATCTGTTTCTCTAGGTATTCATTATTAACACAGCAGCTGCATTAGCTTATCCACAAGGATCCTCCACTCTAAGTTTTTGTCCTAATCGGCACCTAGTATGTCCTCACCTAGTGGATGCTTGGTTGATGGATGGGTTCACCATCTCATTACTTAGTCACCTGGGGCCAATGAACTCCAGTCTCTGTGGGCCTTTCCCTGCAGACCCCAACTTACAGTGTTGGGTTTACAGCCTGGGGCTGTCTCACCATCATTTTCACTGGTCACCTCCCCGGTGGATGGCCTCCCCATGCAACCTTTGTCAGTTGCTCCCCATGGAACTCTGGAGTGTTGATTTAGCCAAGGGGCACGCTCCCTCTCTAACCTCCCAGTGTTTGCTCAGTGGAGGAGCAGCATACTAGGTCCGCTTGCCTCCATGAGCACACAGGTTTCTCTGTCTTCATGGGAGCGTCCCACAGAGGGGTCGGGAGGGGGTGCTGAGGAGGGAGGCGCAGCTTCCTGTTCTGCTGCCGGTTATCACAGCCTGTTTTAATGCTGCTCAAACAGTATTGAGAATAACCCTGGCTCAATAGCACCAGTGTTAGGCTGCAAAGTCAATATTGGCTGAGCAAACACGGCAAATAAGGAGTTGCTATTTGCGTAGCTATGAGTACTTGTGTGCTCCGGCTGCCTGCCGACAGGGCCGTGGAAATGGACGGGCAAGGAGGTGGTGTCTGGAGGTGGAGGGGCCCTGGAGAGGGACTAGGCCAGGGTTTCTCACCTCAGCACTATTGATACTTGGAGCTGGATAATTCTTTGTTGTGGGGAGCAATTCTTGTGCATTAGAGTATCATTTCTGGCTTCCAACCCTTAGATGCCAGTAGTGCCTCCTCCCCAGGAGTGACAAACAGAAATGTCTCTAAACATTGCCAAATGTCCCCTGGGGCCATCTTCCCTGGCTGAGACCTACTTGCTCTGCCCTGGGCCAGGCCAAGGAGCAGGAGGGTGTGAGGGTGAAAAGGGCCTCTTTATGCCTCGTTGACCCTCCTGCTCTCCAGTTTGGCTGACCAGTTTCCTGTGAACGCAGAGAAACGCCAGCCTCTTTAAGAAACAAATGCAAGGTAAAAATGCCTCTCCAATCGAAGGGCCTTTTCAGCCACTGGCTGGGTGTCTCTGGCCATCTCCTCACCCTTGCCCTGTCTTAGAACCCACTCCTCTTCGCCACCCAGAGATAGATGTTGAGAGCTGCTCCCATAATTTACATCTGTCTCTCTCTTGTAGAATTTCCGGCATGTTCCTCTCTGGTCAGTGACCTTCTCAATTACATATGCCTATTTATAACAATCTGTCCCTGGCTCTACGTCTTCCTCTTTGCCACCTGGAGTTGGCCTGTACGCTCTTGAATCCTGCAAGAAACCACGGTTGGGCCTCGTGGGATGGCTCATGGCTGGGAGGATATCAGGGCATGCTGGCCACCAGGGCCTTCGCGGGGACAGCCTGCACCACCTCAAAATCTGCAGGGTTATATCCAGGCTCCACTTTGGTCCTTCCTCGGGTGGGCGAGAGAGTAAGTATTTATAGCCTGGGCAGGAAGGTGTCCAGAGAGCCCGTGCCGAACAGTTGTGGCTATGTCCTGATGCTGGGAGCCTTCCTCTCTAGACTGGGCTTCTCAAGATGACCAGGCTGGGGTGGATTAGCAATTAAAATAATGACACGACAGCACATAAGCTTTCAGTGAAGTTACCTTTCTCATGTTGATCCCTTTTGCTATGATGGGAGCAGAAGGGGACCCCATCTCTGAGCAGCCACAGCCATGTGGGGTCCTGACCACCATACCCATCGGCTTTGGCTCCAGGAAGCAGCATCGTAGGAGGAGGGAAGGCTCCTGTGTGCTCGACGTTGAGAAGGAAGGAAATGTGTTTATTGTTAGGAAGGACATGGCAGCCAGAGCAGAGCTGGGCAGCTTTCATGTGTTTCAGCAGCTGCAGAAAGGCAGAACAATTTTGTTTTTTTGTTTTTTTTTTTCCACAGTTAACACACACATCTCCATGCATCACTCCATTTGACCCCCTTCCTTCCGACTCACACCTCTGTCCCTTGAACAGTTTTAGGAGAAGGTATTCGAGGAACCTGCCACATGTGTTACCTCCCAAAGGTACTTCACAGACAATGGAAGTCTTTTAGCACTTTTTAGCCCACCGCCTGATTTCTTTAGAGACTTGGCTGGCAGCTGCTTACCATAATTAGACCCACGGCTCAGAGGCCCAAAGGTAAGAAACACTCGTTATGATGCCACCCACTTGTGGAGCGCTGTACTGTTGCCTTATCCCGGCACCTCAGCTTTCTTCTTCCTTGTTCCCGACTCCTTGCAGGGGTGTTTCTCCTCCTGTGGGGAAGGTGGCGTGATGAGGGGCTATGGCTGTCCATGGAGCCTTAGGGGCAGGAATGGGGATGTGGAGTGGGGCACTGGGTCCGGCACATTGGCTCCAGCCAGAGGATCTCACTCTTCTCTCTCTTGCATGCTGAGGTTCAGTGTCAGCTTTCATTGGAATAGCGGCTTCTCCTGCTGCAGTTGTAGTAAAAAATGATTTGACTCTCAACTCAGTGTAACTGAGTTTGAATCCATGTTTCCCCACCTACTGGCCACATTCTCGTAAGATGATTGAACTGTGCTGAGCTTGAGTTGTCCGGTCTGCAATATGGGGATAATAACATTTAGCCTGTAGCCTGCTGTGAGGATTAAACGAGATAGCACGTGTGTGTGTGTGGTAACAGTGCTGTGCACAGTGTCACAGACACTCAGTGGATGTCTGGCCTCATGCCCTTCACCTTTCACCTACCTGGTCCTGCCCAGGTTCACGGCCCAGCCTAAGTTCAGCTCCCATCAGACAGTCTCTGATGACCTCACTCCTCGAGCCCCCATCATCTCTTCCCTCTTAGAAAGATGGAAAGTAATAGAACATTGGCAGTAAGATCAAAACACCTGGGTTTGAATTCCGATTCAGCAACTTAGTAGCTGTAAGACATTGGGCCAGTGACTTAAGCTCTCTGTGCTTTCCTTTCCGCATGTATGTAACGGGCCTGATAGTATTTTGCTCAGAGGTGACGGGAAGTCAGGAGAAGGCAATACCTCAGAAATGTTGGTACAGTTACGAAGTCCCCATTGGAACTTGTTTAAAAGGCAGATTTCTTGGCCTTGTACCTAGAGAGCTTCTGATACAGCTGGTCTGTGGTGGAACCCAAGAATCTGCATTTTAGATAAGCAGGCAGGTCACTGCGATGTCGATAGCCCACTGAGACACGGTCTAGGTGTGTGAGCCCGGTGTCCCGGCCCTCACAGATGGTGTGTGCAGTGAAGCTACCACATGGTACAGACACACGCTTTCCTCTCCAGCTGCTCGGGCAGGGCAACCTGCAAAGATCCCGCCAAAGTGCCACATCACGTTGCATCACCACTCAGCGCCTGTCCAGTTCTTTGTCCTGCCCTGTCCCCCCACCTGTCCATGCTCTTGACTCTTGAGGCTCCTTGTTGCAGCCATTGTCTGTGATGAGGGGATGACTCCAGATGTGTCCACAAGTGCCATGATGCAGTGTCAGATGAGGGCAAGGTCCGAGGCAGAATGTGGGGCTGCAGCAACCTGGAGTCACAGTTGCCACCGGGCTCTAAAACTGTACGGGTGCTACAAAGCACCTCATGCTAAAAGCTCCTCAAGGCTGCTGGCCAACACCCTTATACTTACTGGTGAGGAAAACAGTCCAAGGGCTGGGCAGGGGACAGACACCACCCCTTCACCACAGGATACTGGGCTCCTGAGGTGGCAGACACAGCTCTCCTTTCATTCAAGTCCCTTGGCAGCTCCCAAAGGGCTGGGAGCAGAGTATACACCTGGAAAGTGCTTCCGGAACTGGCTGGAATGGGGCAGCTCTGCATATGGTCTTTGCCTCTTTCTCAGCTCCATCCCATGGATGAGGCTGCCCTATTACAGCCTGAGGGGGTCAGGCCACCCGTGCACCTCTTGACACCTACATCGCCATGAGAATACGTCCCTATATTCATTTAGGGCCTTGGCACAATCTGCCTCCTCCCAAAGGAGAGCCACTATCCCTGGGGACTTCAGTGTCCTTCTGAATGGCATATCCATTACCCACACTTCACATGCTTCCTATACCTTTTCAGATCTGATGGCTATCTCACCACTCCATGCTACCACACATACTCTCAGTTCTACCCTACATGCCACTAGGGGAGTATTAAAATACAGATTCCCAGGTCCCAGAAACGCCAGAAATGGGACCCAGAAACTGGATTTGTCATGCTGACAATCAGCCGGGTTGGGGACGACTGGATCTTGTCATCTGTTGTTGTTCTCTCTGGAATACAACCTCACAGTAACCTACATCCTGCCACAACCAGTCACCTCCAGGCCCTCACTCGCTGTACCGAGGTCCCTTCATCAAGTCTCTTAGGCTTTTGACCTTCTCTTTTCTTCCTGTCCATCAGCTTCCTCTTGCCTTACTCTATGTCCCTCATGTTAGCGCAGAATGCACTGGTGCCCGTGCCCTCATTCCTTGCCCCTGCTTGAGTCCCACTGTACCTGCCTGATAAAATAGAGGTCAGCCTTCTCCACTCCTGCCACCAGGTTGTCCTTGATACCCCTGGGATCACTGCCACATGCCCACACAAAGAATCTACACTACCTTGAGCTCGGTGAGCTACCTACACCCTCTCAGGGCTTGTCAGCCTCATCTCCCAGTCCCCACCACAGCCATTTCAAACTTCTACTGTTTTTCTACCTCAATCCCTCAGCCCCACACACATCACCTGTGTGCTGAGCAAATTCGACAGGGCCCCTGCTCTCCTGGAGCTCATAGCCTAAAGTGGGAAAGAGGCAATCATTATCAGTGCTCTTGATTGTGAAAAAGGACAAAGGCAAAGCCTGGCCTGGGAAAATGCAGCCATTAGGTGGCAACTGCCTGCAACAAGCAGCCCCCGCTCCATCTGCACACCTGTGGTGCCCACACCACCGGTTTCCTTGTTCCTGTTCTCGCTGGAAGAGGTGTCCTTCCTACTTCACACATCACCCCCTCCTCTGTGCTCTGACTCGCCCCTCTCAGCACATAGTAGGTGCACAGGTGATATGTGCTGGGACATGCATTAGCTCCCCTCTCGAATGTTCAATCTCTTCTTCTCTATTACCTTGTTCCTTGTAGCTCAATCGCTTCCAGTTAATTATTGGTAATACTATTAACTGTTTGCTGAACTACAAAGCAGGTAAGTCTCATTGATAAGATTCCTCACAAGGAAACAGCCATTAAACAAAATGGCCATTTGGGATGGGGGAGCATGTGAAAGGGCAGAGACACATGAGGCCCGGTAGGGGAGGAAAAGGGCCCGGACTGGGCACTACCCCAGAATTCTCTTCTTTATCCTCACAACACCTTTACCACATATGGTAGGTGTTACCCCATTTTGCCTTTGAGAAATAAGGTGGCTTGCCTAAGGCTGCAGAGCAGCTATGCTGGTCAGTCAGCAGGAAAACAGAACTGATTCTGGGCATTCCAAGTGCAAAGAGTGTTCATTCAGGGAATCAGAGGCAGAGGCAGCTGCTGGGAAGGTGGAGGAATGAAGGGCAAGAAGCTATCGCTGAAGGTCAGCCTGCTGGTTCCAAAATGGATGGTTCGTCAGCGCACCCCCGGAAGCTGTGTGGACCCTCCAGGGCTCTCACACTGACAGCTGCAGCTGTGAGCAGTGAGGGCAGGCGCTGGCCTGGAACGGCTGCAAACCTCACATCTGCCTGTGGGTCTGCCTCCACCTGCTTCTGCAGCAGAGTGGCCTCTCCTCTTCTTTGCCTTTCAAATATCACGCGAATGTCTCATTGGCAGAATCTAGCCTGGGACCTTATGCAGAAGGGGAGGAACCTGGGAGCCCCCAGATTTGACCATGGTAGAGGCATGCTAAGGTCACAACAGACAGTCTAGCATGGCTGCTGTCGGGCAAAGCTGGGGTCTGAACTCCGACCTGCAAGCCTCTCAGCCCTTCACTCCATTCCCCAAACCATGCTGACCCTTGTCAAACTTACTGGTAAAGAACTGTTGTCTTTCCTGTCCCTGCCACTCTCTCGAATGGTCTGAAATCCCTTCCGCTGTCAGTGAACATGGAAACTGACAGGGGGCTGAACTGTTACGCACTTTCCTTCTTCTGAAATAGTACTTCTTGCTTCAGAATCAAACCCAAACACACGTGGAATCAGTTTCCAGTCTGTGGTTTTGAAGTTCTTTCAGAAGCAGAAGCCTTCATTCAGATATTGCACAGAACTCCACTCTACACAATGGGTACTGTGAGACTGCTGGGTGCCATGCTGACCTTCCCGCCTCCACTTGCCCTGGGGCAGGAGTGGTAACAACCAGGTTATGGAGAACATCAAACAGAAGGAGGCAAAGGAGCTTCTTCTCAGCCCAGAAAATCTTGGCAAGAGACAGAGGGTTGTGGGAATGGAGCGGTAAGAAAAAAAAACCTTTATCTCTTTCCTTCCACTCTTGCGGGGGGCTTTTATGGGTCAATATTAGACTTCTGGGGAAAGAAAGGGGGTCTTCAGGTTTAATACCTAGGAGTGGAGCTAAAAAGAAAGTTGTGTCCCTTAGACTACAATTTTCCACAGGCTTCACCATGTTTTCCTAGAGTAGCTTTGGCCAGGAGATCTGGGGACGCCTGTTAACAAGCAGTGTCCTGGCCTGGATAGAGCCTTCTTTAGGGATTCTCAGAGTCCATAGTTTTCTTCTGTCTTACTTCCCTAGTTCCTGGGGACCCCAGGCCTGTGTGTGTGTGTGTGTGTGTGTGTGTGTGTGTGTGTGTGTGTGTGTTCATTTAAGTGAGAGAGGCACTGGATCGTAAAGTCTTCTTGGTAAATTGCAAATGTTATGAAATGTATTAACATTCTGGGCCAAGACAAATGTAATTTTGGATTATTAAGTCCACATGACAAAAGAGTGCCTATTAATTTTTATTTATCTTGAGTGAATTAACAGGAACTAGCAATGGGAAAAAAATAATTGTCTTTCTTCTTTGTAGGAAACAGCTGATTTGGAGAAAGCCCTAAGAAACCATAGCATAAAATCATAGAATGTTGGAACTGAGAGAAACCTTTATTTGCTCTAATTCAACAAACATGTATGGAGTATCTTCTAGGTCCTGGGGATTCAAAAGTAAACAAGAAACTGTTCCAGTCCTCAAGGAGCTCTGAGTCTAGTAGGGGCAACAACTAGCGCGGAAACTGCAACAACCAGAGTTTGATCAAAGAATAAAGGTTTTATGAAGTTAGGGCGGGCTCTCATTAGCTCTTTGGTGGGGTATAGGAGAGCCAGGGAAGGCTTCCTGGAGGGAGTTACATCTGCGTTGGGTTTTGCTATATGAATAGGAGTTTGGCACAAAAGAAAGTCTTTCTTGTCAGAAAGAATGAGAACATGGGCTTATTAAACCATGAGGTAAGTTCAGAAATCCAGCAGTCTGGAGGTACAAAGTGGAGGGAGATGAGGAGACAGAGGTGGGAGGACGCAACCCTGAAAGCTGAGCTAAGGACCAGTCTGGACTTTTCCTCAGTGATGGGGGGTAGGCATGTCCATGGGTGTGAAGCCTGGGAAAGAGCAGTTTGGTGGTGCTATGGAGGATATAAGGCTACTGTGTTTCCCTGAAAATAAGACCGGTCTCATATTAAATTTTGCTCCAAAAGATGCATTAGAGCTGATGTACAGGGGATGTCATCCTGAAAAATCATGCTAGGGCTAATTTTCCGGTTAGGTCTTATTTCCAGGGAAACACAGTAGAGGCAGGAGACTCTCCAGGGGAGATTGCAGGGATGGGGGATAAAAGCCAGGCAGGGACAACGTGAAAGGAGAAAAGCTGATGGACTGTATTAGTTTCCTGTTGCTGCTGTAACAAATTGCCATAAATTTAGTGGCAACACACAACACAACTTTATTTTCTTACATTTCCGGAGACCAGAAGTCCAAATTTTACATCACTGGGCTAAAGTTAAGGGTTTGGCAGTGCTGGTTTCCTCCGGACGCTCCACGGGAGACTGTCCCCAGATGGCCTTTTCCGGCTTCTAGAGTCTGCCTGCATTCCTTGGCTCATGGTCTTTTCCTTCATCGTTAATACACACCCCTCCAGTCTCTGCTTCCATCATTGTTTCACCTTCTGCTTAAGTCTGAGCCTCCGGCATCCCTCAGCCATGGATATGCAGGGCCCACATTTGCAAATTCCCTTTTACCATATAAATTAACATTCACAGGTGGACATATTTGGAAGGCTATTACTCAGCCGACCACATGGACGCAAGGGACTTTGAGAGATGTAGCCAATATAATTTGGTGACTGATCAGGGTGTGAGAAAGGAGTGCTTGAGATAACCCCTCTATTTACTGGTTTGGGCAATCAGAGGGTGGTGGGGCTACCAACGGAGATAGAGAAAGAAGGAAGAGCAGATTTAGGGGGAGGTGGAGAAAATGAGCTCTTTTTTGAACATTTCAAATTCTAGATGTCCATCAGGTCTATGGAATTGAAGGGAGAGGTCAGGGCGAGAAAGAAATCTGAGTTGCTAACATGTAGTTGGTAGACAAATTGGGGATGTGGGTAGGGTAACTTAGGGAGCGTATACAGAAGTTCTTGTACTTTATGGTACATCAGAACCACCTTGAAATAGGGTTGGCAGATTAGCAAATGAAAATATAGGATGCCCCGTTAAATTTCAATTTCAGAAACACAACTCACTTTTTGGAGAAGGTACATTGCAAATATGGCCTGCACCTCTGCACATCCTGCATCTTATGTGACAATCCTCCTTTGGGAGCTTGTTGAGAGGCCCATTTGTGGGCTCCATTCCCAGAGGTTCCGGTTCTGTGGGCCTGGGAGCGAGGCCTGGGTCCCTGCATTCTGCCCTGCTCCCCAGTAAGGTCTCATGCAGTTAGACCTGTGACACACACTGAAGGACAGTGAGGCCATGAGAGGCTTCAGGAGTGGACCCCGGGGATCTCTGCACTTAGAGGAGAGAAGAAAGAAGCCAGCACAGGAGCCCCAGAAGGAACAGGCCGAGCAGTAGGATGAGGACGGGCTTGGGGTGCTGTCAGCAGACATCTGGAGGCAGAGGCAGGAGCTGAGTATGCTGCAGCCCTGCGAGACGCTGTAAAGGCTGCACTGAGAGGCCACTGATTGCCCATGTGGGGTCCGTGGTGACTAGCAAATTCGTGGCTTCCCTACCGCATGCCCCCTGGGTTCACGGGAGTTGTCCGGCAGCAGTGGACTGTTCCCGGAGTGCAGCGATAGCCGGTGTGTCTCTGCTTCTCTGTCCAGGGTGTTCCCCAGTACAGCTTGGCTGTAGGCAGGCACCACCTGGAAACACAGGAGAGCGAATGCCCCCAGGGCAACCCTCAGCAGTGGGGTATGCAAGTCAATGCCCCAGCTTCTCAGCTTCCAAACTCCATTCCAAGCTCTCAGCTTCTCAGCTCACGCCATTCTTCAGAGGGGCCCAGAGGGATCCATCTCAGTTGCCCACACTGGTGACTGGCTCATTAATTGCACTTCCTTCCCTGTTTCACTCCACATCTGTCCCCAGACCCCCATTCCTATCCTCACTTTCTGGGATCACCGCCCATTGATACCACATGTACCCATGTCATTGTTCAGGTCCTCTTCTGGAGGGACCCAAGCCCAGAGATGGCTGTTTCTGTGGAGGCATGGGGAGGAGCTGAGGGCAGCTGGCGGTGGGGTGACGTCCTCTTGAGGGAGCACTGAAGCAGGAGGGCTTGTCTTCAGCGAACCCTGGAGGCTCCCTGGTGCACCCCCTCCTATTTCGCGTAGCCAGTCCTTGGTGCTTATGTCATGGCCCAGAGTCCCCTCTGCAGAACCTTCTTCTGGGGCACTTGAATCCCGGTGGGCCGTCTCACTGGGACTCTGTCCTCCACAATTGTGCTAATGAGACCCTGCAACCACCCTCCTCCCCTCCCCAACAGGCAGTGCTCTCACATTTCCACAAAGGCCTTCAATGTCTTAAAGAAGGAAGGACATTGATCTTTCCTGAGCACTGCTATGTGTCCAGTTCTGCCATCTCATTTCATTTTCGTAACGACTCCATCATTCCCATCTTCCAGGTTAGGAAACTGAGGCTCAAGGGAATTAAGCAACCTGCTAAGCTCCCCCAACTCAGTAAGGGGTGGACCTGGCATGTGGATGTGGTTCTGTGGCCTCTCTAGGCTGACACAGACCATGACAGGTATTCGAAGATGGTGCCCACACTCAACCATGCCTTTCCTTTCTTTGTTGAGGCCAGTAATTAAGTTTCCTTCAAGAGGCATGGCTGTCTGACCTCTCACCTCTCCGGTGACATTCTTGGTTTGCGCTCCTAGTGAAATGTGCCACCCAGGGCTGGTACCTTTCCAAACCACGTCCGAGCCCCGGGCCTGTTACCTCTGCTGGCCTGTACTTTACACCTTCATCTCTGATCTGAGGGTCGCATTTGCTTCTGAAGCAGCCACAGCCCTGAGTGGGCTCACAGGAGGCTTTGGGGCCACCTAAAACCCCTGGGTCTTTTTCACATGGACTGCTGCCAAGACTGGGTGCTCCTGGGGCAGTTCATCATTTCGAAGCCAGATGCTGGCCTCGATGTTTGTTAGCACTGCAGTTTTCACAGTTTGGGCTGATAGCACAATATGACGAAATGCAATAGGTGTTGATTCCTCTATGCGGCAGAGGCAATCAACAGATTCATATTTGTGTGTCTCATATTCCCAAGTAGAGTTCAAGTTCTTTGAAGGCTGAGGACACGTTTTCTCTCCCCCAGGACCGGATGTAAAGGCTTGCAAACAGTAGGTGTTCCACAAGCACTCAATTCCTCCTTCCTTCTCTCGTCCCAGAGCAAACACAGCTGATGCCATCTGAACCCCTTCAGAGGACTGGCTTGTCAGTGGCCCTGCAGCTTGTATAGTGAGTGAAAGAGTGCCAGCTGGGAGCCAGGAGACCTGTGTCTGAATCCCAGCCCGAGTACGTGGTCACATGCTGTCTCCTCGCCTGCAAAATGGGACAATAAAAATAGGTGAAAAGTACTGAACTAATATTAAGAACTATGATCAGCGCTTTATGTCCACAATCTCAACACAGTGAATTAGGGATAACGAATATCACCATGTTTTAGGTGAGAAAACCTGAGGTTCAGAGTAGTTGAGTAATTTGCTCAGGATCACAAAGGTCAAGAGTGGCAGAACTGGCATTAGAACCCAAGCAGGCTGCTCTGCCCTTCGCCATTACCACCGTGAATCGACTACCTCACAGAGTATTGGAAGAGTCAGTGAAAATGCATAGATATAGGGCCTCTTACCACGATCGGAACATAGGAATTGCTCAATAAATGCTGGCTCTCCCCTCTAGCTGCGTCTCATCCGTTCATTTTCCCTTTGCCTTAGGACAGAGTGAGAACTGACGGGTAGAAGTAGCAGGAGATTATTTTCAACCCAGTGGAAGGAAGAACCTTCTGACAATTGAGTCATCTAGCGGAGATGGCTGGTCTTGGATGAAGGGCTGTTGGTGGTTGACCTCCTGTCTCCATTTGGGGAGGCAAGAGGTCGTCATGGGAGGGTTGGCTGGGAGGCCTGGGACATTTGAGCAAAGAATTCAGGCATTTTCAGGGCCGTTCTCGTCTCCTCTCTCTTCCTTGTCTCCCCACATAATCGATCACCCAATTGTGTTGGCTCCACCCCCAAATACCCAAGCATCCATCCGCTTCTCTCCACCCTCATTGTCACCACCTGCTCCTGCACCTGTCCCATGGACCTTGGCACTGGCTATCTAACTGAGAGTGTGACATCTTTTGACCTTCTTGTCCATCCACACAGCACTCCACAGGGTTTTTCTAAAACACAGTGTGATCCTGCCCCACCTCAGCTCAGGATTCCCCAGGGCCTTTCCATCTCTGTAGGAAAAGGCCCAGAGGCACTTTCAGAGGTCTCTTAGCTACAGTTATCCACGACCTCTCAGGGGCCGTCAAAGCCTCCTCCAGGCCTTTGCACGTGCTTTTCCCTCTGCCTGGGACCTCCTTCCCACCCCCTCTCTCTGGCTGACTTTTTGTCTTCCTTCCTCAGTGTGTGGATCTCCTCCTCTTGGCTGCTGTCCCTGACACCCCGTTCCCTCCATCCTCCCCCAGTAATGGGGTGAGTCCACTTGGCTCGTGTTGTCAGAGCCTCCACCTCTTGTCTCAGCTTTAGGGCCTAGCCCCAAGTCATGTACCACAAGCCTTTCTGGGCTTCTCCAAGTACCAAGTCCTTGGCTAGACCCCAAAGACACAGACATAAATGTGCCACATTCCTGGGCCCCGAAGAGCTAACCATGAGAGTGGGAGGCAGGTCCAGGCCAGACAGGGTGATGTGTTGGCCAAGCTAAACCCAGGAGTTTTGGGAAGGAGCACAGGAAAGACAGTTGGCCCAACCTTAGGGAATGAGGGAGGGCTTCCTGGGGGAAGAAGTGCTGAAGTGGGGATTTCAGGTCTCAGTGGGATATATGAGGCCACAGAGGGAAGGACGAAATTGGGTACCCAGCTAGAGTTCTGCGGGAGCAAGGCAAGCTCAGAATTACAAGAAGGCTGAGCGAAGGTTGGTGAACAGGAAAGTGATCCATGGAGGCCCCCCAAGTTTCAAAAGGGCGCTAGCGGGATGGAAGTGCCCACACAGAAATGCACAGGAGGACTAAGTTTGGGGGACAATGGGATGAAAGTTTGGTGAGGAGACTGATTTGGGGTTCTCGTGGGACCACGAAGTGGCAATTGCTTGGTGGGAAGGACCATGGAAGTGGAGAGAACAGCACAGATCAAGGCCAAGTGGCAGGTGGGACTGTGAGGACACCTGGCTGGGCCTGAGGAGAAGGGAGGGAAGAACTGGAGATAAAGCCGGACAGACAGTCAGCCTGAGGAGGTTTCCTGAGGTGACTGTTCCCCGAAAGTCAGTCATGAGCCAGAACCTGTGCCAAGTGCCTTTTATGAATATCGCTTTTTAATTCCAACAATCTTGCATCCACACATTTCACAGATGAGAACATGGAGGCTCTGAGGGAATAGAGGACTTGCTCGAGATCACGTGGCTCTGGCCAAAGGCTGGTGCAGGGTAGGCGATCGGTATATATGTGTGAAAAAGACTGACTGACCCCATGGATGGGTGGATGGATGGATGGATGGATGGATGGATGGATGGATGGATGGATGATAGAATGCAAGTCCAAACATGTCTGGCTCTCAGCTCAAGCTCTGGCCTGCCCTGGGTCATGTGGCCTGAATTCTCTCTACCTCACTTAATAATAACGATACCCCTAATGGTGGTGAGGCTGAATAACACAGCTTCCCCTGAGCCTGATGTGCCGGGGGCTTTGAGAAAAGCCCCCACTTCCCTCAGGCTTCCCTCCAAGCCAGGAGCCCACAGGCCACAGGCTTCCCCCCTTCCCTTCCAGAATCTTCCCTAATTGCTCCAGGGGCAGCTCCACGCAAACTCCACAGCTGCCCTTTTGGAGATGCTGTTTGCTTTTCCTGCCTCAAGTTTTATCATTTTCTCCAGGAAAATATTTGTCTTCCCATTACTTTAATCGTGCCTGTCAGGCCCCGGGGGAGGCCTTGGAGGAGAATTAGTTCTGGGTTTTGTTTGCTGTACTGGGAGAATAAACAGGCTTGTTTGACTTACCTGTGTTTTCCCAGTAGGTGGACCCCTTGGAGCAAACACACAGTGGACCTGCCTCCTGCCCCTTGGACCTTCAGAGCATTTAAACCGAGAGGGCTTCTCTTCGGCCCAGCCGGGTGGACCAGGCCACTCTCTCTGGTTTACCACTCATTCCCGTCATCAGATGAGGTGCCTGAGCCGGGCCTTAGGGTCTCTAGATTCCAGGAAACACTCAGCCTGCCCTGAATAGTAGGCTGGCCCTGTAATACTTAAATGGATTCATCTAAGAGGGAGACTTCAAAATGAAAGGGTTCTAGAGCTGATGGGTGGTATTAGGTGAGGGGCTGTGACTTGGAAGAAACTTGAACTTGTTGGTACGCCCTATTTTTGGAGCCAGACAGATTTGGTTCAACTTCAGTTCCGGGTAAGCTCCTTGCTATGTGCCTGTGGCTAAAGGTTCAGCTGGTACTCCATGTCTTCTACAAATGTTCAGTGAGCAATTCCTAGGTTCCAGCACTATTTCAGGTGTTGGGACGCATTGATGAACGACACTGGGGATGGCCTCTGCCCTTTGGAACTACATTCCAGTGGAAGAAGACAGACAAATATGACACATAAGAAAAACATGTAGGACGTTAGAAAAGGAATGGAAAAAAATAGAGCAGGATAGGGTGATAGGGAAGGTTTTATGGGTGGGGGCTGCAGTATAAATAGGATGGTCGTGGTAGGCCTTGTGAAGAAGGTTCTATTTGAGTAAAGATTTGAGAGGAGAGAGGTACAGAATTCCAGAGCCTAAACTCATCAGCCTACCCTTCCTCTCTCCCAACTGAATGAGACCAGAGAGCTGGACACAAAACCGTGCTCTGTAAGGCTTTATTCCTCCCCCATCCCTCTTCCATTTAGAGTCTCCAGGAAACTTGTCCACCAGGGGGACAGATACAAGGGTATGGTTCCTGTCGGGGCCGCATTGCCAAGCAAGGTGTGGGCATAAAGTAATGAGAGCAGACAGTTACCAAAATGGCCATCATGATTGATCACGGAATTAACTCTGGTTGGGGAGTAGAGTCAGACTGGGGAGGGACGGGTCCAGCTAGGGAAGCTAAGAGTCATTCAATGATGTCCACCGCACTCCCCAAATTTGCCCGGGAGATGAATGAATTAAACATTTATTCAGGCCCTCCAGGCGGTGCTTTCCCAGTCACATCATTCTCACAACAGTCCGTTGAGGCAGGCAATGTTATCTCCAATGACAGTTAAGGACCCTGAGGCTCAAAGGTCAAAAAGCTTAGATGTGGATCATCTGATTGCACAGACCAGTCAGTTTCTGCATCACCGTCATTATCAACCTCCCCATCGGAACCACCAGCAGCAGCACTGTCACCATCAGCAGCAGCACCACCAGCAGCATCGGCCTTGCCACTGACATCACTGTCAGCATCGCCAGCGTCACCATCAACCCCTCCCATCGATGGCCCCTGATCATAGTAGCGGGATAACAGTCTGCCATGTAACTGGGTAACAGGCAACCCTAGGCTTTGGGTAAGTCAGACCATCTCTCTCAGCTTTAGCTTCCTTATCTATAAAATGGGGGGAGATACATCTACATCAGAAGGCAGGTGAGATGCTGAAATCAGTCTTCTGTTTCCTCCATTCCCCCGACACTGCTGTTATCCAGATCATCAATGACCTCCATAAATGTCGTCATGATACTCACCCTCTGCGAGCATTTAAGGCGTGTGACCACTTCCTCCTCCTTTGCTCCTTCTGGCTTTTGTGACACTCATGTTCTGGTTTTTCTTCTAACTCACTGATCCTCCTTTGCAGGCTGTGTCTCTTCTACTAGACCTCTAAGTATTTGAATGTTCCAGAGCTCGGATGCTGTCCCCTCCAGTCTTCATCCGCGTTCTCTAACTGCTTCCTCCCTGGTCCACACAACCATCCTCCTACAATAACCCTTACCTTACCAGGGAATGGTCAGGGGAGTGGATCTGATAGTGGGCTGTGGAGACCCCCTGAAGAAGGAGCAATCTTTTCAAGGCAGAACTATAGGGCTGATCCCCAAAAGAAGTTCTGCAGGTAGTTTGAGAGGGTCTCTTTCTCTCAAATCTGCATCCCTTTGACCTTTCAGTTGCTCACTGTATGTGCATTGCGTCAGGTGATTAGAACACTTGGACTCCTTACACCTGCTAACATGTCCACACCAAGAGGCCAGTGACAGAGAGCCTTTTAAAGAGTGGCCCCCACTACCTGGGAGGGGACCGTTTCTATTTAGCAAAGAACTAAGCAGAGAGATTTCCAGTTAGTGGCTGGGATCAATGATCACTGGACACATTCCTGGAAACTCTGAAATAGCACCCCTTGGGGGGCTACTGTTTCTACCCCTACACTGGGCCCATCCTGAGACAGAGGGTCTCCCGTTGGACTGGTCTCACGCACATGAGTAGAGGTATTCTTTGAGGTCTTCTTGGCCTCAGGAGCAGTTTGAATCAGATGCCAGGAGAAACAGATTGCCTACCCTTGTTCTGGAGGTTTTCGGTGCACCGCTCTGAGAGCGGACCTCTTTCAAGGCTGTGTTTTCCCTCACATCTTCAGGATGTGACACACTTCACTCTGCTCTTTTGAGGCTGGCATAAGTGTGAGATTGCTTTGCGGGTGACAACTACACTGCCTCTGCCCCCACTGCTAGGAGAACCGGGGGTGAGTCACTTTTGGGGTCAGCCTTTCTGCCCTTTCCGTAGGGTCGTAGTACAGTCCATTCCCCATTGCTAGGTTTATGTTCCTAAAACAGCTCACTATGACTGAACCATCATCCCCCTGCTCAAGAACTATCAGGAATCTCCTGTTTCCGCTGGAATAAAGTCCCCCGCTTCAGTCTCGCCTTGAAGGTCCCTGCAATGTGGCCTCCATTGGCTTTTCCAACTGTGACCTTTCCTTTTCTACAAGCTCTTCCCTCCAGACAGACAGACAGCATAACTGCCTTCACATCATTCTCTTGGTTAAAATACCCCCTGTTGCCTATCTAAAATTCTTCTTGTTCTCCCAGACAGGCTTAAGTCGAAACTTGCAAAGACCTGCCTCCTCCTTGGAAGTGTTTCTGGGTCCCTCTGTTCATTCGCCCCCAAGTCCCATAGGGCCACCATTCATTCTCCTGTGACTGGCCTCCCACGGCTTACACCCTTCTGAGGAATGTTTATTTACAAAGGACCACTTACTAAGGTGTTGTCTGGGAGTGGGAGAAGCACAAGAGGCAATGCAGCCACCGGACCACGTTAGCACGCCTGGTAACTGGTGAGATGCTCTAATGAAGACCCTGTCAGTCCTTCGGGGAAGAGATCCTTCCTGAAGGGAGAGGCCACGTTTTAACCACTTGTAAGTGCAGTGAAGTTAGGAAGACAGCATGGTGCATGAACACAGTTAGGAACTCAAGCCTGTTCCTCACCTGGCTTCCTGGACACACCGTTAAATGTCATGAGACAGTGTACGTGTGTGTACTCGTGTGTGCATGTGACTGTATGTCTTTTTTTGGGGGGGGGGTGTTCTGTAGTAGAATCTGAAAGAACTGTTTTACTGAATCCTGAAACACATTGGATCCCAGAGAGCGGTGCTGTGGGACCCCTAATGATAGACCATAACACCAAACAGGGAGAATTCTCCCTCCCTCACCAGTACAGACCTCACTTTGTTTATACTCTCACTCAGTTTCCCTCTGCTGTTTTGTGAAAATTAAAGCAATTGTATAGTGTTTTACAATGTTGAGACATTCATATTTCTTGCTCTTTGTATCTCACAATAAGCCTGTAGTGGAGCCAGAGCAGGGCTTATTTTATCCAATTGTCTGATAAGGGAGTGAATTCAGGGAGGTCAAGAAATGGTCCAAGGTCCCACAGGTGGAGAGTGAAGGAACCAAACAATGGGCTTGACTCTGAAGACCAGGCCCTTTTGATAGGACCATAGGTGGTCCTCGCCCACCCTTCACAAACACTGCCTTTCTCTGATTCTTCTATTCTTTTACTCTCTCTTCTTTTAGCTTGTCCCATTCCTCTTCATCTTCCTTTCTTCACCTCCATCTTCCCCATCTTCTTTGTTCTGTCTCTCCCTCTTTCCTTCTTTTCCCCTCTCCTCTTCTTTTGGAAATCCAAAGATACTCTCTGGTCTGATATGCTCAAAGCATTTTTCAGAAACTTTCTTGCTTGTTTCTTGATATCAAGAATAACTGTACTCAGATATGTTTGTTGGAAGAGCCTCTGCCTCCATGGGGAGAGAAACTAACTGGGTGACTTTTCTATTCTCATATCAACCAAAGTGTTGTTTGCAGACAGTACATAAAAGTTACAAGCACCATAAGTCATTGAGCAATCTTTCCTTGAACCAATTAGATTCTGACATCTGCTTACTGTTTAATTATCTTCTGACTGAGGAAATGGAAAAGTTGACAAATAGTTTAACCCAACAAGAGTCAGTTTCTTTATTTTTTCCCCTTTGTGAGCGTGTTTACAGAACACCAATCTGCCAACATCTCTTAGTCTTCTGGGGCACTGGCAAAAAAATATAGACAAATATTTATATTCCATGAACTCAAGATGGTTTTCATGTTTAACTGATTTCAAATGAACGACAATGGCCCTTAATGTGGTTACAAGAATTTCCCATTAATTTTCACTTAAAATTGGATCCAGCCGGTATGTATGCCTACCCTGTATTCCAGTTCTTAATGATTTGCCTTCCAAAAACATGAGCTGCTTCCCGCTGGCTGATTGGCACAACAGCTTAGTGGGGCTATCAGTCTCCTCTTACATGTGAACAAAAATTAAGTTCAGAAAAGCACTCCTATTTGGAAGCTCTTCGCACATAGCATTGGAGGCAGGCGTCTGGGAAACTGGGTGAGGGCCACAGAAGAGAGGCTGGCTCGGCACGCCATCCTTTCCTAGTGGCAGAGATGCTGGCTTCAGTTCCCAGCAGGAGACAGGGCTGGGTTGCCAGGGCACACAGGAGTATGGTTCAAGGTCTTAGAGCATTTAAAAACACTTTCTGGTGTCTTCCTACCTTGGCTTTTGAGTACTTTCTTTTGAGCCTATTACACTGACTTGGATGGTGGAACAGAGAGGGACTGTGACATAAAAAAAGAAGAATGAGCTAGAGGAATAGGATTCTCCACTTTGGGGATGTCATTTGAGCTTGGAGTCACCCAGTTTCTGTTTAGAGTAACCACATCATTTATTGAAAACTTTTGTAGGGGATAAATGTCAAATCACATGGAAAATTGGGAAAACAGGCTTGCACGGAAATAATGCCCAGTTATGAATAAAGCATGGTGGGGGTAGTAGGTTTTCATACCCATATTAATTCCAAGAGAAGAGTGCATCGTGCAGGGTAATGCAGCTGCTTCTGAGCTCAGTGAAAAGAATTCTCTCATCGATTACCAATGTCTGCCCTGGTCTCTGGGACAGAAATGGCAGCCCCAATGCCATGTATTCAACACTCCTGCATTGGATGATCTTCAAAGGATCTTTTGAGTCTCTTTTCATGATAAGGAATAACTGAGAAGCGAACCGTGCTGGTGGTTGAGATCTAGAGAGTCAGACCACGAGGCCTAAGGCAGTGTTTCTCAAATTTGAATGTGCACACTTGAATCCTGTTAAAAATGCGGATTCAGAATCAGTAGGTCCGGGGTACAGCCCAATGTTCTGCATTTCTAACAATGTCCCGGTGACGTCGACACTGTTGGTCTATGGGCCACACTCTGAACAGCAAGGATCTAAGGCAGCACACTGAAGCTGGGGCAGTGCCCCTTCACTACGGGCTTAATAGCTTTCACATGCAACTGACAGTCATTAAGCACCTCATGTGTAATGCTCCTTTTCAAGGAGTTTTCATAGATCATTTAGTTTATTCCTCCAGACAGTCTTTTGATGGTGGATAGATTATTTCCCACCCCTGCCACCCATTTAATAGATAATTTTTTTCCAGGTGCTGTGAGTTTTAGTGCTGAGCGCAAGGTCTATATATGGCAGAGCTGGGATTCATACCAAAGTCTTTCCTCTGCACCACGCTGGCCCTTTGAGCCTCTAACTCACAAGCCCAATCATAGAGCTAATGTAGTGAGTGCCCTCAACCCAAATGGGGAGGATCTTGAAGTTGTGCCAAGGGATTGGATCAATGCCAAATGTGCCCTCAGATTATATCAGAAATCCAAGTTCTGCCTCGGTGGCCCCCAGCTCCCCTATTTGAGACCGTAATTAGGCAGGCAGGAAATATCCCATGATCCTGGGTTCATGGGTATCAGCCCTCTCTGACCTTATGAGGGTTTTGGAGGCAGACAGACCCAGGTTGAAGTCTAGCCATGTTACTTGACCTTGAGCAAGTTACCTAACCTCCCTGAGTAAAGACCTCCTCACTGATAAAAGGAAGATAATAAACATTCTTGCCTTTCAAAGTTGTTGGGAAGATGAAAATTAATAATGTAGTAAAATGCATGGTACATTACATAGCACAGATGGAGCACTCAATTTCCCCCTTTTGCCCTTCTGAAGAACTGTAATGGTTTAGTTTTTCTATTCACTGTACAAATACTGCCATTTTAGATTCTCCTTCAATATAACGGCATAATTTGTAGAAAAGATGGACTCAAAGTAGAAGTTTAATGCAGCACCTTCCCTAATTACAATAAAATAAGAAACTGTATTAACTACTAAATATGTTGACCTTAAAAGTAAAACAGCCAGTTATTTTTACCAGCAAAAATAGGCTTATCCACGAATAGCAGAAAATTGCAATTCAGGACTGGAATGCTATAGCAAAAACTATAGTCAGGCCCAACAAACAAAGGAGAAGAATGTTACTTTATAGAGTAAAAGGAGAAAATTGGGGTGGGGTGCTTTGAATGAAAGCCCATTGGAGGAAAGCGAGAGTTCAGGAGGGTGATGATTTCTCATTGGTTGACTTGAAGCAGTTCCCATTGGCTGGGTTTGTTGTTGGGCAAGGAGAAAATCTTCCTTCCTCCTGCTGGGATTGTAAAATAGAGACACTGCTTTGTTGGGAAAGCAAGGGACTCTCTTCCTGTTGGGTTTTTTTTTCTTTATTCATTTTCACAAAAGCATTCTCTTCTGATATAACAGGAAAATAACTATTGAAGCAAATTTCCAAACGTATACTCTAAAGTACAATATGTCAGCACCAAGAGATAGTATCAGTCAACACAAACAAATCTGAAAACTAGAAGCAAACTTCAAATGTCCCCATTGTGGTTTGGCATTAGTGAAATTGAATCATCAATAAGTTTCGCAACTTCTGCTGCCTTGTCTCCGCAGTGAGTGGTGTTAATTTTGCTAAATGTTGTTGTCACAGAGTGTTCCTTAAATAGTTTTTAATTGGTTTTAATTTGGATGAAGAATGTTCTGCTTAAGATACAGAGGCAGGAATTGTCAAAAATAAAATGAACAGATAACATTCTACAGAGAAACATGCTGTACCATTCTACACTCCCTTGGCAAATATGCAGATACTTTAAATTTTGTCAATTTCACTTGTTAATGATTTTCAAAAAGCAGTAGTTTGCTTGGTAATGCTTCCAATGGGTCACTAGAACATTTATGTTTCACCTTCTGTGTGTTCTTCACAGTAGACTTTTCATCCACATGAATTAACTCAGATGGCAGAAAAAAATATGCAAACAAGTCAGCAATTGCACTTAACCCTGAAATTTTATGTCTACTTAGGTAATTAATGTTATCAATTACCTGTGAAAAAAAGGGTCAGCAATATACTCTTTCTTAAAAAAAATAAAAACAAAAAACTGCTGAAGACCAAAGTACTGTCATCCTGACATTCAGCAAATAAACAGATGGCAACAAATGATGCAAAAATCTTTTTGTTATCATAGTATCTTGGCAAAATTTCAGCCAAAGCAGTCTTTCTTTTTTTAAAGCTGAAAAATATAGTCAGAATTTTTTCACCTTTCTTTTAAGAGGTATTAGATTAGCATAGTTCTATATGTATGACTGCACGATTTCACTAAAGAATTCTGTATCCCATCAGCCAAGGGAGCAACAGTTGCTCTGACAGCTCTGTCTTTGCAAATATCATCCAGGGTGCCTACAATCTCTTGACTATAAAGGCAGCAGAGGTCAATATGCTTTCCTAGGAGTGGCCAAGTATTGCCCAAATAGCCCCAATTTCATTGCATGTAGCATTTAGGCATGCTGTTCAAATGGCATATGACATACAAATATGTATTAGAAACATTTCCCCCCAAACTAAAGAAGATTTGATATGCGGGGGGGAAATTGACAAGTACAGTGGCCACTATGATATATCTACACTTATGTACTATGTACTATGTCCTTGCATTTATAGCCAATAAGATACCAAGAGGCAGGATTGAATGTTCCTGTCTAACAGATAGCAGTATGTATGACTCTATAGGTCATTGGATACAGGATAGACATACTTGAATATTAATGGAATTTTACGCACTTGATCGTCAGGGAAGCCAGAGTGAGAGTCTATTCAAGCGTAGCTTTGTTTGTTTACCAGCGGTACCTGGCTAGCTCATGAGACTGTTAAAAGCCAGGTGCGTGTGTGATAGCCATAGGTGGTTCCGTAGAAACTTTCGACACATGAGGGCACCGGAAACACTGTATCATCATTCTAGTTTGCTGTGGGTCCCTGGTTTCCTACTCTCATAGCCCAACTCCTGGTGATGAAAGTCTCCAGAGCCTGTCCCCAGCTTCATCTCCAGCTCCCCCTACCCAGAGCCCTTTCTCCAGCACGCTGGCCTTGCTCTCCTGTGCAGGACTTTGGCTCTTCTGCCCCTGCTCCTCTGGTGTTTTCCTGCTTTGCTGAGTCTCTCTTCTTCTCTGCCGGACTCAATCCTACCCATCCTTTAAGACCCCCCATAGGCCCTGTATCAGTCAGGGACCTGGCAAGAAACAGGCGACGATGCATCAGAAGGGGGGATTGAAGAGCATTAAGGAAGGGACTGTTTAAGGGAGTGGCTTGGGCATAGGAGAAGCAACAAGAGGTGCTGCAGCACTCTGGCTACTAATAGCGCAGAGCTGCTATGGTCCCTAGCCTGGACGGGTGAGAGAACAGCCCTTGCAAGTGCGGCTCCCTGGTAGGAGCCACAGCCTTCATCGAGGAACCTGGTCACTGCTGAACCTCCACCAGCCTGGCAGAGAGGAATCCAGAGGAAGGCGGGACCCTCCTCTCTACTCCTGCTGTCCCTCCGCTGTCGCTCATGCCAGCCTTACAGGTCAGAGCAGGGTGGAGGAGGCTGGAGCCACGCAGAAAGGGCCGCTGTCCCTCCGCCTGCTCCTGGGAGCCCCTGGAGGACCCCGCCCAGGGAGGCCTCTCTTTTCTCTGAGCCTGGGAACACATTGGCCTCGAGGAGCTGGAATACGTCTTTGTGTTCCGCTTGCTCCTCTCTTGTGTTTTCAGTCTATCCCGTACTGTGTAAGCTCCCTGAAGCAGGCACCTGAATTTAGTCCCTGTTTTTCCTCATATGGAAACAACCACACATTCTAGGATTTTTTTGGTTGTGTCAGTTTTGAACATTCTGTCCCTTTGTTGCCCCCCCACCTCCCCACTTCTCCAGGGTATCTGGATCTGGACCTGGGGTGTTGGTAGATTTGGGGGGGGTGGATATTAAAGGGTGAAGATCTGAGGGTTCTGGACCTGGTTTGTGATGAAAGCACCGAAAGCAATAGGAAACATGAGTACTGGAGCAGGAAATGTCACCAAATCCCAGTGGCTAGAGACAGGGACTGAAATGGGATGTGAGTTGGGAGTGCAGGGCCAGGGGATGTGAATAAGTGAGTCAGCATCAGGGAGACATTACAGTGGGTCACAAGGGGCTCGCGTGTAAGTGTAGAGAGGGTGACAGAGCTACCGTCTAGACCTGTGCTATCCAATATGGCAGCCACAGCCAAGTGTGGCTATTTCAGTTTAAATGGACCAAAATCAAATAAAATTAAAAATTCAGTTAGATGAACCCCAATTAAATAAAATTAAAAATTCAGTTCCTTGGTCACACTAGTCACATTTCAAGTGAAGTGGCCTGCTGTATTGGCCAGCACAGTTAGAGCGTTTCCCGCAGCCCAGGATGTTCTATTGTACAGCCTGGTCCAGGACCTCCTAGAGACTTTAGGGTCCCAACAATGCTAAAAACAAACCCCCACCTGTTTGTTTGATTGGATCTGTTCTCACCTGTCCTAATATCAAACATACCTGGCTCCAAATTTTCACTTTGCGACTGAATAATCGTGTGATGAGTCCCCAAACCTCAGTTTCCTCATCTAGAAAATGAAGATAATATCAGGTTGGTGCACACGTAATTGCGGTTTACAAGGTTAAATATAATCGCAAAAACTGCAATTACATTGGCACCACCCTAATAGTAGAGGGCTAACTAGACTGAGGATTGGAAGTTGCCTTGAATGGTCCTGGATATACAGGAACTGTGTAATAAATCCTAGTTCCCAGCCTCCCTGACAACCACAATGATAGTAACTAGCATTTAGTAAGAGCTTGTTCTGCTGGCACAGTTTATTGCCTCAAATGATCCTCACAATAACTCTGTAAGAAGACAGTAGCATTGTTCCCATTTTGCAGATGAGGAAATAGAGCCTCAGAGAGATTAAAACACTTACCTGGTGTCAGACAAGCGGGCAGCCCAATTTCTGCGTACTTGATTCAAAACCATCACACAGTGTACTCTGCTGTTTCCTAGGTCTTATCTAATCATGCAGGCTGATAAGAACGTCATCTGGGGCAGGGGTGTCCAAACTGCGGCCCATGGGCCAACTGCAGCCCATGAACCATTGTGAATTGGCCCGCAGCAAATTCCAAAAATATATTTAGTTTACTTAAATAAACCAGGTGAGGCAATACGTACTTCACCTCGAGTGAGTGGCCCGGCTGTTTGTGTATTTCACTGCATATGGCCCTTGGTGAAAAACATTGAAAAAAGTTTAGACACCCCTGGTCTAGGGCTTCACTGAATCCTTCAACGCCTGGCATGGGCCCGGACTGATGCTTGGTTGCTAACTGGAACATCAATTTTGATAAACTTGAATAAAAACACTGAAAATTTCTTCAGTCCTGATTATTGACTTCCACACTTGCTCCTCCACAGGGGTCTTGCAAACAAACCTGGGAGTGCTCCATCTTTGTCTTTAATTAAATGCATAGCTGGCAGAGGACTTTAGATTTTAGGAGCACAGTGGTTTTGGCAGAGGGGAGAGATTGCTTTTTGTTTGAGGAGACTTTAAAAACCTAGACAGAAAGTAATGGGACTCTGGATTTGAATGTGAGCAGCTTTAAGTGGGAATGTGGTGGGTCCTTGGGTAAAGTCATTTATACTCTTGGAGTTGCAGTCTTTTCACCCGAGAGAGACAAAGTCCCACTTCTCCTATGGGGGCCTTGAGGCCTGAATGGATCTAAAGACCCAGTGCCTGGGTCTTACATGCCCTCAGCCAACACACTCTAATCCGCCACCCCAGAAAGCTTCTGATCTCTTTGTTTAGTGAAGGGAGAGAACCCTTATTGTCTGGTGCACATATTTTAAAAGAAACGAAAGTTGGTGTGTCCTGGGAGTTATACAAATTACGTTCATTTTGATCTTGATGGGGAAGTCTCTCATTTCCTCCTAACACTGCAGAGGGGTGAACTCCAAAATCCTGTCATAGTCCCAGCCTCCCCCAGAGCTGGGCCTGGGCTCCCTACCTCTCTGCCTCACCTAGCTGGCCCTGAGTGGCCATAGGGCCTGCTCATCAGCTGCTGGCTGACGATACAACGGAGGCCTGGGGGATTTCTGCAATGGCGCTGAGATGGTTCAAGGTAAAAGAAAAACACACTAGAATCCATGTAGTACTCGGGGTGTGGGGAGGTTATGAAGACCGGGAGATTCCTGGGAAGTTAACCAAAGCAAAGGGACTTGGCGGCCTGAAGTTATTAGGTGGCATCGGCCTGAAGAGAAACCCAGGGTTGACTGGCCTCTCCCCGCCTCCTCCTCCAGTCTCTCAACAGGTTATTTCCTCTGCTGAGTCCCAACACGAGCTGGTATTTCCCTGGGTTATTATTTGGGGTCTGCGGGGAATTCTGAGCACGCCTGGGTGGGAGGCACTGCGTGACCATGTGACTAAGGGTTAGACTCAGTGACATTACCTCCAAGATGGTTAAGGTGCAGCAGTTTGATCTGGAAAGTACTGATTTGAAAGTCAGACCTCCCTGGGCTCCAAGCTTGGCTCTGTCTATCGTGAGCTGTGTGTCACTGGGCTGTCCCTTCCCCTCTTCGATATTTTGGAGCACCAGCTTTGTCTTGGAGATCCCGCAGCAGTTATGCCTTTTAATTCTCACAGCACGCCTGATGGAAGTGGTGGCATTCCCATTTTACAATGGTGACACCGAGCCTTCAGAAAGTGAAGTGACTCCCTCCTTTCCTCCTTCTCCCTCCCTTCCTCTCTCTTCTCCCTTTCTTAGTCACTCTCACTTTTTCTTCTAAACACATTTTGTGTTACTGCTAGTTTTACCTACATTACGGCCTTTCAAAATACTTTTAAGTTTAAAGATGCCTACTTGGGGTACTTTCCAGTCTACACTGGGACATGCTCCCTGGGGCTACAGGTCGGGATGTCCTCTCAAGGAGGGTGGGGTACAGGGGTGGAGTTCCCTCCTTCCTCCGCAGAACCATACATTCTTTTCTCACAGTCAGTTAACTTCCCTTCCACCTAACTCTGGACCCCGGCCCAAAGTTCTACATTTACCACGGGGCAGAGACCTTGTGATAAGTCACTGTGGAGGCGTCGCCCCGCTGGTTTGACAGTTGGTCGACACTAGGCTTGGCCATCACCCAGACCCACTTGGACAGGAGATCAAGGCTTGGTTTTGGCAAGGACATAAAACAATGCCATGGAGAGAAACAATGGGGAGACTTTTCAAAAGCAAGCACTGCTGACCTTTATCCAGCCTCTGGGAACATTGTGTTTTGAGAAAAATCTAATTCTCAGAGTGGGTTTGGGGTTGAGGCCTGAGGAGGCAGGTTGAGGGGTTCAGAAAATACTGGGGAGCATTGAGTGTGGGCAAGGGGGGAAGGCGCTGTTATACTAGCTCTGAGATCACCATGGGACCCCCAAAAAGAGGGATTTTTTGTTTGTTTTTTATCTGCTGGCAGAGGGATGGAGAGAAAATCCTGGGATCTCTCTCTTCCTTTTCTCCGAATTGAAGAAAAGCTGGACGTATTGGTCCTGCTCTGCTATTTGCTCCTTCAGCATCTTGCAGGTAGCGTAGGATATTCTCAGAGAGTGGTCAGCACACACACAGGATTTTATTTCAGCCTTGAGCTATGTTGGTGGGAGCTAGAAACCAAGTCCCACTCTACACAGCTCGTTTCTAGGGAAACCGCTCCCGGACCGCCTTCCTGCCATAGCTCCATTTTCTAACAACCTCCAGTTATGTTGGCCAAAGTTCAGGGTCTGCTTCTGGAAGCTTCTGCTTTGCCCACAGCCTCAGCTATCGCCCCTCTCCCTCAACCTCCACTTCTTTAAAAGTAGTAATTTCTTATCCTTATAATTATGGAACTTGGCCCAGCATACAGAGAAAGGTGGCTAACTGAGGAATGGGCCCAGAGAGAGGCAGGGACTTGCCCAAGGTCCCACAGCTTCTTGGAGCAGAGCTGGGGCCAGACTTTCTCTGAATCCCAGCTAAGGCCATTGTCCTCCAAAGTTCCTCACCCCATCAACAAGTTATTCTTCAGCTCTGGCTGATGACCCAGGCTGCTTTCTTGGCTAGAACCACCTGGGTTCCGCAGCCCTGACCTGAGAAGACTTCCATGCACAAATCCGAGAAAGGGGTTTCCCACGGGCCTGCTCTGACCAGGGTCGTTTTGCATGGGAAAGCAACACGGTCTGAGATTACACTCCACCCTGCCTTTGTAGGTGTTTTACCCTTGTACATTTAGGTTAGAAGCTCTTCAAGAACACAAGCCCTGCTGTTTGTTTTTCTTGGGCTGTTTTCATTCAGGCTCTGCCTCCCCACCCCTGCCCCAGGCAGAGCCAGGGACCTTATTGCAGTGCAGAAAGGTTATCTCCCTAAAACAAACTTCATCTGTCAGGCAGCTGGAACCCTCCCTGACAGTGGCTATCTTTACAACAGCAGGAGACCCGTTCTTTGGCTGGGAGGTGAGGCTGCTTCTGGATCTGCTGTGTACCTACTGATTGTCCGCAAATGCTTTGTGAGAGGGGCTGCCTGGCATGGGGCTCCCTTGCACTTCCTAGAATGATCATATAGGCTCCAGTGATTGAGGGCAGGGATTACCTTATTCACTCTTACTCCCCCAGCACCTAGCCCCAGGCCCAGCTCAGAACATAGAAAAGTTCTGTTGAATTAGAATCCATTTCCATATACTTCTATTCCACTCAGGTGGGTCACCCCACTGGCTCTTGAGCCTGCTATTTGCTTCTGTACTTTTTTTTTTTTTTTTCCCTAAGGAGGGCACAGCTCACAGTGGCCCATGTGGGGATTGAATTGGCAACCTTGGTGTTATTAGCACCCCGCTCTAACCAACTGAACTAACCAGCCGTTCCCGCGCCCATACTTTTGCTCACAGTATTCCCCTGTCCAGAATGCCCTTGCACCAACTTTCGATTGCTCAGAATCTCATCAACCTTCAAGGACCAATTCTATCTCCTGCTAGATGGTATGCTCTTTAAAAAATAAAAATAAAAATGTAGAGCTCACTTAGGCTTATACCTCTATGCAGAAGCACCTCGGCTCATGTCTGTTGCCTAATGTATGAATGAATGAATGAAACAGATTCTTTTCTTTTTTCCATTTCGAACCCTTTTTAAATACCGCCCTCCCCCAGCCCTTAGAGCGCTTTCCCTCCCATTGGGCTGATTTCCTGGATGTACCTCTTGATGGTTTTATTTCTATCTGGCTCCAGCATTCCAGACTACGCTCGGCTCTGCTGGAGAAATGCTTTCTTCCTGTCTTCTAACACTGTCCTATTTCCCTCAGCTAAACTGTGTCCTAGGAACAAGGTAAGGCAAGCTGGCTAAGGCTATTCCAGAGGGGCCAGCTGAGGCAGAGAAGAACAGCTGGAACCATTGGTCCAGGTGGGAAAGGAAGTGGGTTCTGGAAACAGGCTGGGATTCTGGGGACATGAGATTAGGCATGGGCCATGGGTATAGAGCTCAGGTCCGTGGTTCTTTCCATCCAGAAGGTCCAGCATTCCAAGGGCGAGCATTGGCAGAGAAGAGCTGCTGTGCTGGTGACAGAAGTACTGGCCGTCTGGGGCTCAGATCCCAGGGCTCTTCACTGACAGCACTTGCTCGGAGCTGGGTCCAGGGGATCTTGACCAACAGGAAGTGGCCATGGCCAGAGGATGGCCAGGGGCCTGCAGGCGAATCCTGCTACTAAAGTAGTCAGAGGCTTTGTAAGCGCCCTAAGGCTGGGATCATGTCACCATCTCATCCCCGAGTTTGTCAAAGCCCCATTACATCCGAATCTCCAGCATGGGGCCTAGGAACCTTCCTCTTTAACAAGCTCCAAGTTTGTCCCTGCTTAAGTACACTAAAATGTAACCACCACTGCCTGCCCCTTCTCTGAGTTCCCCCAGCCCAGAGCTCATGGCTGGACATGCAGTAGGTACAACATAAATATTTCACATGATTGAAATCAGGTTATATGTTACATGGGGTCTTCTCTGCCTCTTCAGATCCTGGTATTATTGGCATAGACCTCCCCAAACCCCCACCCTTGGGGATCCAGTGACCCCAAGATTTCTGAGATTCTCTAGGAGATACACATTCTACTGGCTCTTGCTGCCTCAGGCTCTTGCTTTCACACCTACTATCTTCATCTCAGCACATGGACCCAGACCGGAAGCTCAGCCTCTTCTCATTTTCCATAGAACAACTCGCTGGCACAAGCAATTGTGGGTGAGGCAGATTAATTTAAAGATACAGGGTGGGGTGGGGGTGGGAATGAAGGAAGGATTTTCATCACAGCAATGCAAACAAGTTCAAGCTGAACGCTAGGTGTTTCCATTCTTAAAATGACCTTTTGGTCACCTCACCACCGGATGGTTCCCTCTCTCTTGCCTTCTACTCCAGGTAGCTACAGTTTTGCACCATCTTCTGCTCCCTAATCCCCCCATTCTCTGATTCTCTGTCACCCATCTCCCCTTCCCCGTTGTAAGCAATCCCTGATTCCTTCCCTCCTTTCCTGCACGGCAGCTTGGCCTTTACCCCCACGGCCTTGGATCTGGCTCACACCGATGCCTTTAGATCTCACCGTCTGCTCCTTAGGGTATCTCCCCAGGTAGTGACCTTTTTCTCCTTAGAGGAATTCTGATACCGGCTGTAGGTAATAAAGCTTCACCTCATTACCTGTATGTGGAGTATTGAAACTGGAAGGGATCCTGGAGATCATAAATCCAACTAAAGTCAGAGAGTCGTTGGCTCGAGGTCTTTGGCAGGTGAGAGTTAGAGCAGAAACTGGAACCCAGGGCCCTGGCTGTCATGCTCCTGTTGATTAATTGATTCTACTGGTAACCCAGGATTCCAATGCACTGTTATAAGAGTTGAGATTAGGAGCAGCCTACAGGGTAAGACCACATTATCCAAGCAGATTGCCTGACGACCCCTATTGGTGCTTCTCCACCACCCCGCCCCAACTCAGAAGGTAATTCTCATGGGCATAGCCCTTCTGCCGCTGCACAGGTGCTGGGCTGGCAGATAACGCCCTACTTCTACCATAATAGTCTGCTTGATCTTTGCCCAGATTTATCGTCCCTTTGGGCCTCAGTTTACCCACCCTTAAAAGGGGTCTGTATTTGTCATTGTCTTAGCAATTAGTAGAACTATCTCAGGTGCCATCAATGGGTGGCACAGTTGACTCCAAGTATACGGGGGGAGGGGGAGGAAGGAAAAAGAGATTCAGGGTTTTTTACCCCGAATCCAACCAGAGGCAGTTCCACTTATGTCTGTTCTAATGACTGGGATTTCACAGGGCTTCTAATAAAAGAAAGATTTCCATTGCTTAAAAAAGTACTTGAAAAGCTCTGGTGTAGCTGACATCTGGCGCCAAGTCTCTGGTGAAATATGAGCCCTCATAGCTATAGTGCGGTAGGGGGGTTGTGGGGGGAGGAGGAGTCTGTCCGGCCGGGCTCCACATGGCTGTGCCTTCCACGTGGCCACCATTAACAAATTGGGACATCCATCACCGGGCGACTGGGGCAGCTGGGTGGGTGGGCAAGTCCCCTTCGTGGAGGCTGTTCTGGGGACTTTCTGAGTATTGGTAAGTGTGAATCAGGCCCCAAGGTTTCCATTTCCTCTGCCCAGTATACTCTTTCAGAAGTGTGCTTCAGCAAAAGACAGATGCTGGAAGTTCCACGGTCCACAGGGGGTGTGGGCGAGAGTGGAGAGCTGGGTCCAGGTGGGCACCCAGCATTTCCACTGTGGGTGGTACACAGCAGATGAGAAGCCTTGCTCACCTGCAGCCCTTCTCAGGAACAAGTCCCTGGTCAGCCCAAGTGCTCTGCAGCCGCTGAGCGTCTCTTGTCCTGAGTGTCTGCAGTTCAGGGAGCAGCCAGAGTGAGCAGCACCAGCGTGGATCTGGGCTACCCAGACTCAGTGTGGGCCTGGTCCTGCTCACACACAGACACAGCCTGGCCCACCATTGACTTCTTTTTACCTCGTATTGTGATCAAAAGGCATACATGCAGCACTTCAGAGTTTGCCAAACACCTTCCTGTCCGTGCTCTCATTTGATCTCATGCAACACTGAGAGGGAGGGAGGCAGGTAGGGACCGCTGGGATGTCATGTGAGAGGCACCTGTGGGACCTAACCCAGGTGTTTTGTTTCTAAATCCAGTGCTGTTTGCTCTTTATGCCAATACTTCCCAGCTTCAGTGTGTCCTCGGCCTCGTTTCAGATTTCTACATCATTAAAAAAGGAATCGTTACTAAAGACATTTCCTTGACATTTCTTACTCTGCCTGAATTATTAAAACAACGGCATAATGATTTGTTTCTACCGTCACTCATTTATTCACTCGCTCCCTGAATCACTCGTTTGTTTGTGCACTTGTCTCACTTATTCAGCTGCTCACCCCATTCATTTAGCCATCCTTCCTTCCTTCATTCACTCAAGTTCTTGTTGAGTGTTTACTGTGTTCAGTTCAAGTTGCCTAACTTAGGGAAGACAAAAGATGCTCATTTGTGATTCTTGACTTTGAGAAGCGTACATTTTAACTGAGAAACAGTGGGCAAGAATGTAATACCCGATTTCCCAGTCACAGAAGATCTATTTTTATTTGTTTTTGCTACTAAGGACTAATAGATATTACTTGCTTATGCAAGTCATTCAGCTCCCGGAAGTCCCACAAGTGTTCGGGTTGGGTGGATGCTGGGCTAGGTAGTGTTAGGTTTCTGCAGTGCTGGAATCCTGCGGTTTTGTAGGAGTTTAGCGACAGGAAGTTTCTGATAGCTGCGGTGGTCAGGGATGGCTTCTTGGAAGAGATGGAACTTGAACTCAGCTTAGGAGGTTGGGGAAGATTTGTGAAGGTGAAGATGAGGAGATCGTAGGCCAAGGATGAGGGAAAGAAGGGTGAGTGAAGGCCTGGGAATACACATGGGGCTCTGGAGAGGTAGCCAGGTCAGGTAGACTGCATTGGTGGTAGGGGGGACATATGGGCAGGGCCTGGGGGTGGTGCTGGGTTGGGTGGGAAGGGGAGGTTTATGTGCAGGACCTTATGTGTTTTATGGTTTATGTGTTAGAACCTGCCTCCAGTCCTTCTGCCCTTGACTGGCTTTGTGTCCGGTAGACCTGAAGCATGAGGGGGCAGCAGCTCTCAGCAACTTTCCCCTTGTTTTTAATGAGAAATGTAGGCTCTGCTCTTTGAGTGGGTAATAAAATGGCCTTTGCTTCTTTCAGCCTTTGGCAACCCAAACATTCTCAAATAATTCTCTCTCTCTCTCCTTTTAATTGGTTTTGCTTGTAGGAAAGAGAGAGTATAAAGAATGAACTGTGAGTAGAAAGGCAGAAAAAGACAGAGAGAAGAGAAACGAAAAGGAGGTAACAGGGAGGAAAAAATGAGAGAACGATTTTGAAGAGAAGACATTGAAAATAAGGGAAGACGGGAAATTGGTAGAGAAGTGATGGAGCTAAATGGAGGCTGGAAGGGGGAGAGAAAAAGAGGAAGGAAAAGAGGGGGCAAAGAAGGAGAGAGGAGATGGAAGGAGAGGAAGAGGGGAGGAAACAGAAGAGAGAAGAGAAAAAATGGAGACAATGTAAGGAGAGAAAACAGAGAAGAACAAGGACAATGGAAAAAGCCAATGGCGCCTGCTTAATCCTCCTTGGAGCTTTGGCGATTTTTTGCCAAAAATACTCAGGATAAATATCTGTATACCCTCATCTCCCTCCCCCCACCCCCCTTACCCTCTGGTAACCACTAAACTATTGTCTGTGTCTATGAGTTTTTGTTTCTCATTTGTTTGTCTTGTTTTTGGTTTATATACCACATGTCAGTGAAATCATAGGGTTCTCTGCTTTTTCTGTCTGACTTATTTCGCTTAGCATTATACTCTCAAGATCCATCCATGTTGTCACAAATGTTCCTATATCATCTTTCCTTAACGCCAAATAGTATTCCATTGTGTATATGTACCACAACTTCTTTATCCATTCGTCTATAGAAGGACATTTTGGTTGTTTCCATGTCTTGGCCACCATATATGGTGATGGAAGGAGAACTGACTCTGGGTGGTGAACACACAATGGGATTTATAGTTGATGTAATACAGAATTGTACACCTGAAATTATGTAATTTCATTAACAATTGTCACCCCAATAAATAAATTTAAATAAAAAAAAATATCTGTATACCTCCGAACTAAAATGCCACAGAAGGACCAACTTCCTGGGATTAACCAGATGGCTGTTTCTGCTTCTGCAGGGAGACAGAGGGGCCACTGCCTGGGGTCTTCTCCTTCCCTCGGCCTCTAGTCCACTCTGTGCTGCCATGAGTAAGGTCTTCACGTGGGTCAGAACCGCTCATGTGCTTAGTCTGTAACAAGCAAAGTCACAGCTGGTGACGGCAGCTGTTGTCATCGATATACCTATCCCTTCCTCCACATTGAAATGACCATGAAGACACCCGTTCTTCAGGGACGAGAACCCAACACACACGCAACTCAGAAAACTTGGGATAGGAGATATTTCCTTAGCCTGGTAAGCAAAACCTATCTTCAAATAGGACTAAAATAAAGATATCCTCTATCAACAATATCTTTTAAAACATTTCCTCAGAACTTCCGGCCAAGGCAAAATTTCTTAAAGTAGGGGGGGACAAAGCACCTTAACTACTGAAAAGAAGAGAAACATTATTATTGATTTTAGGTTATGTAATCATCTATTTAGAAAACAAGGAGGATCAATGGAGAAACTCTTAGCTTTTATGAGAGGACTTACTAAATGTGGTCAAAGGCATGGTAACCCTGATAATCTCAGGACCCACGTGACTCAGTCTCAGCACAGAGTTATACTAAAAGGAAAACTAAGTTTCACTCTAGGAATCTTGAAAAATCAGGTAGATCTTTACTGGCATTCGTAAGAGGGCTTGTCATACCCAGAGGTTTTACACATCCTACTACAAGGAAAGTTTTCCAGAAAGTCTCTCTAGACAGTCATTTCTCTTCCCAAAGCTACATACTAATGGCAGCAGCTAATCTACTGGCACGTCTTCACTCAGATGGTTCTTTCATCACCTTCCTCTCCTCTCCCACTGACACTTTGTCCTTCACCTGTGGACCACACTGCCCTGTGTCTGGTACTTCAGGATGGTTGGAGGACTGGGCATCCTTATGCTTTCTGGTTGTCCCCACCCCTGCAGAGGGAAGGGCTGACTCCTGGGGAGCATAGCTCTTTTTTCACTCTCAACGATTTTCTTGTGAATAACGAGGACATCGCTAGTGTGTAAGTTCTCCTCCCTGACACACAAGACAGATACACAAAAACCAATCAATTTCTTTTATGCCCACAATAACCAGTTTGAAGATAAGAGCAAACAAAAACATAATCTACCTCTGAATGATTCTCAGTGAGAATTGTGTGGGACTTTCTTGAAGAAACCCACAAAATATTGTTAGTTTTGTGTAAGAGAAGATTTGAGAAGATTTGAGAAAATGTTTTTGGATGGGTAAAATGGACAATGAAAATACATTAGTTTTTCCAGAATTAATACGTAAATCTAGCAAAAATATAAGCCAATTCTCAATGGAAACTTTTGGTAATTTGACAAGACAATTCTAAAATGAAACTGAAAGAATAATAAGCCCCAAATAGCTAAGAAATATTTGAAAGAACAAGAAGACATGATTTGCTTTAATAGAATCAAAACGTCTTTAAAGCTACAGCAACTGTACAGCATGGTACTGGCTCAAGAACCAGCCAGAATCAATAGCACGTAATTGATAATTGTAAAACCAACCTTACTATGGGTATAAAAGCAATATGATATGAAAAAAATATTGCAAATCAATGCAAAAGAGTTGGATTAACAATTGATGTTGACAAAATGGACCACTTGGGACATAATTATTTTAGATCTTTACTTTTTTCTCAAGTAAATTTCAGGTAAATTACAGCATTAACTGTAAGTAATCTTGTAACAATAGAAGCAAATGTAAGTGAATATTTGAATTATCTTAGGATGGGTAACACCTATCTAAGCTTGAAAGCAATTAAAGAAATCAAAAGAAATTGCCTACATCAAACTTCCAAATGTATGTTAAAAAAGAAACTATAAAAATAAAAAAATAAATGACAAATTGAGAAAAAATATTTGTAATAGCTATGGTAAAATGTTAATAAACTTAGTATATAAATAGTTCTTATAAAGCCTAAGGTAAAAAATAAAATTAAAAAAGACTAACATCCTAGTGGAAAAATTGGCAAAAAAATTCACAAAAGAAGGCATACAAATGGTTAACATATGAAAAAAATGTTTAATTTTACTGTTAGCCAAAGAAATGCAAAATAAAACAAGAAGAGCCCATTTTCACCATCAGATTGTTGAGATTGATGATGATGATGATGATGATGATGATGATGATGACGAAATAAATGTTAGCAACCATGGAATGGAACTGGAACATAAACTGGCACAATCTGTCTGGAAGAATTTTGACAGTTTTCATATTTTTTGATTTACTAGTTCTATTTCTAGGAATCAGAATGTTCATCACCACATTATTTATCAGACTTAAATATTGGAAATAATTGAGACAACAAAGGATTGATAAAATGGAGTATATTTAAGTTGGAGAATACACTTTAAAACACATACATTAAAGAATATTTAATAACATGAGAATATGCTTATAATGAAATGTTAAAAATTAAACATAATGAAAACTCTGTGTGTGTGTAGCGAATCTCAGTTTTCTACTCTTCTGTATGTATTGTAGAGGGGGAGGCAGAATTAACATGGTCTGTTACTAAACTTTGTGCCCTCAGTCCTCTCACCTGTAAAATGGGATCATAATTCTCAATATCAGAGCTGTGTGAGGATGAATGGGATAACCTGAACACGATGTTAATTTGTAATTTTTCAGGCACCTGTATCTTCTCTCTTCAGGGAGGCTGGATTTTTCTCAGGGCAGGAACCAAGTGGCTCCTTTACCTGTCAGAGCAGGAGTTGGACTGGTATTCATTAAGATCTAAAGGTAAACTTTTAAAGTTCTGGAACTGTGTTGAGTTCCAGCCCTGACTCAACCTCATGCTCCTGGCACAACCTTACGCAACTCACCATCCACCCTTGGGCTTCAGCTTCTTGAGATCAAATGAGGGAACATCTATGATCCCTTTCAGAAGTGTTATGATGTGATTATTTTTGGACCTCACAAAGGTCACAACCATCTCATGGTCCGAACTGGGCTTACCGGGCAGCCAGTCAGGGTTACTGCCTACAGACAGGTGGATTGACTGATCAAAGGACTCGATAATTATGTTGGCACATGATGGCAAGGTTTTCATCTGTGTTCATTCACTTCCGAATCCCCAGTGCCTAGAACAGGGTCTGGCACCTGGTCGGTCCTCCACACCTATTGACTGAATGAAGAATGGGTAGGGAGATGCATTGGTGGGAAATCCTGAAAGACAGGCTGGTGGTTGACTCGAGATGGGTGTCCTCAGGACCTGTCCCATTGGCCTTGGAGACAGCAGGAAAGGGAAGGAAAGATGTGAAGACAAAGCTGGTACCGGTGGCCGCAGCCTCCTGGGCCTCTGCTGACACTCTGGTGGGGGCTGGGGATTGCAGCTCCTACAGTGTGCACAGGTTGAGGTGGTAGTCTCAGGACCCAGAGCATGGCTCTGTTTTACCTGCATATATTATTTGAGCCTCACTTTCATTTGTGGGGGCTGGTATTATTATCCCCATTCTACACACAGACAATAGTATCAGGGAGAGAGGAAAACTAGGCCCAAGGTCACATAGCTTATAAGTAGAGGAGTCAGAATTTGAACCAGTTCTGTTTGGTTCCCAAGCTCTTGACCTTGAAGCTGTAGTCTACAAGTGTTCTCTCCCTAAACTTCTCCCTTTAGTAGAAAGAGGCCACTATTGCTGTGTCTGCATCTTGGGAGGGGTCCCAGCTCTGGCCCTAAGTCATCTCCTGGAGATGAGTGTTGTGCAGGAAATGGGCCATCAGCTGGTGACGGATCCCCACCGTCCATCACCTCTCTGCGGCACTCTGACACTCAGTACTGGAGTGTAATCAGAGTGATGGTGTGCTGACCTATGGGACATGCATCACCCCAGGGCTGGTACCTTGACAGAGTACCTTAGCTTGCTGTCAGCAGGACAGCCCCTTAATGTAGTTCTGTAATGTATTGCCCACTGAAGGTGACCAAGGAGGCCTGCTGATGCCAGTCGGCTAGAGCCCTTCCCATGAGTCTCCCTGGGTTCTTGGTCTTTTAAAAATTCATATGTGCTTGTGAGTTTGTGTGAGCACAGAGAGAGAGCATAAGAGAGGGAACAGAAACAAAGAGACAGAGAAATGGAGAGAGGATGAGAAAAGAGGCAGAAAGAGATGAAAAGGGAAAGAATGAGGTGGGAAGAGAGAAAGAGAGGAGAGAAAATAATGGGATGAGAAAAGGAGGGAATAAAGATTGAGGGGGTTGGGGAGAGATAAAGGCAGTAGAGAAGAAAGAGAGTAAAATGAAAGAGGGAGAGTTCAGGAAGGCGGAAAGGAACAAGCAGAATAGCAGCTGAGGTAGGGGTACAAAGGCCAGAGAGAAGTAGCAGAGAGTTGGAAAGCCACGTAGGCGTGCCAGCTTTGGAGCTGAGCACAGATGTGTGAGGAAACTTTTTATTTGGCTTCAGTGGGGGTCTTGTTCCCCTAGGGGATCCAGGGGCTGTGGGAGGCTGTGTGGGTGCTGGGGAACATTGGGCCAGGACTGGAAACTTCTCTCTCTTTCCACCGACAGCAAAGGTGGCTGCCAGGTCTGCCAGGACCTTTCTCATTCTGCCTTCATTGCTCCAGGGGTCAGATGGGAAGGATCTGGAAACTGCCCCTTGGAACCCAGCATCCCAGGTCCACCTGCCCTCTGGACAGCATTACTCAGACAGTCCAACAGGACAGTAAGCTCAGAGGACCTCAAACTGCGGTCATCCGTCCACCCCTGGTCTCCCTTCTAGCTTCCTTATTGCAACGAAAGGTCTTGCCAGTCTCCTGTGCCTCAAATTTCGTGGTCGTCTCGCCTCGTCGTTGTCTCCAAGGACCACATCCAGTTCTGACTCTCCTTTTGTTTCTGTTGCCTTACTGATCAGTGAATGATTAGCCCATATCAGTGAACTCTTGGGCCAGCCATCAGTCAAATGTTTACTGAGAATACTCGTATATTTGGTGCCAGACACTGTGCTAGGGCAACCACTTGTACCCGGTGTTAGATCTCTCCCCTCATCAGTTTAGTCTGCACATTGCTATCCAATTGACCTTCCTGCAGCACCCTTTTGTCCTGCTACGTTTCAATCCCTTAAATTTCAAGGACAAGCTCCTCACTGCTTATTGGATGTCTGTGTGCCACGCTTATGGATGGCAAAGAGCTGAGTGGGAGCATGATTTGCAGGTAAGTGGATCTGAGGGTCTACATCAAGCCTGGAGGGGTGTTGCCATGCTATCCACAGTTCCTTGCCATAGCTGTAGCACAGAGCTGTAGGGAAGAGGAAGCATGAAGAATGTGTACCTAATATAAGGGTGGGGTGCCACAGTGCCCAGTTTCACCATGAGATTGCATTAAAAAAAAAGTCCAGAAAAGAGAAATAAAAGTAATTCCAATCTATGTTGTATCTCTTACAGGGCATTGAAGGACATGCTTTATGACCCTTCTTAAAATCCCATTGCCTCCTTTCTGATACTCTCAACCCTGTAACCGCTCCATGGACTCTCTCTATCTAAACATGCCTGATTCTTTTCAACACCCAGGTTTTCTGTGTTTTTCTCGTTTCTTCTCTCCTTCCCCAGTCCCTTTAATTTTGTAGAGCAGTTTATAGACTTGGGCTTCTTAACATATTCTGTTTCCTTCACCCATTACCTCGATTCTCTAAAAACACAGGAAAGTCTGGCAGCTGACCAAGCAAGGCTGTAGATGTCCAGTTGCTCCAACACAATTTATTGAATAAGCTATCTTTACTCTACTGAATTGCTTTGCACCTTTGTCAAAAACAAAATTGGGCATATTTGTGTGGGTTTCTATTTCTGTGTCTATTTCTGGGTTCTCTCTTCTATTCTATTGATCTATGTGCCTATCTCTCTGCCATTACTATATGGTCTTGATTTCAGTGGCTATATAGGTCTAAAATCTTGTAGACGGATTCCTCCCACTTTATTCTTCTTTTTCAAAATTGTTTTAGCTCTCTGCCTTTCTATAGAAACTTTAGAATAATCTTGTCTACAAAAAATCTTTGAGATTTTGATAGAAATTGTGTTAATCCTGTATATCAGTTTGGAAAAATTGACAATTTTACAATGTTGTGTCTTCCTATCCATGAATACAGTATGTTTTGCCATTTATTTAGACCTTCTTTGATTTCTTTCATCAGCATTGTATAGCTTTCAGCATATGTTAAATTTACACTCTAAGTATTCTTTTTTTTAGTGGTTGTAAGTGGTATTGTATTTTTATTTTTTTTGTCCATGTGTTCATTGCTAGTATATAGAAATACAATAGATTTTTTTATGTTTATCTTGATACAAGATCACTGGTTAGTTCTAGGCATATTTTGTTTGTTTATTTGCTTTGTAGAGTTCTTAAAATTTTCTATGTAGACGATCATGTTATCTGCACACAGGGGCAGTTTTTATTTTCTGATTGATTTGCTTTTTATTTTTTTCTTGTCTTATTGCAGTAGCTAAAACTTCCAGAACTATGTTGAATAAATGTGTTGAGCACAGATAAACTTGTCTGTTGTCAGTCTTAAAGGGAAATGATTTGATTTTTCACCATTAAGTATGTTAGCTGAAGGTATATTGTAGATGATTTTTGTCAAATTGAGGAAGTTACAACTTTATTTCTATTTTTTCTGAGAATTTCTTTTTTATCATGAATTATTATTGAATTTGTCAAATACTTTTTCTGCATCAATTGATATGACCAGGTGATTTTTCTTATTTAATCTATTAATGTGATTGATTACATTTGTTAATTTTCAAATACTGAACCAGTGTGTATCTCTAGAATAAAGCCCATTTTGTCATGGTGTATACATCTTTGTATATGTTGCTGGATTCTATTCACTAATATTTTGTTAAGAATTTTTGCATCTATATTCATGAGAGATGATTGTATTTTTGTCTGGTTTTGATGTCAGGGTAATACTAGCTTCATAAAAGAATTAGGAAGCGTTCCCTCCTTTCCTGTTTCTGGAAGAGATTGTGTATTTATTATTTATTATTTCTTTCCTTCTGCTTGCCTTGAAACTATGCTACTCTTCTTTTTTGAGATTCTTGAGGTGGAAGCTTAGATTATTGACTTGAAATTATTCTTCTTGTCTAATGTATTTACTTAGTGCTATAAATTTCCCTTTCAGCATGACTTTAACTGTGCCCCACAAACTTCAGTATGTTATATTTTCATTTTCATTTAGTTTCATATATTTTAAAATTTTCATTGAGACTTCTTCTTTGACCTATGGATTATTTAAAAGTGTCATCTTTAGTTTCCGAATGTTTGGAGACTTTCCTGTTATCTTTCTGTTTCTGATTTTTAAATTGATTCCATTGTTGTTGGAGAACACACTCTATATGGTTTCAATTGTTTTAAATTTTAAATTTATTTTGTCCAGGATGTAGTCTACCTTGGTATATGTCCTGTGGGCACTTGAAAATAATGTGTACTAATATAATGTTGTTGGGTGGAGTGTTCTATAAAAGTTGATGAAAACCTGTTGGTTAATGGTGTTGAGTTCCTTTATATCTTGCTCATTTTTTGTCTAGTTGTGTATAAATTGTTGAGAGAGGTATTTGAGTCCCTAGTTATAATTGTGGATTTGACTATTTTTCCTTTTTGTTCTATTAGCTTTTGCTTCACATTTTTGCATCACTGTTGCTTGGTGAATTTACATTTAGGACTTCTATGTTTTCTTGGTGGATGGATCCTTTTGTCATTATATAATATTCCTTCTGTCTCTGGTAATTTTTTTTACTCTGAAGTCTGCTTTATCTGATTATTAATATAGCCATTCCTGCTTTTCTTTGATTAATGTTTGCATAATATAGCCTTTGGTTTTCCTTTACTTTTCAATCTGCCTGGGTTATATTTGATGTGAGTGTGTTCTAGCAGCATTTAGTTGGGTCATGCTTTTCAACTCACAATGCTGACCCCTGTCCTTTGATTTGTGTATATAGACCGTTTATATTTAATTTAGTTACGGCTATGTCAAGGTTTAATTTTTTTTGTTTTGTTTTCTGTGTCTTTTCTCTGTATTTGTTTCTCTGTTTTCATTTTCCTGCCATTTTGTGGGTTACTTGAACATTTTTTAGAATTCCGTTTTGATTTATCTATAGTATTTTGAGCATATCTTTTTGCATCTCTTTGCAGAGAATTTTAGTGGTTCTTCTAGGTATTACATTATATATATATATCATCACAATGTATTGGTGTCATCATTTTACTTGTCCAAGTAAAGTGTAGAAAACTTAACTCCCTTTATGTCTCTTTATTCTCCCCCATTTCAAATTGTCATAACTGCTTCCCTTACAGCCATTTAAAACCACATCAGACAGTGTTATAATTGTTTCTTCAACCATCAAACATAATTTAGAAAAATTCAATAACAGAAGAAAAGTCTATTTTTTTTTACTCGTATTTATGCTTACCATGTTCTTTATTCCTTCCTGATGTTCTAAGGCTCCTTTGTTTTGTGTTGTAAACAAATTCTCTTAATTTTCCTTAATCTGTGAATATCTTCATTTTCCCTTCATCCCTGAAGGATATTTCTGTTGGATTCTGGGTTGAGTCTTCTTTTCCTTCATCACTTGAAAATATTGTGCTACTTCTTTTGGCCTCTGTGGTTTCTGATGAAAATGTCTATCGTTATTTAAATGGTTTTTCCTAAAGTGTCATTTTTCTCTGGTTGCTTTTAAGACTTTTTCTTTGCCTTTAGTTTCTAGGAGTCTTGGCATACATTTCTTTGTCTTTATCCAGTTTGGGGTTCAACTAAGATTTGGGGAAATTTTAGCCATTTTTTCCCCCCAGTACTTTTTCAGTCCTGCCCTCTTTTTCTTCTCCTTCTGGGACTCCGGTGACATGAAGTTACTTATTATAGTCCCACAGGTCTCTGTGGCTGTGTTTGTTTGTTTGTTTGCTTATTTATTTATTTATTTTTAGTTTATTTTCTCATTGCTTTTCAGGTTGGGTAATTTCTATTATTCTATTATTCTAACTTTCAGTCCACTAATCCTTTCCTCTGTCTCCTCCATTCTGCTGCTGAACCCACTCACTGAGTTTTACATTTTGGTTATTGTATTTTTCAGTTCTAAAATTTCCATTTGCTTCTTTTTATATCTTCTATTTCTTTGTTGAGGCTATTTTTTTTCCATTTGTTTCAAGCATGTTCATAATTTCTCGTTAAAGCATTTTATCATGGCTGCTTTAAAATCTTTGCTAGATAATTTTCACATCTTTGTCTTCTCAGTGTTGTCATCTATTGTCTTTTTTCATTCAGTTTGAGACCTACCTTTTGATACGATGAGTGATTTTTTATTAAAAAATGGTATGTTTGTATTATGTTATGAGACTCTGGATCTTATTTTAAACTCTTCTATTTAGTTGACTTTTTTCCTCTTTTTCCCACCTTCTTCCGCCTCTCCTCCCTCCCCCACTCCGGTTCAAGCCGTTCTTTCTCAGTCTAGTTGTGTAGGACACAGCTCCCTGGCCCATGCTGGTATTATGAGCCTTGTGTTCCCCCCAGCTGAGGGAGTCGGTCGCCAGTCTTCGGTTGGCAGCTCACAGCAGCTCATGGCAACTCTAGCCAGATGCTGGTCACTCACGCTGGTCACTGGCCACTCACACTGGCCACTGGCCACTCATGGCAGCAAATAGTAGCCCACGGCAGCACACAGCAGCCTATGCAGACCTCCGGCTGCTGACATCAGCCCAGCTCCAGGGAGAGCCGTTGTTCATAATCTTAGCTGTAGAGGATGCAGCTCACTGGCCCATGTGGGACTCGAACCGGCAACCTCAGCGTTAGGAGCATGGCGCTCCAACCACCAGAGCCACCGGTCCAGCCCTTTTTTTTTTTGACACCCCTCTAGCCAGGCAGGGGTGGGAAGACAGTGCCTTATTATTGCAAAGTGGAGGCATAAATCCAAGTTTTCTACTCAGCCTCCATCATTGTGTGTGGCGGGGCTCCCATTACCACTGTGTAGGGTAGAGAGTTTTGGCAATCTTCACTCATACTGAGGTGTGGTGGCCTGTTACCACTGAGCTATGGTAAAAGTTCTGACTCTCCACTAGGTGTACTCTAACAGTGCACCTCAATGGAGAGAGAGAGGGAATGTCTTGTTACTGCCAGGTTGGGTGGAAGTCTGGGCTCCCCACTTGACCTCCGCTGGGGAGGGGGTCCACAGTTTTTTTTCTGTGGTGTTTGCCTGGAGTTGAGTGGTTACTGTTTAAATGTTTTCTATCTTGCTATGTTGCCCCTTCACTTGTCCTTTGGCTAGAGAGAACTGGCTTCTGTTGGGAATTTTTTTGTCTGCACCCATTGAGCTTTCTTGGTAGTTGGCTTTTGCAGCTCCAAGCCCGGGATGTATGAAGCACAAAGAAGTTCCAAGGAACTCATTCAGTGTGCAGTTCCTCGGGTCCTGAGGTCCCCAGGCAGTCTGCCTTCTTTCCACCTATCAGAGTCTTTTTACGTTTGTTATATATATATAAAATGTCCGGGATATAGTTGTACTTAGCAAAAGGAATAGAGAAAAGTACATCTATTCCATCTTTTTGGAAGCAGAAGTAGATCTGACCTTTATTTTTAAGCTGCTGAACCCTTCCAAAAGTAAGTGGAAGCCCAATGTTTTAAGTAGGAAAAATGGAGTGGTTCCAGTTGAAGTAAATGTGGAGATTGCAGCCCTGACCACCAGTTCCCTGCCCCCAGGAGCCCGTGAACTATCTCCCAGAGTCCTGGGATTCCATGGAGAATAAAGCTTGAAAATCAGAATGCCCCTTCTGATTTGCCCCTTGAATGCCCCTTCTCCTAAATGCCCCTTCCTTTCCTACAGCCTGGGACACCTCCACGCAGGACGGGAGACTGGAAGACCGGGGAGTGGGTAGATTTTGGGCAAGTAGAAGCTCTCTGGCTACTTCACTAAGGAGTCATGGTTACTCACAGCAGTTCCCTGCCCCCTCACACAGTTGCTCTGGCCACCATCCCTTCCCTGTCTCATTGCCTCCCTCTTTTCCTGGTGTTTCTGGTGATCACCTCTCAAATGAACGACTTTCCCTCAAATCCTTGTGTGGGGACAGAACCCCAGAAAGCAGTTTCCAGGCTCTCGGCCTCACATTGAAAGGTGCTGGCTCAGATAGTAAATGGCCATCAACTGTGATTGGATGGCCATCAGCTGTGGCTAGTTGGCCATCAGCTGTAACCAGTCAGCCATTGGCCACTAATAACTGCTGTGGCTATGCTAGCAGAAAATGGGGGCTAGCAAGAAGATGGTGGCTGAGCCTGTAAGCGGTGCAGTGAGGGTTGCGAACAGTGTGGCTCCTGCTTCCTGTTTCTCCAACCCAGTCACCAGTGAGAATATAGTGGTGTGACTCCCGTACCGATGGCTCCGTGGGTGTTCCTTTTTGGCCTCACCGTGTCCTGCTGCGTTCTTATGTGGGGAGCGGGAGCAGAGACCCCGCAGGCCACCCCACATGACACCTTGTCTTAACAGTCTCCTGGGAGGAGCCAAACTAAGACAGGACATCCCCAGATGTCATCAATGTAATCAGGGCTGTGTGTGCAAATGGTGAGGAGCTGACCTGGAAATGACCAGAAATAAATAAATTAAAACCCCCACCGTTCCCATCGCACCAGCCTCTGAGTGCACATCTTGTCATCGCTGTGGGCTCCAGGGAGTGGCTGCCCTACCAGTGCTCTGCCCTGCTCCCGGTGGGCAGGGCCGTCACCCCGCACCCCCACAGCCTGCCTCTGAGATCACGCTGCTGAGGAACAGATTGCCAGAGCTTGATTCGGGAATATTTGCCAGTGGGCTTTCACGCTTTTGTATTAGGTTGGTGAAAAAGTAATTGTGGGTTTGCAATTATTTTTAACCTTTTAAACCCCAATTACTTTTGCACCAACCTAATAACTGCTGTTGTTCTTGTTGTTTGTTTTGGTTTACTTTGAAAGTAACTGTTCTTGAAGCTGTGATTACAGAAAGGTTTTTCTGGATCTGTGGGCTGCTTTCCTGTCTTGGTTGGGCCTTCTCACTTGCACTGAGCTTGGGCCTGATTCCTTGCTGGGGTTTTTCTTTGCTGCTTGAGGGCCTGGCAGGCTTATAGAACCTCTGCACCAGGAATCGTCTTAGTCGTACTCTGAGGCTAGAGCAGAAAAGTGAGCAGGCACCGGGGGCTGTGGGTTCCCCACCTGGCCTGGCTCTGAGCACAGTGTTTTTCAAACCAAGCCCTGCAGAGCTCAGTTCCCAGTGTTAGCTTTTGGTGTTGTCATTTGCTTCTTTGTTCCCTAGCTGGGTGGCAGACAGAACCCTGAGTCTTCTGAGGTTTCATCTCAGCTCTTAATCCGAAAGAGGGACTCTTGTGGTGGAATCTCAGGCAGCGAGACAATTGGTGTGGCAGAAAGTGAGTTAGGGGAACTTTAAGTCCTGTCAATGAAAAAAGCAAACACAGATTCAAGTGAGGAGGGACTTCAGGCAAAGGGACAGTAGACAAGAATGTTTTACCCTGCGGCCATCCTCTTTCCAGAGGGGTCTTCAATGAGGGTGTTGGATGCTGGCTCAGGCTGAGGGTGGATTCAAATTCAGGTGCGTGGGCGAAGGAGAGAAACATACTGTTTAATTAGCATTTTGTCCCATTCCATTAGTGAGGACTAACTAGTTCACCTAATCCTTTATAAGACAAAGAATGGGGATTGGGAGGGTCTGTGTCTGTTCTGTCCTAGGGAAACAAGGGGCATATCTAACTCATAGTGGGAAGGATGGTCATGGGTTGCAGTCACAGTAAGCTTTTCTGGAACATAAACGGGTGTGTGGGGGATTTCTTTGACCCTCCCTGCTTTCCAGGGTCCCAGGGTAAAATTCAGCATTGTCAGTCCCATCCTGGAAATTGAGTTGAATCCTGAAGGAGACACAGGCTAAAACCAGCATTGCTCTGTGAATAACTGGGACTGCTGGGCAGACTGGGCTGCCCACATGAGCTGCTCTCAGCCAGCAGAAGCTCCCTGGGAGTTCTGGTGGGTGTGGGCCTGTGTGGGGAGGCTTCCCAGGCTGCCGCAGCGTTCCAGGACTGCTCCTAGCTTCCCTCCTCCCACTCCCCACCCTCCCAGCTCCTAGCCGCCCCCTTCCCTGCCTGCCACACAGCTGTTTTGCCAACATCTCTGCCTGATTATCTTTCAAGTGGCTTCTTGGAGCAGATGTTCCCTGCTCCTTCCTGCACTGAAAACAAACAGGCGCTGTGTTGTCATTTGGTCTCCTGGGGAAAATCCCTCTGCTGCCGCAAATTCTTCTTGAGAGGTTCTGGGAAGGCTGTGAAGCCTCTCAGGCTGTGCCTCCCCAGGAATTTGCCTCCAGATGGATGGCAGGAGCTCCACAGGGCTTCTGAGGTGTGTGTAGCTCCTCCCAGGTATGGGGTGAGGAAGCACTCTTGTAACAGATTGAATTCCAAGCTGGGGGAAGCCACCGTGGGCCTTGCTCCTGTCACTGCCTCCCAGGTTATTTCACCTTTTGAAAAATGTAAACATCTCACCAACTTTGGTTCTGAAAGATCCTCCAGGGGTTTGTTGCCAGTTGAAAAATCTCTTTCTTTCCAGTAGGCTCACCAACAATCAAATGTTGTTGGCTTGTTTTTTGGAAGTTAGTGTTACAAAAGCAATAGGTTTCTGGTTTGGGTTTTATGAATATGGAAGTCAAATATGAAGTTGAATGGGTCTTTTAAAATGTGCCCATTTTCTCACCTCACCCCCCACTGAGGATCAGACAGCTGCCGAGGGAGTGGCCAGGATGATCTGTGTGATGCCAGGAATGCCCTGGTGCCAAAAAGTAGCTGCTTCTCTAACCTGTTGTGTGTAAGAAACTGCAGCCTCAGCCATTCATGCCTGGGAGGTGAGGCCTGAGGGGACAGGTAGCAGTGGGTCCTTAGCACCTGTCCCAGTTGGCTGCAGCCCACCAAGTACTCTGGGAGAAGAGGGAGTGACACAGGCTGGAGCATGCCCGGGGAAGGAGATGGGGCATCAGGGAAGACCTCAGTAGTGTCGGAGAGGGACATCTGAGGGTGCTGAGCCCAGTGGCTGGAAGGTGGGAAAAGGTAGCCATCCCATTAAGGTGCAGAGAACGCCTGACCACTAGCATGGCCAGAGGATTTGGGGAACTGGGACTAGAGAGGATAAAATCACATGTCGAATGTGTTGGAAGGTCTGTCCCCAAATTTCCCGTTGATTTGGATGACAGATCTTGTTGGTTGGCCATTCTACTGCCCCACTGCTGTTGAAGTGTCCTCGTCTGGCCCACTCCGTCCTGCCCCCTCCCACTCTGGTGAGGCCGACCAGCACATCACCACATCTCACGCACATGCTCCAGGGCTTGTCCCATTCAGCAGAGTCTGGCTTGGGTCACCTGGTCCTGAGACCTCTCCTCCCTGGGCCTCTCAGACACCATCCTCTCAAGATTTCCTCCCATTTCCATGCCTGCTCCTCCCCTTTCCTTTGCTGGTTCTCCTTCCTGATATGCAAATGCATGTGTTTCTCAGGGGCAGGGACTCTGCCCGCCTCATTCTCTCCTTACAGCTGTGTTTCACACCCATCAGACGGCAGCCAGACTCTCCGGGGTGATTGCTAAATGTGCAGACTCCTGAGGCCCATCCTCAGAGATTAGTTTTAGGGGCCTGGCGACCCAGAAATTCGCGTGTTCAGCGCGCACCCTGGAGGTTCCACACATGTATCCACGGAACACACTTTGACGAAGCTCGTCATCGCGCTACTGCGTATGTAATCCCATGTGACACCAAGGTGTTGCGTGGTATTTGAATGTTGACGACTCCTCAGTTTGCATCTCCCGCTCAGACCCTCCTCAGAGCTTCAGGCTTCTATCTCTGAATCTACTTGATGTCTCTATTTGGACATGACCCAAGCTTCTGAACCTTAGAATTTCCAAAAGGAAACTTGATTTTCCTCCCCAGACCATCTCTTCTTAGCTTCATATCAGGAAATGGAAACACCAGCCCTCAGATCGCCCTTCTGCCAGCCCATGTCCAGGATACTGGTAAATCCTTCAGCTGTGTTTACAAATATTTTTCAGTCTGCAGCCTCTCTTCCCTCTAGTGTCACTGCCACTCTGCTCCAAGCCACTGTTATCACTATCTGGACAATGGCAGTAGATGCCTAAATGGTCTCCCTGCCCTGATTCATTCCTTTACACCAGCCAAGGAGTAAGTATGAAACACACATTAGCACATTACTGTTGCTCCCTTTAGTGGCTTCTTGGCACTTAGAATGAAATCCAAACTCCCCCAGGCCCTGCGACATCTGGCCCCTACCTGCCTCTCCGCCTGCTCTCCTGTGACCTAGATCTTGCTCCTTGAACTCTGTTCACACTTCCTTTCATTTCCCAAATGGGCCAAACACTTTCCTGCCTCAGGGCTTCTGTACATTCTGTTCCCTCTGCCTAGAATGCTCTTCTCTGGCTCCTCCTCATTTTTCAGGTCTCAGCTTTCCTGAGCTCTTTATTATTAATAGTATTACCTCCATGCTATTATTCTTAATCATGGCCACCTGTCAGTTCTTTCATGGTATTTCATGGAAGCTCAGAATTTATAATTCAGTATTTATTAATGCTTGTTTGTGTCTTTTTGGGTCCCTTTCATCAGACAGTATGTTCTGTGAAGGCAGGGACCATGTCTATTTCTTTCTTACCCAGCACAGATTAGCACTTGATAAATATTTGTTGAATGAATTTTATTTCATCTGGTTGTATAACATTTGGCTACAGCCCTGTTATTCTGTCGAACTCTATTCTGTTCAGACATCTTTGAATTTGTCCCGCCCTGTTTCAGTCTCCTGAATCCTATTCAATTCTACCGGAGGTGCCAGAAATATGTATGTATACAAGTGGACACTTTGGTCAACGTTGCTCAAGCAGTAGTTCGCTGTAATCAGAAGTGTCTGGACGTTGATGGTAACCACTTTGAGCACCTCTTGTAATTGCAGAGGTCAAACGTGACTTGTATTCATCTTTTGTTATCAGTATATTTGCAATTTTAATACAGTTTTCCTTTCTTAAAATGTGTGTACATTTTTTTTGGCACCTTCTGTATTCTATTCTATTCTATTCTATTCTATTCTATTCTATTCTATTCTATTCTATTCTATTCTATTCTATTCTATTCTATTCTATTCTATTCTATTCTATTCTCCTCTTCTAGGCTTTTCTATTCTGTTCTGACCTGGTCTTAATCTATTCCATCCTGTTCCATCCTGTTCTATTCTGTTTCAACCTGTCCTGGTCTAGTTCAACCTTTTAATCTGTTCCATTCTCTTTTATTCAGTCCCATACTGTTCTACTCTGTTTCTTTCCTTCCTACTTCTTCCTATCTGTTTCATACTATTCTTCTTGGTTCTATTCCATTACATTCTGTTCCAATTCATTCCGTTTGCTCTATTCTGAAAAATTTAGTCTCATTTTGCCCCATTACATTTCACTTGTCCCAGTGTTTTCCTCAAAGTTTTTGGAATGCCATCTTTGTCCCCAGTCTTTTGGTAGAGAACTATGAAATTATAGGAGAAGGAAATGTCACCCTGGGCATGAGATAACCCCTTTAAGGGTGAGTGAATGGTAGAGAAGGGGAAGATAGTCATAGGGATGTACGATGACCCATGATGGGGAGGATTTGGTTAGGAAGACAGGATGACAACATGATAGAGAGCAAGGCCTGGGCCTGGGCCTGAGTATTGGTGATACACTGAGGACATGAGCCTAGGAAGCTTCAGAGGGAGCCTAGGGTTAGGGCAGGCTGAGGGGGCTGAGTAATGGGAGACAATGTTAGTCTCCCAAACAGGTTAGCAAACAGGTTAGTCAGTTTCCTTCTACTGCTTGACCTGGTACTTTGATGTTTTCAAACAAGGGATTTCCATGGTTTGGAGGTGACTGTTGAAACCATCCGGCTTGCTGACATCAGGAGAGGCAGTGTGGTGCAGTGGAATGAGAGTCCTTGGGTACCTTTTTGACCCTCAGTCCCCACATCTGTGAAATGGGGATAATAGCATCTACCTTGAGTTTTGTGAGGATAAATAGCTTAGACTCCTGTGCAGAGGGTTGGACAAGCATTCAGCCCAGAGCCTGACCCATTGTAGGAGCTCAGCAAATGCTCACTCTCTTCCACCTTGCTCCATCCTGATTTTACTATCATGTTTCCCCGAATATAAGACCTAACCGGAATATAAGCCCTAATCCGTCTTTTGGAGCACAACTTAATATAAGACCCGGTCTTATTTTCGGGGGAACACGGTAGGTTAGCTCTGAGCCTCAGTTCCCCAGCAATGAAATGGGACAGTGTGAAACAAGCATGAGGTGTAGGCACTGTAGACTTACTGTTGTTGCTGTGAGTTTGCAGAGACGAGATGCATTATCGCTGTTTGTTGATGAAATGATTGATTGTTGCTCCCTTACACCCACCATAATAACACTTAGCGCAGGGCTGGCAACACAGAACCTACTTAGTAAATACCTACTGACTCGAAGCAAAGGCAAAAAGAACCTGAAAGAGTAGAGGTGGGTAACATCCTTTCCTGTGCAGACCAGACAGGGGGATGCTGGGCCTGAGCTGATGAAATATACACCAGGCCTCCAAATAAATATATTCAGAATCAGGGAATTAGGAGACAACGAAGGAGGCTGCCAAAAGAATTTATCTCGGAAGTGGAGCTTGGGGAATAGCACTAATATTTTCGGAAATTGAAACTCCAACCATGAAATTGCCTATCATTTATCATACATGGTCTCTCAAAGGGGAAACGGAAAAGCATTTAGTCTTATTGCTTTTTAAACACATGATTGCTGAGCATAGCCATCCTGGCTGTGGTTTTCGGAGACGATGTGTCTGAAAGGGCAGCAAACCCCTCCAGCCCAATGCAAGGCTGCTCTCTGTAGACTCTCCTAAGTCAAGAGCCCTGAGCCATGCACGGTGAGGGTCCAACCCAGGTGGGCTTGGGCAGCTGGTGTGATGCAAATTCTGGCATGCATGGAAACCTCCACATCTTCTCAAATCTTCCCCAGCCCCTTCTTAATGCCCAGTAGTCATCTCACTGTTAAAGTCTTTAATACTTTTAGTTCTAAGCTTCCCTTTGAAAGGGTGCCACTGTTGGTTTCCACTTCTATGAGTATGTATAGGCTGACAATGATCAAAATTCTCTCTTTCTCCTAGACCGACCAGGGGCTCGGGACCTCTACTTGCAACTGACCCCTGGGCCTGTCCACCTGAAATGTCCACGGGCCCATCAAATGAAGCATGCTGGAATTTCAGGCACTATCTTCCCATCCTCTTGCCCATCCTCTCAGGCTCCCGGGCTCAGAGAAGGGTATCATTGTTGCCTCAATAGATGGACTCATCGCTGAGACAGAGTCACAGTCACCCACGTGAGTCAGTGGTTTGTAGGTGGCATTTTGCTGAGATGTGGCTCATCATAGTCAATATCTCAACTAGGGGCAGGTCCTGACTATCCATGTAGGTGGGTCTTGGGGGCAGTGAACCAGAAAGGAAGCTTCTGGAATAGCCTTTGTACAGGGGGCCCACTGTTTCTGTTTGGACAGGTGTCTATTTGAGATGGTGAGGAGGAAGAAGAGAGAGGGAGTGGGCAAGAGCTGAAGCTCTCTCAAGCTATCCCACTGCTCCCAATAATCTTGTGAGGAAGCCAGGGAAGGGACTGTTAAATTTTTGTCACCATCTACAGATGGGGGTGCTGAGGGTGCAAGAGCCTGTAAGCTGTCCAAGGCCACACACTAGAAGTGAGACCATGAGATTCTCCCCCGGGTCTTCTGATGTCCAGCATGTGTTCCTTCTCCTGAACAGAGAAATGCCCTGGGACACAGGCATTCATTGACGGAGAGCCAGAGGAATGAGTTCTTGCGTCTGCATTGCCAGCTGCTGTCTGTGGCTACAGTGCTTTAGTGGGCCCTGAAGAAATGGGGGTGTTTATGAGGCAGCATCTCTGGGGACTCCACTTGCTCATAGCTTTGGGCACCATCTCTGTGCTGATGATGCCCAGGTCCCGCCTATAAGCAGACCTCTCCACTGAGCTTGGGAGCAAGTTGTCAAGTACTTCCTGGATGCCAAGCTCTGGAAATCCTACAGGGACCACTCAGTGAACACGCTTTTCTGGGAATTCAGGGTCCATTCCAGAAATCTTCACATCTAGACCTTATTAACTTCACTCACACCAGAAAGCCCTTTTTTGAGTTAGGTTTTATTGATTTCTTTCTCACGTTTCTTCAAGAATCACTGGCAGAAATGGTTATGTAATCATTATATCTTCGTATATCTTTGGTATTCGGCATTGTCCTTTATGCTACAATCCCTCTAGTAACAGTCTCTGAGGCACACGCCTGTTACAATCCAGTCCTGGCTGGCGGGGGGGTGGGGGGGAGTGGGTGGTGGACTTGAAAAAGTCATATCTTTTCATTTATTAAACATTAGGCTCAAAAGTTTTCCTGTATAGCTTTGTCACCAGGAAGCTCAGAATACAATTAAATACTCAATCTTAGTAATTTCACTAGTCCCCATGCTATAAGTAATAAGTAATAATATATTTCTTTCTCTTTGTACATTGTTTTTATTATGGTAAAATACATACAACATAAAACTTACCATTTTAAGTGTATAGTTCAGTGGAATTAAGCACATTCAAACTGTAATGCAACCCTCACCACTATCTCCAGAATTCTTTTCATCTTCCCAAACTGACACCCCACACCCATGAAACACTAACTCCCCACCCCCCACTCCCCCCAGCCTCTGGGAACCACCATTCTCCTTTTTGTCTATGAATTTGACTACTCTAGGAACCTCATATGAGTGGAATCATACAGTATTTGTCTTTGTGACTGGCTTATTTTATTTAGCATAATGTCTTCACGGTTCATCAATGTTGTAGCAGGTGTTAGAATTTCCTTCCCTTTTCAGGTTGAATAATATTCCACTGTTTGTGTAAACCACATCTTGTTTATCCATTCATCCATCAACAGACACATGGGTTGCTTCCATCTTTTGGCTATTGTCAATAATGCTGCTGTGGACGGGTGTACAAATATCTGTTCTAGCCCCTGCTTTCAGTTCTTTTGTGTACATATCTGCACATGACTTTTTAATTTTCTATTTTAATAGCTTGTTGGCTATGTGCCTATTAGCATAAGAAGCAAACACACTTAACCTCTATTGATTAGCTTCCTATGCGGGCCATAGTTCTTTAACTATGTTCTTTAACTATGTCACTTGATCCATTGTAATCTCTATTTGACAGTTGAAACATTGCTTCTTTTTGGAAGAAGGCGGAGTAACAATGATAACAAAGCCATTAGCTGACTAACTGAGCTGCCTCTACTTTTTTACTCCTGACTCATTCCTCAGCCCAGAGTAGTGTGGCTCCCGCCACAGAAACCGCTTTGACGAAGACCACCGGTGACCTCCATGTTGCCAAGTCCAGTGGAGACCTTTAACCCTTCTCTTACCTGCCACTGATACTGTCCCCACTGACCACCAGTCCTTCCGGAGCTTCCTTCCCCAGCGTCTGGGATACCACTCTTTCTTGGTGTTCCCTGTTTCCTTTTCTCCTCTTTCTTTTCTTTTTTTTTTTTCAGGGTCCTTTCCCTCTGCTGACCCTCCAAGACGGTCACTTTCCACGGCTCTGTCTTGGAGTTGCTGCGTTTCTCACTCGACATGACCTTTCCAGGTGACTTCCTGATCTTCGTGTCACTGTGGTCACCACTTCTCCTTGCTGGTGGCTCCCAAATCTCTACCTCTAGTCCTGGTCCCCACCCTGAGTGTCACACTCACACATCCAACTTGCAGTCTAGTGCATTTCTCCCTGCATCTTCCACAGTTACTTTCAACTCAACATGTCTGAAGTGGAGTTCATTACAGCACCCCCCCCACCATCTCATTGTAGCAAGTTACACCGTCTGCCCAGTAGCCTAAGCCACCAGCCAGTTAACTGTATTCCACTTCATCAGCCTACCTTGCCCATCTTACTTCCTTGGTATTTCTAAAGTTAATCCTTCTCTATTCCTTCTCCTTTCTCCAAGATCAGGTGTCAACCTCTCTTGCCTGGTCCCTCTTCCTCTAATCTCGTCCTATTTAAGTTCATCCAGGGCTGTGAGGTAGAGTTATCTCAGACACAGAGCTGGCCATGTCACTTCTGCACTTAACGTCTCTAGTGTAGCCCTGGTAACCGTGGGATCAGAGCCCAGCTCCGAGGTTGTCCTCACACCTCCACAGCCTCGCTCTTTGCTCCTCTCGAGCCCGCCCTCACCACAGTATCGTCCCCCATTTCGTGGATTGTGAGCTGAGTGCCCACCACGTGCCAGCAATATGGGCAGGGTGGTGAGCTGAGAGTGCAGTGCTGAGAAGTCCCCGGCAATGCAGTGATCACAGCTGGCTGGGGGGAGAGAGATTCACCAAACACATTTAGAATCACCTTGTCTGATCATTTCCATGATGGGAAAGCACGTGGTGATAAAAGACCATATAGGGGTAGGGGGAGTGTTCCAGAGAGAAAGGTCAGTATCTGATCCTTCCTGATTCTGGAAACGCTAATTAGCCCATTAGTCCCGATGGCCATTCTACACGCCCTCACCTGTCTTCAGAATCCATCCCTTCCTAGGTTTCACTGTCTGGCTTACTTCAGGCTTTCCTAATTTCTTACCTGGATCACTTCCCACGTCCTCCTAATGGGTCTCCTGTCTCGACCTCCAGCCTACCCCACCCAGTGCTTCAGGAATATCCTTCTAAAACAAATCTGAAGACAGCGACAGGAAAAGGCCACCTTCTTTGTTGTGACCTCTGAGGCTATCGTGGTTAGGGTCTTTTCTTCTCCTCCACAGCTGCCTTCCCTCCTCTCAGATGTCGCCATGCTCCACTGCCCATCACTTCCCGAGTCAGGGGTCTACGTGTATATCTCTAGGGACAGAATGCCCAGTGGGAAAGTGGAGACAGGAGCTGTAGACCATTCTCTTAACACTTTTTGCAGTGAAGAGGAGAGGGAAAATGGGGTGAGAGCTGGGAGAGGTGAGGAGCTGGGTGAAGTTTGCTTATTATAGGAGACCCTAGAGCACGCACACCTCCTGTCATGAATGGGTGACCGGCGGAGAGAGAGAAGGTGGTAATGCAGAAAGAGGAGACACTCAGGTCCTTGAGCAGGTGACAGAGGTGGGATCCAGGCCCCATGTGGAGGGAGCGGACTTGGGCACAGCAGCGACCTTCATTCATCTGTTGGGCCGGAGAGAGGCAGAGAATGGGTGCAGATATGGGTGGGTGGCTGGGTTTCCATATGGGCAGGTGAGGGCGTTCTTTCTGATTGGTACTATTTTCTGAACAAAGCGTGAGGCCAGTGAGGGTGGGGGCAGTGAGGGATGTGCAGAGAGGAGGAAGGATGGGACACTTGTTGGGGAGAACGGGAAAGCGCCCACCGGGGCTGCTCGGCAACTGCAGCTCTGAGCAGCGACTAGGCCCATCTGAGATCTGAGGCTGCGAATTTGGAGGGAAGTCGGTTCATTTCTACGCCAGCTGTGTTCTGCTGTGTGGGTACAGGCACTGAGGAGATGGGTCGTTGGATGGAACCGAGATTGGGCATGGCTTCCTAACGTGAAAGTGGGAGAGGAGAGAAAGTGAAAGATGGACATGAGGGCAGCAGAGGATACTGTTTCTGAGACAGTACTAGTCAGTGGCTGGAGGGCTTCATGACACAGAGGGTGTGTTACCTGGAAAGATAACAGGCGGCAGGTGGCCACCCGGCAGAACACTTGAGGTGGACATTGTGTAGATAACTGAGTGCCTACTATGTGCAGACATGCCAGGGTGCAATTTCCATGGTGGTAAGGTAAGGTCAAGTGTGATGCCCATGGCAGCAGGTGGGGAGCAGGTGGTTGGACCCGGTCACGTGGAGAAACAGAGGCCCCAGTGCTGAACAGATCTTCAAAGTGGGTGTTGAAGTTTCCCAAAATGATGGCAGCATAGGGATGAAGAACAAGACAGAGGGCGAGGGTGTTGGTTACGTCTACAATGAATGAGGGGCGTGACCCCGGGAGGCAGGGTACCCTGCCACAAGGATGATGGTGACATGGAATTCAGATGAGTCGGGGTTTTTGAAGGGGTTTTTGAAGTTAAGTGTTTTGGGGGGCAGTGGAAGCTAGGAGATCACCCTCCCTATCTTCAGGCCCCAGGGGATGTGAGAAGTGGAAGAGAAAACAGCCTCGCCTTGGAAGAGAGCGGGGGAGTGGTGTGTTAGGGGGCAGCCAGGTGTCAGGGCAAGAAGTTCAGACAAGACATTGGGGAAATGGAGTGCTTGTGACAGGCCCTGAGTTCCCGGTGCTGAGAGGGGGTTGCCCGTAGAGGTTGGTTGCCTCTTTTCCTGGGAGGCTCAGATCCTACTCTATGAAGGAATGCGCCAGCCCCACGCCTCTCTCGCTTCTGGTTTCTCAGCAGTAAGACGGCATCACAGTCACTTGAGAGCGGATGATAAGGATGCTGTGGGATAAGGAATGGGCCCAGCTCTAGGCCTGGTCAGGCAGGAGCTCTCCAGTCATGCTCGGGGCTGGTGGGTGTGGAGCGTCCAGCCAGGTGAACCCACCAGTTGGTGGTGGGAAGTTGATGGTCTCACTTGCCGTGGGAGGCCCCGCCCTCCACGCTGTCCAACTTTTGCAATAAGAAATGAAACACATTTCGAGGGCGATTGAGCACTGGAAGCGCCGCGGCTTGGCAGGTTCGCATGGCACAGGTGTGTGGGTAATTGCGATACAGAGGGAGACAGGTCGAGATGCAAGCTCTGAGCTGGCCTCGGTGGTGGGAGGGCAGGAGTGGAGGGACTGGCCAGAGGTGGACATCGTGGGCCTGCCAGGGGCGGGCAGGTCATGTCATGTAGCAATGGGAAGAAACCTCAAGGCACAAGCCCAAGTGGGCAAGAACGTTTACATTTCTTGACATTAACTCAGACTGAGTTTCCGTCCTATAGAGATGGGGAAATTCAACCTAGTGATGCTGGTTTCCATGGCGATGCCCACTGGACTGGCCCTTATAACCCCTTCAGAGTCAAAATCTAGGAATGTGATGTCCGGGGCCACGGCAAGCACCCCCCCACCTCTGTCCGTCCATTTGGCAGATGAGCTGGTGGGCACCCAGAGAGGCCCAAGGCTGCGTAGCTCTTAAATAATGGCTCACCTACCCAGTGCTTCCAGTCTGGGTCAAATCACTAGTGGCCTGACAATGAGCCCACTGCAGTCAGAAAGGGTCGGGGAGGCGGGGGGTGTGGACAGGGGAAGACATCGTTGACACTGAGGAGGGAGAAGGGGCTTTGGGGAGAAAGTAGGATCTGACTAGAAGCTGGGAGGATGGGCTGCCGCTGGAGAGGGTAAGAAGGCAAGGGCAGTCCTGGGGGAGGGGACAGGCAGGACAAAGGTGTGACACTAAGATGAGCTAGCGTGTTTCCAGTATTTAATTTGGCTGCTTGTGGGTAGCTGGACTTAGGTGACTCCTTAGGCTGGTGTCAGCCCTACCTCCCCTCTTTTGACTCTAAGCTTGCTGACTACCGAGAAAAGGACTCCTCATCTGGCCTGCGCAGCCGCCCCCTGCGTCACACTGTTGGGCGCACTTAATCTTCTCATCAGCCCCGAGGGGCATGCTAATGGCTCCAGTGTGCAAATAAGGAAACTGAGGATCAGCCAAAGACCTTAGGACTCAGCCCTGTGCCTCCAGCTGCTCACGTGGCTGTGGACAAAGCGGGAGACGTTTGCTGCTGACTAAGCACCAGGAACAGGGGATTAGGTGCCTGGTGATGCCAAGGGCAGCCCCCAGGAGACCGATGGTCCCCTGTCTCTCTTTGGGGCCGTCTTGTGGGGCAGTGGAAGGAGCTATGAAGCCTGAAGCCCGGCTGGGACCCCAGTTCCGCCTCTCACGGGCTGGGCCATCTTGGATGAGTCAGTTCCCTCTCTACCCTCCATTCCCCATCTCTGCCTTGCAGGCGGAACAATCCCCAAGATCCTTCGCCTCGACAAGCTGGCGCCCCTTGGTCTTCATCAGTTTTCTCCCTGTTTGAGGCTGAGAACTTGGTTCATCTCTGCCTCTTTGACACTCGCTGGCCCTGGAGTAGATGCTCCTGGAGTCTTCTTTAGCTTAGAAATGTCAGGATCTGAGACCTGTCTCCAAACAGCCCCGTGCAAGTGAGGTTTGTCTCAAAATAGGCTCACCTCCACCCGCTCCACCTGCTCAGGGGATTTTTGCGTCTGAATCCGCCCATCGAAAACAGACATTCACCCAAGGACATCTGTGATGGACCCACTCGGGCTCTGATAGTGGGAGACGCCCCTGCCTGGGTGTCCACTATGTGCAGACACACTGGGAACTGTATTCATACGTGATTTACATCCATACACTATCCCTGCTTGTGTCTGGAGTTGTTTCTCCAGTCTACGAAGGAAGAATCTACAGCCCAGAGGGGTTAAGTGACTTGATGAAGCTCTCACACTTCAAGAGGCAGAGCTGGGGTTAGAATCCAGGACTCTGTGACCCCACTGCCTGGGCCAGTGCTGTGGGACATGTCCCTGAGATGCTTGAGCCTGGCTTGCCCGGAACATGCAGCCGTCGCATTAGTGCCCCTGCCCGTGGGGTGCCCCCAACAGCTTTTCTTCCGTGAGGCTAGGAGTCTACAATCTTGAGCCCTCCACCTTCAGGGGCCACTACCCAGAAAGGACCATCGGACCCACTGGGTGGTCTCTTGGTGGCTTCGTGGCTGGGGGCCTCCCTTTCTGGCTCGGGCAGGCAGGCGTGTGTCAGCGGCTGTCTCCAGGCAGCGATCGGATGAATAACCGATGGTGATCAGCTAAATCATAACATCGCTCATGCCATGCATAAGTGATGAACCAACTGGTGCCAGGCCGTGATGAGCGGCAGCGGGCGCCCCACCCCACCCCCAGCCCGGAGAAGCCACCACAGTGCTGCCTCCCTGTGTTATCTGGCACGTCAAGTACTGCGACAATGAATATAGATTGACCTTATTATAGCAGCCGGCTGCTGGTGCCAGGCGCAGCCAGGCATACTTTGCACAAATTAAAGGTGTCAGCATGTAATTTACGGTTCATGGCGGAAAGGGGTGGTGAGGGGGAGGCACCGAGGCAGGTAGGAAGGAAGGTGGGCCGGCTTCCGCTTCGGGGCTTGCACCAGGAGCCCACACGCTAATGACGGGAGGTGTAGCCAAGATGTCATTTTCCTCCCGGTTTGCACATTTTTAGCTATTCCTTGCTCAAGGGGAGCAGCTCCCTCTCCTGAGCCCCCCCCCCCAACGCTTTATGTGCGTGTGTGTCTATTTTTCAGCTAAATTACTGGTTTTACCTGAAGAGCGTAAAGTAGGTGTGTTAATTTACGGCTCAGCAGATAAAGCTGCGGCGTGGGGCTCTGTCTGGGAAGCCTGTAATACAACATCATTTTACTAACACACCCGAGAGCAGCTTGACATCTTGAGTTGGGCCTGTGATTAAAGTTGTAGTCTTTCCCCCTCCCTCTCCCTTCTCCAACACGGAGAACAGATTAAACTCTAAGTAATAGATCTCGGTTTTCTTGCCATCCCACTGATAGTCACAGTACACAGTTTGACACAAAGAGTAAGTTATACATCACAAACAACAGCCTTTGCTCTTTACTGCCCAGAATTAATTTTCCGTTTGCCAAGCTTCCTTCTTCTCCGAGCCCATTTTCCTGTGGAGTGGGGCTTTCTCCCCCTAGAAAAGGCGGGGGAGGAAAAGCTCAGGTCAGGACTGGACCAGGTAGCTTAGGACAGCTAGGTTAGTCCCTACAGTTTACAGATGAGGAAACTGCAGCCAGAGAAGAATGTCACCCTGTGTGTCTGTAGCAGAGATTGGGCTGAAACCCAGGTCTTTCGAAGGATGAGTCAGGTGCACTTACCTCCCCCAGCCTGCAGCGCTGAGGAGTAGGGGTGGGGAGAGGAGCCGGGTGATTGTCAGGCTGCCCGAGTAGCTAGCTGACTATTTTCTCTTTGCTCCCCTACTCATGCCTACCCCCACCTGCCATCAAAACTCTCTCTGCCTTCTCTGCTCTGCTCCGTGCCCGAGGAGGGGACCTCTAGGGCCGCAGATGCTCCAGTTGCTGCCCGGGCTTGGCCATTAGAACGTGCTAGAATGAGATGGGAGGGTGGTAGGAGAGAGAGGTTGGGCTGTTTTGCTTTGCTTCTCCTTGCCGTGATGCTGCGGCTCTGGGGATGGCTACTGCTGTGGGCTGCCCCTTTTCCAGGGCTCCAGCAACTTTGGGACCCTGGCAATGCCACCTGTCCTGCCCTCTTTAGGTTTGGGGTCACTGCTCTCCAGGAGCCTCACCACCATTTTGGTTTTCCTTAACTCTACCCTCGCCTGTCAACAGCCTCTCTACTGTGTCTCTTCCCCTGAACCATCTGGGGGGAATTCTGTTCTCTGTGGGGACACCAAGTAGCACCCGGGGAACCTCTTCTTCTTTCAGGACCCATGCTTGCCCAGTCCTCTGTCTGCCCACAGTGTGGTAGGTGTCAAACCTCCCACAGCAACCCAGGGAGTCCTCCTCCTCCCCACCAAGCAATGTGCTTCACCTTGGGGTAATGTCTCTTTAGGCCCAGCTAGGAGATGTGGAAATGGAGGCTTGGAGAGGTTAAGTCATTTCCCCAGGCTCACCACACCTTACAGAGTACGGCTTTGAACGTGGAGCTAGCTGGCTCCAGTACTGAGCACCTTCCTGTATATTGTGTGGGAGTTTCACCTTGCTGGACTCACACAGGACACACACACACACACACACACACACACACACACACACACAACTACACACCCTAGTAGATGGGCATGGGCGGCGGCATGGGACAGGAATAATAGGACTGGAGGTGGCAGATGAGGTGTGTAAATCAATGAGGGCCTTTTGGAAGCGGTAAGTGAGTCCTGAAGACAAATTCGAATATGTATGAAAACCTGTAGCCTTGAGCTTCCAACCACCCTCGGAAGACCCACTGCACCCAAATCACCACATTAGGTGCAAGTAGGGGAACGCTTTAAAAATACAGATTCCCAGGCTCCCCTCTGGCTTACTGAATCAGAAGCTCTGAATCTGCGTTTTGTTTTGTTTTGAGGCAATACTGATATGCAGCTAGTCTTGGGAACCACAGCCCGTCCCCCACCCCCATTCTACACTGGGAAGTGAAGAAAGACATACAGACAGACTCAGTCTCCCACAGCAATCCATTTCAGAGTCAGGACTAGAACCCAGGTCTCCTGGCTCCCAGCACAGTACTCACCCCACGGCTCATTCAGGGGGCAGGTTAGAAACGCAGCCCCCCAGACCATGGCCTCGCAACCCCCCACACCAGCTGCCCTGCAGCCAGTCCTCAAGATGGCAAGCGGGGGGCGTGGATGAAGGTGGTGGCAAAGTGAGAACGCGCCTGGAATAACATGACATTTAGAAATATGAATCAGCTGGCACTTTCTGTTTTCTCCTCCTCCTCCCTTCTATAACACCCCCCTCCCACCGCTTTCACCACTAGGCACTCTCTCTGAGCTGCAGGAACACCAGGCTTGGGCATCCAGTCCGGGAGTGGAACCAGCAGGGGTCCATCTACTTGGAAGAGTGGGTGGAGTCTGAGATGATTGCAGAGAACTAGGCTCCAGGACTAGCCCTGCCCCTTCTTGCTGTGTGACTTTGGGCAGGGCGCTGCACCTCTCTGGGCCCCAGCATGGGGACACTCCCCATTGGTCCTGTTGATGCCCTTGGGCTGCCATGTGAGGCATGACCCTGAAAGACTATGCTGAACTCCCTCTTCTGCCCTCCTGTTGTGGAATTCCACTGTTAGTGTCCATTCCTTTGGCTCCTGAATAACTGGAGCCCAGGACGATGCAGGTGTGAGAAGGAGGGGGACAATGGAGGGTTGGGGGAGGAGACTAGAGGTAAAATGGACCCAGGCAGAGGCAGAGAGTAGACAAGGAAAAGCCCATGCGCTCAGACAAGTGTCTGGGGTTCTAGCCTCATCTTTCACAGTCTCTCAACTCAGGAGCTAATGATTCCGACGCAGAGGCCAGTCCCCAACCCCATCAACTCCTGGCTCATGTCAACATGCAGGTGGGGGTAGGGAAAAGTGAGCAAATGGTACCCTGGGCCTCCAGCGGCTTGTGCCTTTTCTTGGGCATTCCTCGGGTTTGGCTGGGCAGCCCCTAAGACAAGGGTGCTTGGGCTTCTCCCTTCTCACCCCGCACCAGCCGGGCAGTGGGTCAGCTCGGTGTGTGTTTGGGCCCCTTATCCCCAGACCAGGCCTGACTCACCTTACGTCCTCACACTCTGACAGTGCTGAATGCACAGCCCGTTCCCCAGCAGCAGCCACTGGATAGCCATGTGCTGCTAGCCAGCGCCCTCTCAGACCTGGGAGACAGGGGGACCCACTCAGAGTCTGAGGATCCCTCTCTGCTCTTACCTCCATTGGGCCCTCTGCTTCAGCAGGAGAGCAGGCTACAGCTGTGCCTGCCTTGTTTACCGCTGTGTGCACAGTGACTCAGGTGGGGCTGGCACATAGTAGGTACGCAGTGCATGTCTATGGTGGCGGGGAGGAGAGGAAGGCAGGAAGAAAGGAAGACGGGAGAGATAGGTGGGGTCCCGCTGGGGTGCACAGCTCTTCAGGTGCCTCTGGGCCCGCGCCTCTCCCTCCTGACCCAGGTGGCTCCTGCCCGACTCTCCTCTACTTTCCTTCTGAGGCCTTTCCCCTCCTCCTGATAGAGGTCATCCTGGAAGGGAGGGTGAGGAGGGGCACTGCAGGAAGCTCCCTGCCAAACAGAGCTCCATTCTAGAGGCCAGGGAAATTCTGCCACGATTCTCCAGGCTGCCTCTTTGAGGAGCCCTCTGGGTAGCAGGCGGTACTCAAAGCTGAGCGCCCTAAGCCCAGGACCTCGGCAAACCACCCCACCTCATAGCCCCACTGAAGGTGTCTGTCAAGGAAGGATGGCGTTTCTCCGGCCACTAAATGACGGTGGTGTGTGGGTGGGTTGTTGAGGGTAATGTACTCCCGGAAGTGGGAAACCCAAGTATGAGGAGTTTTCCATGCCCATGTGCTCAGGGCCCATTTGTGGTTCCTCACCTGGCTTTGTCACCTGCCACCAGCTCCTAGCCGTTGGTTAGAAGTAGATCTCCGCTCACCCTTACGTGTGACCAGGCATGTGGTCAGAGCACCCTCCCTTGGCTGAGGCTGGTTTCCACCAACATCTTGGCCAGCCCTGCCCCCAACCCAGGCAGGAATGCTCCAAGTTGTCTCTGTAGGTGGTAGGGCTGCGCTGCTGTCAGTTAGCTGGGAGAGTTTCATTTACATCTTATGATTTTTTTCAAGACCAATTTCTTCCTCCTTGCTCTCTGTCCCTCTTCTTGTTTCTCTTAAAGGGCCTCTGGGAAGAGGACGTGGCCCAGAAGCATCTCCTTTCCCACCTGGACATACCACTGTTCCCTACAGGTGTAGGGTCTTGGCTGGAATATCGGTGGGCAGGACATGGGGAGAGGGTGAACCCTAGCTTAGAGCACGAGCCTCAGGGCGCTTTAAACTCAAGAGCAGACGTTGGAGAGCTACAGCCAGGCTGTTTAATACCTGAGGAAGCAAAATGGTGCCATTTTGCAGATGAGGAAATGAAGTCTTGGCAAGGACATGTGTCCTGCCCAGGGTCACAGCAGAGCGGCAGAGCTCTACCTGGAAGCCAGATCTCTGGGCTCCTTGGTCCTAGTTCTCTTCCACAGCACTCTGCTGGACAACTTTATGAGTATGTGTGTGATTATTTCTGTGGTAGTTATGATTACCCCGCAGGTGAGGAATCCAGCTCAGAACAGGGACACACTGGGCAAATCATTATACTTCCCTCTCTGTTGAGACCAGATGCCGCAGGTCCAGAGGAGCCCCAGGCCCCAGCTCCTCCAGGAAGCCCACACGGTGCTTCCTTTTCCAGAGTCTGAAAGCATTTCTTATGAGTGATAGAAAAAAGAAAAGGAAGGAGAGAAGGAAGCAAGGGAACATTCATAAAGCACCCACTTCTTGCTGAGTACTATGTGGGGCTTATGGGTTCCTTGTGGACCACCCTGGGGAGGGCTCATTTTATAAATGAGAAAGCTGAGGTTCAGAGGGCTCAGGTCCAAACCCAGTTTGGTCCCAGTCCCAAGTTCAATGCACTTTTCTCCCTTATTCAACACCATCCTCCATTATTCTAGATTTATGTCCTGGCTGCTGTCTCTCTCACGGATTCAGCTCCACCTCCCCTGACAATAGAGATGTGTGTGCCGTGCCGCTGACCGGGGGCATGGTCCTGGGGGACGGTCTGCAGACAGAGGGCCTTGGGAGTGCAGGGATGGGGCCGAGGCAGCACGGGCCCCTCTGCAGGCGGCCAGGTTTCTACTCTCCCACCTACCACTCCCTAGCAGGGCGACCCGAGGCTCCTAATTCATCTCTCAGAGTCTTAGTTTCCACATCTACAACATGGGGGTGGTAGCAACCCCGCGTCTGAGGCTCACGGTGTGACGTCTGGGTGAGGTGCCGGGTTACAAGCATCAAGAGCTCAGCTTAGAACCTGCCACACAGCGAGGTGACTCATACAAAACAGTGGTTGCTCTCATCAGCTTACTCACTTCATGGGGCATCTCTGGGGTACCCCCCTACCCCGCCACCTTTCCTGGAGGAAGCTTGACTCTCCTGGGCCCTATGTGAGTGGGGCCTGGGTCTAGCTGAGGGGCACACAAGAGCCCGTTTGTGTCTGTCACAAGCTGTGGCGACAGCTGTGCAAACTGCACTGCCCTCAGAGTGTTAATCCTGAGAGTGGAGGCCGGGTGGCTTGGTGCCTCCAGACACCCAGAGGGAGGTGAGGACCTCGGTGAAAGTGCTGGCCTCCCCTGGGGCTGCCCTGGCCTGGGGAGGTGCCCTGTGAGAGGAGTTCCTGGCTTCACGGCCGAGGGCGTGCTGGGCAGTCTCCCAGGGGAGTGGAGCACAGTCGTGGAGACCTGCTGCCAGCCACGTCCATCACAGTGTCAGCGTCAAGGCACCGTTACGATGGAGATGGAAGCTGGGCGAAGGAGACGGGGAGCCACCCAAGTCTGCACAAGCAGGAGGTGGGATGGGGAGGGCCTGTCTACACAATCTGAGCTTCCAGCTAGTTCCCCCAATCCTTGGTCCTAAGGGGCAAGGCTTCCCTTGGGGCTCAAACCCAGGGGGCCACTCAAAGGGGAGTTTGGGTCGGTCTGAAGCAGGGGTGCTGATAGCTGTGGGGTTTCTTCTTTGCCCTGAATTATCACCTGGGGAGAGGTGAGGAGGAGGGTCCAAGATTCTTCCCTAAAATGGCACATGCGTTGCTGAACAATCTAGTGATACATCTGCTCCCGCCCCCTTCCCTGGCTTCTTCTGCCACAGCGTTGTGTTTTTCACTCTGTTCCAACCACTCTGGGCTTTTTACTGTCCCACTGTGAAAACAAAGGGCTTTCTCCACTCCGGGTCTCTGCTGGGCATGCTCAGAACCTGATCTTTACTTGAGGGGACTCTTTCTTGCCATGACCACCCAGCTCTGTGGGCCCCCATTCCCCGGGGCAGGTGTCCCTCTTCTGATCTGAGCGTGTGTCTCCAGTGGGAATCACCCTTACCAGATCTTTTCTTGCTTCTTTTCTTGTCTCCCCGCTGTAGTGGGGACTCCGCCTGAGACTGTGGATGTTGAACCTGTGCTAGGACCCCAGGCTCAGCACTGAAGGTGCTCAGTAAATATCTCCTAAATGAATAGAAGCTCCCCACTCCCCACTAAGCTGGATAAGTGATGGCAGGGGCAGAGGATTACAAGGTTCACTTAGAAAGTTCTTCTGACTTTCCAAGGGTGTTCATGACACCTAGTTCATTAGACCCCCTGAGTAATCCACAGCAGGGACAAGACCACCCCCCACCACGGGTGAAGGTTCTGAGACCAGGAGACGGGAAGCGTCATAAGATGACACAGTGACTGGAAGGGCAGCAACAAGAATGCGTCCTGTAGTTGGAAGAGGCTTATGGAACGGGGCACAAGAGGACAACTTTCCACCTGGGGAGGAGCCTCAGGCTCCCAACTCAGAGCTCCGGCTCCTGAGGGTGCAGGAGGCCTTTGGTAAAGCCCCTGGTGCTAACAGATGAGGAGCTGAGGCCCAGAGACGGGCTGTGCTGGCCAGAGGTCACACTGCATACTAGAAGTAGCCTTTGGATTCCATACCCATCAGTTTCCTCATTTGCCAGGCCGGGTGGGCAGGGCGGAGAAGTGAAGCGTGCAAATGCGCATGTCAGATGAGCATGTCAGAAAGGGTCCTCAGGAGACTGGGTGGGATGGCTGCCTGCAGCCCCTTTCAGAAGCCCTTGGGCCAGGTTGGTACGAGGAGGAGCCAAAGCAGCCCTCTCTAAACTTTACAGCTTCTGCCTATCAAGGAACAAAAAATTAGATGACAGTTACCCATATATGATATGTATATGTATTTGTTTATTCGTTGTGCACATTCAAACGTAGTCATATATCATGTATACAATGAAAATGTACAAATACAGATGCTTGGAAATGAGATTTTAAAATGTAAATAACATTCCTGCGATTTTCTTTCCGTGCTCCACTCACCGTGTCCAGCCGTGGGGCGTAGCACCCCCGTAAGGACCACTGACTAAGAACACGGGCTTTGGAGTCCCAAGGACCTGGGTACTTTACGTAGCCTCTGGGCCACAGTTTCGTCCTCTGTGCAATGGGATAATAATTCCTACTTTGCTGTGTGGCTTACATGAGGGCATTGGTCCAGGGCCTAGCAGGCTGGAAGAGCTCACACGTGGTAACTATGGTGATGGTTATCATGACGGGCTTGCCCTTTGGTTAAAATTAACGAGACTCAACTCCAAACACCATAGAACTGCAGGCTTATTTTCTGTGCAGATCGTTGTTACCAGAGGTGATGAGCCATGGCCCAGCGTAGAGTGGGACCAAGTCTCCCTTTGCTGAATCCGATGGCCCCAGAGTCAATGCAGACGGACAGATCTAGGATCTGGCTAAAGGCCAGCTTGGCATCCCTGCAGGATGGGCTGAGAGGCGGGTCAGCTTTCACCGTTCTCTGTGTTGCTTTTAAAATGATGGAAGTGTCAGGTTGGGTTCATGGGCTGGTCACGGTTTCGCTCCCTCCCTAACGTCATGAGGCAAGTCCATGAATTATACAGTGCTAGAGCAGACGGCACGAAGTAGGGTTGCAGCACACGCAGGCTTAATAAGGATAGTCCAGCTATTCTTGGAAGGCATTTGCAAGTCAAAAATATGGCACATGGGCCTCTGATGTCGACTTCAAATTCTAAAGATTTCAGCTGGGTCAGCAGTATTTTATGTTAAATCCCGTCAACAAAAAATAAAGAAAGGATGAGGGAGCATAGTACTTCGTTTTGTTTCAAATTTTAATTTTTGGTGATGGCACATATGGTCAGAAGGGTCTGCCTCCGCCCACCCACCTCACCTGTCCCCCCCCACCGCCAGGTAATGTCGACACACATCTGCATACTTCCTCATGGACTCATGGTGGGAATGGGACATTTCCTTGCCGAAGAATTATCGAGTAAACTATCAGTATAGTTTGTGCTAAATAGTGAGAGGATGGAACTTTTTCTTTTTTAAAAAAATTATTTTCACCATGATCTGTGTGTTTAACACCTGCTATTCTCTATAATATGCATGTACAGTTGTTAGAAACTCAGTGGAGAAAAAGAAAAGAAACAAATATTTTCCCATTTATCAAAAAATGACATCTATTAAAAAAAAATCAAATTGCACTGGAGGAGAAGAGCCATAGGGAAAGTGAGGAAGCCTGTCTTCTCTGATCCAGGGGGCAGCGTTTCACAAAAGTCACAGATGCTGACTCCTGGCAACACATGGCTCCTGCTCCAATATCCCTTTGTGGGTTCACATGTGGGTTTGTTTACAAACATAGTATTTAAGGGGAAAGGCAAGCAGGCATCAGGTGGCAGGAGATGAGGGAGGCATAGAAATGGGAACATCCAAGAGACCCCTGCGAACCTCCTCTCTGGCCGTTGATAACAACAAAGGACCATGGCTTTCCTAACTCTCCTCCTTGGAAACCGGAGACCAGGAGCATCTTCATGTACACAAGGGCCAGGTGCATTTTGGGAACCCCCAAGAGTAAACTCGTTGGGGCAGTGATGACAGTATTTATGGCTGCAACAAAGTTCAATAACAGCCTATAAATTGGAAACGTCTGAGCCCAGAAAAAAGTCCGGGTCCTCAAAAGGTGTGTAGACCAGCACTTTTCAAATGTATATATGTACAAGAATCCCCTAGGGATCTTGTTAACAGAAAGATCACGATGCATTTCTCAAAAGGCCCAGGTGAGGCTCCTGCTGCTGGTTAACAGACCACACTTTGGGTAGTGAGAAGGTATTCATTCTTCCAAGGAGAGGTGCATTCAGACTTCTGTCTGTAAGCCCTGGGTTCACTGTGATGGAGTCATAGAAATGCCCACACCTGCCCCATGGCTTCATGTCTGCTGCTCGACCCATGACCAGATGGTTGGGCCACTCAGAATGCAAGCCCAGGAGTGCTGGGTAAGCACAGGTAGAGGACAGAGCACTGGACCATGAGTCAGGAGAAGCACTGGGTTCTCCTGGGACCACCTGGCTCCACTACTCAGTTGTGTGACATTGGGTAGCCTGCCACAACTCCCTTTTCATCTTCTGTGTTTTCCTGCTGTGGGATGAGGGGATGTCCCTTATAGTGCTCCATAAAATTGAGGAGAGTTGAGATTCAGGGGCTACATGGCACCCCGAGGCAATACCAGCTATGGAAAGAGGACTGTATAACTGGGTTCCAGCCCTAGTTCTGAGACCAGTGGTGTGTCCTTGGGCAAATTTGCTCATCTCCCTTAGCCTCAATGATTAGGACATTGGCTGGCTGACTAATGGGTATGAGCCTAGGCAATCCCCAGAGAGGGATGTAGACTCTGCCTCCTTGCCCTCTTTTTTTCTTCTTGGTGTCACAGAGCTAGCTCCCCAAAGATCAGTCTGTGGCAGCTCCAGCACTGACTCAAGCCAGGTCCCCTGTCCAGGTCACCCAACCAAAGCCTTCTTGTGTGAGGGCCTGGCAGGTTGACGGTAAAACCAACATTCACATGGGATGAGCTTGTCCTCAGCTGGTTCATCCTAAAGGGGAAGCCAGCCTATGGAGTAGCATAACAGCTCATCTGGGCAGCCCGGGACATACAGCTGATGGTCCCAGAATCTTGAAGGCAATCATTGTGGCCCTAGTTAAAGTTGGACTATGGGTTTGAAAATGCTTGGGAACTATTTCTTGATTACCTTTGATGAAAGGAAGGAGGTGAATATTTGATGATAGTTAAATAAATTATGAAGATTCTGAAAATCATTTCTACCTGTGTCTGGGAGAAAAGAGATTTTGGAAAGCACCAAGCAGAAGAGGAAGAAGTTGGTGTAAAGCAGGGCAGGGATGAGGATGGAGTGGTGGGAAGTCCAGATTGGAGCCTCTCTGTGGGAGAAGTTACGTGTGTGTACTGAGCGTCATTGCTTTTGTCAGTTTCCTGTCCTCCTTCCTGCAGGAGGCTTTTTTCTGCCTGTTGAATTCAGGCAGGGCATGTGACTTGATTTGGCTGATGAAATCTGAGCAGGGGTGACAGCCACTTGTGGGCAGGCACTTTTAGAGCTGTTGTGTGTGTTTCCTTATGTTCCCCATTGTGGTTGCTTCGTCAGCTGGTGCCCCAGGATGAGATGACAGTAGCAGAGCGTATGACCTGTAACTGCCATGAGGCAGAGAGAGAAGCAAACCTCGGAGGCCTTAAAGCAGTGCAGTTTTGGAGGTTGTTTGTTATGGCACCATAGCCTGTCCTATCCCAACTAATGGACTGTATGTGGGCTGATTTAGAAAGTAATCCTTTGACATGGGGGATTTACTCTACTCAACTTGTCTTCTTTTCCCTTTTGAATTGGTCTGCATGGGGATCTCTGGGATGTCATGGCTGGAGAGAGACAAATGTAGAGTGTACTGAATACCTGATTTGTCTGTCTGAGTAATCAGAGCTCAAGGAGTCAGCAGCCATGGTGAGAAGGACCATGGGAAACAACTTAAGGATCCAAAAGACGCCTTCTCATTGGTGGTTAAGGTAAATGGCAGCTTTACAGAGACATATAAGACGATTATATTTATTTAATCACCTCAAATGTCACTATTACTCCAGATGACATTAATTTTTAAGAGAAAAGAAAATATGTCACATTTCTGTTTTGTGCATATGCTGATTTAATGAAAAGTTTATATCAGATGCCAACTCAAAATCAGGACATATAAATATTTAGTTGTTTCTATGTGTACATACATTTCTGTATACACAATATCTATCTATGTAGATATAGAGCACTGGTTCTCAACTAGGGGTCAATTTGACTTCCCAGGGGACATTTGGCCATGTCTGAAGATATTTTTAGTTGTCCCACCTGGGGGTTGGGGGATGACATTCAGTGCGTAGAGGCCAGGGGTGTTGCTAGCCATCTTACAATACACAGGGCAGCCCAAATTACCTGGCTCAAGCATCAATAGTGCTGAGGTGGAGAAACCCTGGCATCAGTGTATGTCTGAGCCAGGAGTTTCGGGGCAGTGTGGTGAGGACATGGAGTACCGGCACCTTTCTTCAGAACATCGATGATACACACCTGCTTGACTCATTTAACATCCCATCTTGACTGACTCATCGAGAAGAAACCACAAGTCTCAGCCAGGGAGAGGCTGGCCCCCAGGGCCCTTCTGAGACAGTCTCTGCATTCCTGAGAGCACACATGCAGAGCACAAGTTCCCTTCTGGTTTCCCACCATGACAACTGTTGATTTACACCTAAGACGTTGTGTGACTCATCTGGGCTGGAAGCTGCACTTGTGGAAAGGGAGAAGGGGCACTTGGAGAGGGCAAGGAGAGTCATTTTAGAGTCTCATAAAGATCTGAGTATTAGCACATCATTTAAATCATTGTCCCCAAAGGAACTGCTTAGATATGGTTTGCCTATATATGAAGACATCAAGATACACGATTTTATAGCTACATGTAAAATATTGAGGTACATATATAAATGTGCACACACACATGTAGTGAGATGAAACATTTATTGCCTAACAGCTGGCACGAAATTTCTACCTCTGGGTGGGCACCGTCTTTGAGAAATTTCCTTGAGAGAGAGTCTCTGGAAGCAAAGTTGTCAGCTGGACCTCCACGTAACAAGCTGGCTTGCTGCTGAAAATGGATAAATTTTAACTTTTGCTCCCGAGGGAGGGAATATGAAAAAAATAGAAAGAAGACAGAAAATGGAGAAAAAGAAGGGGAACACCGGGTCACCGGTAAGATGGTGAGATGCTGGATGTTGTGTGGTGTGGCAGAGCCCACCAAAACCCAGTGGTCTGGGAGGGACTACGAAGGCCTTTTAGGAATCAAAGTATGTCTCTGTATCACTTTGCCACTTTTCTAAGTTAAAAACAAAAAAGGAGCATGGCTCTGGATATTTGTCATGCAGTGTGCTCAGAACCATTTTAAAGGTACTGGCCAGCGGACACACATTCCACCAACTGATTGGACAGATATCAACTTATTTCCAAATCTTGGTGCTGGATATACTGGAAAAGCACTTAGGAGGAATGAAGAATTTGAGGCAGACAGAAATTCACTAAGTGGAGATTCCAAATGCAGTGGCAACAATGAGACTAAAAATTAAAGGGAGGAAAGTTCCTGAGACTGATCATGTATTTACAGTTTTAGTCTCTTGAGATTCCAGTCTGGGATGGAGGAAAGAAGGCATGACAGTCACACACTGCTCTATGCTGCCTAATTCTCCTGTGGGTGCTCAAGGGATAGTCGTTGGGAATTACCTGGGCCCACCTCAGCAGTGTGAGCAGCCAGGTGAAAGCAGAGCTCGTAGGGTGGGTCTCTGCCCAGGTGGGTCCGTCCTGACCACTAGATCCTTAAGTCAAATAATTAGGCTGAGTTCTCCTAGTTTCTCTTCACTTGCCTCTCCAGGGCCTTTTAACCTGGGACTTGAGTTGGCCATCATCTGTTGGCCCTCGGCATTCATTCTCTCCTCCTTCTCGGGTGCCTTCCTGAACTCCAAAGTTTGGAAAGAGAAAAATGACATTTCTCAGACTCCCTTGCAGCTAGAGTTTGATTGTGGGTTGAATTCTGCCAATTAGATGCTATCAAGCTGAGATTTGGAAGCAGAAGTGAGGTGAAGGCCACCTTTTGCTCTTAGCTGATTTCCGTGGGCAAAGAAGGTCGGGGGATGTGGGGCTCGTCGGCTGCAGCATTTAGCTTCCACGCTCCCACCTTGTTGGAGCTCTGGAAAGCAGTGGTGATGGCTGTGATCGTGGCTTCTGATCCCTGGACTGCAGGGATGGGGCTGTGCTCTTGAACATACCACGTCTCTGATTCTTCACCTTCCTGCCTGGTCAGAGGCAGCAGCTCCCTGGGATGTTACTTGTGTGATGTTGGGGAGCCATCCCTGAAAGCTTGGCAAGAGCCTGCTGCCCCTTCAGCCTTTCCTTTTTTTTTTTTTTAATTCCAGTATTAATGCATTTCTGTTTAAAATAGCTACACTGGTTTCTGTTTCCTGCTGACTGCCACAGACTTTACAAAGACACCAAAGAGCTTGTTGAGAACAACTGAACTGATACGCTAGATTTAGGAAGTCACAAAGGAGGGAGAGTGGGCTCCAGCCTCAGGCAGCACTTCTTCCTCACTCAGATTCTCATGGACAAGGGGACTGTCCCTTGTGCTCTGGGCCCCACCCTGTTCCTGTTTCCCAAGCTGGGCTGGGACAAGGGCAAGGCAAGAAAAGACACCGAGGTGCAAAATTTAAGGTGTTCTCTCCCAAGGTCACGCAGGTGTAGGGTGGTCCTTGAGGGGGGACACTTCCTTAAACTTTGTATCCTTGTGCTTTGCTTACCTCACTCTTGTCCTGGCCCTGCTCACAAGTCTGACCTGGACACCTGTCTGACCCCAATCCCGAGTGCAAAGAATTCTTAGCCTCTGCACATGCTCTGGCTCAAAGAACAGTCTTCTGTTGTGTCATCCTTATCCTGACCTGCTGTGTGATGGGGGACCTTTGTCCTCAAACTTAAAAATGGGTTCCCTGAGCAATGCCACCATGACATTTCCATGTACTATTAGTAGACACCCCAAGAGAATGGCAGCTTGGGGACATTACTCTGTAAGCACTTCATGTCCAGTGCCCAATCTTTAGGCTGGATGAAGAGAAGCATAGGGTGCAAAACAGTGGAGGGGAGAGTTCTGCTCTACTCAAGTGAGTCCCACAGTCCTGGAGAGGCTGCGCGTCCCCAGGGAAACCAAAGGGCTGGGGTCACTGAAGGGAAAGCCACTGGCAACAGCTGACTAACACAGATGTATAGAAACAATGCTCAACTTGAGTAGAAACCTGGGACGTGTAAATTAAAGCAGCAGAGCAGAAGGTAAAGCAGAGCTTTACCACCTATCAGATTGCCAGAAATGAAAATGATGGACAGTTGTAGTGGCTGAGACGAGCTGAGCGCTCTCTCTCCTCCCAGGACCACTGGTGCCATCGGCCATGTGAAATGCCCAGAGCATTGTCAGTACTTTTTAGGAGGGAAATGAAGGTGGGTTCTTCTTTCTCTGGTTCCTAATGGCCACAGAGTTGGTAAGCGACAGACGGCAGAGCCAGTGGCTTCCCCTTCCAACCTGTTTACAGTCACCTCTCTCTCTGCCTCTGAGGTTCACTGGAGCTCAAGGGAGCATTTGCTGAGCCAGAACTTTCAGGGCGGAAGAGCTGGGCTGGGCTGTCTTCACTCAGAGACCTCAGCCTAGAACTTATGCAAACGAGCACCCTGTTCTTCTGGGGGCTCTGAAGAGATCCCAACCACGGCTTCCAGGAAGCCCTGGGAACTCCTGGAAATGCATCTGGAGTGGAGACAGGGGAAGTCAGCCTGCCACCGTGGATAATGCACTTGCCTTACTTATTATCACCGAATGGAAATGTAGCCCCTGGGTGCTACCTGGGGGCTTATCTCATTCAGTTCTCTGAAGCCTGATGACATATGTGGTGTTTTAGGTCTCCAATCTATTTACACCCAATTCCAAAAATCCAAACCCTCTGACAACCAAATGTTTTGTTTTTTTTTTTAAATTCATTTGGTGGCAAGTCCTGGACTAAAATGATGTGAGGTTATTTATGGTCCTAATGATCCCATTTACTGTAAATATTTATATGTTTCCCTACAGATATTTTAATGCGTTTGACTACAGGGAGTCCCCCAGACCCACTGGGCATTACATAATGTACTGTTATGTACCATGTAACTCTCGTAAAATCCAGTGTTTCTGAAGGTTGAAACATTTGGCCCTAAGACAAACTCTAGCGGTCCTGCACTATTTCCACTTTATATATGAGGAAAACTGAGGTTCTGGAAAGAATGAGTTATCTTGCCAGACACCACAAGCCCCTACGTGAGGGGCAGACTGAAACGCAGGGCTCTGTGACAGGCCATCCTGCAATCGCAACCCCCAGGAACGAACCCTTCTTCCATGTGTGGGAATGCGGAGGTGCGATGGGCTACACCTCCCATCTAATTGCCCCATGACAGCCTTTCAAATTGTCTTGTTCTGGGGAGAATTAGGGTACAATACGGAGCGTCTGGAACCCCCCTCCCCAACCTCAAGCCCCTGATTGGATTTGGCACTCTAAGATCTTTGTAGAACCCTTTCAGTTATTTTTATAATAAACTTCAAAAAGCTTGCTGTGCTTTGGATATTTGTTGTTTCTGAACATAGTGGCAAGAAGAGATTTATTCCACAGAAATCCTGGAGTTTAATAAAGGCTTTTGTACAAAACTGCAAATGTGTCCATGTGACTGAAGTAGAATAAACTCTTGGGCGTTTCTCCTCATTGCTTGCCTCTGCATTTGCCCTCCCTCCCTCCAAATCCTTGCTTATCCTGCACCCCTGCCAGCATTTCCCTCTGATCCCATTCACATTCAGTAATTAATTCATTCAGCAAACATTTATTAAGTCCCTGTTGCTGCTGGCAGTGTGGTATAAGAGGTTTTATGGTTTATTAGAAGCACATTGGTCTGACAGATAAAAGATTGAGATTCGGGCGCTGCAAGGGTTTGGGTAAGGCCTTTCCCTGCTCTGGATCTCAGTTTAACCATGTGTGAAGTAAGAAAATAGATGAGAAGATGCAAAAACCAACCAACCAACCAACCAACCAACCAACCAACCAACCAACCAACCAACTAACCAACAAACCAACCATCAGTCACAAGGTATAAAAACCTCACACAAATGGGATTAAATTAAATAATAAAGAAGTATAGGCCTTGGCATAGTCTCATGAGGGTTCTTGATTCAGCCCTCCTTGGTGTAGCCTTTAATCTTCAGGGTGGCTTGCCTCATGATCACAAAAGGGTTGCCAGCAGCTACTGCAACCACATGCTTCACAGCCAGAGGCGGGGTTACTTCTGGCCGTAAGCAAAGTTATCAAGCTGATTGCTTAGAGCCAGGTTTGTTCTGCGTGAGTCTACATGGGTTCCAGGGAGTCAGAGCCTGACCTGGAAAAGTTATTAAATATTTTGATCATCACAACTGGAAAGAGAGTGCTACTTCTAACAGTCATCAAACTGAAGACCAGAATTTCCAGCTGGTTGGCTTATTGGTTACCTGAACCAATGCCCATGGCAGAGGGCTTGGTATCACCCTACGTAGTCTGGAACAATCGGGCCCACCCCGAGAGCTTGGGTTGAGGTCAGTTCTGCTCACACAGCAAGGTGTCTACACGAGGGGCAGAAGTGATGAGTTTTGGGGTTGCATGCAGGGGTGAAACCAACAGTTAGACGTAGAATCCTTAGATGAGGAGAAGGGGAAACCCAGATATGGGCACTGCTTGTCTGCGGTGTCCACCCGGCTTGTGCAGGGAGAGAATCGCTGAGGGAAAAACCTCTGTGTATCTGAGGGGCTTTCCCATACATAAGTGTAATAGTGGCTTGTAAAAAACTCAGAAGGCTATGTGCGAAATATTCTTTCCCATCTAATGCCTCCAATTCCTAATTCCCAGAGTGAACCACAGTCATCTACTTCTTGTGTTTCTTCTAGTTATGTTCTGTGCATATCCCAAATGTGTAAACTGTACATATATATATAATGAAGTCCTTCATAGTATATAGATTACATAGGGGTGATAGGATAAACAAGTGTTTGTTGAATGAATAAACGAATACCTGAGCCACATGTGCTCTGACTGTAAGAAGCTCAAAAGGCAAGGAGGTTGCTCTTGCCTACGCCACCCACTATACTCCATCTGACAACAGAGCCCACACCAGTTACTTTAACAGAGATTTTAATATAGAGAATTGACTAAAAGGGTTGGAGGACTGGAAAGGCAGAAAGTGGTCATTGAAGACACACAGAGAAAGTAACAGCGAAAAAGCCACTGCCGCCCCTGGAGTGAGGGTGGGGGTGAGGGGGAACAAAGAAAGAGATCCGGTTGTTAGAACCGAGAAGCCTGGAGGAGAAACTGCAGAGCTGGGACCTCAGACTCGGAGAAGGGGGCGCTGGCTGACTGGTGCTGATGTCTCTGAGGGGAACAAGCTGTGGCTGGTTCTGAGAGGGTGACAAAAGGAGGGTGATCTGGAATCAGTTGTGGCTGCGGCTGCTGGGTGAAATACATGGATGGGGTGACGCTACCAGGAATAGGGAGCAAATGGGGTCCCACCTCCGGCTTTCACATTGTCCTCCCAATGACAACGAGAGGAGGGAGCCCAGTGAGGAAGGGAACTGTGGTTTGCAGAGTTCCTTCCCCAGCATCGCCAAGTAAGGAATAGAAGGGTGGATTTGGTGCTGAGAGCAAGTGTGGAATCAGAACACCCTGTTTCTCTTTATTTGCAGCCTTTGTGCGAATTAGAAAGAAGTACCCGCTATGGGCAGAATTGGTCCTGTGCCAGTGTTCATGGCCTGGGAGCAGAATTAGAAAAAGGTGCCTCCAGGGGATTGCACAACATACCAGGTATACAGCCCGGCAGAAAAATGGGGGCTGGATTTTAGCCTGCAATTGTCCTCTCAGCCAGGAGCACTGGTATAGGACACGACCTGTACAGTCACATCTGGTGGCCCTGCATCTGTTTCACTGTCAGCATACAGTGCATTCTGTTACATGTGGGCACCACACACACACACACACACACACACACACACACACACACACTTCACGTGCACGCATGCATGCACAGATGTACAGATAAAAACACATTTTTTACAAACACAATCTACGTGTGACTGCAGATGTACATGGAGATGGTTTTCCCTGGACACAAGAGAGGGCTATCTGGGCTGTTGTTGTGCTATTTCCCTCCCTCCACGGGGGCCAGCGGTTCAGCATGGTTTATCAAGAGGCCTCTGGGATCCCAGGTGTCTTGCCGCTTACTGGGGACCTGGGTCTGGGACCCAGGGTCTGAATTAACATGTGCACTTCTGACAAAGGCATGGAAAATATACGCATTTTCTCAGCAAATCTAGGAAGATTTTTCGGAGGGCTTATGTGGCGGTTGGTAGTGAACCAAGATGGGGGACGTGGGAGTCTTCAGATAGTAGGTATTGGGCTATTTCGGAATTCTTCATGATACAGTTTAGATTAGGTTTCCTGGAACCAGACTCTGAGCGGGTTGTGTGAGAAGCTGGGGAGTAAGTATTCATGGGAGACTCACACAAAGAGCTGAGGAGGCCACCTGGGCAGAGGGACAAGCCGACCCGCAATGCAGCTGTGACCGAGGCCACAGCCATCCTCCAGGGGGCGCTGGCGGTGGGATGGCCCTTCCGAATGGTCTCAACTAAGGTAAGAGGGCTGGTCTTGTATCCACACATCAGCCAGTCATTGGAATGGGCTCCGCGCGGAGGTGGTGTAACCTTGGGGGGGCAGTTTGCTGTGGTGAAAGCAGGTTCTGATGTGGGAGGCGCTCTGAGCTCCCTGTCAGCGGGAGGACAGGTGTGTTGGCTCTGAAGAGGGCGGACGACCATGGCATACACTGTCATAGTGATGAGGTGACCATAGCTCCCATCTGCCGTTCATCTACCCCAACCTAAAAGCTTTGCCTATAAATCTCCCAAATCTTTCTCATCCCAGTAAGCAAGCAACTGACATCCAACCCCATTGCTCAAGACAAAATCACAGGCGTCATCCTTGGTCCTTTCCTGTTCTCCCCTCCACACATTGCAATCCATCCATAGGATTTACTGGCTGCACTTCTCAAATACATCCTGAATCTGTCTACTTCCCTTCATCCCCATCACTCTGGCCCAAGCCATCAAGTCTTCCCTGGTCGACAGCTTCCTATAAGTCTTTTTGTGCCACCCTGGTAGCCATGCCACCCTTTCTTATACTGCAGCCAGAATGACCTCAAAATATCATTCTTTTAAGTAAAGCCCTTTCATTGCTTTGGTTTGAACTTAAAGTCTGAACTTACTTGTCGGGTGCGAGGCCCCACACAATCTGTTTCTTGTCAACCTGTTTTTCCCTGGCCCACCATATTCTGGCCACATTGGCTTTCTCTTGATTCTTTGAACATGTCAAGCTCATTCTTGCCGCAGAGCCTTTGCAGTGTCTGTTCCCTCTGCCTGGAATGACCATCCACAGAAGCTGCTATGGCATGGTCTTGTCACTAAAGCCTCCGCTGAAGTGTCATCTCCTTAGTAGGCCTCTCCTGAGCACGCTAGTTAAATTCTTACTGCAGACCTCAGCCCTGCCTGATTTAAAGGTCCAGCTCCCCTTCTGGCAGCCTGGGGGCTGTTTTCAACTGATCAAAGCTCCCTTTACAAAACACAACCTGGCCGTGGGGTGTCTCCTTTGGAGGACAGTTCTCACGTGGTCTATTTTCAGGAACCCAGGGCTGTCTGGGGACCTCATTGGCCTGGCTACAGCACAGCCAAACCGACTGTTGAGTAGGAGGAACTCAGGAGGGTACAACTTGGTCTCGTTCCTCCAAGTGAGTCAGCCAGCAAGTGGAAAAGAGAAACCCCTTCACCACTGAATTTTTAATTGCACTGGAAACTGCCTAGCCCTTTGGTCCAATGCTGAAGGGAAATTCGGTTCCTTTGTCTACAGGGTTTGAGACAAGTAGAAACAGAGATGAGGTTGGAAACATTCTTAACATGTGTGTTTTCCTCAGTCATTAAAGGAGAAAAACAAGCTCTTGCAACGTTTGAAGGAAACCATAATCCAATTTACAAGTAGTTATTAGTTTCTGATTGTGATTAAGACACCGAAAGACTTAGGGGAGGCATTGGGGCCCCTGGAGTGTGATAGGGTCCCTTTTGTCATGCAGCTTACTTCTAGGAGGGAGGCCAGGGCAGAAGAAAATGGGGACGGGACAATACTCATTGACCCATGCTGTGCCAGGCCATTTGGGGTTCTTATACATGTGGAGTTGCTCATAAATAGACAGCAGGCTGGGTGCACCTAGAACGAAAGGGTCAGGCAGTCAGTGAGTCTGTCTTACCAGGGGAACAAGTGCTCCTCCCTCCGGGGGGCAGAGGTGGTGAGAGAAGACTTCCTGTAGGAGGCGGCCTTGGAACCGGCTACAGGAGAACTGTGGGCTCTAAATGAGCACCCCGAAATCATGGGCCATCAAACCCTTTTCTCCAGCACAATCCTGCTTCTCTGTTTCCTCTCCTTTCTCTGTCACTCATTTTCCTGGCTGGGGAGCATTCAGGAATAATTTGCTGTTGCACCGGCAGGCTCCTGGAGGCCACCCTACCTGGCTGATGCATTCACCTCCGGCCACCCACACCACAGGAGGCCTCTTGTCTGAGAAGCACATTGGCACCTTGAACCTGTTCTTGGAAAAAGTAAATGGTTGGTGTTTGTGCCTCCTCATTGATTTTTTTTGGGGAGGCAGGGTATGGAAATGGCTGCCCAGGGTGATGAAGGGCTGACATGAAGAAACATGGGTTGGCTTCATAGCAGAACACAAGGAGGCTGAAAACAGTTCTGCTTGGTGAACAAAGTCGGGCTAAAGGCTGAGGGGTGGAGGGGGGGGGAGAGAGAGCGAGAGAGCGAGAGAGCGAGAGCGAGAGCGAGAGCGAGAGCGAGAGCGAGAGCGAGAGCGAGAGAGAGAGAGAGAGAGAGAGAGAGACAGAGAGAGAGAGAGAGACAGAGAGAGAGAGAGAGGATGAATGAGAGCGAGGCAGGAAGGAGTCAGCTCTTGGTAATTTGAAGTTAATTTTGAATTGCCTTGAAAATCACCATGTAGCATCTAGTTCTGCCTTTGATGGTTGAAAGAAACCAGCTGTTTTTATTCCTCTTCAGGATTTGCTTTCCCCCCCAGCAGTGAAGCAAATTAGGCAAAGCAGCAGTGGAAGTTGTTGGTATAATTTCTGAGGAAAAGGTCGAGCTAATTGTTGGTGAGGAGCTCACGGAGATGAGGCACATTTGTCCTGCCTGCTCCATCCTGCTCCCGGTAATGTCTCACTGGCATCTTCAAAGACGGGCACCAGTGGGCTGTCATTACTAACTGAGGTCCCTGGTTCTAACCAGCACCATGGTCGGCATTTGGGGGGACACGAGGCAGGGGCACATGGTTGCTTTGCCCAAGCAGGGCCTCCAGAAGCAGCAAACCCAGTATGCCTACGCTGCCCTGAAACACGGCTCTTAATTTGCAACGTCAGCAGTTCAGTGATTGCCGGGGAAGGCAGACTCATTTTCTTTCTTCCTTTTTTTCTATTGCCTCATTCTTATCATCAACTCAGCTGTAAAAATTAATCTAATGGAGGCTTCCTTGAAGGATACTCAATGCATCTTTGTCTCTGAAAGTCTAACATGTACTTTGGCATCACATTTGAGCAGCCATTGGAGAAGCTCGCTTGTGCGATTTGGGGCCCCTGGAGAGCTGTTTCAAATGAGCGGCAAGCTGGCGGGATGCCAGCTGCCCATGAGGAGGACCAGGGAGACGCTTGACCTCGTGATGAGTAGAAGAGGGAAAATTTGTCATCTCAAAACAGCAAGTGGTTCCTCTCTTGATAGAGGTGGAGCCTTTCATCTTTAGGGCAGACTTACTCCTTTGTGTTGCTGAAATGATCCAAATGGACCTTTGGGTCCATAAACTGAGTTTCCTCCTGCTGTTTCCGGGAAAACTGGGAAGTAACCTGAATATAGATGTTGTAGATGGGACTACAAGAGATGAATTTGTTGCGTGTGACTATACCCAAGCTGGGTCTCTCCTTGTGTCTCCTCCCTCTCTCCTCCTGGCTCCCTTCCCTCACCTCCCTCACCTGCACACATCTTGGTGAGGCAGTGTGGTCATTGAATGCTGCTGACCCAGAAAGCCATCATCTCCCCTGGGCTGCTTCCTGAGTAATGGTCAGGGTGGAAGGGATGGGCTGTGGGGTTATTAGATCTATTTTGGAAACTCAGGATGTTGTCCTGACCATTCCTGGGCACGATGTGTCTTTTTTTCCCCAACAGCAACCCCAGGGCAACCAAAGGCTGCCTGGGGAACTCAACCTGAACCCTGGTTCAGCCACCTGGATTCTCTTGTTGGATGCGGTGACATTAGAGCTAACGTTAGGATGGTGATCGCTTGGAGGAGGACATGGCTCACCGTCTCCTACTATGGTGGCCCATGTGGGTCAAAGTGGGGGATACAATGGGTCTCTGTATGTTTGATGAAAATACTCTTGTCACTTCTGCCCTTGGACCCCTTGGACTAAAGGTCTGAGCATGAGTAGAAGATTATTGGTAAAATGGTGATGTTTTATCTACTGGAATGTCAGTGGAGGGAGGGCACCAACCCTGGCCCCTAGGGAGGCTATACGTTCGATTTGTATTAAGAGGGATGGGGGGGTGGGGTCAGGAACGTTAATGAGATTTGTTTTTCAGAGCCACCCCTGGAGACTTTCTCAGTAAAGAAAACGCCCTGTGCAGTTTTCCCAAACTGCTGAGTGTCTTAAATGTAATGGACTGCTAGGTCTGCCATCCCCCACCAGCCGGCTCTGACCATGACTTGGTCCCCAGGCTCCTTGATTTTACTGAGAAGTCTGCAGGAACAGCAGGGATGGCCCCAGCTCTTGCTCCTCCCAGACAAAACAGCTGCCAGCACCTTTGGACGTCTTCTCTGCCCCTATTCTCACAGCTGTGGTTCAATCATTCTGTGTGGCAGGCGATGTCACCCAAGTAGGGGTGTGGCCACAGAACAAGGTGGACGGGCTGCCGTCAGGCAGTGTTTCCAAAATCAAAGAGTCAACTCGACTCAATTATTGCAACCGAACTGGGAGCCTTACCACCCACTGAGGGGCCTTACCGCCTCTGCCCCAGGACAGATGCAGGCTCCTCAGGGGGGACCCCAACAAAGGTAAAGAGTACTTTCTTTTTCGGGGCTGCATATGCACACCTGGAAACGTACTTCTTGTGTGCAAGCCAGACATTAGTTTGTCTGCCTCCTGAAAACACAGTGACCTCACCATCGGAGTCATCACGAGAGACCTGCAAGTGTCTGAGTAAATACCACTAGGTCGCTGAGCCTACAGGACTACAGCTCCATGGGGGAGCTTCCCAGGTGGATAACCGACTCATTACTTGTGCTCCCTGTGGGCAGTTTCCCTATGAGGGGGCGTCCTCCACTTAGAAAAGGTGGCACAAGAAAATTTGTCCCCACGTTAGCGGACCTCACCTCACCCTGGAGGCTGAAAGGCACTCGTGTCGGCCTCAGCTTACTGACCAGGTTGGTGTAGATCATGGAATTGCCACACACCCTTTCCTGGCAGGCCAAGGGGGAGCCTGTGTAGTCCCCATATGTCCCACTCTGCCTGCCTCACTGCCTTAAGTGGAAAGGCCAGTATGGAAACGTAAGGCTTTCTCAGGTAGGCCTCTGTTCCGATGGCTGAGTCCAGGGCAGGGTATGGCTGAGGTGACTACAGTAAGTTGCTCTCATCTTGCTGCTTGGACAGTCCTGTTGGTAGTTGCCTTAATTAAAGAGAATAACTGAACAGATTTGGTCCCACTCTCTGTCAGTCAAATTAATCAGAGTGGCTGGCGGAGTGGTGTACTCAAGGGAAAATTTGCCAGAAGCTGAGACTAAAAACAAGGGGTGGATATTGTTGGGAGACAATTCCCCATGGGCCTTTGGAGTTTCTGCATGTTTTGTGAGCAGAGGCACTGCCTGCCTTTATTCCTATCTTTTCAAGAATGTTGTACAGCAAATGCCTCAGAGGTGAGGATTTCCCTCTGAAGTAGAGGGCAGGTAGTCTCCATGTTCCTTATAAAAGACTCACCTTCCCTAAGCCTGGGTTTTTTCTCTTGTTGCAACCCTCTCTGTGTGCAGGTGCCATCCGTGTTGCCTTGTTCTGTTGCCTTGTGGTATCTGGGGCTTGGGGAACTGAGGCTAGAAAATGGCGCTCTCTGGCTCTTGCTATTTCCGTGAGTCATGAAATCCTTTGTCTCTGACTCAGGAGCCTGTGTCTTCTGCCATGAGACTATGGCAAGTTAAGGGCAAACGTCGGACACCCACCGTTCTTGACAGCCATGTCTGGTATAGACCACCTTGGAGTGTGGTGGGCTGTGGATATTACCCATCACGTGTGTCACAGGAGGACAGGAGTCTCAGGGGACTGCTGTGCCAGGTTGTGCTGGCTGGCATGTGTGAGGGTCGCCACCCTCTCTCTGGCCAGTCCGTGGAGTCAATAGGACGTACAGATCAGGGAGGTTGGCTGGAGGGGGCTGGGAGGGGTCTCTGGGGTCAAACCACGAGGGTCTCTACCACAGCCCTCTGCACAGCACAGCCACGGTTTTCCCATCTGTCGGGCAGAGATAAAGAACAGCACCCACTTCAGAGGGATTTCCTGGGGACCAACCAGTCAGGCTTGGCCCAGGGAAGCCTCAACCCAGGCGGCACTTGCTACTGTTGTCACTGATATTTTCATTGATGACATTGCTGCATCAACCTCGATTATTCTTTGTAAGGCTGGCCTCTCCCTCTTAACGGTCTGTCTGTAACCCGAGTTTATCTTCTCTCCACCGAAATTGGCCAATTGACATGGCACCCCTCACCACAGTCACTGGATGTGCCTCTAATCTAATTAGACTAATTTCAATTTCCTGGATTTAATTACTTTTAACTTAATTAATTTAGAATGCAATACATAGGGTGATTAATTAGGGAACATTACTGCAGGATTTGGAAGGTGGATTGCAGTGTGTGTTTACATATTATTGTGGCCACGTCCACGAGTTGTCACTTCTCATACAGGAGGCTGATGAGACCCTCGGTGGAGTGGAGACCCGACTGGAAGCCACCTGGCACCAAGCAGTGCTTTCTCATTTCATTGCTTTTAGCAACCATGGGCAACTCTCCAGGGACGCAAAGAAGAGGCAGTTGACTGCAATGACCTTCAAGTGGGAATGAAGGCATGACTGGTGTGAGGCAAGGACAAGCTTCGTTTTTCCATAGAGCTATATTTCATTGTGTGTTTCATGCACATGGTAGAAATGCAAATCGTAGCGTAGGGCTCCCTCTGAGCGATCACACACTGCAATTTTTTTCTATATTTGTTGAGTACCAGGAATAAATAATAACATTATTATTATTAGCAAACAGAGGAAGGTAGGGCAATTAAATTCACAAACTTTCCACCATGTGCTTACACAGGGGAAAGTTCACGAACTTAATTGTTGGACGTGTGTGTGTGTGTGTGTGTGTGTGTGTGTGTGTGTGTGTAGTGCTACATGCCAGGCACTCTTCTAAGTGCTTTTGCATTGTCACAGGAGTTAAGCATTCTGAGGGAGGCACCATGACTTCCATTGTCTGAGGGAGGGATTTGAGGCACTAAGTTGGCTCTGCTGGGGACATTTGTGATTGGTGTTGTACAAAGTGACCACTCATACTGGAATTCAGTCTGTAGCGGGCAGGTGGGGGAAACAACTTAGAGCGGGCCCTAAAGTCACATAGGTTTGCCATCCCATCTCTGAGAGGTAATAATAGCAACAGCAAACACCCGTAAGCCCTTCTTGTGGGCCAGTATGCCTCTGCATGCTTGTCGAATGTTGACTCCAACATGGCTAGTCCCACCGACACTGCTCACTGTGGGGAGACTGCCTGGGGTTTCCCACGAGTGCATCTGGGTGCCGGACCCTAAGGTCAGGGTGAAGCACCCTCTCTCCCTGCCTGTCTTCCTCTTGGCCGTCAGCTTGAAGAGGCCATGGACTGTTTGCCAGTGGAGGCTTCAGATTGCAGTTTTGTTGAGCCCATGGAGGCAGAGCTGAGCCACATCCCCCACCCTGAACTGGGCCTTCCACCCTAAAATTCAACTCCAATCCCATGGTCACTTATTTTCCAGATGGGTTCTTTGACTATCTTCAGGGCTCTGAACCCTGTTCTCCTGGAATACTGGTCTGTGATAGGCAAGCAAAAGAGCCAGCATGGAGCAGACTCCACTCCCTGACGCTCACGTGATGTCTGGCACAAGAGCTGCCTTCAACATACGCCCTGTATGGGGAACAGGGCCAATAGGTGGAAGCCATAGAGAAAAAAGCCTCTATGAAAAAGGATCTTCTGATAGCCTGAGCTGTCTTAGCTGGAATGAGCTCTTCAACAGGCTGCGAGTCACTTAAAGGGTTCAAACAGAATGCCCATCAACCAGCCATCACTGGAGGGGTTCAAACAGAAGCTGATTGGCAATAATTTGCTCTCCTGCTCTTCTCTTTTTGGAATGTCTTTCCCTATCCTTTCCTGTGATTAACTCCTATTCAACTTTTAAGACTCAACTCAGACATCACTTCCTCCAGGAAGCCTTCCCTGAATACTCCAAACAGATTGGGCCAGGTATTCTCCATGTTCCCATAATGCCCTGGGCACATCTTAATCATTGCACTCACTGTACATTGCAGTGATCTGCTTATGAGTTTTATTCTGCCACATCCTGTCCCTGCCGTCCCTCAATAACCCTGCAAAGTGGACATGACTTCCCTCAGTTGGAGCATGGAGAACCTGAGGCTCAGCATGGCTAAAGGTCTTGTCTATGAAGCCAGGAAGGGGCAGAGATGGCTGGGTCTGGTTCCCAAGTGCAAATCCATAATCTTTTTACCACAGGTCATTGCTGCTCTCCAAGGAGGGGCCCAAAATTCTATGATTCGTGAGTTCATGGGCTTGTGTGCAAGCGGTATAACGGAGGCAGCAGAGGTAACGCCACCAAGGGACAGCACACAGGCCACCTTTGGAGCGATGTCAGTAGCCGAACAAGCACACACCCTGTCTCATCAGCACACATGCTCACTCTCTGAGCCCTTTGGAGGTCACTGAGAGGTCAGGAAGAAATGAGAAGCAGGCAGCCAAAGCCTGTGTCTCCCCTGGACGTATGGGGCTTATTTGAGCCTTAGCCAAAGCCCCTCTTAGCACCCTCATTCCTTGATTTAACAAAGGTGAGGAGAGCCTGCCCTGTGGTTTTAAAGCTGGATTCCATTTCTATTAAGATCGCTGCTGGCCCCATAAGATTAACTCACAGTCAACCCGTGAAAGCCGATCCGAGTGGAAAAGCGAGTTAGAAAATTCCGCCTTCCCTTTCCTCACACCTCAGCAGATTAAGGCAAGGCCTGATGCTGAGTTATGGGGATTTATGGGAATGTGCAGTTGCTGGCTGCTAAACGCTTACTCTTTGGGATGTTGGCAGCCTTACTTCCTATAAATCGTGCTGGTATTTCTTAGCGTTTCCTTGCCAGCACCACGGAGGCCTGCAACACCTTTTCCGTGCAGTAGCCTGTGAAAATATTGAAGTCAGGCCCAGAAAAACACCAGCATAGAAAGGGGAAACTTTGATGTTTGCTAGTTATTTTCAGACAATCCTTGCCAAATCTTAATTTTTCTAGTTTACAAGTAAGGGATTCTGACCATCTGTCTGCTGTCAACCGATGTTTGTTTGGATGAAGATTGTATTTTTTTCTCCCAATCTAGCACTCCTGTTCTTACAAGTAGTTTATTGGACTTCATAAATGTCAGCTTTTTGCAGGCATTTTGTAAGCAGCTTATGATTTAGTATTTAATCAAAACTGAGCAGTCAGTGTCTGTAATCAATCTGAAGTGGGAGTAACAATGAGATGGGAGCTCAAACTCCACCAAGACCGCAATTGTCTCCCAACCATCGCTAGAAAGAACAGAGTTCACATCGAAGTATGGGGGTGGGTAAAACTATGGAGTAAATAAACATGCATTGGGCACCTACTGTGCGCTATTTTGTGATTGTGTCAGTTACTGATTGCTAAAATAATACTGTGTAACAAACCATCCCAAAGTTAGTGGCTTAAAACAGCAAGCATTTTCTTAGCTCCGGGATTTAACGCACACGTCAGTGGGGAGCTCCACTGGCTTGGCTGAGCTCTTTAAGGTCTGGGCATAGGCTGGCTGTCGGTTATCTTGGTGGCCTCACTGGGACAACTGGGGCAACTCAGCTCCACTCCACGTGCTTCACAACCTCCATGAGCTTAGCGCAGGAATGTTCTCGGGGTGATGGCAGAGTGCAAACCCAACCCTTCAGATGCTTTTCCGAGCTTCTGCTTGCCTCACATTTGCTAACATTCCATTAGCCAACACAAGTGACATGGACTGACTCTGAATCAGAGAGGGGGATATATTCCACCTCTTTACAGTGAGAGGGATTACAGAGTCACCGGCCAAGGCCCCGGGTATAGAGAGAGGTGAAGAATCGGGTACAATCAATCCACCACAGTGATGCTAGAAAGCCCACGAAAGAGGCAATTGTTATGATACCAATATCCAGATGGAGAAAGAGAAATTCAGAGATTAAGTCATTGGCCCAACATGCCTCAGCCATTAGCAGGGAAGCTGGGAGTCTTCATTAGCTTAACTCCTGACTTACTTTGACTCCCTGAATCTGGTTTCCCCCAGGAATAGGTAAAGCAAGAGTTGTGGAAGTTTCTTAGAAAACATTGTTTCACCCCCCTCATTTTGCAGAAGGCAGAATTGAAGTGAGAGGGGCGTGGTCTCAAGGCCTCACTGCAGAGTGGCAGGACATGAGAAGGCTGGGCTCTCAGATAGCACTCTTGCCACAGCCCAGGGGGACCCACGTCTCTCCAGTCCCTCAGGGGTGCTTCTTCTGCAGGACGTCTGCTGAGCACTCCAGGCTCCCACCCCCAACCATGAAAACAGTCCCACCCCAAGAGGCTCTGCAGAGGCCTGCCTTGGTTATGGCAGCCTTGACAGAGCAAAACTACTCTTTAAGGGTTTCCCAGGTGGAGCAAGGAAGGTGACACCTTTGCTAGGTTTGCTAGAGAGAAACGCTAAACGCAAGGGCCTTTTATGACGTCATTACTAATTCCGTCCTGGGTTGGTGCTGTGGACTGAATTGTATCCCTTTACATTTGTATGTTGAATCTCTAACGCTCAACCGACTGCATCTGGAGATGGGGTCTTGAGGAGGTATTTAAGGTTAAATGAGGTCATGGGTGGGACCGTAATCCCATAGGTCTGTGGCCTTATAATAAGAGAAGGAGGGCAGAGCCCTCTCTCTCTGTGCATACGCACTGCACCGAGAGAAGGCTGTGTGAGCACCCAGTGAGGAGGTGGCCATCTACATACCAGGACGAGAGTTGTCACCAGAGCCTGAGCGTGCTGCCTGGCACCCTGCTCTTGGACTTCCAGACTGTGAGAAAACAAATTTCTGTTATTTGAGTCACTCCATCTACAGTCTTTTGTTATGGTAGCCCAAGCTGACTAATATCGTCGGGGAATCAATTATTAAATGGTCATCATGCATTTATTTGATCAGGCGTCCAACCAACATTTTAGAGCACATACTGTGGGCAAGCTCTCCATGTTACACAGGGTGGGACTTCTCTTAGAGGACTGTTGTGAGTGCAGGGGGCAGCCTTCCATGCCCTCCTGATAGCTTCCCTGTCCCCCAGGTAGGCAGCTGGCAAAGCCTTCAATGTGTAGGTTTCTCCCTCTGGGACTACAGCACTCGGGGCCCAGGAGGACGATTCGCAGGTGCCTGGCTAAGTGTCCGGACAGCACCCCATCTGGATCCCGGGACAGCCAGGGCCCGATGGGGGGGGTTGCTGTGCCACCTGTCACTCCCCAGTGGAATGCCTCCAGGGGTCACGTGGACAGTGAAATTTTTTTGGTAAAGTGAATCTGATAGTCCCTAAACACTCCAGAATCATGGATTCCAATGTCTGCTTAAGGGACCCTGACACTGCTTTTCCTTGTTCTTCTATTCCCACGTGAGCACCATGAAAATGTTCCCAGCCTCTGAAAGGGCATGTTTAGCCGAGAGCAGCAAGTGCTGACTGGCTAAGCCAGCTGGGAAGGCCAGCAGCTGAAATGGATGCAGGGGGAGAGAGAGGTTGCCCCATTTCTCTTTCACTACCAGTCTCCCTGCCTCCAAGGATCAGCTTCATGTTACAAAGGTTGGTAAAAACTATGAGGAGGAAAGTGAAGCTTATGAGAGAAACGGGGTTATTCCTAAGAATCAGACTCGTCGATTCCCTCCCATCTCAGCCCCCTGGTTTCCCTGCTCCCCGCCCTCCTCCCCTCCAGCTGACCCGCCTTAGATACCCTGCCTTGTCGTCTATCCCTTCAGCCTTTCCCAGTCCATCTCCTCTGTCGCAGCTTCTCTGGGGGCAGCACGGTGCCGAGGAAAGAGCCAGCCTGATCTGACTTAGGCTCCACTCACTGGCTGTTTATCCTTGGCAGTCAATAAACCCCTCTGAGCCCATTTCCTACTCTATAAAATGGGAGGACATGGGTTATTGTGAGGTTGCTATAAAAACCGTATAGTACACCCAAGAGAAAGTCTTGATCATGGACATTCAATTAATATTCTTTTATCGTCCATCCCCTCCATACTCCTGTCGACCTGACTCTTCATGGCACTTTCCTATCCCTTCAATAATTTAACATCGATGGTTTATTAAACAGAGGCTTCCTAATGGGCTGTTATTGACCTGGCGAAGAGCAGACCTTCCCCTGTGGGGTTGCCCCGGCCCCTGAAGGAAGAGGAATGAATGGGAGAGGCTGCCGGTGATGGTGTTCTCCTGCCAGGAGGGAGTGGCTGGAGGGCAGATGCTGATTCAGTCACCTTCGAGCCTTGGGAAACCTCTTGGCCTCTTGAAGTCGGAGTTTCTGCAAAACGGGGTTCATATTACCTTTCCCATGAGGTTTCTATGGAAACTGAAACAAAGTAGGTGAAACTCTCCGCCCCTCACCACTCCTTGCTCTGTACCTCGGGCTCAGGCAGCTTCCGATCTGGGAAGGAGGCTAACTACCCGCTGGTGTGTCTGTGGGACTGCAACCCTCATGGACGTCCCCAGATCTGGTCACATCATTCGAAGCATCACCAGCGTAGGTTCATTCCTTTGGGCGCTAATGAGCAAGTTCGCTTTTAAGAAGTCTCCAGGAGAAAAGATGTGTCTCTGGGTTGGAAAAGTCCTTGAGCCCATGATGGCTGATGTTTAAGAGGCAGCACACTTGGGATGGATCCCTGGTGCTAGTTCTGGCTCTGACACTAGAAAGTGTCGCTATATGACCTTCAGTAAGTCACTTCCCATCTCTGGGTTTCAGTTTTCTCAAACGGAAAATTAAGTGCTTAGGTTGTGTGGAATCTAGGATTTGAATTAGCTCAGAAGATTAACTTTGAGGTTCCTGATGGGGTTCCAAAGAGGGGCTGCTCCAGATGGGTGGGTGTTATGGAGGGTCTGGTGGAAGGGAAGAAGCAAGGGACATGGGGTAGGGGCAGACAGAGGCAGCCTGCCTGGGATGGAACCTGCGCTCACTCACACTTATTACACTTGGTGGTTCAAATCAAGGCCTCCTTATGGATAGATGGGTGGACTGATTCATTCATTCTTTATAAGGCTTTCTCATCAGCCCAAAGTTCTCTCCCTTCCCTGACTCTCTGTGGCCCTTACTTGCAGCCTCACTGCCATGTCTTGTGACCTCTCTCCTATCCCTTGTTGCCCCTGGCTGTTCCCCAGATGATGCTATACCTGCTGTTTCATGCCCAGGCTCACTTTGTGTCCTGTCACTGGAAGGCCTCTCCTTTCTTTCCCCACCTCCAGCAGTCCTGGCTGTGGCTTAAGGGCCTGGTCAGAAGCCACCTCCTCCAGGAAGTCTTCCCAGGCATCTAATTTAAAGCTTTCTCTCCCTGTGCTGCCTCTATGCCCATTTGGCATCCGTCAGTGTCTTCCCATTGATGTAAGACAAGGCCCAAACATTTGGCTCAGTTCCCCAGCCTGATCTTTCATCACTACCTGCCCTACCATCCACTTCCAGGTAGGCTAGGGTGTCTCCCACCTCCACTCAGGACTTCAGCTGCTTCTCCTGTCTGTGAAGACCATTCCCTGTCCTGTCTTGTCTCCTTGGTGAGGACACTTAAGGATGCTAAGACTTGGCTCATGTCTCTATACTGTTCAGAGTTTATCAGACTCACCTAGTCTGTATTCTCTGCTTTGCCGTGAGCCGTTCTCATGCATGAGAATGGTGACCCTGGGTTATTGTCTCTGAGGTCACAGTGCTTTGCGTGGGGCCTGCCACATAGCAGGTGCTCAATAAATGTGATGTTGGAGAGAATTCTGTGTGTGCAACACAGCACCCAGCAGAGGCTGGAGCCCCGGCAGGCGCATTGGTGGGATCTTGATTCAAAGCTTTGTTTGCAGCAGCCCCGGTCTCTGGGATGGAGCCTTGGGGCTGGTCGGGTTGGGAAAATGGTTCCTATAGTGAAGGGGTGTGTGTGTGTGTTCTCTGGGGTCTTGGTGGTCTGCCATGCATGAAGGAAGCTTCAGTTCCCCAATAGCTCATGCCTCTCTCCTGACATCCTTTCTCCCAGGGCGCCAGGCCACCAGCCCACCAATTCCACAGTCAACAGCTGAGAGGCTCCTGAAGTCCTGTGAAGAGGCACTGTTTTGCAGTGGAGCAGCTCATGGCCTTGGAGCTGCTCTGGGTAGCTTTGGCCCGGTCTCTGACACCTCTCATTCTCTAGGCTAATTACTCATGGCAAGGCTTCCTGAGGGCCAAGCCCTAGGTGAAGCCCCTGTATGGAGGATGCAGAGGGGAAACTGAGGCATGGAGAGGTTAAGTTACTTGTCTTGGATCAAAAAAGCAATTGAATGGAGAGCAGGGAGGTGAAGTGGAGCAGCTTTAGCTTACAGCCCGTGCTCTTGGAGTGCTGTGCCCTGCTCCCTCTCAGAAAGTAATGCCTTTTTGAGAGTACTGAATTAATGTAAATAAATGGCCTGTGTGATGTGACACACAGCAGGAAATGGGGGCTGATATTGTTGGTATCTTATTCAACCTTCTCATTTTTAAGAAATTTAGGCATGATTTCTGTAAGTGACTTGATAACCACGTTGAGAGTTGGCTGGCCTCAAAGTCAGTTCTCCTGACGGCCAATTGTTTTCATTTTTCATTATGTTGTGCTCTGTGAGCTAAAAACTAGAAGAAAAGAGAATCTAACACTTTGGAGGAATCGGGGCAGAGAGGAAGGTGGGATGTGAGGGCAACTGAGGATGTGAGGAGCCAAGCCCTTCCCTAGAACTTCCCCAACCACCAATGAGACAAGTCCTATTCTCTCAATTTGCAGTTTTGCAGATCTGATCTTAGAGGAATGGGTGACTTACTGAGACTGTTAGCTGGTGAGAAAGAGCGGGAATTGAACTCAGGCCTGTCTTTCCCCAAGCCTAGTGCTGTCTTCTGCATTGTAGTCCAGAAGTGGGGCCCAAGGTAAAGTTCGGGGTATCCACAAGTGTGACTGTCAGTTATGACGGGGGTGGGCAGGCTGCTGATGTCATTCCTTCAGAATATCAGGAGAGCTCGTGGAGACAGGGGAGGAGATCGTGTGCGGAGCAGTGTACCCCAGAGGAAGAGACAGCTCTTGAAACTGGAAGTAGCTGGATTTTTCCTTGGAGTGCTGAGGGGGGGCAAAAGGAGCCATGTGGTCTCTGTGCACCCACATAGCCACTTTGTCCAGTAGGGCGACTTGCAAAAGTCTGAGATGAACCCACAGGCTTGAGGGCTATATGCTATCAACAGGTAGGAAATGTCTTGGAGATCCTGTTTTATTTTTAAAATTTCTATAGAATGTGCTTTCTTCCCCACACTAGATCCACATGTACAAATGGAAGGATGAATCTAGCTACCTCAGCCTCCCTGATCAGCCCAGATGGGGGTGTGCCAAGGGACTCTGTCTTTGGCCATATCTTACTCAACACTTTTGTCAATGACTCGAATGAAAGCACAGGTGTAGGGAGAGGATGAACTTTGAGAATATCCTAAGTGTCAACAAACACTGCAAGTATTTTACATACATTATTCATAGATTATTCCTTTACTCCCCATGGCCTCCCTGGAAGACAGGTTGTATTACCTTTTTATAGACCAAGATGGGTGAGTGACTTGCCCAAGGTCCATTGCTGTAATAAGATTTGGAACCCAGGTAGGTCTGACTCCAAAAGCTGGGGCACTGACTCACCCATTCCACTGAACCACCTGGTCACTGAGGGGCATGTGGGAAAGTGGGAGGGATGGGCAAGACAGGGAAGGTGAGAGGCAGGATCCCAAAAGGCCACAACAGGGCTGAAATTAACATTGGGCCCAAATTAAGGCACACCAAGATGAAAGACAATAGAGACCTTTGCTTGCCCTGGGGTGCAGAATACCCACCAGACACATACAGGATGTGGGATCCCTGGGTCAACAGCACAAGTGAAAGATGTTGGGGTTTTAGTTGACAGGAAGTCTCATATGACTCAACAGTGGGAGGGAGCAGTCAGTAAAACTACTTACTGTAGCCTTCACAGTGGAGGTACGACGAGCAAAGGAGCGGGGAGATACTCTCAGGTCAGCTGGCACCCAGGAAATGGAATTCAGGCCTGGAAACCTCCGAGGGCAAGGGGCACTGACAGCCTGCTGGGCTCAGATGTGGCAGTTGGAGCAGAAGGGGCTGCACCACTCTTCATCCTTCGTTATTACCAAAGTGCATTAACCTATTTCTGAGCAATTACAGCCCCTCCTTTTCTCTTATGCATTTGCCTTACCTGCTTTGGGAATATGCCCCTCACCCAGTTTTGATTTTTTTTATTAATGTAACCTGAGCAAATGTGGGGATTCCTTGTGACCTACTCTCTACATTAAGTCACATTCAAAGAAGCACCATCCAGCAAGCAGAAGAAAGGGATTGTCAGTCTTCCTGCACATCTCTCAGAGAGAGTAAGAAGGATGAGGTCCCCTTCCACTTCTCTCCCATTATCTTGTGCTTCAAATCCTCTCTAGAGCCTTTCACTCTACAACTCTGCCCCCCGACCCCCCACAAACATCCTTACATCCAATCCACCTGACACACCCATTCTTTCTGTCCTTCCACATCTCCATTTTATATAGATGGACTCAACATCTGTATCTTCATTTTCTTGTCCCTCCTTCTCTTCCTCCACGCATTCTTCTTCAGTTTTCTTTCCACTTGACTGCTGTCCCCAATTCCTCTCTACAAAGGGGGACTCTGGAACTGATTCAGCAAAAGCCCAGATACTGCCCCTTCCTCCAACGTCTCCAATGTTGGACAGTGCCTGTCCCTCTCTACCCTCCCAGGAACTGGGGTGGCCAAGACAGAACTCTTCTCAGGGAGCTGGATAAGAGAAGCAGAGCAGGCAAAGACTACATTTTTGGTGGTGGTGGTGTGGGTTGCAGACCTGGTGATGGAGGGAGGCTGGTGAGGAGGCTGGGAACACTCTCCGTATGAAGCTTGTCCTCATTGTTAGCATGTGATCACCATGGGTGGAAGAGCCTGGCCACGCATGCATACAAGCCCCACCACGAATTGCCATGTGGTTGCTACTTGCAGTGAACTGCAGCAGGCAGCAGCCCTTCTTCACCCATCAGGTTCCTATCACCTGGCACAGTACATTGGTGCGTTTCCATTATCTTGGGCTCCTCTTCTTTGCAGAGATGACTCTTGTTTCTTTAATGGCATACTCTGAGATGTACTGGGAGAAGGCAGATTGTTGGAGAGATAGTACTTACCACACTTTCCATGCGTTCCACCACACTTCCCGCCTCCTGTGCAGCTAGGTTGGGGCCCTGTGATTCATTCTGACCAAGAAAGTGAGACTGAGGCAGCTAAGAGCTGGTATACATCTTCCTCCCCTTTTTGCTGTAGTGACTTTGGAGGTCCAATGGTCCAGATGGCATGCAAAATGGGGAAGAGTCTCCCAACTAACATTACACCTTATATGAGCAAGAAATAAGCTTCCATTATATTAATCTCCTGAGATTTCAGTTTTGTTATTGCAGCATAGCCCGGTCTATGCCAGTGAATGCCCAGAATGTCAGAATTAACTGAATAATTGCTATTCTTGAGTTCTTTAATGTGATGAAGGAAAAAGCTGTCTCTCGAGACACCCAGGGCAGCTAATTGACGTTTTCTGTCACTGTCATCATCCAGCACAGATGGCACTTCCTGTTTGGTAACACCTCACATGGGCTCTTTTGCCCCCCACCAACTCTATCAGTCACCATCCTACACAGTCAAGTGTGCACAGTATTAGAGGTTTGCCAAGAACACATCCTGTGTTTGCCAATGAGTGTCTGTTGGAGGAAGAACATTCTAACAGAGAATGTTCAGAGGTGAGATGGACTGCCTTGGGAGGCAGTCAACTTGTCTCTAAGGTGAACAAATGGAGATTAGCTGTCCATTGGGGATTTGTGGTACAAGGAGCATGAAGATGGGATGTCAGCCCTAAATGTGGGAGGAGTTGGGCTGGGAGGTGCAGAATGGACCAGATGAGTTTTAAGTCTCGTCCAACCCTGAGAGTCCCCAGCATAGAATCTAATATGTTTTTTATTGTTTGGAAAGTGGATGAATAGATAAATTTTGGTCACTATTTTATGAAATAAAACAGCCTGGTTTAACGAGCCAATAAGTATTTTGTAACACTGACATTATCCTCTCTTAAATGTATAATCTCATGAGATCAATGTTCTCAGTTCTCCTGAGGTTGACAAATGCTGCTGAGTGGTCACGAGGCATGTGAAACCTATCTGTCATTTACACGTCAACCACAAGGAAAGCTGAGCTGAGGGACGAGTCACAGCCTTGAGACAGACTGAAGTCGTCATGATAACAGCCCCATAATAAGGACCCCAATGCTTTATCATGTACAAAGTGTACCCCCAGACTTCCTGAGTGCTCAGAGATTACTATCTCTGAGCTAATTATCATACATTATCACATAGCTTTGAATTTAGTATTGTAGCCTGAGGAGGAGAAGAGCTGCCATTTTTATTGTAGCGATGGGTAGGGAGATTTTCAGAGATTTTCCCTCCCCCAGGGTCACATAGCAAGTAAGGGAGAGTTCTAAGACTTGAACCCGGATCCTTTGACTCAAAGTGATGGATTTTAAAACAAAAGAGCACGTTTCCTCTTGGCACCAGAGCTGGGACTGAAATCAGTTCAAAGTGTCTTTGGTTCCTGAGGAACACCCACTTTCTGCATGTAATATTGTGTGGGGGGTAGTACTGCAGAGAGAGGCTAGCTCTGAACTGCATCTAGGCAAGAAGGGTTTTCTTGGGAAAAGCGATGGTCTGGGGAATAGAGTCCTGGACCTCAGACCCTGACTCATTGTCTGACCCACTTCATATCCTTGGAATCTCAGTTTCCTCATCTGAAAATAGAGGGGAAGGCATTGATCCAGTTTGAAGAATTTTGGTGAGGACTCAATGGGAAGCATGGGGTGAAAATGTTTTGTAAACGCTACGAGAGCCAAGGTTCTTGTTTCAAGTAGGAATGCTTCCAGCTGCAAGTAACAGAACAGCAGCTACAGTGGTTTTAACAGCTAAGCTGAAGGTTTATTTTTCTCATGATGTTGGGAATCCAGGGTGGGTTGTACAGAACAGAGCAGAAAGTGAGGTAATAATGCCATCGAGGGCCGGGCCTGTTTCTGTTTTTCTGCTCTAGTTTCATCCCCATGAAGCAACCTTATGAACAAAGATGGGTGCTGTACCTCCAGGGCTTCTGTTCAAGTTCTGGGCAGGAAAATGCAGGGAAAAGGTGGAAGAGTTGGTACCTATATGAGGTATGTGAAAGTTTTCTTAGCGATGCAATAGCTCATTGGCCAGAACTGTAATCAAATGGCCGGGCTCTAGACACACAAGGGCTGGAGATGTGAGCATTCGTGGCCAGGCACGCTCTACCACGTTGAACAAAACCATGGTTTTGATGGCAAAGAAGGAGAAGCTGGGATCCACAGAGGCTGGCAGCCGGCTGTGCCTGCTACAGCTCCATTACTGAGATGGGCATTGAATCCCAGGGATCTTTTAAATTCAGTTTCTGGATTTGAGTGAAAGCAAACTGGGTTGCTTCTTCCTTTGAAGAAAATACGAATCCACAGTATCCTACCGTCAGAATGGGAAACAGGCAAGCTGAGGCCAGGAGGAAGTTAGTGCTGTTGCAGATCTGAAAGGCCAAGCAGATGAGAGGTTCCATTCTCTTTCTCTCTCTCTTCCTCTCTCCCCCCCCCTCCTTCTCTCTCTCTCTCTCTCTCTCTCTCATCTCTCCCCCTCCCCTTTTCCCATTTGTTCAGTTTCATTAGCCCCGTTCACTCAGGCTGGGAGAACTGAATCTGAGGAGCTCATTTCTAGCCGCTGTGTTTGTGTATGTCTCCACCCGAAGACGTCTAACCACAGACTTCCTCTTGACTCCTGGCAACAGAGAGAAAACAAAACCACAGCAGCTTTCATTGCTGAAAAACACAAAACTGACTCGTTTGCCTAATAAGACCAGACACAGGAGCTTTATTTCTGGGAGGAAATGCTAAGGACTGCAATCCTTGGGTATCACATCGGCAGATTCCACAATGAGGTATCCAGGGGAAAGGAAGCCATTAGCCCAGGGCTCAGAAGACAGAGGTGCAGGAGCCCCCATTACTGACCAACCAGCACAGTGGATCCGCTCACCGACCCTGAGGCCCTCACCCAGCCTCTGAGACACTATAGCTTCTGTCACCAATCTTGGTTTCAAAGAATCTGTATTATTTTCCCTTTCTCTTATTTTCTATTAATTTCAGCCATTGATTAATTCCCATCATCCTTTCTTTTTTGTTTGCTGGTTTTCTAATTTCTTATGATGTGTATTCAGCTCTTTTATTTTTAGGCTCTTTTCTTTAATAATGAAAGCATTTCAGGCCATACATTTCCCTGAGTTGAGTTTTTCTCAGAATCCCATAGGTTTTGAAATAAAATGTTCCCCTTTTCATCTGTTTCTAGATGACTTCTAATTTCAGTTTTAACATTTCCTTTGATCCATGGGTTATCTAGAAGTATGTTTATTAAATCCCAAGTAGTTAAGAATATTTTCAGCCATATTGGTTTTTTTTATTACAATTTTTTTTGGATCGTAGTAATAGATTGTGGCCTGTAAAATCTCTAATTTTAAATAAATAAATAAATAATAACTTTTTTCTTTGTGCCCAAGTATGTGACCAGACTTTATAAATGTTCTCTGGGGAAGGGAATGTTCTCCGACTGATGCAGAAAAGAATGGAGTTCTAAAGTGGTGTTGCTCTGGAGACAAATTGCCCATTTCAAATCTTGCTTCTATCCTTTTCTAGCTGTGTGTCTGCCTATGGTTCATCTCTCTGAGCTTTACTTTTTAATCTTTAAAATGGGAACAATAAAAAGAGCCACCTCTTAGCATTGTCGTGAAGATTACATAAAATTGCGTATGTAAACATGCCTAGCAAGAACTCACTCAATAGAAATATTGCTATTTTTTTTTATTATTTTGCTATTTGTGCAGAGAGGGAGGAACCTTTGCTCTCCATGCTCTAAGCATTATTCCTAACCCATAACTGTGGTTTCTGGTTACTGCGGGGACGGGAAGAAAAGAGGAAAGGATGGCTCAATGCAGCCGTCATCCTCTCTGTAAGGGGAAGCACCTGAAGCCCAGAGGAATGGGGACACTTGCCCCAGGAAACACAGAAATTTGGTGCAAAGCCAGGCTTCAAATCTCGGTCTAACCTGGTCAGTCCCTCCCCCTCTGCTGGCAACGACTCTAGCTTCTATCTTGAAAGAAGAGACAGTTGACTGAAGGTTAGCCTCTGTGATTCAGGGAGGGCTGGAAGCTCTCGGGTGGTGGCAACCTCTGAGCTTTGTCGTGTTACACCTTCACCATGTGGGAAGGGTCACACTGAGGTCAGTGAGTTCTGAGAGAAGTTACAGAAAGAGGTCTGGGTTGGGGGTAGTTCGATGTTCTGGGCATTGTGATTTCTTTGCTCGGTGGGGGAAAGAGAACAAGCTGGACCTGAGCTACCCAAAGGGTTCTCTGAAGTATCCCAGCGGATGTCTGCACCACTCTGTGCCTCAACCCTTCATGCCAGCCTGCCATGTTTCCCGAGCCCTGGGACTGACCCTGCAAGGGCAGGTCCTCCCAGGGATCACATCTTTGCCTCTCTAGCAGGTCTTCTCTGGATCAGACATCAGGGGCAGCAACCCCACATCACCAATAGGGCATCTCAGGGGCATAGACATGCTCATGGAAACTGGAGGGCTGGAGTGACAGCCTGAGCAAAAGCCTAATTAAGAAGCAAGGCAAAGTGGGATGTGGTGCTGGCCGTGCCTGTGTGCCAGCACTGAGAGGGGCTGGCACTGTGCCCCGATGTACAAAGAACTCTGAAGGCATGAAACTTTCTCTGTGGCCAGAGGCTGGGGAGGGGAGGGTGGCTGAGCTCTCCGACTGGGGCCATGGGTCTTGGGAAAAGGGACCGTTTCTGGGCCAAGGACTCCTTGTATCCTTAAGCATCATGGAACCATGCTGTATATGAAGCATGAGTGAATGAGGAGGCCTGTAACAGACATAGCAGCCCATGGTTAAAGCACATGTACAGATATGTCTGGACAGCAGGTCTCTGACCTCCGGCACGGGCACGGCCTGTGGGGTAGGCTGCCTCCAGGTAAGGCTTGGGATTAGGGGCTGATTCTCGTGGTTCCTCCATGCAAAAGTTTTACAAAACTTTATGGCCCCTTACAATTATTGTGAAAATTAAGTAAGTCAGTGAGTGCAAAAGTGCTTTGTAAGTATCAGCACAAATACGGAAGAAAATTACGGTGTGTAGAATTTGGTTGGAAAATGCTAGCTGCTTCTTTACTCTGCCCCCCATCCTTAGTGAGAATCTGCAGAGGAATCAAGTGGGGATAAGTCTTATTTCCCCCTTGTGGGGCCTGTGGGTTTTCTCAATGTGAAATGCTTTGCAAACATCATCCTTCCCTCCCTGTTCTTTCCAACACACCTTAATTAAGCACATATTATAAGCCAGGTTCTGGGCTAAGAGCTGGATAATATAGCAATCACTGTCTCCTAGCAGAGAGATGTGAGCAAATGGCAGGTACGAAGCCCAGTGTGGTAGCCAGGGATGGTCACTGAGAAACGGAGGCGTCCCAGGGGCACAAGGAAGGAGGCAATGAGAAACAAGCCCGAGAAAGCTCCTGACAGAAGGGGATCTTCGAGATAGATCTTGAAGGAGCAAGAACGGGAACAGAATCCTCTTGGGGACCTGAGAGGAGGAACAGCAGGCACAAAGGCAGGGTGGTATGGAACCTGCCCACATGAGGGCATCAGTGAACCATGGCAGCCAAAATTCTAAACTGGGATCCCAGGTTGCAGATGGAAAGCTTTACTGGAGCTCAGAAAAGTTGATGGCCCTAAATGGGACACACATGTTTAAATACATGCATCACGATGACAACACGGAGCTGGGCCAAGGTCGGGGGGGCGGGGCCCAGAGCTGCGAGAGCTCTCCTGCAGGGCCAAGGTCTTGAGCGTGCGTTCAGCAGTGGCTGTAGTGGGGAAAGTACTGGGTTTAAGGCAGATAGTCTGGTTTCTAACTCAGGCCCTGGCCTTTCCTAGTTCTGTGACCTTGGCTCACTGTGAACCTCTCTGAACCTTAGTTTCATCATCTCTGAAATAGGCACCGGTGATCTGATCTGAACATTCTCTTGGAAATCTATGTCCTTGGTTGGGAGGAGGAGTCAGAAGGTGGGGTAGGTGGGTGGATAGAGGCTAATTTATTTTGAACGTGGCATTGGGGACATCCAGGGAGTATGTTGTGATTCAGACCTTGTAAAGTCCACATTGAAGTAGAAAGTCAAGAAAGCCGCCAATAACAACGCAGTTGGGTCTGGGTTATGACAGGCTAAGCAAGGCCAGAGTATGGGAGCCGAGAGAAGGAGGAGCACGTGGTCTCGCCTGGGGAGTCAGAGTCTTCCTGGAAGTACTGTGTGCAGACTAGGAGACTTCCTGAAAGACAAGTGGAAGTTAGCGAGGCAAAGGAGGAAGCAAAGGGAATTCTAGGCACAGAATGGGCAAAAGCATGGAGAGAAAGCCAAGAGCAGTTCTAGTCAACCAAGACACAAAATCTTAAACGGGGAGGGAGGAGACTGTGGAAAGCAGACAGTGAACTTGAACACTGTGTTAAGGGATTTGCACTGTGTCCTGCATGCAGCAGGGAGCCATTTAAGATTAGAAGCACAAGAGGTAGTATTAATCAGGCTCTGCCATCAGTGTGGTAATTGTGAGCGAGCCAAGAGAGGCAGGTTGCAGAGTCCTAGATGCCACCAGGAAAGGCACTTGTCTGAGGTCAAGCCCATCACACAGCAAGTCTAGAGTGCCATTGAGCTGCTAGGGATAGGGGAGTGCGAGCGTCCCCACACAGCCCTCCCTCTCTCCAGAATGAATGTGCTCAGAGCTGCAAGAACTCTCCTGCAGGGCCAAGGTCTTCAGAACGGCTCTCTGTGGGACCTCCTCCAGCCTTGGTGGTCTTGTTGGGGCTGCTCCGGGGGCAGCCCCACCCATTCCAAGGGACAGCTTATTGCTCAATCACAGTGATGACCTTGTGGGAAGGATATGGTGGTATCCTTGGGTTCACAAAACCCAAGGGTGAAAAATTCAGCCTGGCCTCTGAGGAACTAGAATCAGAAACTGCAAAGTCATGCCTGCGGTTCTTCTCCCCTCTCTCACAGCTTCTCTTCCTCTTTCTTTTATCTTTGGGTCAGTTCTCTCTGTTAGAGGGAGCACACAGCTGTCTTGGCTCCTACTTCTTACCACCAAATGTGAACCTCCATCCTGGTGCAAACCTCTGGGGGGAGAGTCTGATTAGCTAGGCACATACATCGGATTGGAGCAGGGCTGTGGCTAAGAAAGGGGTGTCTCCTACAGAGCATGGCTCCAGAACCCACCCTGTGGGTATGCTGGGGGGTGGTTCTTATGGGAGGGGTACCGGCACTGGATTGGCTTTCAAAGTCTGTCTAGTCTATGTATTTGTAGGCCCCAACTCTGGGGGAGCAGGTTCGGTCAGAGGGCTTTTGGGTAAGCTTGCCCTCAAGAAGATCGGTAGCCAGAATCCATAGAGCCCTCCTTTCCTCTTCAGGAAAGGAAACAGAGAGGGAAAGTAAAACTCAGAGAAATCCGTAGGTATGTTATTGTGGACAGGGAACTCAGGAGGCTGAGAGGACCCTGTCTTTGGGTGGTGAGTAGGGGTATTGTGGGAGGTATGCTAGGCCATTCTGCCGCAGGCCTGGGAGCACCTTCAGAGCCTCGGGACCAACTGGGAGACGGCGGCTCTTGGAGGAAGCAGCAGGGGCTGGGGGCCAAGACTTCTGGGGTGAGTCTGTGGTGTTCCTTTGTTCCAGATTCTCCTCAGACTTCACACAGCACCAGCCTGAGGAACCAGAAGCCTTTTGGTTGCTTTTCCCAAATGTGGAGGAATCTTTCCCCTCTCCCTTCTCACGTGTTGCCAGAAGCTGGTCTTCCCAGGGGTTCTCATAAACCCAAGAGGCTCTGCAATCATTTTCATATAGAACAGTTTCCCTGACTAGCGAAAGAGGCCAACTGGAGTTGATGGAAGAGAACAAAGCATCGCCTGCTGGGGGATGAACGTGGGCTCTTATCCCTGCCTGTGGCAGCCCGCCCCCCCCAGGAGAGGGGGTACTGCAAAGCGGTTAAGCATGCGGGCCTCTGAACCACCCGGTTCAACTCCAGCCACTGTTACTGACCAGTCAAGACCTCAGGCAAATTACTTAAATCATGCCACGTCTCAGTTTTCTCACCAGTGAAATGGGAATAATGATTGCCCAGAGAGGTTGTGGCCTCAGGGTTTAATGAGACACCCGGAGAAAACACTCAACATGGTGTCTGCAATAATATGAACAGTCTCAGTCATTATAGTCCCTGCTTTGGCACCCAATGCAGGGCCTCAGCCCAGTCCCTTGTGGATGATTTGCTGGTTTTCAGTGGACAGAGTGCATTGATGTGCTTAGCCATCCCGCTTCCCCAGTGTTCTCTGAACTCCCCTCACATGTCGCCACCTCTGGGATTTGACTTGGGCTCTCTCCTCCTCTGTAAACAATCCTTGTTAGAGCTGCCAGGCCACGACCTCCTCATTCCTTAGGGTGTAGCTCAGATACGCCTTCCTTCATTATATCTTGCAGTCGGCCCGGGAAGGAATTCATTCCTCTCCCAAGGCTCTGAATTCCAGTACAGCTCTATTAGAGAGAGGCAGCATCATGCTAGCATAACAGCAGCTCTGGGGTTCCAGTTCAATGCATACCCCAGACTTACCGTGGCTTGTCTGTGCCTCAGTTTCCTTGTGTGTCAAACAGCGATAAAAAGAACTTTCTTCATAGGGCTGTGGTGAGAAGAAACAAACAGATACATAGATCAGAGGAAGGGCTCACTAAAGGCTGGATAGTTCTATAAAATAATCTTCAAAAACTTGACTTTTAGTGGAGGCGGAGTCTTCTATTGAGCGTGTGGATCATAATGTATTTAATCAGCCCCTCATTGTTGGCCATTTAGGCTGTTTCCAACTTTTATTATTATAAGTAATGCTGCCGTGAACATCTTGCATGTAAATCTTTCTGTTTAACCTCTGATTGCTTTCTTAGAAGAACACCCCAAATCTTGCTTGTCTTAGAACAAAGTTCTGTCCCCCAAACTGTTCAATGAAGCCCTTTGAAATAAAAGTAAAGCCTATTTTCTGTCGGAGAAAAAAAAAAAACACATATGGAACATGTTACCCAAGAGGTGGTTCAGCAGGAAGGTAGAAATAGGTTCAAGATGGGTTTGGATCCATTTCAGGATGTCTGACCCAGAGTCAGTTATAAAACTCCCTTCGAGCCCTCTTCCCCGAGGAGAAGCAGAGTTGGATCCTCGGGGACCACTGGTTTTTCTCTTTCAGGGAATTCCAGGAGGCTTTGATGTCCTGGGCCTGGGAGAAGCAACAAGGACAGATCAATAAATGAAGCCCGAGGATGGGGACGATACAGATCTCTTCCAGCCAGTGAGGGGCGATATCGCCTGTCTCAGAGAGCCTGTTGGGCCGTGGTGGATTTCTTGCTAACAAGGACTTCCTCTGTTGTTGTCTTTCAACTTTGGCTTACATTTCATATGTTTCTCCTGTGTGTTTTTCTTCCCTTCCTCCCACTTTTATACCTTTCAGATTCACTTTGGGTTGCCATGTATTCATCCCTTCATTCAGGAGCAACCTATTGCCTTCTTCCCCTAGGCCAGGCTAAAGATTATTTTCAGACTTTCTAAGACCTAGCACGCTTGCTTTGGAAGCACCACCTCCCACATATTAAACGCATTGAAATTCACCCGTATTCCATACCGAGTATATTTTCTTCTGTTAAAAAACGTCTTGTTTTTATATAATAACTTTGCTTTTGAAATTATTTGGCTGCGAGTGATTCATTCAATTTATGATCGGCTTTGATTTCTTAGCAATTATGGGGGTAGTCAGGAATTCTTGCAGCGTGAGAAAAACCTAACCTGCACGTCGTTTTCAAAAATAATAAAATTTTTATGAATTTTTATGAATACTAAATGAAACCATTAATGAGGTTGATGTAATATTTTGTTTTGCAGAGGTTTCATTAAAATTTTATTAATTTCTTTTGCAAAGTTTTCCCTGCGTGTTTTGGATTCAATAATTGTGTTTTCAATTTTTTTTTCAGGGATCTCTGAAAAGTTCTCAGGCCCCTAGTGGCTGACAGAGCCCTGCCGGACTCGGAGATGGAGAGATGGAAGACTCAATACGGTTTTTACAGAGTTCCCAGGCCACTGAGTGACAGATGGGCAAACTACTGTCACAAAAGAGTAAGTATTGCTATAACGGATTGTAATTGGAGCACAATGAAAGTATCATCTCCCCTATGTCTACCTGGGGCCAGAGGGTGACAATAAAGATTTTAGTGAGCAGACACTGCCCAAGCCAGAACATGAATGGTGAACAGTTTTCTAAGAGGTATGGAAGGAAGGAAGGGCATTGCGGCAGAGGAAACAGCATAGGCAAAGGGCCTGGCCCAGGAAAGAACCTACCAGTGAACAAGCTGGCTGACCACTAAACTCTGCCCTGTGCTGATCTCGAGGCCCTTGTTTTCCAGGCCAGCAGCACTGGCGTCACCTGGGAGTTTGTCAGAAATGCAGAGTTTCAGGCCCGTCAGACCTCCTGAAACAGAACCTTATTTTAACAGGATCCCGTGATTCACATACATGCCAAGCTCAGAGAGGCAGGCTGTAGTTCCAGCTGAAGCAGAGAGAGGCCCCCTGTGGGGATTGGGGAGATGGGAGATGGGGAGGTCGTCAGCCTGTGGAACTGCCTCCTGAGTTGATCTGCAAGTTGTTTTCAACTTTGCCTTGAAAGTCCACCTCTGGAGGCCCAGACAGCTCGATTGGGACTTTTCCGTTTAGAGACGGTTCCATCCACTGGACCCACGCTGTCCTTTCTGCTGCCCTTTGCTTCCGACAGCCTGTCTTGCTTGCTGGCTCCCTGACCCAGTGCGTCACTGATTACCTAGTAGACTGTCGGCTGTGTGCATAAGATATTCCTGTGAGTAATCGATCGGTTAGGATAAGCAAGGGGAAGTACCAAGAAGACAGGGGAGAAGAGGCATGAATAACCAGGGGACGGAAACCGGCTACAACGAGCTAAGTAGATGTCTCTCTGAGGCAGATCTTTCCACATAACGGTCCATCTTGCTGTTATTGGCTGACCCTCCCCTCCCCTGGCTCCCTGTGTGGCTGGGCTTTCTGAGGAGTGAGGGTTAATGGAAAGAGTTCTAGACTGAGTCAGAAAACTTGGCTTCTAGGCCAGGCGATCTTAGGCAAATCACTTCTCTCTGGGTCTCACTTTTATCAACTGTAAAATGGGGGAGGGCTGGATCAGTGGTTTCCAAACATGGCTGATATTAGAATCACCAGAGATACTTTTGAAAATATAGATTCCAATGTGTCATCTCCCCAATGCTGATAGAGTACATACGGACTGAGGCCAGGAATCCATGTTGTAACAAGCGCCTCGTGTAACCGACACAGCTGGTCAGACGGGCAACTGGGAACCACTGGGTTGGAAAGATGACCTCAGAGCTCCTGCCCAGCTCTGATATTTTCAGATTGTCGATAAGGATGGATTTTCCCATAACATCTTGCAGAGCATCAGCATGGTTCTGTTAGAGAAAAGACAAGAGAGGCAGGAGATCTGTTTTCTGTTCCTGGCTCTGTCGCTAGTTCACTACCTAATAACAGTTTCTCCCTGAGTCACTTAACCCACCTGTATATATGCTGACAATGTCACAGGGCTTTTATAGGAGCACTTTGTGACCGTGTGCCTAGAGAGATTTGTAAAATACAGCTAGCTGGTTCCCATCCACTCAGAGATTCTGCTTCAGTACATGTGGAGTAGCTCAGGACGGTTGAAAGGCTGCCAGGTACTTCCTAAGATTAGCCAGGTTTATAAGCCAGTGACCTGTGCAAAGGCGTTGCTGAATGGGACAGCTGTGCACCATGGGACAGGACAACATCCAGTTCTGGGAGACCACTGCCATGTTGGCAGGAACCCTGGACTGCAAAGAGACCCAGGCAGAGCCTCGCTCGCCCTGTGGCTTCCAAGTGAGTCTGGACACATTTTGCCGGTGGAGTGCTCCATTGTGCTGCACCAGAATGAACAGAAGACCTCTGTTCAAACCTGGTCCTGTTACGAACAGGATAACCTCGGGCAAGTCACAGGAGCAGCATGAGTCTGTTTCTTTGTCTATAAAATGGGGTCAACAGTAACTCCATCCTTCCAGCCCACTTGGGAGGATTAAATGAAATAACTTGGAGCCTATGCTCTTGAGTGGTCATGCTCTGTGCAAATTGTCCACCGCCTCCCAGCTGCCCTCCAGCCACCTGCATTAGGACCAGTGGGAACCAGCCTGGCTCAATGTTAATATCTCTCACTGCAATGAAAGTAGGGCTTGGAGAGGGTTCGGCCAGAGGGCCAGCAAGGCAACAGAACCCCAGCTTTCAGTTCAGCAGTTCAGGTGGTAATTTCTGGAATTATTTCACTCTGCACAGCCAGCTGCCTTGCCCAGACATTTTGTTTTCTCTAATCTTTTGGAGCCCTGCTTGATTCCCAATTTGGTCAGCAGGGGTTGGCATACTGGCTAACCAGTGAAACTGAAACGAATTCCAGAGAGGCTGACATCTCTTGCATCTGCCACTTTCTCTCCGTCCTCTTTCTCATCACTCTAATCCAAGGTACCTTCATTGCCCTCTGCAGATGTGTTCTCCTTATAGTAACCAGAGGGGTCCTCTTAAGATATAAATCAGATCATGTCATTAGTTTTAATTGGCTTCCCATTCGTATTGAATAAAATTCAAACAGGTGTATAAGGAATACCCTGGAATGCCTTCTCATTCTCTTCACATGAACCTCACGCTTCCTGGCCATCTATTTCTCACCTCATGCCATGCTACCTACCCTCACTCACTTTGTGAGGCTGAAACATTGCTCTGTGTTCTCCTAACCTGCTGCTTGTGCTCCTTTGCACATACCTGAACTCCATCTCCCAGCTCCTCTGCAGTTAGGCAGGACCATATATTTGAATTCCAATCAATGGAATGAGTGGAAGTGATGTACACCACCTCCAAATGTCCCAGGAGCTTTTCATCTTTGCTCTCAGCTGCATGCAGAGGATAGAATGCACATTCCCAAGCAGATCTTAGGGGACGGTGAATTAGAAGGAGCTTGGATTTTGAATAACTGAGTGAAAGACCACCCACCAAACACCTGACTGGCTTTGACAAGAAAGAGAAATAAACTTTCATTGTCTGAAATCACTGAGATTTGGGGTAGAGTACTCTCACAGTGAGAATTACTTATCTTGATGAATGACCTGTTGTCAGTTCCTGGAATAGGTTAAGATGGATCCAACTTCTCCCATGCTGTTCCCTCTGCTTGGAATGCTTTTCCCAATCATGTCTCGCATGCTTATCTCTTTAGCTTCTAGGTCTTCATTTAAAGGTCACCACCCAATTGTTAGTCTATATCTATGCTCTTGTCTATTTTTATACTACCTTTTACTATGTGTGTGTGTGCATGCTTGTGTGTATATTTATAACTTGTTATTCATTGCATTTCCCCTATAATGTAAGCTCCCAAGGGCATGAATAAAGTCTGTGTCATTCCCCTTTGTATATCCTGTGCCAAACAAAATGTCTGACAAAAGCAATCATTTAACAACTATTAGCTGATGGATTAAATGAATGAAAGCACCAATTATGTATGATTCAGTTTAGTTCAATTCAAATATTTATTGGGCACCAACTTTGTGCAAGGCATTTTATACACATAAAATGTGTTCTCGACTCAATTCTCATTTAAACCCTAGTGGGGAGGTAAGATTATTATCCCCACTTTACAGTACTAGCAACCATAACACAGATTCATTTACACGTGGCACCCTCTAATCACCATCATATTCCTGAAAGGTGGGTTCTGTACTATTACCTCCAATTTACAAAAGGAAAAATTCACAATCAGACAGACCAAGTCAATTCTGCAAGGTCATGCAGCTAATGAGATCAAGGAGCTAGAATTTAAACCCAAGCCCAGGGGGAGAAAATGGAGGAGAACGGGGACACACCTACGGTGCTACTCTTCCTAAACTCTGACAGCCTCATTAGAAATCCCAAAAGGATATCCTGAGCGTGGGTAGAAATGAAGACATGGACTTTCTCCAGAGTCCTATGAGCTTGTTTCGCAATGAGATTTTATTCTAATGCAGGACCCATTCTCCCCCACGACGCCTGGGGTTGGAGGGTGCCATGCTGCATACTAGGGCTGCAGCTCCCGGGGCAGCTGGGCCAGGCTGGGCTGGCTACCACCATAAACTGGCGACATGAGGTCGTAGGTTCATCTGGGGAGAGCAGCCGGAGATGTTGATAGGCAGAGAAAATCTGTGATTAATTATGGCAGATGAAAGTATGAAGTAATGAATCCTGTTTGAGGTCTGGGCGAACTGAAGAGCCTTGCTCTCTGAATGTATTTGGAGACTGCACAGCCCCTTCTGAAACCAGCAGTAAACTTTAATGGCTGCAAATTCTGTGACTTGGCGGGTTGCGGATTGGAGGGCGCCTCAAACTCATGAATTCTCTGGGGTGGGAGCTAATTAGGGGGCAATTTTTCAATTACGGAACATTGAGCGAGCCTCTCCCAAGTCCCTCCACACCACCCCTCAGTGGATTCACTCCATTTGTCTCTTTTCCTTTATTTCTTAATCATTTGATGATATGACAGCAATTATTTGTCATTTGGAAGAGAAAATCGTCATGGAGCTATTGTTTCCCTCTTGGAATCCCAGCTCGTCTGTGGTGATGGTTACATTTGATAAATGTTTTGCATTCCTGTTGCCCCTCCCCCACTCCCACCCGGGTTGGTGTGGCAACAAGAAAACATTCGCCTGTGACGCCTGTGACGCCTGTGATGCCTGGGACACAGGCCTGTTCTGATTGAAACGCCATTTGTAAAAAGGCATGGAAAAAAGCAGGATCGAGTTTAAAAGCACCGCAGCCCAGAGCTCTGGGCCCACCCACATCACTCAGGTTGAGGCTGTGGGACATTTGCTTTGGGAAATTTGGTCATTTCTCTGAGCTAATAAGCCAGCCTCAGAATCAGGAATGCAAAACAGAAATGGAGCAAAAAGAAAAAAGGCAAAGAAAAAAAAACAGCACCCCACCAGAAATGGGAAAACTTAAATGACTTTGTTTAAATGTCATCGTACTCTCAAAGCCCTGTTCTCATATGTATGCAAGTTAATTAAATGGAAAAATGTCAAATTAGTTGTTTAAAATATTAATGGCAGGAATTATCCCAGATTCTAGAGCAGGCAGAGTAGAGGAAATGAAACTTTTAGGGCTTAACCCTTTTCTTGGTCATCCTTCTCTTGCAAAATAGATTTCTTTCATCCATGAAAGGATCAGTGACTACTGAAGGGTTTTGTAGGTTTCAAGAACCAGAGCTTTCCAGTTGGGTTTACAACCTGTGATTCTCTTTGTGACACAGGGCGCACTAGTGGCACTTATTTCCACAGCATTGGCTTTGCGTGGGGGATTTGAAGTCCCTGGATTATGACTATGTCCCAGTGGTCTGTTCTGGAGTCTGGGTAATTTGCCATTTTTTCTTTTGGTTTTTGAAGGGTATTTTGGTTTAAAGAGCCCATTAAAATGCAAAATAGGAAAAGATTGCACAAAAAGTGGTGCCAATCGTCCTACTCACCAAATGTTTATTCAGCACCAATGGGGTCCAAAGCCTGTACTGAACAAAATGGTGGGAAAAGGGGCAGCCACAGATTCTAGGGGAGGGAGAGGCCTCATCTGGCCTCATGTTAGCATGTGGGGAAACTAAAACCCACAGAAAACACGAAATATTCCCAAAGCTACAGACCTATTGAGTGGTGAGTCGGGCTCATTCATTCATGTGACACAGTTCCTGCTCACCTCCCCCAGGGACTTCCATATATTAGGGGATGACAGGGGACATATACCCGGGACAGTACATCCTGCACAGCCAACACTGCAGAAGGAAGGGCCGAGGGTGGAAAGTAGGCTATGGATATCAGGGAGCCCCTACCTTCATCAGCCAATGACCACTTACTGTCTGCCATGGCAGCCAACTGTGTGAGATACAGTTTCTCTCCGTCCTGGCAAAGGCAGGCAGGCAAGGAAGGCAAATACTGTTTAATGAGACGTTATGTCTAGTCACTGCATAGATGCTCTCAAAATTATCTCATATGATACCATCATCAGCTCAGCCCAGGCAGAGAGATGTGAGCCCTATTTTACAAATTAGGAAAGCGGGAGACTACCAAGCAAAGAAAATGGCTGAACTGAAACTGCCAGCACTTGTAATCCTAGAGTAGCCAATGGGGTATCTGTTTACCAATAACTGCAAATTAGTAACAGAAATGCCAAATAATAGGGTTAGGGCCCAGTTTCTAAAAATGGTATCCACAGAAGGAGGGAGGAGATATTCTGAGATGCTCTGTGGGGAAAAACATCCAAATACTTCAGGGAAATGCTATAAACGTTTATCGTTTGTATCAGTCAGTGGGGTAACTGAGTCAGGGACCCCAAATACATCCATGTCCTAATCTCTGGCACCTAAGAATGGCACCTTATTTGGCATAAACGACTTTGCAGATCTTTGCAGATGTCATTAAGGTAAGCATCCTGAGATGGGAAGATTATCCTGGATTAGTCCGATGGACCCAATGTAATCACAAGCATCCTTGCAAGAGGGAGGTAAGAGGGTCAAAGTGAGGACCAGGAGATGTCATAACAGAAGCAGAAAATGGAGTGATGCACTTTGAAGACGGACAAGTCTACAGGTTTTCCCCTGGACCCTCCAGAAGGAACCAGCCCTGTCAACACCTTGACTTCAACCCGGCAAGACTAATTTTGGACTTTTGGCTTCCAGGAATGTAAGAGAATACATGTGTGTTGCTTGAAGCCACTCAGTTTGTGGTAATTTGTTACAGCAACAATAAGAAACGAATGTAGTCAGTTATTGCTAAGTAACAAACCATTTCAATGCTGCTTTTTCATTCCTGGGCCTAGGGGGTTGGCTGTGACAGCTCTGCTTCAGATTATAGGTTGGTTTTAAGTCTCTCCACCAGCTGCATTCTGGGACAGTGGCTGCTAGGGGTGTGCCCTTTTCATGACAATGGCAAAAATGGGAGAGAAAACTAGCAGACACTTGCTGCACCTGTTATCATTTCAGCTCTGAGACACGCCACTTCCGCCCACCTTCCATTAGATAACGTAAGTCCTATGGCTGAGCTGAAGATTAGTGGGAACTGGAAATACATGCCCCTCGTCCAGTGGAAGGCACCACAGTCACATAGCAAAGGGCAAGGAGAGATGGTTCTAACATGGGGGAGGGGTAGTAAAAGTTGGGACTTGCCACATTTTTCTTGAAGATTCATAATGCACATTGGCGTGTGAAGAGCACTGCAAACTTCTGTCGTACACAAGCCTAACTGTGTTAACACCGTGTTCCCCAAACTCCTCTGGGTACAGAATCCTACTACCATCCCACAGGATTAATATTTTGAGACATGCTCATGTAGGCAGTTTACCTTCAGAAGTTTAAGGAAGGAGAAGGCAATGGACCTGCCTGGGCCTTGAAGAATGGATTCAACTACACAGATGAGGAGGCTTTTACCAATGGTAGATGAAATGAAAACGTTTTCATATGAGTTAAAGTCCCTTTACTCAAGGGACTCTTTCATGAGAAGCTCACCAAATACGCCATTCCTCATGGACAAGAAGAACCCAGAATGATATTTGTGTCGTCTGAAAGAGCAAACACAACTGTCTTGGAGTCTTGTCGTCAGTCACCCAAAACCCCATTAGAAATTCCCCAAAAGGCAGGCACTCACCTCTCCTCTGAGTACTGGAGCATATCCTGGCAGCGGGGCTTCCTGCACACACGTGTGGATTGGGAAGTGCTGCTGGACCAGAAACCGATAGATAGATGGTGGTGGACCCGGTTTCCCACAAGAGTCTGATCATCTCAGGCCCGCTAATAGAAGCTCCCCTGGAACAGAGATGGGAACTCTTTTCCCCTTTCTATGGGGACCTTGCTGAGCAACAGGAGAGGAGCAGGAAGCAAGTTCCTGGGTGTTGTCAACCCCAACAGAGCTGCTGAGAAGCGTCTCACTCTAAATCCAGAAGGTGGGGTGCCCAGAGTAATGGAGTGAGGTGCTGACACATGCGGGGGTTTCCCCTGCTCTGAGAAACAGGGAGAAGGAGGACCCACTATCACTGCACCCTGCCTGCCGCCCTTCTCCTTGAGGTACCACAGCCTGGGGAGGAGGGCTGGCCACTCTGGGGGATGGTGACTTATGTGACACACTTAATTAGCCTATTTTCATGTAACACGTTTTAACAGAGGCCATTACAGCCTAATAAAAGGAAACAATAGTGTCATAAATCCCAGGTCAATAGAGGGAAGCAGCGAGGCTGGGAGGGCTTCCTCTGAAAGATCCAGAGGGACTTCAAGTACGAAAATCCCCTTGAAATGGAAGGACGAGGGGCAAGAACATTTGCCAGCTCACTCACTTATTCAGTGCATATTTAGAGCACAGACCATGGACCAGGCTCTGCCTTAAATCCCCAGGTGACAGACAACAAACACAGCCTCATGGGGCAGAAAGACACAAGAACAGGGATGTCACAGTTCAGTGTGGCCAACGTCGTGAACAAGAGCTGGAGGGAGAGACTTCTCAGAGGCAGAATATTTGAATGGACTTTGAAGGATAAACAGGAGTTTTCTGGGTGGAGAATGGAATGCGGAAGGACAATGTGAAGAGAAAGGGGAGCACATGGAAAGGTAGGGCTGTGGTGAGTTTGGGGAACAAGGGGTGTGACAGAGGCAGAGTGTAGCCATGGAGTGGAGAAGATGTGGCTGGAGAGATATGTTGAGATATGGTGGGGAAGAGCCTTGTTTGCCAAGCTGGAGTTTGGATTCTTTTGAAATCTAGAGACGCTGAAAGAGGTGAGAAGACATGGCTGTCAGAGACAAGGACCGCAGAGAAAACTCCGTGTCTTTGTGCATTCGGCACCCCTGCGGGACGGGCCTGGCACTCTGGTAGCTTTGCAGGAGCTGCACCTCCTGCTCTCCAGGCAGCCTTAGTAGGGGCACTGCGGCCACTTAGGCTTTGTGCCCGAGCAGAAACGTACTTCTGCGTCAGCTCACAGATTTGGAGGCAAGACTGGAGCGGGGCAAGAAGACAGTGGAAGAGGGAGCTGTCCATTCACCTGGAAGGAAGGAGCTTCATCCGGAGAAGCCCAAGAAGGTGCTTTGAGGGACACACTCCAAGGGGCTCCAGGAAACGCCGTCAGTGCTTCGTGAGGCACCACACCAGTGTCAAATGCACTGCCATGGCTGATTCGCCTACTGGCAAGTGCCCCATGTAGCATGGTCAAGGCCACTTGCTCAGTTGGCTTCTCATTCCTGAGGATGATCAGAAATCTCACAAGTCCATGTGTTGTGTCCAGGGGGAGAGCTGGATTCTTAGATTTGCCGTCGGCCAGTGATGGCACTCACTCAGTCTCTCCATCTCAGTTTCTTTGTGGTAAACGAATTTTCCTCAGTAACTCCTTCACCCAAACGTCTGATCAGTTACCAAGTCCGGTTGAATTTACCACCCCAAATATGTTTCCGTCCCCCTAGTGGAGGCCACCTTCATTTCTGACTTGGAAACTGTCGGAGCCGCTGACTTGAGCTTCTGAGATCGTCTCGCCTCCCTGCTAGCCAGGGTCTGCATCGGATCCATGAAGAGCCGGATGGTGGATCTGTAGGCTGTGTCGGCCACATACGCCTTTGCCTCATGTTCTTCTTTAGTGAAAACAACCCACATGTTCATCAATTGCTGAATGGATAAACAAAATGTGGTATGTCCATTCAACAAAATATTATTCAGCCATGAAAATGATTCGTGCCATGACCTGGAAAACATTTTGCTAAGTGAAAGAAGCCTATCACAAAAGACCATACATTATACATGTAGGCTTTCACTTATATGAAAAATCCAGAATAGGCAAATCCACAGAGACAGAAAGTAGACTAGTGGTTGCCTAGGGCTGGGGCTGAGGTGGGGAGGTTGGGGGGGGGGTGATAGCTAAAGGGTACAGAGTTTCTTTTTGAAGTGATTAAAATGTTCTAAAACAAATAGTGGTAATGGTTGCACAACTCTGTGAGGAGCTAAAAACCATTGAATTATATACTTTAAATGAGTGAATTATATGGTATGTAAATCATATCTCAATAAAACTGTAGTAAAAAATTATAAGAAGTACTTGTAGCTCACAGGCCATACAAAACCAAGCCATGGACGGTATTTGGCCCAGGGGCTGTGGCTTACTGATTCAAGGGATCTACATTGTTGCCAAAATGAAAGGTTTAAAATGCAGACCTGATCTTGTCACTCCCCTGCTAGGAAATCTTCAATGGCTCCCCAGTACCCACAGGATAAAGAACTAATTCGCTGGCTTTACTTATGATCTTCACACTCTGCCCCCAGCTTGTCTTTCGGCCTCATGTCCTTCCGTCCCTCCTCATGTTAGAATCACACATATAAGTATCCACATACATGAGTAAGCACATAGCCACTGACACTTCATCCACAAAGAAAGCTTTGATTTAGTTTCTGTTATACCCTCCACCTTCAGTGTTCTGGAAGTCTTACCCATATCTCAACTGTCACGCAGGTGTCCCTTTCCTCTGTGGAACCTCCTCAGTCTCCCTAGGAGAATGCGTGGCCACTATGGTATGTGTTGTCCTGCATTATATTTATTTGCTTAAATTTGTGCTTCCCTTCATAAGACTGTGAGCTCCTTGGCAGCAGCAAAACGGGAACCATGTCTTTTCATCTTGGCCCAACCAATGCTCAGCACAAGTGCCTGGCATGCAATCCACATTCAGTAACTGCTTTCTTGAAACAAACTGAAGTCCAGTGAGAAGTAGACTAGCTAAAGTATATCAGAGAAATCCAGCAAAATTATTCTGCGAAAAGGCTCTTAGAGACTCTCTAGTGACCTAAGCCCCTCATTTTCTATGACAAAAAAAAAAGGCTCAGAGAAGGGAAGTTACTTGCCTGGTGTCACCGAGCAGTTGGGGCGGAGGCGTATCTAGAGTCGAGTCTCCAGCCCCTCCCAGGGGTTTTTGTGTGCATATCTCTTTGTCTTTCTCCAATCCCTTCCAGCATGAGCACTGGGAATCAGGACGGTTTCCCACAGTCAGGTTTCTAACCATCTCCTTGGCTAAGCTAAGCCAACATCCCAACGGCTAGCAGCCTGGTTCTCCCCTTCCCCTTCCTTCCTCTCTCAGGCTCCCTAGAAGGGGTCAGCCACCTCAGGAGCAGCCTGAGGAGTCAGCCAGAACCACCCCGCACTGCTGGCTGCAGGAACAGAGAGGAAGGCCCAGATCGACGCAACTGGAACTGGAGGTTGGACCCTAGCTCAGATTTGGATCCCACAGTTTGATTTATGCACCAGGTACTTGTTTTACACATTTTTCCCCTGCCTGGGGATACCCCAGGCAGACTGCGGTTTTCTCTTTCTTTGTGTGTGTGTGTGTTACAGAGAGAGAGAGAGAGAGAGAGAGAGAGAGAGAGAGAGAGAGAGAGAGAGAGAGGTATTTCTGAGCCAGTTGCAGGATCCAGGTCCTTACAGGACGCTACATAATTAAGAGAAATGCTGAGATTTCACTAAGCTTTATTTCTTTTGTGCAGGCACACATATGGCCAGCTTCAAGCTCCATGGCTGGCAGCTGAGCCCCTACTATGTTCCAGGCACTTAGGCCTTTTAAGACTCACAACAACGCCATGTGGTATGAAGGATTGCCCTTGTGTTAAGGACAAGGGAACCACGGGTTGGAGAGGTTACCTAACATGCCTACGGCCCCTGGTTGGCAGGGGTGGGGCCTAGACCCTGAGTCTGGCCTGTGTTTCTGCCACACTGGCTCTTGCACCCTCTCCTACTTAGGAAGGACCTCCTTTGGCCAGGCATCCGGTTTTAGCAAAGATGGAAATGTGCGGCCCATCTTCTTAGAGCTTCATTCACATTTGTTTGGTGCCATTTGCCCACCCGCCTTGTAGGTAGCTTTACTAAAGCTGATCAAACTCCAAGGTATTTTCTTGGCCCAACTTTATGTTTTCTGTTGATTCTCTGACTTCTCAAACTTAGAGATCGGCTGTTCCAATGTCTCTCGTTTAGCAGAAATTAGAAGAAATCAAGGTCTCGGAACGGCAAGTAACATGCCGAAGACCGGCTGGCTAGTGGATGACTGAGCTGGGACTCGAATCTGTGTCTTTTATCTCTCAGCTCAAGATCTTCTATCCTCCTGGGTTGCCTTCATGCTACAAGCTCTCTGTCTCCATGGAAACTTACCGAACTACATCTCGTCACTTCTACCTCAGCTGTAGGGTGTGGTTGTCCTCACCTCGAGTTGAGTTTACATCTTTGATGCCCTCTTGTCTCTGTGGGTGGACGTGGCATCCACAGGAACCAGGAACCAAGACACGCAGATTCTATTCACGTTTTTACGATGCTGGTTTACAGGGGCCTCAGGTCGTTGCCCAAGCCGTCCGAGGCATGGACACAACGACAAACCTAGAAGGGGAGTTAGATCTCACTTAGCCCAGTTCTCCGCATCTTCCAGAAGGAGACATCGAGGCCAGAGAGGGTAGATATGACTAACCCAAGCATATGCAGAGAACAGAGTCAATCTAAGCCTAGAAATTGCTGCCTTTGCTGTAAGCTGTGGCTGCAGTTTTGAGGAGTAATTGCCTTTTCCTGTGTGTTCCAAGCGGGAAAATGAGAACCATGGATCCTCATGAACAGGGAGGCAGACGCCAACTCATTTGAGGAGGCTCATCTTACTGCTCAGTGTTGTCTGAATCGTGAGAAGATTATCTGAGAGACAGGGAGCTGCCCATGGCAGGAGATAGCCAAGTGGAGGCTGCATAAGCCCCCCAAGAGAGTGTGGAGGAGGGACCATATTGAAGGTGGCCCGCTGACTTCAGTGCCTAATGCAAACAGCCCAGGACCCCTGCGTTTCCATCGGGAGAGAAGGGAGCAGGAAGGGGAGGGGCAGTGGCTTCAATGATAGGAAAGCCCTTCTGCCTAAAGAGGTCTCCTTGTTGGCCATCAACCAAAGATTTTGTGGGATGGTCTCTGAGCTGTAGGTCTGGGCCTTATAATTTAAGCTTCGCCCCCAGGGGGTGTCTAACTAGATGAAAGGCCGCAGCACTTAGAGGATGTTATAGGAAGTCCTTGTGGGGAAATGAGCCCAGGAAATGGGTGGGGATTGTCCCAGACACTCAGCTGGAATTGCTGGGGCAGATGAAAGCACAGGAAATGGCCTATCTGTCAGTTCTGGGCAGTAGCCTAGACATCTCCCTGCACAGGGGCTCTGCATCCAGGGGGCCTCAGAGGACAGGGTCCAGGGAGGTCTTTTCCAGGAGGTGAAGTGGCTCTGCTGCCTGCGCTGGCCCTGCCTCCCCCCACGGTGTCTGTGGGTCAGCCACTTGACATCTCTGAGTGAGTTTGCATTCGTGTAGTGGTGTTAGTGTTGTCTCCCTCTGAGGGTGGAAGCGCTCCCCATGGGCAGGTAGAGATGTTCCTAACACAGAGCTGGGGGAGGAAGTGGTTTGGATCCCACATCTTGATTCACTGAGGGGGTAGTCACTCTTCGACGTTTCCTCCTCAGCTTGGGGCCAGCCCAGACTGAATGTGGTTTCCTCTCTGTGTGTGTGTGCCTGTGTGCACGTGTGCAAGCATGCGTGTGTGTTTGTTAACAGCCTTTCACTGGCCCCAGGGTTCATGTCCACCCAAGGAGGCCAGGACTTTCTGCCAGACCTGCTCACCATGCCATGTTCTGGGACCCAGGCAGACGTGGCTATACCTGGGCAGACAGACCATAGTGAGCATTAATGGAGTACATCTCTCCTGTGGGTGGGAGTGGTGTGGAGGTATCGCCCCTGGAAAACCATATAATGATGCAAGTCACAGAAAATAACATCAAATTAAAAATCATTTTAATTTTATCTTCCACAAATGTCCTTCAATCTTTGATGACTGATGTGACTACCTCTACGTTAGAATCTGGTCTAAGTCTAGGTGTGATTTAACATCAAGTCAGGCAGTCATTTTCTCTGACTATCTCTAGGTCTTCTCAGAGAGCACCTTCACTTCCAGACCATCTGCCCCCGGGAAAGTTTCAGAATGACAGTCACTGCTCAAAAGAGAAGATTATTCCTCAGGAGGTGGGACACTTAGGGTCTAGATGTGGCTTTCCACTAACCCTCAGCTCGCTGGGCCTCAACTTCCCAGTTCTGCCTGGACACAACAGTGCCTGCCTCGTCTTACCTCACAGGTTGATACTGGCGTGAGGGGGGTGAAATGCCAACTGAGGCCATTGCTGCTGATTCTTATATGAGTGAGTTCCACCGTGACCTTCTGGGTACTGACTCCGTGTAAGTGTTAGGCCAGGCTCCAGAATCCAGGGATAGCAGGACCTACCTTCAGATCGCATGAGCTCACAGTCTGTTCTTGTTCCTAGAAGTGGACTTCAGTTCTGTGCGCCTTTCACGTATGGTTGGAATAGAGTTTGCTTGCCTATATTTTTTTGCTGATGGAGTTCTTACCATGCTTGCCTCCCATCCTCCCTGCAATGTTCTTACCCTTTCCCACCCCACATGCTCACTCTGCAGGGGCCTCCATGTACCCTCTTATCCATATGGAAGTTGAGGCTAATAAGGCTCAGAGATGGAATGACTCATCAAGTCTCTCTAGCAAGATGGCGGCAGATGGGAGAGCAGGTCGCCTGCCAGCCTCTTTTTTTAACCTCTTTCCAAGATTCAATGTACATGTTTTTAATATGTGGGACATATACTATAAAGATTTCATCAGAATAAATGATACTCATTAACCACAAAAAAAAAATAAAAGGAGGAATTTGCATTGTTTTGGCTACATTATTTGAAATACAAATACACAGATTTTATCGCTGGAAAAAAATCTAAATTGTATTTCTTCATCAGGAACTTCAACGGAACCTAGGACTTTTTCTCACCTTGATTGGAAAGAAAACACAATAACAGCCAGCAAATAAACCCTAAAAAAATGGACTAAAATTCCCTGGCTGCTGAAACAGTAAGGACTGTTCCACATCGAGCAAAAAGAAGCAATGTCTGGCAGGAGATTAACATCTGTGTCTCCATGTATGCATGTTGACTCGTGATACTAAATGGGTACTAGGAGGGGACCAAACTTGAAGGACTCACAGGGTGTGTGCAACAGAAATGTCATATGTCTACACAGCAGCGTTCCCATCTTTCCTGGCAATGAATTGCAAAGCAGAGAGAGTCGAGATGGTCAGAGCTCCAGTGACTCTGAGTTGTCATTGTGTCACTAAGGGCCAGGAGGAATGGCTGGGCTGGCACTGGAATTTCCATTGGGCTCAGCAGGAGTGAGGGAGGCCATCTTCAGGAGGGCAGTTCCCAGCCTCTGTGGGGCAAACCCAGAGAAGCCGGAGTCCAGAGAGTAACTACATGCTGTCCGCGGCCCACGCAGGTGACAGCAGGACCAACATGCCCAGATGGGCCTCCCTGTCTTTATCCCTGACTTTTCACAAAGAGGATCTCCTTGAGTTCTGCCACAGAGGTCACTGACTATCCACCTATGGTCCTTACGTGGACTGCCGCCATGTTTCATTTGACCAGAATGTTAAAAAACAATTGCAGGAGCCGCCAGCATTAAAATATGGGGCGTTTTCACATAGGAAAGCCTGGCCTTTCTTGAGCACTTGGGAAACGCGGGCCACTTTGGGCTGGGTCCCTGCATGGCCGACAATGCGGCCCCAGTTGAGTCCCTGCCATCTTTTAGCCAAAAGCATGTTTGCCTTGGTTCCTTATGCAGCCACCTCTCTCCTTTTTGTTCCCCTCCTGGTCCTGCGGTATTTGCGCTTGTGATCCACTCCCACATCTGTGTGTATGTTACAGATGAGGATGCTGAAGACCTGGTAGAAAAGTCATGGAAACTGAAGAGTATTCCCTGCTCCTCCATCCTCCTCCATCCCTTCAAGCAATTCTGGGCTCTGTTGCCTGAAAAGAGCTGATACTGAGATGTGAGCCCTCCACCCACCCCACATGATGGAATGTCCCGCTCCCCAACCCCCATAGCCATTGCATTTTCCTGACTAAAGATTCCAGGCAGGCTGGGGCATATTTCCTACCCAGTGTCTGGGGTGAATTTTCTCCTTCAAGTCATTACAAGCTTGACATCTCTTGCAACCCTGGTCTGGAAGGCGGAGCTGCCTTTCCTGACAGCCCCGGGGTGCTCAGACACCAGCTTTCCTCTGTTCCTTTTCCATATGCCCCACTGTAGCCTTTGGTCTGCATGCAGCTTGTCAACATTAAATAAGCACTTCTTGCAGTTCGCTCATAACAATTCTTCAGATCTTGGAAGCCAGACTATGGAGCTGTGCATATGTATAGATCTCATTTTCACACAACAGGCTGCTTAGCAGATGGGGACCCACACCAACCTCCAACGTTTAGCTGTGAGTTAAGACGTGAGAAACTAGGTGGCTTTTAACCAGCCTGTAGCGCTGCCAATACGCAACCTTAGAGAATTTTCACAGGGAAAAGAAAAAAAAAACAAAAAACAAACCACCACCACCACCAACACACACACACACACACACACACACGTGCACACACACACAACCAACAAAACCACAGTTTTCCTTGCTCCCCCAAACCAGATGGCAGATGGTATGGAACCAATAAAACACAGATTCAAACATTTGTTTATTTAACTTTGAATGTAATATGGCTTTGTGGTCCCTTGCAAGGAAACACCAACCTTCCAACCAAAGAAATGACGGATTAGAGTCAAACCTCAGGGAGGCAGTTGGAAGAGATGTTTCTGGGGAAGCATGTAAAGAGGGGCCAGGGACAATTAATGACTGGGCCCCCAGCTTCCTGGCCCATTTGCCTCTCTGGGTGAAAGCCTAGGAGGTCTTCGTGAGCGCTGATTGACGCTCGGTTTCTGTGGCTTGTCTTTTGTCAAGGCTCAGTCCAAAAGGCAGCCTGCCACATGAGGAATGTTTCTGCGTCATTTCTGAAACAGCTGTGGAAGATGTTGCTCTGGGCCACCAATGCAAGAGACCATGAGAAAAAGGCCAACCACTAACAGGCTGTCTTGCTTGGTGCTTTGGGTTTGTGATATCAAAGAACAAGAACTCCATGATGCAATGTGGTTCCCTTTTTGCTTTGGCTTCTAAGAGACCCAGAGCTAAATTATATGCTCAGTTGAAATAACTATCTACATTAGTTAAGATTCTTTTGGTTACAAGTGGCAGAAACCCAACCCAAACTACTTTAAATAAAAAGATAATTTATCAGGTCAAGTAAGTGCAGATGGCTTCAGAGATGACGGGATTCAGGAGTTCAATGTTACAAGGCTCCTTTTTAGACTTCGTACAGGCTTTCTCCACAAGGCACGCACCACAGCCCCAAACTACTCCACACTCACAACTTATGGGTTCAGCAACCCCAATAGAAAGATAATCTTTTCCACCAGCTCTGTCAGCAAAGGTCTCTTGGAGGTCCTGCTTGGCACCTAAGCTCGTTTTTGAACCAATCACAGTAGACAGAGACTTGGGGTACTCTGATTGGCCAAACTTGGGTCAACTGACCATCCTATAAATGGTAAAAGGGGCAAGATTAGCCCCACCCTAAGCACATGAAATATATTCCTTATAGGAAATATGTGGGGAGCAGGAAGGGGAACTATGCAAGTAGATGTCTACCTTAGCGTGGGATTCTAGCATCATTTTTTTTCCCACTTCTCGAATTGACTTTATCTCTCTCTTTTTGAATTGTGTTAGAAAATTTGTGTTTCATGGTGAGCAATCCTAAAAATTATTGAAAGCAGAAGTAACTTATTCCATATGAATGAATCAAAGAACAAGTGAAAGATTGAGTATACTCTAAAATATAGAATTCCTTGGCAAAATGGAGCCATCATTGGCTCAGAATGCCAGAGCCAGAGAAAGCTGTAAAGCTCAAACTATTTGTAACACCGGTCGTAGATGAGATCGTGGTGGTCCACAGAGGGTCTGCCTTGCCCAAACATTAACAGCAAATCATCTGAAGAGCTGTGACCCAGAAACAGGTGTCAGGTCCAGGGCTCTTTCTGTTCCCTGTCTGGCTGTGGCTTCTCATGTACCTACCTATGTCTCTTTCTCCCAGGTCTGACCACACTTTCACACTCCGGACCCTTGGAGTCTTGCTATGAGGTGGCTGGCATCAATTTCTTGCCAATGTACGAACTGTATAAGAGTGCAACTGACTTTCCCTAGGATTATTTGGGTCTTCCAGCACCAAAAGGATGTGTCGTTAAGGATGATCTCTATATCAGTTTGTTAATTGTTGAGTAACAAATTAGCACAAAGATAGCACACACATTTATCATCTCACAGTTCCCATGGGTCAGGAAACCAGGCACGGCCTACCTGTGTCTTCTGCACAAGATCTCACAAAACAACAATCAAAGTCTTAGCTGGGCTGCATTCTCATCAGAAGACTCAAATGGGGAAAGTTTCACCTCTAAGCTCACTCAGATTGTGGCCGAATTAATTTTCTGTGGCCGTATCACTGAGGACCTGGTGTTTTGCTGGCTGTGAGCTGCAGGTACCCTTAGGTCCTAGAAGCTGCTGCCCGCAGTTTCTTGCCACGTGAACTTCCTCAACAAGGCCGCTAACTTCATCAAGCCGGCAAGGAGACCTTCCTTTCAGTGTGCCAACATGGAATTTTATATGAAGTGACGGCATCATGAGACTGACGGCCTCCCACCCTTGCATATAATGTCACCTAATCATGGGAGTGACATCCTTTCACTTTTACCATAGTCTGTTGGTTACAAGCAGTCACAGGTTCTGCCAGGGGTGGGGATTATTAGGGTGACCTTAGGGTCTCCCTCCACAGTCTCTCACATCTTGGTGGATCACCTCTATGTAACAGGAAGCCCCACCTCCATGCCAGGCAACACACTGGCCTCTGCAAACAGCCAAGTGGGGACGATAAGCTTATGAGCAGATAATAGCCCTATAGTAAGCTACCTGCCGAAGGCTGCATTTGAGGGGCCGGAGACTCACAGAGAGTAGAGTCTCCCCTTGGGCTGGGACAGCAAGGCAGGGGGTGAGAGCCGACTTTTCACAGGAGTTGATATTGGCTCAGGCTTGATGAGCAAGTAGGAAGTTGACAGGAAGACAAAAAGGGTGGCAGAGAAGGCCAAGATGTGGAGGCAGAGGGTGAAGTGGATTTGGGGAACCACAAGTAATCCAGTGCGACTGATACAAATGCACTGGGGTTAGGGGAGTGAGGCCACAGCACTGTGGGACTTAGAGTGTGTCTTCCTTCTGTGAACCATAGAGGGCCACCATGAGGCCAAAATAGGAGACTGGGGACAGTAGCATGAAGAACTTCTGGCTCCTGGGGTGAGGGACCCAGAGCAGGAGCCTGAGCAGGGAGGTGGCTACGGGCAGGAGACCAGCCTGGCTTGTCTGCACTAAAGCAGGAGCCCCCTCCCCCACAAAAGCCCCCCCGGGGAAAGCAGACCTTCTTAGAGCCACTCAGGCAGCTCGGCTGTCAGAATGATGAGTTCTAGCAGTCTAACAGCTGAATGAAAAAAGAAAAAAGTCCCAGCAAGCCCCATTTCACTGCCCTTGACCTTGCAGTAGAACTCTAAGCGCAAAATCTGTCATCTATTAATCTGTTAGAAGTTGACAAAAGGGACTTTGATCAGAGGTTGTTTTTTGCCCCCTTCTTAAGTTTCCTGATGACACATAATAGCCCATTTCAGCCGGAGGGCCGGAAGCACGGCCACCATTCTTGTGCTCACTTCAACCCCAGAGGCCTCTCCCCCTGTGGCTTTCTCCCCGCCCAGATATTAATTGGGCTGTAAGTGGTTACATGTGTTCCTTTTTATGTGTCAGTTGGAGTCTGTTATTTGAACTTCACAGCTATTTGGGAACACAGGAGTGACGCTATGGCCCAAGTTGGGAAATGGAGCCATCCGGAACATGTCACACTCACCCCTACCTCCTGAGGTTTCTTTCTTCCGCTACCCCTTGAGGTTTCGCTGCCTCTTACCCCAAGCCCATTCCTACCCCATCTCACTCTGCCTAGGTAGAGCCCCTCTAACTTGGCAGCCCGTCTCTTGGAACCATGTGGGTTCACAGCCAGGAGAAACCTTAGGGACCCCCACACTGTAGCTTCTTGTTTAAAGAAATTGAAGCCCAGAGGGGGAAATATTTTTTAATGAAAATAACATTTGTTGAGGGTCTATTATATGCACGTTTCTTACTCATTTCATCCTCGCAGTAACTCTGTCAATTAGGAACCACACTGCAATTTTTCAGATGGGAAACTGAGACTCCAGGAGGCCAGCTACAGAGAGAGAGCTTTGGGCCAGATTGCCTAGGATTATATTCGGCCTGACACGTTCCACCTGTGTGATCTTGGGTAAGTTGTTCAGCTTCTCTGTGTCTCAGATTGCTTGTCAATAAATGGGTCAAGTAATTATACCTTGTCATTCAGGGTCTCAGCTCCCACTCCCCGCACCAGAACACAGGACACGGTGAGGCCAAAAAGGAACAACAATGGAACCAGATAGGGGAATCATACCACTATATTCTCGATGGTGGCTGGTTGAGACACAAAAGCAAACATCCGCCGGTACCCCAACAGGGGCTCTTCCTGCACCCCAGTCTCGCTGGCGGCCGAACAAGACACAGGAAGTAGGATCCCCACGATCCGCAATCTGCCATCCATGCTTGCTAACTGCACTTGCTAGCCGCAATCCGCCATCCGCTTCTCTGCCAACCAACCGACCCCCACTTGCTAGCTGCAATCCGCCTTTGCTAGTGTAGCCATGACAATTATATTAGTGGCTAATGGCTAACTGGTTACAGTTGATGGCCATCTACTACCTGAGCCAGTACCTTTCCATGTGAGGTCGAGAGCCTGGAAATTGCTCTCCTGCTCTGTCTCCACAACCTACTTGTCATGCAGGGTGTCATGCGGGGTCTCAGCTCCCGCTACCCACACGAGAACGCAGGATATGGTGAGGCCAAAAAGGAACACCCACGGAGCTACAGGTAGGGGAGTCATACCACTATATTCTCGCTGGCGGCTGGGTTGGAGACACAGGAAGCAGGAGCCACACTATCCGCAAATTGCAGTCCACTTCTCTGCCAACCCACCTCACTTGCTAGCTACAACAAGCCATGCTAACTGCAATCGGCTCTTGCCAGCTCAGCCACCATCTTCTTGCTAGCCCCCATTTTTCTGCTACCGAAGCCACGGCAGTTTTATTAGTGGCCAATGGCTCACTGGTTACAGCTGACGGCCAACTAGCTACAGCTGAGGGCCATCCAATCACAGTTGATGGCCATTTACTACCTGAGCCAGCACCTTTCTATGTGAGGGCGAGAGCCTGGAAACTGCACTCCTGGCTCTGTCCCCACACTACTTCAAAGGGCTATTGTAAGGATTAAATTAATTTAATGTGTTGAGGTATTTAGGCCAGTGCCTAGTACGTGGAAAACACTTGATAAATGTCAGTTGCTTCCCTCCAAGACAATGTAACACAGTGTACTTACAGCAGTGTCTCTGAAGGGAGAGAGCCTTGGTTTGAATCTCAGTTACAAGAGCTAGCTGTGTGAACGTGGGTAAGTCACTTATTTTCTCAGTGACTGTTTCCGTATCTATAAGATGGTGTGATTCCTGAAAGTTGGGGGTCCCTCAGTGAAATGGTTAATTTCCCTTGTAGGGAATTTCACCAACTGACAAGCCCCACTCAACCCCACAGAGTTTTTCATCTGATCTTATTGACCCATTTTAAGTATAAATGGGCTTCAATAATTATAAGGAATGTTATCAGAGATATAAGAAAATACTTGTGGGGACAGAGCCAGGAGTGCAGTTTCCAGGCTCTCGGCCTCACATGGAAAGGTGCTGGCTCAGGTAGTAAATGGCCATCAACTGGGATGGGATGGCCATCAGCTGTGGCTAGTTGGCCGTCAGCTGTAACCAGTGAGCCACTGGCCACTAATATAACTACTGTGGCTATGCTGGCAGAAAATGGGGGCTAGCAAGAAGATGGTGGTTGAGCTAGCAAGCACGGATTGCAGCTAGCAAGTGAGGTTGGGTGGCAGAGAGAAGTGGACAGCAGGTTGCAGATCATGTGGCTCCTGCTTCCTGCCTCCAACCCAGCCGCCAGCAAGAATATAGTGGTCTGACTCCCCTACCTATGGCTCCGTGGGTGTTCCTTTTTGGCCTCACCGTGTCCTGCGTTCTTATGTGGGGAGTGGGACCAGAGACCCTGTGAGTTCCTGCATGACAATACTGCATGCAAAAACCAAAAACAATGTCATAAGTGAGGGATCAAACTTAGAATAAAACAGAGCTCTTGAAAATTTAAATTAACAGACCAAAAAATTTTTGAAGTAACACAACCTTGGGAGCATGGGGAGACCTCTCAGAAAGTAAAACAAAAGGATAAGCAGATTGGCAATTGCAGAGAAAGATAAGAAAATTGGAAGATCCATCTAGGATCGTCAGCATCCAAATAGTAAGATTTCCAAAAAGAGAAAAATTGAGAAAACACAGGGGAGGCAACATTCAAGGAAGTAATACAAAAATAAAATTCCCAGAACTGAGATCATGAGTTTCCTTGTTTGAATCCACCACATGCTTAACACAGCAAATGACCAAAAGACCCACATCAAGGCGAATTATTGTGAAATTTCAGAATATCATGAATAAAGAGAAGATATTAAAAAGCTTCCAGAATGGAAAAATAAAAAGCAAAAACAAAACAACACAAACACATGCCATGTGCAATGGCTCAAGGTGCAGGATGGCACTGGGTCTGTCACTGCCCCTTCTGGAAGCTGATTTACACCCTGGAATTCTATGCCCCATCAAACTATTAACTGAGTGTGGGCTTCTCAGCAGCAACAGTAAAACTTAGAAGAAAAGTAACAACACCTTCCATATTCTGAAGAAAAGTGATTGCAACGTAGACTGTATCCCAGCCAAACAACAACCCAGCAAAGGCTCTAGAGACATTTAAAAAATGCAAATCTCTCCCAAATTTGCCTTCCATTTTTAGTGCCTTGGGATGCTACTGAAGGGAATGTTTTGCTAAAATGAGGGAGTCAACCCAAAAAGAGGCAGATGTGGGATCCAAGAAGCAGGGGATCCATGAAGAAGGAAGTAAAGGGACCCCTAAGACTGCATGGAGAGACTCCGGGACTGCAGCTGTGGCCCAGGTGGAGGGCGCCATCTCTTCCTGTCCACCAAGGCCCCCGCTTACTGTGGCCGGCACTATGGGTCCCCTGACAACGGACTGACTCTCATTCAAGCCCCATCTGGCTTCCTGAGCTAAGTCACCCCCACTGCAGCTCCTGGGCCAGCCTCCTCCCATCCCCTCCACAGGGCAATGGAGACTTCTGGAGCCCTCCGTGTCCCACTGGAATTGAGGAAGGCACGGTAACTGCCATCTGTTATCTGGGTGTGAATACCCGACCCCCATTGCCTCATCTTTTAAACAAGTTGAGAATAGCACCAGTGTCACAACTCATAAGGTCATCGTGAGGATTAAATGAGTACATGTTTGCAAAGCACTTAGAATGGCACATAGGAATGCAATACTGGTATGTGTGAAATAAAATACATAGGAAGCAACGGGAAGGTAAACTTGTAGTAGACTGCAAATCCGGCAGTTTAAACTTCAGCCACAGCTGCGGTGAATTCGCCCGTTCCCACTGTCACGTATACCCAGACACACCCAAACGCTGTACTAGAGGCACGTCAGCCTGCAATGCCCACACCAGCCAACAGCATCAGCTCCTGCTGAGTGCACTTTGGTGACCCGTCATCTCTCCAAGGAAGAAGCTGAGTCCTTTCCTCCGCCCACTAGACTTGCTCCGCTGTCCTCTCCAGAGTCACCTGGATCCAGCCGTAGCCCCAGAGACCTCCTTCAGTCAGCCCCTCATGAACTCCGCTCCCTCCTGCCTCAGGACCTCCAGCCATGCTCTTCCCTCTGCCTGGACTACTCTTCCTGCCACCAACCCTCCTTTCTTTAGCTGGTTCCTACTCACCCCTTGAATCTCAACTGGGGCATCGTTTCTGCCAAGAAGCCTTTCTTGGACCCAAAGGAGATTGGAAATCTCAAGACACATTCTCGCGACCCAGGGTATATTTAATTCCTGCACTCAGTATGACATCTATTAATCTTTGTGTCATCCATTCATTCAGCATAGACTTATTAAGTGCTTGCTACTTGCCGGGCACAGTTCCTGGCCTTGATGGTACTGCAATGTACCAAACAGACAGAACCTTCTGCCTGAGGCAACCATCAGTCCTAGAAGGGCAGGGATCCTGTGGGATTTGCTTGCCACTATAATCCTAGTGTCTAGTGAAAACAGGCTTAAATAAACATTTGCTGAGAATTAAACCACAGAACATTATTGTCTTCCCTGAGAGAGTGAAGATGGGGTTGGGGGCACCATCCTCCTCCCATTAAACCTGGAAGGATCTCCCAGTAGTACTGGCTGGAAACGGGTGCCGCTGAGCAGTTTAGCAAGAGCTTAAAAGAAAAAAACCCCACCGAGGCGGAAGGGGGCTGTGGTCTCCTTGGTGAACAACCCTCCCCCGTGACCTCCACCCTCACCCCCTGTTTATCTGGCCTTGTTTGTAACCAGGCCAGCCACCCAGATTAACTGGGGCTGAAGGGGAGACGGGGAGGAAACTTTGTGAGTGGGTAACTATGACGAATCTGCAGAAACATTTCTGGCCCGGTGGTTCACCCCAGGCTTGTATGTGTCTAATTTCCTTAGGCAAATCGACCCCTTCATTTCACTCTGAGGTTTTGAGTTTCCCCTCAAGCTCCTGGGGAGAGCTGCCAGGATGTTTTGCATCAGTGTGGAAAGCCTTGGAGATGGGGTCAGGGAGTGAAGGTGAGGCTGGGTGCGGGCCCTCAGGGGAACCTCTCTCTGAAGGGTTTTGGCATAATCCTCATGCACTCAACTGTTTCCTTCCAGGACACTTGGTAGAAGAATCTAACAGTCACACCCAAAGAGACAGAAGCATCTAGCATTTACTTTCCCCCAAGGGAAAGGTGGGGAGTGAAATAAGAATTAGGAAGCACAGGGCGCTGAACAGGTGAGAAGTAATTGGTGCTATCATTTGTACCCAAGCCAGGCGCAGAGCCAAACAGAGAGTGCGCATTTCACAGATGCTTTCTAAGTGAGCTGGAAAAAACTTGGGATCTCAAAGCAAATCTCCCCAGGTGTGGGCCCAGCCCTATCACTTCTGTTCCGTAAACAATGGACTACTGTTCCACCTGTCCTCTCTGTGCTGGGCTCCAGCGGGACAGACACAAAGGAGTTAACTACTGTGTGTTTGTCCTTGAGAAAGTCACTTGCTGTCCTCCACCCTCATTTTCCCCACAAGAAATTCTTCTGTGCTTGCCTCAGAGGGTCATGAGGCTTCCAAAGGACAATGCTCTGCACATGACAAAGGGCTATGGCATACGTGGTTAAATAGCAGAGCAGTCTTTAGTTAACCAACTTGCCAGCTTGCTGAGGCTCTCCAGACCCAGCACACACCCAGACCATGAAGCCAGCAGTTACTCTCCAGTTTTCCCAGGTATGTCTGTTCCTGTGAGTTGAGCAGTGTGTGCTTACCAAATGTTATTTGTGGTTTTTTCTCAACCTGTACCTATCGCTCTTATTAAATAATGTACTTATTATTCCATAATGCAATGAAATATGAGGGCAAAAAATAGGGCTGTTTCTTTGCAAGTTAGGTTGAGTGCTTGCACTCAATACATGTGATAGCTAAACAGCTTTCTGGGGAATTGAATGTACGTGAGATAACTGTAAAGGTTAGAGAAAAAAACTGTGAAAACTGAGTCTTTGGCATTCAGTTCTATGTTCTCACCCCACTTTAAAAAAAGACAGAGGCTAGAAAATGACACTTTGTGGGTGTGGTTTAGTTGGGAAAGATGACAAAAAAATTTCACTCAGCCAACCCAAATGTTCTCCGCTTTCTATGATTGTTTTTGCCAAATGACCTTGATAAAGCTGGATCTGATTAGATTCCAGAGGGCTTGTCCTGCACCTTTAATGCCTGTCAGTGAAGTGAAAGGGGACAGGGACAGCACTGACTCCAGCCCCACAGAGAGAGAGCCTGAGAGCTGGAGGGGCTTCATGGCCATGGGCGCAGACCCCGCCTGGGGTGGACACGTGGCTTCCCAGGCTCCACACACTGTGATCAGAGCCTGACTCCTTTCGAGTTGAATTCTGGTAAGAGTGCTTGACTCACTTCCATCTCCCCTTTCTGTGTTCCTGGAAGTGTCCTCCCTCACCTCCAGGTGAAAATGCTCCATCACTCATGTTTAGTTAAGAAAAAAGTAGGTTCAGAAAGAAGCTAACACTGTAGTATGAATTCGCTTAAAGTAGTCTCAAGATATCAATTTTCCCAGCAGGACAAGGGTCTTCTTATCCCTTCAGATGATCCTTTATTTTTATCTAGGGCTTTCTCACTTCTTCCAATCCCAGGATCCAGCCTCTTCTTCCAAAAAAATCTACCGTCGGCCTCTAGGCCCCATTTCTACAGATTTCTGGCAAGAGTCTACCTGGCCCCTGCTTCAAGTTTATAGGGAAAAATACTGTACCTTGCAGCAAGACAAATTCTAATTCTAGCACTCTCTTTTTTTTTCACTTTTATTTGTTTTTCCAGGACCCATCAGCTCCAAGTCAAGTAGTTGTTTCAATCTAGTTGTGGAGGGTGCAGCTCACAGTGGCCCATGTGGGGATCGAACTGGCAACCTTGTTGTTAAGAGAACCGTGCTCTAACCAACTGAGCTAACTGGCCACCCCCGAATTCTAGCACTTTTTAACTCTGAGACCTTGGACTATATACTTACCTTTTCTAAAAGCTATGGTTTTTTCATTTGCATAATGGGAATTAAAATAGCTCATTGTGATGGTTCATTGATTCAATAATTTTTTTTTTTTTTTTTTTTTTTTTTTTTAGTATCTACAGTGTGCCAAGCATTGTGCTGTAAGGTACTGGTGATACAGGAATGGAAAAACCAGAGACTTTCTGGAATAATAGCAGGAATGAAGCTTTGCTGGTTGATTAATGGGCTGACACCGGTGTTGGCAAACTTTTTCTATAAAGGGCCAGATAGTAAATATTTTAGGCTTTATCCTGCCATTGTAGCACAAAAGCAGCCATCAACAAATGAGCATGGCTATGTTCCAATAAAACTTCACAAAAACAGGCAGTGGGCCAGATATGACCTGTGGGCAATACTTGGCCTACTTCTGGGCTAAAGTGTTAATACTTCTGGACCGAGGGCCGGTTCCAGATCACTTGTGGATTCAGCCCTGACTGGAGGATTTCCACATGCCTTCTCGCCCTCCACGAAGCATCATGCCTTTTGCTCATGTGGATATAGATATATCAGGTCCCAAGCTGCTGAACCCAGCTTCCCTAATGGTGGAGTGTCACTTCAATAGCATCCCAGAGTCCTTTGTAACAGGTGCAGCAGACATGCCAAAGAGGCAGCAGATCCTGCATGGCTGGGAAGTGGGGGAGGGGAGCAAATTCATGTCTCTTCTCCGGGCTTCAGTTTGCCTCTCTTAAAATGTAAGGGTTGGACTGGTTGTTTCCCAAACTTGAATACTTATCGAATCACTCAGGGTGCTTCTTAAAAATGCAGATTCTTAGGCCCTTACTTCAGAGACATTGTCTCAAATTCTAGACATGGCTTGGGGATTCTGGGCTATTAAGCAGTGCCCCAGATGATTCTGAAGGAGGACGCTTTGTGGAGCAGAGAGTTAGGCCTCTTCTGTCTCTGACATTCAGTGGTGTCAACAGAATAAAGGAAGCCCATCTGCCTTCGTTGGGCTGGGCTGGGCTGTGGTGGGACAGAGAATGGTGGTGGTGGGGATCATTATCTCGTCTGCAGGGACGTGGCAGGATGTGGTTGACCCTAACTTCCTGCAAATGGGGGAACCAGAGAACAGGGGGAGAGATTCACATTCTGCCTTAGGCTCAGCCCACATGCCTTGAATGTGCTCAGTGGGTATTGGGAAATGGGAGTGTGGCTCCGCCTCCCCTGACTTACTTTAGGCCTCTCAGAACCTCAGTTTCCTCACGTGTAAAATGGGGATGATTAAAGGTCATTTGCGAGGACACCATGAGGAATAAATGATGTGATGTTTATAAAATAATTGTCTCATTAAATGGCAGGGAATCCTGTTTCAGCTGCCTGAGTGTCCCCTGAAAAGATCCAGGGGCCAGAGCCAGGTGCCTACTCCAGGGGCTGGATTTACCAATGAGTCACTGCTCCCTGGTGGTGTGAGTGCTGGCCTCACCTTGCTTGACTGCAGAATGGGTGCTAACGCACCTATGTTTCCCCACCCACTCCCTTAGGACACTTGAAGGCTGGATGCGACCATGAGACCATGACATGAGACCATGAGATGCCAGTGCCCCGGTGCTGTCAGGAATCCCTGGCAAAAAATGTCTAATATCACCCTTGTCAATCAGGGAAGTGGCTGACTTTTAAATTGTCCTTGCTTTTCATTTGTTCTTTTTTAAACCGATGAAGTAAAAATACAGCCTCTCCGAAAGACATCATTTTTCAACACCAACTTCTCCCTTTGCCTTCTTTTCCCCTGAGTTTATCAGTTGCTGAAGAAACAGTCCTGGCATACTGACTGAGTGCCCTGTCCTGTGCTAGGTGTAGGAGGACGGAGTTCAGAAGTACACCACTGGCTCCCTAACTGTGAGAGACTCATAGTTCAGTTTGGAAGATAACACATGTCTGCGTGCATGAGAAGTGAAATAAATAGCAACGTAATGATGACAGTGATGATGGTGGAAATGGTGGAAAGAACGAAGATAAGGATACTATTGTACATTTCATGAAGCATGTTGATGACCATGATCTAATTTGATATTCACATCTATCAAAACTGTCCCTCCACAATTTTCCTGAAGAAACTGAAACCGATAACTTCTCTAAAATCAGATAGGAAGAAAGTAGCTGAGTTCGACTCCAGCTTCTTTCTTTTGGCCTGAAGATATCACAACTTTCTTCCTTCAAATTGCAACAGAACATTGCAAAATGCACATTATCGTTCGATAGAAATATGAGCAATTGCCACACCAGAAGTGAATGGTAAAAGAGCTCAAAGAGCAGGCAGGTCAGGAATCCAGTGGCTGCAGGGATCAGAAGAGGCTTAGTGGAGAAAGAAGTAAATGAGTTGAACCCAGAAGGTTGCACGGCATTTGGATATGTGCGTGGTGGAGATGGGAGAAGGGGTGTCATTCTTGGACAGAGGAAATGTGTAGGTAAGAAAGGAACTGAGAGAGTTCAATGTGGGTCAGGAAACAGCCAGCTCCTGCTCTGACTGGAGTGGGGGTATTTACAGGGGATCTGCTGCAGGAAAGAAAGACCTGCTGGGGGTTTCTTCCAAATGCCTGGCGCATTTCTCTTCATTTCGCCATGGATTAGAAGGTCTCAACATTTTCTCTTTGAAACCCTTGCCCTTCTTCGACCCCAAGCACATGCATAATCAAATCAAGGAGTAATCAAATCAAAGGGCTGTCTATAGTCTTAGCCCAAAGATAGAGTCCACGACTTCCTATTTTTTTCTTTAAAAAATGTCAGAGTGCTTCCGAAACAGGAACAGCATCGAGGCAACAGTGGCTCTGACTCACAAAGAACACATCAAAGAACAGAACGATAAGGGGCTGGCAGTAACTGTGCATGTGAGCAGTTTTTCCTGACACTCTTTGAGACGGATGGGGGTGGGGGGAGCCCCTTTGGGCAGCCTCGTTGTGGAAAGAAGCATGTGGTTTTCAGAAACTGGGTGACTCACCACATAGGCACAGTTTCATCCTGGTCTGTTGTGACTCTCAGCCATGAGTGCAAGGCTAGGCCTCTGGGTCACTGCACATCTCAGGTCTCCACTGAGCTGAGAGTCGTCCATCCATCCATCCATCCATCCATCCATCCATCCATCCATCCATCCATTATTCTGTCCATCCATCCACCCACTAACAATCCAACCATTCACCTATTTGCCCCATAAATACTATGAGCACATATTTTGTGTAGGCTATGTGCTAGGTGTGAGATAACATGGTGGTGACCAAGACAGACACAGTCCCTGCTCTTATGAGTCTTCTAGTCTATCAAGGGAGAGACATATTGAAGGAATAATTACATGGGTAACTGGATTGCTACTGCAAAAAGCACTTGAAGGTAACTAGAAGGTACCTAAGCGTGGGCATGTAACAGGAGAGCCTGACCTGGTCTAGGAAGGTGATCAATGAAAGCAGAGACTAATACTAACAGACGAGTAAGACAGATACCTGTGCATTCAGCCTTTCAGCACCATCTCCCCACCATCAGGGATGGTAAGAAGGTAGAACTCACCCTTGTTCTTTGAAACCATCTCTCTCTCTCTCTCTCTCTCTCTCTCTCTCTCTCTCTCCACACACACACACACACACACACACACACACACACACACACACACACTGTGATGACTTACTGGGACAATCATGGACTCTGAGATCTCATAGACCTGGGTTCAAATCCCATATTCTCAACTTACTATCTCTGTGACTTTGAATAAATTACTCATCTTTTCTGATCAGTGTCTTCCAGCGTACTTTACGCTGTCCCTACTTTAGGGACAACAATACTGGCCTTCAAGAGGGAGTTGGGAATGCCGATTGAAATCATTTCTAGCAACTTTCTGGCCTATAGTAAACCCGCAATAACCCTGGTCAGATTTTTTTTTTTATTAGTTTCAGGTGCACAAGACAAAGTAATACTTAGACGTTTAGCATTTATATCCCTCACACTGTGTGAACCCCCCTCCCCCCTCCACTATCCCTCTGACATCGCACACAGCCATTACATTTCCACTGTCTCTATTCCTAATGCTGTACTCTGCTTCTTGTAAGTACATACATATGTATATATACATATATACATACATATATACATACATACGTAAGTATATACATATATATATATACATATATAATTATAGTTGGCATTCATTATTGTTCAGCTTCAGGTGTACAGAGCAGTGATCAGGCATCTACATCATCCCTGAGGTAGTCTCCCAAATGGGAGATGTGTCCATCGAATACCCTACAAAATCTTTACAACATTATTGATTCTGGTCAGATTTTTAATCTTCTATCTCCTGTATGCAACTGTACGCCAATCTCTCAGTAGTTTTGTTCTCCAGAGATGGCCAGAGTACTTGGCCTGCTATCTGAACTGGTCGCTTCTGGCACATACACAGATGCCTGCCATGGGGCTGGGGGTCAGGGATAGGCGACTGCTACTGAGCTAAGAGCTGAACCTGACCAAAAATTAACCAAAATGAACCACAGTTTACCATCCAAGCCTTCTCCTGGAAGTCGCAGGCCTTCAACAGCCTCCAGAGTTCCAAAATTGTTACATGATACAGATTCTGCCAGAGCCATTACTCTTTAGGTGGGAGACAGATTCCTGCTGCTTCCGGCTTTACCATCTTCCCAGAGTCCCCCTTGTATCATACATTTAAAAAAATAGGATCATATAGGGACATATGCTGTTTTTAACTTTCTTTCATCTAATCAAGTCAATAGTCATTTGTCTTTAACTTTTGATGGCTGAGTGATTTTTCTCATTGTATGACTATACCGTAATGTATTTAACTAGTTCTCTACTGCTATACATTTTAGCCTACTTCCACTTTTTCATCACTGTAAACCACATTGCAATGATATATACATGTATATGTATATATACACACACAAACACAGAGGGTGCCAAAAAATGTATACACATTTTAAGAAAGGAAAAAAAACTGTATTAAAATTGTAATACTCAGTATATACCAATAAACAAAGAGGACTACAAGACACGTTTGACTTCTGCAATTACAAGAGGTGCTCAAAGTGGTTACCAAAGTTATTATCAGCATAATTTTAATAGTTTTTTCCTTTCTTAAAATGTGTAAACATTTTTTTGGTACCCTCTGTGTGTGCCTGTGTGTGTGTGTGTGTGTATAATTTCATTACATACGAGGTCTGACAATTACGTACGCGAACTTATCCTAGAAAAAGTGCTACGTACCTCATTGCTGAATATCACTATGGTCACCTTAAAAGTCCTCTCCTTGGGAAGCTATGCACTGAGCCAGCGCCTGTCCACCCTTCAAAGCAATTTTGGAACTCTTTTTCTGGAATGGCCAGCAGAGCTGTCGTCATATTACTCTTAATGTCCTGAATGTCATCAAAATGTCTTCCTCTCAGTATTTCCTTTATCTTTAGGTAAAGAAAGAAGTCATTGGGGGCCAGATCAGGTGAGTAGGGAGGCTGTTCCAACACAGTTATTTGTTTACTGGCTAAAAACTCCCTCACAGACAGTGCCGTGTGAGCTGGTGCATTGTTGTGATGCAAGAGCTCCTTTGGTACCAGTTTTGCACACACCTTTCTCATGCCAAGATTTTCAGTTAAGATTTTCCTGTTACTCTATTAATGTTTACTTGGTCTGCTATACTTCTCATAGTCAGCCGACAAGTTTGATGCACAATTCGACGAACTTTTGCAATGTTTTCGTCAGTTCTGCTCATTACTGGCTGCCTGACTTCTCTTCATCAGTGATGCATTCTCTCCCCTCAGAAAAACGTTTAACCTATTTGTACACTGCCGTTTTCTTCATGGCATTATCCCCAGAAATTTGGACTAACATGTCCCTGATTTCACTTCTACTCTTGCCAAGTTTAACAAGAAATTTAATGTTTGTTCGTTGCTCTATTTCAAGCTCAGACATTCTCGCGACGGCACACAGAAACACGCAACAACAGTAATGAACACCACTCAGCAAGACACTGCCACACGTCGACAGGAACACAGCTGTGAGACACTGATGTACCAAGGTTATGACACCTTACCAAGCTGTTTGTACAGTGCTGCCAGTGTAAGTGCATGGTGGCAAATTCATGAACTTAATTGTCATACATACATACATAGATTCATGCATACTTTTTGCTCACTTGTCTGGTTATTTCATTAGGAGAGAAGAAGGGAAAAATTTGAGGTACACTGGAAGAGTAAAGGGGACAGTAAGTCCACAAAGGAGACAGGGCTTTCTAGGCAGGTAGAACAGCTGAAAAAGTACTCATGTTCAGAAAATATTGAGAAGTGTAAACCTATCCAGACTCCATTTTCTTTTTAAGTCTTCCCTGATGACTCCAGCACAGGGTACAATATCCACACTCTTGGATGTCCTGGGCAGGTTGCTCAGGGCTTCTTCTCATGGGCCAACAGACCCCCTTCACCCCCCCACCCCCACCCCCAGGATCTCAGGCTACCCCCTGTGCAACAGGCCACTCACAGACCAATTCCTCTAAAAACCTAGGCAGCCATAAAAAGCCAGGAAATGTTTAAGAACAATCTCCTTATGTTTTAAAATAGTGCCCAGTGAGAAGGAAACATTCCATATGTGTCTCTTTCACTTGTATAACAAAATACAAAGGTTGGAGGTCTCTCTTTCCCCTTTCTTTCTCTCTTTCTTCCTTCCTTTCTTTTTTTTTTTTCTTTTTAATTTAAAAGTTGCTATTTGATGCCCTGGAAACCCTTTGAGGCTTTTTATTGCCCTTGTAGACCTAACAATAAAAGAGTATAAGAGGCAGAGCTGTTGGTAGTTCTGGGTGAAAAACCCAAGAACCAAAAAGAATCCTGTTAGATGGAGACTGAGGATCTCAGAATCTTACAAGTGGTTCAGGCCTGGGTTCCAAGGTCGTGCTCTGAGAGGGGACCAGTGGCAAAGAAGAGGTTGTCTCTGTGCTGTGATTTACAGGGCAGTAAGCCAGCCGCTGCCTGCCTTCCCCATAACGCCTAAAACTCCCCATTGTGACTCTCCATGAAGACCAATAAAGGGGCTCCTGTACCCCCCCCCCACGCACACACACACTGGCACATGAGAACACATGAAACTATAGCACTGTTTCTGAAGGAAGGGTGATTTTGACCCCCAGGGACATTTGGCAGAGTCTGGAGGCATTTCAGCAGTGTGGAGGCCAGGATGCTGTGAAACATCCTAAAACGCAGAGGTCAGTCCCCCAACAAAGAATTATCCAGCCCCAAATATCAATTGCGCCAAGGTTGAGAACCCCTGGACTATGGGATGAATGGATCTGTTGGGACAGATCCAGGGACATCTATTTTACTCCACGGTAAATAACCTAAAACAGAATTTAATATTAGAATAAATACTCATATTAAGGTTTGGTGAGACAGGACAGGTTTTCCCTTCAACCTCAAACCCTACTGCTCCTCCCATCCCCCACCACACACCTTCTTCCTGCGACTAAAGACCCACTGAAACCTCACTGGGTGCCTAGCTGAGCTGCAGTAAGGAAGAGGGCATTTGTAATCTCTCTCTCAGCAGGCCTAAGGGCACACTGGAGATGGGCACACTCCAGGAAAAGCCCGGGGGACTGAAAGTCTGAGCCAGGGAAGAGGGGGAGGAGCAGTGTGGGCTCAGAGAGGTGAGAGTCAGGTAAAAGGCATGGAGAGGCTGTGTGAGGTGACAGCCAGCTCCTATGCTGACAGGAGCAGGGGCACGGGAAGAGAACAAAGGAAGCTAACTGGGCCAACGAAAGTAGACAAGTAATTGACAGACCATGGTTATAAAAGCAAATATCTGAGCTGCCAAAAGGCTGAGAATTCTTCCATAAACAATCTGGGAAACTTGTGGGGTGTCGTGCAGGATGGGAACAGAGAGAATCATCCAGAATGAATAGGATGAAAGTCTGCTTAGGGAGCAACCCTTCCTCTGTCCTCCACCCTACATCCCTTGGGTGCAGCCTACCTGCCTGGCCCTGGCTGGTCCAGCTGGTCAGCCTCCTCCCCCTGCTCTCAGTCTCCTTGCCAATCTTCTGGGTCCTCCCTGTGAAACACCACTTTTATGTTGTACTCTCCTACTCAAGAACCACCAGTGGCTCTCTATGGCTCGCCCCATCACGTTCAAACACCTCTCTGTGGTTTCCTAGTCCAATTATTAATTCAACGAGTATTCACTTCTAATTACATATTGAAATTGAAAACATAACACATGAGCACGAGTATGATCAAATAAACCAACAGTACAAAAGTACAAACAACAAATATTGACTCTAACTCAGACCCTCAAATACCTCAATCTCCCTCCCCAGGGACACCAGAAATATGCTATTCATATCAAATGATATATGTGCGTGTTTTTTCCTTACAAAAACAGGACATTATATACTTTGCTCTTCATTGTATACTTTGACTTTCTAGCTTATAAATATGCCTCTGAACTCCCTCCTTTGTAGCATAGTATTCCATCATACAAATGTACCGTGGTTTATTTAATCAGACTCCTACTGAAGACTTGGCTTCTAATCTTTGGCTAAGATAAGCAACACAGCAATAAACACCCTGCACACCAGCCCCCCTGCGTATGACCGATGCACAATTATATCTGAGAACAAATTCTTAGAAACAGAGTGGCCGTATCAAAGGGCATGTACATTTTCAGTTCTAGCAGATATTACAAATCACCCTGTGGGGCGGGGTAGAATCTGCTTCTCTCCTGTCTAGTCACCCTCTGTTCTCATCAAGCGTTGTGATCTTTGCCAATTTAGTAAGTAAAAAAAAATAGCTCTTGTTTTATTTTGCATTTCTTTGATTATGATTGAGGCTGGGTTTCTTTTCATGTGTTTCAAAGTCATCTGTATTCCCTTTTCTTCGAACTGGCTGCTTTCAAACCCTTTGAGTATTTCTCTATAAGGATAAGGAACAAATATTTATTGACATCCACTTATGTGCCAGATAAGTCAGGGATGGCCTCTGCCTACCCTCCATAATTGGTCCTTGTCCACCCTTATCCACTATTATCCCTCATTCCCCATCCCAAACCCATGTGCATGTGTGTTCACGTGCATGAGGAATATCTCATTTTGTTTACATCATTCTTCAATTTCTGAAACAACTAATTATAAAAAGTAATGCATATCCTTGGTTGAACACATAGCCAGTATGGAAAAGAGTAAGCAAGAAAAAATTTTAAAACTCATGTAATTCCAGTCACACTGAGATAAACATTTCTGGGGTACTTCCTTTAATATTGGACCCTGTATTTATGTGCCTTTTTTATAGAACCAAGATCATATTGTACATATAGTTTGTTTTTTGTCTTTCTCCCTTAATACTGTATTAATGCAAATTCTAAAATTATTCAAAACCTCGTTTTTATTAGCCCCAAATTTTTTCATATGAATGTTCCAAAAAATTCTTAACCAACCCCATGTTCTTGGATTTTGTTTCTCTCTGCCCTCCCTCCCTCCCTCCGACTTTATACACAAACGCTTATTTAACTCTCTAATTATTTCCTTGAGATGGATTCCTAGGCAATTACTAAATCAAAGGTTGAAACCATGTGTTTATGGTTCTTAGTTTGGTGTATCGGCTAGTTTGGAATATATTTCATCTCCTTCTCGTATGTCTAGATGTTGGACAATTAATAACCCACACTCCCTGACAACACAGATTCTAGATGTGATTTTCTCTCTCCTGATGAGATGATTTCTGTGATGAGATCACTTCTGTGAGTCGTCTGGGGCGAATGGAGGGGGCAGGGAGCACCTGTTTGGCCAGCATAGATCAGGGCAGAAATGTCACGGGTCTGGACCCATGAACTTGGGTGGTCTCTCCTGGAGCTTCCTGGAGCTTTCTGATTAAGGCAGAAGCAGCAGTTCCATTGGTAACCAGTCTATGTTGTGCCTTTGGGACTCATTCCTGGAAGCCCAGCCTAGGTAGACTGTATTACGTATGCTGCCTGATGATTCTGCAAGCTGTCTATTGTCCTTAATGAATCCCTTTCTGCTTAAACTGTCCCAGTGGATTCTGTTGCCCACACTGACCGACAAATTCCCTGTTTGTCAAACTGTCCTTCAGGAATGTGGTACCAATTTATGGCCCCACTAAGTGTGGGAGCAGGTGATGCTAAGAACATTTCCGAGAAGCCCGATTCTCTCTTTGAGAATGATGGTCAGGGAAGGCGTTCCCAAAGGAGGAACATTAGAACCAAGATCCTGGCACGGACTAGTGCTAGTGTTAGTCCTTGGTTTTTGAGTACTTTCCATGTGCCAGGAACTGGGCCGTGCTCTTCCCATATATTACTCTTATCATCCTTACAACAATTTTATGAGAGATGTGGTATGATCCCCATTCCACAGGGGGAGAAACTGCTCAGCGAGGCTATTTGACTTGCCCAGGCCCACACAGCTCGTTCACAGAGAGTATGGGACACACACCCAGGTTGGGTGCACCCCAACGTCCACATTTGGCTCATGGCCATGGGTCTACCTTGCTAGTCCATTTCTGTTGCCAGGGTTTTCTGCCTTTCAGTAGAAACTTGCTCCTGCCCCCAGCCTTTTCTCTGAGCTCAGTGACACCGGAATTCTTTGGTGCCATTTCCTTCCATTTGGGTGGGTCTTCCTGATCGCCAAGTCCCCCCATAGGTCCTAAGCCTTGGAAAGATGCTCGGTGAGAATCCACTGAATGGACCAAGAATGATTCAACCAGCTCCTTGTACTCAAGCCAGTCTCAGACCTTTGGGCTTTGAGGGTTATCACAGAGATGGTGTGAATAGCAGCTGGCATTGGCCAGGCGTCTCTCCCATGTGCCCAGGCACTGAGTCGAACACTTTACATATATGATCTCATCTATTCCTCCAAACTACCCCGCGAGGGAGGAACTCGATCTTTGTTTCACAAATTCAGAGAAGGTAGGTAATTTAGCCAAGGCCACACTGCTGGTACATGCTTCAGTCCAGACAACCCAACTCAGGAGCCTAGGTTTCAAATGAGATCATATTCCCCATGGAATAGGAAAAATGGCCGTTGTGCCATGGACACAGCTCATGGACCCAGAGTCCATCAGAGTGGTCAGATTCATTGACATCACGTGTCCTGATAAGCTACATTGGAAGGGACTCAACATCTCTTCTGTGATTTTCCTGCCCAACGTGCATGGCCCTAGTCTAGTCATGAGGAAATGCCATTAGACCAGGCCAAAGGGAGGGAGGGGCATTCTGCAAAATAACTAGCCTGCACTTATCACAAATGTCGAGGTCCTTAAGGACATAGAATAATGCAGGAACTATTCCAGACTAAAGAGACCCGACAAACAAATGCAAGGATCTCAACTGGATCTGGGACCAGTGGGAAAAAAAAATGCGCTAAAAAACATTATTGGGACAATTGACAAAATTTGAATGCCGACTGCACACTAGAAAACAGTATTATGTAGGTACTTGTTAAGTTTCCTAATGTGGTTACATGGGAAAATATCCTTGTTTTTAGAAAATAAATGCTGAAGTAGTTAAGGGGGAAGGAAAGCAGAAGACCAGTGTCCAAGCTGGCAGGAGCTCAGAGTAACTTACCCTGGCTCTCTTGGGGAGGTGACAGTCCGGCAACGAGGTCAGAATCCCACTGCCATCTTCCTTTCATGGGTGAAGCCTGCTCTAGCTCACTGAGGCGGTAACTAATACAATGACATGAAAAATAATGGATGGCTTAGCACACAGCCTGTCACTGTGTAAGTTATGTTTCATCGTCTTTATCTTTTGAAACAAGTATTATTGTTCCCATTTTATAGAAGTGGAAACTGAGGCTCAGGAAGCTTAGGCAACTTGCTCAAGTTCATACTGCTCAGGAAAGGCAGAGTTGGCTTTCACAGTGAGATTTAGGAGACCCTGAAGCTTGCCCTGGTACTTTGGTCCTGGTCCCGGATCCTGTCGGGGGGAAGGGCTCTCGGAGACCAGCAGTGGAGTGAGCTGAGCTCTGCAGGGCACTGTGGCAACATACCCAAGGACCACTGCCAGGGAGTGGTCCAACCAGGGCCAGCAGCCAGGTCTCTGGGCTCCTAGTCCAGTGCTCCCCTTGAGAAGTTGAAGTTGCTGGGCAGATGTTGGGCTTCTGGACCAGGTGGGGTTACTCTAGGCCAAGCGGTGAATTGGATGACAGTGCTTTTGATGGTACACTCATGCCACTTCCCCTACAGTCTCAGGTCCTCCTGTACCGTCATCCCGCCCAAGCATACTCTCCCTTCATGTTGCCTTTTGAAGGTCAGAGACGCTGACGATGGTAACCAGTGTCCCAGTAACCCCTGCCACCAGCTACCTGGGAGAAGCGTCTGCTAAATGAACTGACAAAGAATCAACAGCTATAATATTAAGCAGCATCCCTTATTTAACCAACATCTCCAGAGATCACGACACTTTATTCCCAATGAATAAAGCTTTAATGGTAGAACTTCACGCACTCTGATGGACTGCTATGGAGAAATACTGAGATGGAGCCAATGGAGAGGAGACTCAATGTAGTCTGGAAAATCAATGTCATAAAACCTTTCAGTGTAATCTCCTTTCCTAACTTCAGGCTGGAGTCCCCTTAAAGTATCCCCACCAGTGATCATCTGTTTTGATTACCACTAGTGTCAGGAAGCTCACTACCACATGAGGCAGTCTATTCCATCTTGGGCAGCTGCTCAATAGCTTCATTGTGTAACAGCTAGCATGATCCATCTTTTTTTTTTTCCAGGACTCCAGCTGGTCTATCTGTGGGCGTCTGGTCAGAGTTGACTGTTCCAGCTGGAACAGGTGTGCATTTCTCCCTGTGACAACACGGAATCAGTCAGTTACCCTCACACCCGAGGTCAAACATTTGTCACCTCTCCATGACGGAGGCAGTCAGCCTGCCTTATTTTTCCACATCGGAAGAACCCTATTATAGTAGGTCCTTTCTTGGGTTACATGTCACAGAATGCTCTGACATCAGGTTGTATTTAAAGGCTTGGCGCCGGGACCATCCCTAACCACACCCCACCAGCCTTGGCTGGCCTTATTTCCCCACCAGTTTCTTTTGGTAATGTGTAAGTCAAGCCCCCGAATCTCAGTTGAATGTTATATGCCATGAATGGTGGTGAGAGAAGTCTGTGACTTGGCCCCATCCGACAGTGGCACACAACACTGTCTGGAAGCTACTATGTCTGCAAAAGAGATACAAAACCAACCACGAACAAGGGAAGGTCCTATAACCCAACTCAATAACTGTCTTTCCATGCTTCCTGATGGGTGCCATGCTCTATACTGGTGTAAATAACATTACATAAAATAGAATTTGGTGCAGTAAGATTAGGTCTAGGCAATACATTCTGGAATAGGTGATGTCCATGATGGAAGATATCATTGGTATAATCAGAAAAGACTTTCTGGAGGAGGTGGCCTTCAGGTGGGTTTCAAAGAATAGTTAGAACTTGATATGTAGAGTAAAGCGGTTCAGCTGCTGTAACTAAAGGCCAAAATAACAATGGCTCAAACACAATGGAAGTTTATTTCTCCCTCATGTAACAGTAATAACTTAAGCAGTCCTGGGCCAACATGGCAGTTTCATGGTTTTAGAGACCTAGGGTCCATCTGTCTTATTGCTCTGCCATTCTCAGTCAGCAACTTTTATCATGTGGTCCAAGATAGCTGCTCCAGTGCCTGCCATCACATCACGGTTCAGCCAGCAGAAAGAAGAAAAGTGGAAGCTAAGGAAATGCCCTTTCCATTAAGGACAGGCATGACCCAGCACTTGTATGCTCATGCTACTTCCTCTCATGTCTTACTGGTAAACCTTTGTCTCATGGTCACACCTGCCCCCAGCAAACGAGCCTGGGAAATAAAGTCTCTAGTTCTATTTCTAAAGGCCACAGAGAGAACAGATCCTTGAGGGGGACCAGCAGTCTTTGCTACAAGGAGGAGCCAGTCCTGAGCAGTAGGGGAGGTGCATGACGGCCTGGACTCGAGGGGATGAGCGCCTGAGTCTGTGAGGAGCTAGCTCACTTAGGGCAACTGCGAGAGGAAAAGTCTAACGGAGAAGTTGGCACAGAATTCCACACTTGAGCTTTGTTTTGTAAATAGACACATCTCTGAGACATCAAAGGATTGGAAATTGTACCCTATTTTCTTTTTATCATATATATTTTGTATTAAATTTATTGGGGTAACATTGGTTAATAACATTATATAAATTTCAGGTGTACAACATTGTAATTCAATGTCTGTGTACTCTACCGCGTGCTCCCCGCCTGAGGTCTAGTGTCTTTCTGTTACCATTTATTTGACCCCCTTGACCCATTTTGCCCTTCCCAAACCCTCCTTGATTGCATAAGGAAGATGTGGTATGTATAGTGAAATACTACTCAGCCATAAAAAAGATGAAATAGTGCCATTTGTGACAACATGGGTTTTGAGAGTATCATTCTAAGTGAAATAAGTTAGACAGAAAAGGACAAGAACCCAATGATTTCACTCCTATGTGGGATATAAAACAAAAAGTAAAATTGTACCCTATTTTAAATCAGTCTGGGAGAGAGAGGCTAGCAGGGGTTTGCAACTAAAAGAAACTTTGTAGGTCATCTTGCAACTCAGAGAAACCTTTGGTCAAATGAAAAGTTACTTTTCTATTGATCTGTTCATGTAAAGCGCACACCACACCACGTACCCCATTTTTGGTACAAGTTTATACACCTGTGTAATGGCTTGGACTTGCCTGGAAGGGTCTGCTGTGGACATCTGTGGAACGCCATCTCGTTTTATCCTCATATCGACATCATGCGATCAGCATACGATCCCTGTTTGAAAGATGTGTAACAGAGGACAAGGCTGAGGAATTTGTCCAAGGTCACCCAAACCCTGGTGGGGTAAGTCTTTTGTTTTTGTACCATGCCACCTCCCAAGAAACAAGCGGGTGTCTGCAGCAGTATTTCCCGACACACGGAACCCTGGACCACTACACCTCACGTTGAGGTCTACAAGACAGCACGAACTGTGGTTTAATAAGTCTGGAAAATGATGCATCTCTCTCCAGAACACAGCAGCATACGGACGGTTCCGGCAAATCCTGTAGCACAGAACCCAGTGGGACTTGGAACCATTGTTGTTTCTCCAACTTATGTGATCAGAGAACAGTCTCACGTGTTCTCGGTCTCTCCTACTGTCTCTCCTACACGCAGGCTGTCTCTCCTACTCCTCCCATCCCTCTCTGACAGGGTTCCTGTGACTGGAAAAGTAGGAGGCTAATTGCCAGGGGACCCCAGGTAAAGTTTTGGATTACCTGGTAAGTTGCTTAACATCTCTGTTGGGGTTTTGGACAAACAATAAACAACACTCCTTCTCTTCCCACTTGAGTTCAGAACACATTGAGCCATCAGATAGAGATTAAAATGTTAGCTTTATTCTGATAAGCGCTACATGTGAGGATGGGCTCAGGTTTATGGGCAGATGGGCTGCTCACATGCCTCCTGAATCCGCCAGACGTCCCTACCCAGGCACAGACCCAGTGGGCACCAGCAAGACTGAGGCCAGCCTCGCTGCAGGCTGGCACTCAGATCCCCGAGAGGGGAACCCAGAAGGGCAGAGCCATCGGGCTCAGTTCCTTCACCCAAACTCACCATTCAGGTAAGTTGCTGCTCTCTCCCAACAACCTATGCCTTGGTTTCCTGACTTGTCAAATGGGTTCAATGGAACCCACACCACCTGCCTCCAGGGCTGTTATGGGGATGACACACGTGGTGAGAGGGAAATGCCTTGAAAAATCATAAACACTAAATTATCATATTTGGGTAGCTGTTCTCATACTTTCTCATTGGGTTGATGTTTATATTAAATCATTCGATCATTCATTCATTCACTCATCCATTCATTCAAAGAGTGCGTATGTTAGGCATAAGCTAGGTGCTGGGAGAATACAGCAGAGATTTTTAGCTGTGGCCACTGAACTACCACTCTCTCCCAACATGTCGTGGCCCATCCCACCGCTGTGCCTGCTGGACATCTTGAATGTCCTCTTGCTCCTCTCCATCCATACCAATTCCAGCTATTGTTTGAGATAGCTCTAAATCCATTTTCTCTGATAAGCCACTGTTGATTTTGGCCACCCCTTTCTTGGAGCTCACCAAGCCCTGAGAATCTGCATTGTTCATCTTCACACTCCCCTTTGTCCTAGGGTTTGACGGAGCAGTGTGTCATCTCTTCATTAACTGTCCCATGACCCTGTCTCAGGCATAGGACTAGACACGCAGGAGGGGTCAGGGATGGTTTGACAGCTGGCGGACTGCTGATGGATTTAGCCAGCCAAGGGAAGGTGACTGGGTGACCATGATCTCATTTTCTCCTTTCACTGACATGTTCCTAATTTGGCTTTATGAGATTTTTCTGGAGTGTCAGCTGTGCTGTTTTGAGCTGGGCTGGGAAGGGCAGAATGTCCAGAGGCGCAAGGGGAATGGCATGTAGGAAGGGCTTGGCATAGGACAAGGGTGTCTGCAGTCTTTCCCAGCCTCCAGCAGGGTCTCAGAATGTTCTGGCCCACTTTAGAGTCTTAAAAGGACATGTCAGGAAAAAAATACTCAAGGGAGATTTGGGGCCTGTGGATCACGGGCAGAACATAACAGGAGGCCAAGAATAAGGTTCTTCCAGAAAAATCACATACAGCCTGAGGTGGAGCGGCTGGGATCCAGCTGTGTGCGCTCTCGGGATGCCATCTGGTGATTAGTGCTGACAGGACAGGTGCGTCGGATGTGGGACTCCCCAGAAAGGACTCAGCTGCACTGGGTTTCCATCTTTGTATGGTCTGTGATGGAATGCTACTCTGCGCCTCAGGTTCCTCATCGATAAAAAGGGGTGGAGTTGGATTCCACTGCAGGTCACAAGTTAGTTTCCATGTTTTATATTTAAACTGAAATTGTTCCTATATTTAAAAGTTGGACTATTTTACACTGAATGTGGTATTTTGTAGATGTTCTTTTAAAAAGTCAGACTGTCCTGGGCCTGCAGGACAACAGCCTGTGTGACAGTCACATCCCTCCACGTCCCTGTTCTCCTCTTCCCGACATGACCTCGTGGCCCCAGTGGTATTCAGGTTAGTCTCCAACCCTCACCCTGGTCACACGCTTCCCTCGGTTCCTTCCATCGATGGCACTGTGTGATTCGCAGTGGACCTGGGATTGGAGCTTATTCAGAGCTGTGTCTCAGAGGCGTGGGCCGTGGGTTCCAGCCTAGGACCTGCCCTGCCTTGCTGATGGACCCTGGTGAGCTGGCTTATTTTTCTCATCTATTACAAAGGGACTTGGTCGAAATCCATGAATAGCATCTTTTCAAATTCTCACATTCTGTGACTTTTATGAAAATGCCATTGACCAGAATAAAATGGAATTATGACTTCAATGCTGTGGAATTTGGCTGCCCTAGCCCTTTGTCAAAGTGAAGGGAGATGAGAGGAGGGGAGGGAGGAAAACAAGGCATGGAGGGAGTGGCTTGGGGGAATCCTCACTAGTGATAGCTGAGCAAATCTTGGCCTCAGGCCGACCTTCTCTGGTCTGGTGGAGTTGGAAGAATCAGCCCTGTCTCCTGGAATTCCTTCCAGGTCAATATCTTGGAATTTCCCCCACCCCACCCTTTCCAGAAGCCGGAGACTCTGGGTAAAACTGAGGGTGTACAAACCAAGCATTTACAAGGGTGGACACATAGCCAAATTCTCTGTCTATGCCAGCGGAGACTTCTAGATAAGGCCCTGGGGTCAGGGGAGAGTGCTAGGTCATGGCCCTAGAAGGAGGAATCCCCTCTGGGGTTGCAAGACTGCTGTGTTCACTCCAGCTCTTTGCTAACTGGCTATTACTTTATTTATCTGGGCCTCGGTTTCTTCATTTGTCAAATGGGATTGAAACAAACAAAAATAAACCTCGTCTATCTGTCTCCTAGGAGGAAAATGTTAGTGAACAGAAGCCAAACTGAAGAGATAAATGGCTTCCGGGTTTCTTGAGAGAGTCTGTCGTTTTCATCCAGGCTTTCTCTGGCCACTCTCACTTGCCCAGCATCACGCTCACCTGCTGAAAGTGGGAGCTCGGACTCTGGAGCCAGAGTCATCAGAATTTGATTCCTGACCCCACTGCTGAGAAGCTAGAGGCCTTAGGCCAGCCATGGCACCTCTTTCAGCTTTCATTGACTCTGTAAAATGGGCTACTTACTCAGACCTCAGAGAACAGATTGAAAGATTAAAATGAAAAGTATTAATATATGCATTAGACATTAAAATGTCTAATGCAGACCTTGGCACATAGTAGGTGTCTAACAAAAGTAGCTGCTGGTATTTGCTACAGCTTCTTGCTGTGGCTCACTTCCTCCAGCCAGGCAGCTCTGGGTAGGCCCTCACCTGAGACCAGCTCCAGGCCCAGCAAGGAGGATGTAAGATGCTTCCTGGCTAAGGCGGGCATGACGTCAGCAGTGTGTTCCTCCTGGCCCTGTTCTTTGTGCCGTGGCCCTGACTGCTCACTTGCTGTTGGGGTGTCTGTCTTGCCTCGACTCTGAGATAGGTTAGTTAGCACGCTCTTAGGTAGACAGGAAGGTTCCTGGTGGAATAAACAAAGGCAGCCATATCCTGAAACTCCAGGTTCTGAAATGGCTCATTCACTTCAGGACAAAATGTAACGGCGCCTTGAGGTTAATAAATTACCTTTTAAATCCCTTTAGGCTGGACAAACAAGCAGCCCTGATAAATAAAAGTGGGTTATTTCATTAATTCCTTCAGGATGGACAAACAGAACAAATCTGATAGATGCCAGCTCCCTTCTCCAAGCTGGCAAGAAAAGATATAAGAATAAGAACCTTTTGCCTTAGTCAGTGGGCACCCCAGTCGGGACCCCCTCTCACTTGAGAGCTGCAAGTCTTTGCTTTTAACAAACTATCCTCTTTTGCAACTCCTTGCCTCTCTGGTCCATGCTTCCATTCTTCGGTTTCGTGAGACCACGATCCTTGCACTCACAGAAATTTCTTACATCAACACGAGCACCAGGCATCCCCCATCCCTGACATTGATTCCTGGACCTGCTGTCCACTGGTCCCTTTTCTGCCTGCCTGATCCAGGGGGACAGGGACATAGGATCCAAGGGCCTCAGTGCTCCAGACTTGAAGGAATCAGAAGAGGCTTAAGGAGCTGAGGCCTGTTGCGGGCTCTCCGAAGTAGTTCCTGTACCCTACCTCCTACCTTCATGGAAACGAACTCACAAGGACCTAGAGCAGTTGATGTCTAATCACCTGGAATTTCTTCCAGAGGCAGCTCCAGCAGGACCACTTTGAATTCCTGTGAGCTTCTCCCATAGCGTCATGATGAAGGGCACAGATAAGCTCTGGAGCCAGATTGCCTAGATTCAAGATTCCAAAACCACAGTTATGCAGCTATGCAACCTTAGGTAAGTTCCATAAGCTCTGTGCATTGTATTTCTACAGGTATAAAAATACTACCTCACAGAATCTTTATGCAATTTCTTGGGACTTCTGTTTCTTCTGTGAATTGCTTGTTCATCTAGACTGACCTTGCTGTGTTTGCTTTTGCTTTTTGTTGCTTGGAAGGAGTACTTTCCAGCTGAGCTGATGGTTAAGAGCTGAGCCAGAATGTGGGCATCTTGGTTTTCAGAGGTTTCCAGGGTGGAAGGAAATGAGCCAGTTGACCTGAAAAATCTGGGAGTGCACCAGCCTCCACTCCTTGCAGGAAGAAGGATGGGACATCTTTCCTTGTGCAGGGAGAATGGACAACCACTTCTCTTGATAGAGAGGGCTAGACCAAACGATTCTGGTGGTTTCTTTGATCCCCAGATTCCATGACAGTTAAGGAGTTTGGAGGCCAAACTTAGGTATGGCCTGGCTTCCAGATCTGAATTCTGACCTGCTCTGGAATTAAGGTGGGGTAATTGTGAGAGTCAAGGTTGGGGGAGGCTAGAAAGACAGAGGAAAGGCAAACTCATGCTCCTTGGAGTGAGTGAGGACCCCCCCATATGGGGCCTGGCTCCCCATCTTAGCACCAGGCATAACTGTGGCCCCTTGGCACTGTTTACTTTTTTCCCACCTTTCCCTAACCACAGAAATATGAGCCACCAGAGCTAGAAAGTTCCTAAAAGATGGTCCAGTGTAAGAGTAACAGCCAAGCAAAAAGGGAAAAGTAAAAACAAAGATGAGCACACATGCATATGACCACCATTTATGCACTTATAAAAACTTAAATATATTTGTGATATATATTTAAAAAGAAACTGTACAAAACATTTTTTTATAAAAGATTTCCTTTCTCAGGATTGTTCTACTGAAGCTCTGTTGCTAAAGAATGGTGGGGGGGTGGGGGGAGGAGAAGAGAATCTTCTTACCCCCCCATTTTGCAGAAGGGGAAACTGAGGCCCAAGGTAGACACATGATGGCCGCAGACAGCAGGTGGCATTTGCTCAGCTTCCAGGTCCGGGCTCCTTTCCTATGAGTCTGGCTCTAGGAATTGTTCGCTGAAGGCCTGCGTCTTGCCTAGAAGAGATATTCCTTGGAATTGAAAAAAAGAATCAGAGAACAGGCTGTGCTAGCAGCTGTACAACCAAAGGAGAAGTAATTCCCTTTTCACTCTGACCTCCTTTGATAGGCCAGCATTTCCAACTTGCTAAAAAATTGTCCTTTTCCCCTCACTTTATATATATAAGCCAGGATATTTAAATATATTATATATATATATATATATATATATATATATATATATATATATATATATATCAGGATATATGTGTATATAACTTTCCGATTTTCTTTTCAAGCCTCATACACAATCACTTCAAAGCTGATGACACATCACACAGACTATACTCAGAGGCACAGGGCCTTAGAGGTGGTCCCAGAGTCAGTGTCAGAGTCAGGACTTCTGGAAATTTTCCTTTTCACTAAGAAGCTGCAAAGACATTTTGTCTTCTTTTCTTTTAAGCAGAATGCTGGCTTTCTGACATCACTAACCCCCGCCCTCCCATTCTAGAATATTCTCCCTTAGCGTCTCTCTTTTCACTCTCCATGTCCTTCGAATCGCCCTAACTTCCAACACTGGGTCACCTTCTCCTTTTCAGAGCACCTTCCCACTGAATGTCTCAGGAGGCTGCCACCGTGCTCTGTGAGGGAGATAAGCCAGGCCTCGGGGTTCCTCTTCCACAGAGACCATGCCCTGAGGTATTCAAGGACAGCCACTGAGCACATCAAGGTCAGAACTTCAAGTCGCCTGACTCCAAAATCAGTGCTCTCTCTGGTTCTCCAGCAGGTGAGGGGTGGGCATGGGGGGGCGTTTCCAGGAGGTGGCGTTCTTGGGGAGACCATGCTGGGGTCGCTCCAAAGCTGGGTTAAACGCAGAGCTGCTGCCTACCAGCCAGATGGCCCCTCTGGTCTCAGCCACTTTCCACTCCTCCGAAATTCTGATTCATCTGCTTGCTGAATCCAGCCTCATCAGAACTGTTGGGGTTTCTGGGCTGATGAATCTTTGTTTTCCAGAGTGGTTCCTGAATGCATTACGCCCTGAGCAAAATCATCTCTCCATTGGTTGGTGGTACTGCCCTCCTCGGCAAAATTACCAGGATGGCTGTCTTTGCTGCGTGTTCATCTCCCTTTCAGCCCTACAAGCCCGCCCAGGGTCCTTACAGTGCTCCAGTTTCCCAGACGCCCCCCCCAACTCCTGGGACCTGTATCCGGTGTTAGCCCCCCCCCTACAGCTACCCCCAGGCCTCATCTCCATGATGTTGCAGATGACGACAGAATTCACAACCACACTGCAAACTGGGCCTGCAGGCAGGTGAAGCGAGACCGAGAAAAACTCAGGCACAATTCAGCTCAGGGAATTCCCAGCTCTCTTCATAAACCGGGCACCACTGTGCCAACAGTTGGGTCTCCTCCTTCTCAGTGTTGTGCCTCTGTTTCTTCCCGATTAGCCTTGCCGAAGACTTTTCAGTTTCGTTGATCTGCTCAAGAAATCAGTTCTAGCATTTGTATCTCTTTTTCTTCTCATAACTGTCACCTCCTTATCCTTTTTTATTTCTCCCATCCCAGGAGAGCTGGCCAAGTTCTTTCTTTACTTGGCTGATTTGTTTTTCTGGGTTATCGAGTCTATTTTTTAATTACCTTCCTCCAAAGTGGTTTTTTTTCTTCAGCTACTATGTTTTCAGTTACTTTGCAATTCTTCCATTTCTTGCCCATCTCCCTTTTCCTATCACCTCGTTATTTCACCTTGAAATGAAACACAGTCGTCCCCCCTTATCTGTGGGGGATACATTCCAAGACCTTCAGTGGATGCCTGAAACTGGGGATAGTACCAAACCCTATATATACCATATGTTTTCCCCTAAATATATACATGATTATGGTAAAGTTTAATTTATAAATTACCACAGTAAGAAATTAGCAATAACTAATCATAAAAAAGAACAATTATAATATATTCTAATAAAAATTATGTGAATGTGGTCTTTCTCTCTCTCTCAAAATTGCTTATTCATCTCGTGGTGTGAGATGATACAATACCCACAGGATGAGATGAACCGAGGTGAATGACGTGGGCATTATGACGTAGCATTACGCTCCTATTGACTTTCCGATGATTGGGCTACTCACTGACTGACGGGTATCATATATAGCATGGAGACCCTGGACCAAGGTCTGAGTCACATCCCCGGTGGGATGGAGCGGGAGAGTGAGAGATGTCATCACGCTACTTAGAACAGTGCCCAATTTAAAACTTATGAATTGTTTATTTCTGGAATTTCCCATGTGGTATTTTGGACCGTGGTTGACCAGGGTACCTGAAACTGTGGGAAGCAAAACCACAGATAAGAGGGACTACCACATACATTTTCTCCCTAAGATTTTCTGCTCCTCTTTTAGGCGGGCTCTGCCCTCTTTTCTATTGAACTCACTGGAAAGGTAGACAACTGTTCTTCTCGTATCTCGGACAGGTTAGTCCCTAATTCCTGGTGTATCTGTGCTGTGCTGGATTTGACCTCTAACCCCTGCCTGGGTGTCTGGCACTTACAGCGGCTGTTGAGGGCGAAGAGGTTTCCCCAGCACGCTCTGGCTATTGCAGCTTCTCCCCTCTGGCCCCAGCCCCAGCTGCCTAGAGAGAAGGGCACTCACTTCCCAGAATGCGCTTTCCCACCTGCCCCTAACTTGCTGTTTTCTGTAATTTGCTGTTTCTTGCCTGGTTGCAGACAGATGGTGACAAAGAAAGAGGGGTTGCTGCAATGAGGGGAGGTACCAAGACTCTGCCTTAAAGAACAGCCCTTAAGAGTTGGAAAGGGGTGGCTGGCCCCATTTCGGGTGGGTGCGGCCTTGGGTCACTGAGACAGGACAGATGAGAAAAAAGGTGTGAAATGTCTTCCCACCTTTCCCAGTGGGCCTCTGCTTGATGAAGGGCATCTAGGGTAGGTTACGTGATATTGCTGGGAATTCTCCCTTTTTCTATATTCCTAGACAAATTTAGTGAGAAGTTTTAAAGGCTAATCAGTGAGCCAGTCAGTATTTTGAACTAGACGGCCCATATCCAATTTTTAGTGCACACTTATTAATCTCTCTCCTGCATCAATTTTTTCGTCTTCCAAAAATAGCTCCTGATTTTTCACTTGGTACTATCCCTCTCAGTCCAGCTGGCCCAGGAGGAGCTCTGGAGGTGAAGCACATGACCCTGACTTTAGCCTATCGGCACTTCACATTCCCTGGCCACAGTGATTGGTGCAGGCGTGCACATGTGACTGGAGGTGATATAGGCAGAATGAGGTTCAGGTTTTTTGTGGAGACTCCTGAAAAGTATGCTCAGGTTTCCCCTATAGACTGAGTCTGAAGGAACCTGAGAATGAAGCTGAGAAAGAGGACCAGAGAGAGGCTGTGTCCTCAGGATAGCAAGGAGCTCCTGGTCTAATCTTGCCTGAAGCTGGCCTTACTCTTGGATCTTTTAACAATGAGAACCAATAAATTCTCTTTTATGTTTAAGCCCTATTTGAGTCAGGTTATCAGTCACTTAAAGTAAAATGAGTCCTCATTTATACAAATGAGATCACAGGATTGGGGGGAAAAACAATCTAAGGAGGATATATGTCCAAATGTTTACAGTATTATCTTTGAATAGCAAGACTGTGGGTTATTTTTATTTCTCTCTTAATATATTATATTTCATTTTCCTGTATTTTTGTAACAAGTCTGTTCTGTTAAAAAAGAGCAAGCAAACAAGGAAAGCCCCTGGTAAATACGATGTTAAAAATTTGCCTCTTCAGTTTGGACAGGCAGAAAGGCTAAAGGGGCCACAGCTCAGGTCCCTACTGTACCTGTGGAATCATAGCCAGGCCTTCCAGGAGGGATGGGATGGTGGAGGCAGGCCTCCCACCCAGCGCTGTGATAGACACCTGAGGGGCTCCCCTTAAAGCTGAATGAGGAAATCCTTTATGCAGTGAGAACTGAACTTATGGCAGCTGTCCTCTCCAGAGAGGGTACAAGTTGAAAATAGAAATGGTTTCAAGAGGTTTTGAAACATTCCTGGATGGCAGTTCTGTTGTAGAATTGGAGAGGGGGCACAGTATGTGGGGGGCTGTCTCTGGCCTTGGGGTCGGCATTAGGGAGACCCTTCACATTCTCTGTAGGGGCCAGGCCAGAGCCCCCTGGGCCGTGCAGGGCACCAGTGTGTGTGCTTGTTGTCACACTGGACCTACCGTGTTTCCCCAAAATTAAGACCTAGGTGGACCATCAGCTCTAATGCATCTTTTGGAGCAAAACTAATATAAGACTGGGTATTATATTATATTATATTAATTATATTATATTATGTAAGACTGGGTCTTATATTAAAACAAGACCGGGTCATATGCTAATTTTTGCTCTGGCTAGGTCTTATTTTCAGGGAAACACAGTATATGTTTAACCCTGTCAGGGATTCAGTGAGGCAGGTAGCAGCCCATTGCCCACTCTCCAGCTGAGTGCCCATGGCTGAGGAGAGCACACATGCTTTAGCGTTTGCTGTATCTTGAGTGGTAGGGAGGCTCAGTGAGTGCCTTGAAGTGTGGAAACCCAAACCTGGAGTTATTCAGTCATCAAACTCCAGCTGAAGGCACTTAAAGCTGCAAGTCGCTTAAATCTGTGAAACCAGGAAGTTAAGTGGTGGCAAAAAGAAAAAAAAGTTAAAATGGAGTCAGCCTGGGCCAGGGAATTCGAGGGGTGGGGGAGGGTGCAGAGAGATTTGGAAGTCATGCAACAAGATGTCTTTCCTCCTGTGACATTTGGTATCTGTTTTTCTATAGTATTGTTTCTCAAAGTGCGTTCCATTGTATTCTGTTCTTGAAATGGGCAGCGAGGAAACGTGTCTGCAGCAAAATTCATTTGGGAAATAATTTACTTATTACCCTAGTCCTATGTACATTAGCAGATTGAAGGCTCTGAGAAGTCCTGGGGTAAAGGAATCTGGTTGACAATGATCACAAAACTCATTTTGGATGGGTCACCCACATGCCAGATGGAATGAGGTGTGAGGCCAGTTGTGCAGAGATGACTACTCCCTGATATGTGAACAGGGGCCGCCCAGAGAATGGTGGAATTTGGGGCATGGATGGGTGAAACAGCCAAGGCTGGAAAATTCAGCCCCAGAGCATTTAAAGCATGAAGTAGATTGTAAGATCACAGAGTTTATCAGCTTTAAACACCTCATTTTATAGAGAGGGCCACTGAGGGCCACAGAGGGGAACTGAGTTGCTCACTATCAGCAGAGTTTTGGCTGTATACCATAGATGCCAATGCCGGATAACCAAGGAGGAAAGAGATTTGATGTGGGGATATCAGAGAGCCCGCCAAACCCTGGAAGCCTGGAGAAGCAGGTTCAGAAACAGGTAGGAGCCCAGAGAAGGTGGGCCGCTGAGGACATAGGCAAACCATGCCACACAATCGGATGAGGAACTGCAGCTGGGGTTAGGATGCCTGGGAAACTGGCCCATGGCTCTGTGTCATTCCCCTGTGGGAAGGGCTGATTGGCTGAGCATAGGCCAGGTCCCCCTTCCAACCTGTCAGGGAGGACAGTTGTCTGGCTGTTTTGGCTCCTGCAGCTGAAGCCTGGAGCCTTCCTCTCACTGAAGCTCCTGTAAGAAGGAAGCTCATGCATTTGGTTGGGGGCAGAGTGGGGTTACAACCCCATATCCTACCTTCTAGTTTACCTGATTCAGCCATGTGTACTCTTTTTTGTAGAAATGTTGAAAATCCTGATTTAATTAGCAACATGGACCTTGAATTTCTACTTACCATGGTAGGATACAATTTTGAAATAATTTGAAACATTCACCTATGCTATTCTCCTTGGTGTTTCTTACTGGTTCCTCAGTCTTTACTCACTGACCCCATGTACTGTCATCAGAAATATACAGAGAAAAACAAGCAAGCTTGTAGCTTTTGAATTTCATGGCGGAGAGAATAGTGTGGGAGTCTCAAAATCTTGCCTTTGGAGTATCCTGATTCTGAGCATGCCCGACTGAGGAGGACCGCTGTGTGGGGAGTTAAGCCACTTTTTTCCACTTACCCATGTTAGATTAATACTTCCCTGGACGTAAAAGAAGGAGGCCTCAGAAAGAAAGAAAGCGATTGAGATGCTGACATGGGTCTCTGGGAGTGGTCCTGCTGGGGTCCTGTGGGGACTGTGGGGGCCTCCATGACTCCACACCCTGAAGTTGAGGGCACCAAAGAATACCCAGTAGTTTGGGGGATCAGAGAGCAGAGGTGACAGGTACGTCACTCCCTGAGACAAGCAGGGAGGCTGGAAGCTCCATAGAGAAGCAAGCCCGTGTTCAGTGAGGGACCAGCAGACAAGAAGGGGCTGCCTGAGGGCTCAGGCTGCATTGAGAACCCCATACAACAGGGGCAGCAGGATGTTTTTGCCGATGGCCTTGAGAGCCAGAAAACATGGTGGACCTCAGGCCTGGGGTGGTGGAGTTGTAAGAGCAGATGAAAAAAGGGACACACAGCCCAAGAACAGCAGGAATAGGGCTCCTCACCAGCCCACCAGGGTGACCACCCAGGATCCATGGGCAGTGTCCCACTCAGCAATCACCTGTCTGCACAGGTGACCACAGAGAACTAGGTGTACTCCCTGGGTGCTCTGACCTGATGTTCCCCACACCAAATGGGTGCAGCCTCCAGACGGAGACAAGGAGAAAACCCTGAATCGATTGAAATGAAGGTTCTGCCAAAAGCAGAATGCAGAATCAAGAGAGATTCTTTTTCTTTTCCCGTCTGAATTTGTGGCCTATGAAATTCATTCTGATATACAGCCATGTGCCAGTTAACGACAGGGATATGTTCTGAGAAACTCATTGTGAGACCCTTTCATCATCGTTACATGAACATCACAGAGTGTACTTACACATCTACCCTGTTTCCCTGAAAATAAGACCTCGCTGGAAAATCAGCTCTAATGCGTCTTTTGGAGCAAAAATTAATGTAAAACCCGGTATTATATTATATTGTACTGTACTGTACTGTATTGTATTGTATTATACTATACTATACTATATTATACTATATTATACTATATTATACTATATTATACTATATTATATTATATTATATTATATTATATTATATTATATTATATTATATTATATTACATTATATTATATCAAAGACCCGGTCTTATATTTTAGTAAAATAAGACCGGGTCTTATATTAATTTTTGCTCCAAAAGATGCATGAGAGCTGACTGTCCAGCAAGGTCTTATTTCAGGGTAACATGGTAGATTGTGTAGCCTACGACTGTAATGGCGTGTGCTAGATTTTTATATGACTGGCAGCGCAGTAGGTTAGTCTACCCCAGCATCACCACAAACACGCGAGTAATGCGTTGCGTTACATTTAGATGGCTATGACTTCACTAGGTGATAGGAACTTTTCAGCTGCCTTATGATTTTATGGGACCACCATCACATACGCAGTCTGTTATCGACCAAAACGTCATTATGTGGTGAATGACTGTTATACAGTTAAAACTAACCCGCAATGTCTTTTTAAAAAAGGTTTCAAGCACCTATCTCCTTGAATTATTGTCAAACACTATCTGACTTTGGTTTCCCTTACCCACATCCTGGGTCAAAGTTCAATGATGGACGCTCAAGGACAGTTATTTCCTATGAAATAGGGCTGGCTCTGGTGGTCGCTGTCTGGGCTCTGCTGGTGGGTTGTGCCCCCAGCGCACCAGGCCGAGGGCCCAAGAGCAGTCCTGGTCCCTTGTAGAGCCCTGGCTTCCTGGGCGGTACACTCGGTGACTCACTCTTATTCCTGGTTGGGAAACACTAGTGAAATGATGTTGATGAGAATCCTTCGAAAACTCCAAATCTCTGTGGCTGTGTGACTTTGGTCAAGCTTCCTCTGGAGACTGTTTCCTCATCTTTGCTTTGCTGCTCACGTTGGTCCAGCTCTCAGGCATCCAATGTCTGCCACATGCAGGTACCTTCCCCACGGCCTCGTGTTTCATCTTCACAACAGCCCTGCCAGAAAGGACTGTTAGCCCCGATTTATAGATGTTGGAAACAAGGTCCCAGAGAAGGGAATTTCCAAAGACTAGTTTCTTAACTCATCGAATCTAAGACTCCATAGATTTGGGGACACACCATGATTTATAAATCCTAAAGAAAGAAAAAGAGCTGTGAGTTGTAACTGCAAGGGTCATCACAGACTATAAGACACATTCTAATTTCAGAGATGTTAAAATGCATGAGAAGTGGGCCTTGGAATGGATGGTCTACCGAGCTGAGCAGAGGGTGGATGAAGGTGCAACCGAGATCTGAGGGACCCCAAAGCTCCTGTCGTTACGTTTGGGCAAGCTGCCACATGGGCCACCCGCTGTGAGACTTGAACGTGCCCCAGGATGAAACAGGACTTCTCGGCATGTAACATGCTGTGCAGACACAGGGACTCAGGAAAAGGAGGGATATGCCAACAGCTGGAATGGAATAAATCCCTTGCCGACTCTTGCAGAAGCAACCTTGGTTAGACAAATTTTCAGGGAATTTGAATTTAGGTGGAATTCTGTCGCAATGCAGAAAACTGACTCCTTGCCTATGGCAGCTGATGTAATCTCATAAGCCAATTCATTCGAGAACTGCTTGGCCTAACCCACACCCAGTTCACTTCCAGAGAACAAACTCCAAAACCAGGGGTGAAGATTTTTGGAGATGTGAGAAAACTTCCAGTTGATGAAATGGACAAGAAGAGTGCCTGGTTCCCCCAGGGCTCCGCCCTGCCCTGAGTCTGGTACTGTAGGAGGCTCTGGGGTCTCTCCTTGGCGGGGGGCAAGGGGGACAGGACCTGTGTCCCTGAGGCCCCACTCTTCACTGGGGATGTGTCCTGGTCAGACAGACAGTGGAGCATTAACAAACCCAGAAACTGCCTTTGCTGTGAAGCCCTCCCCTAAGTCAGATCTGCCCCTCAGACGGGCCTAAGTTTCCACGCCTCGGACACTGGGATCTAGCCCTTGAATCACCCCTCACGGGGTGTCCACAACTGGTGTACCCCGCTGGAACTGGGCCTGTCCTTTCCTGGCTCCTCTCCTCTGCCATCCTCCCCATCTGACACCGGTTACCATTCCCTTCGCTGGCCCATGCACACTGACTCAGTTGGTCCAGCCTTTTGGACCTTATTTCATGAAGTCTTCATGATGCTCTCTGAAGTAGGAATTACTAGCCCATTTTAAAGGGCCAACCTGAGGCTTGGAGAGGCCAAGAAATAACACGTCCAAGGCCCCCCAGCCCATACATAAGAGAGGACTTCCCCAAGTCTCTATGCTGTGCTTAAATAGTGCCGAGCCCCTGTGAGCACTCCACACTAGTTAGACGACAGAATGAAAACTTCTTTACGGTGATAATGCTAAACAAGTTCGCTGGGAACTAAGTGTTATTTAATTTTATTCATCTGAGCACCTACTTTTGTGCCTAGTGGACCTACAGAGGAAGTGGGTTCCAGGCAACTGAGGCGGCAAGACACACACACACACACACACACACACACACACACACACCTCCTTTAATGACCCGCCTGCAATTGATATACTGCTAAGTAGCATTTCTTGTACTGGGGAGATTCTATTTCCACACTAGCAGCAAATTTGACCTTTGTGTCAGCTGCCAGCTGCTTATAATTCTGACAGATGCAAGCACATTTCTGGGAAGCTGTAAGCCACTCAGGACCTTGCAGATCAGCAGGCAACGCTGGCGGCTTTGGTAAGATTGATCGGCCCACGAGAATCCCATTTACAGCCCAAACCGGAGCCCCGGTTTACCACGGCCTGAGCACTAATGACTTCGACAGCTCCCATCTAAATCTGTCAGCCAGAGCTAGTGGCGATATTAAAGAACACTATTTATACGAAGCAGCAATTAGAGGAATGCTCGCCAATGGGGCACCGCTTCCAAGTAAATCCCTGGCCTTCCAAATGGTGTCATGCTCGTGGTTATTTTAATCCGCTTGGAATTTCAGGGATATTAATGAGACGGGCCATCGTGGAGGATTAGCCAGGTTTATTTCTGCTGACATTTCAGAGAGCACACTCAGGTTCCCAAGACGTTCCTGGGCCCCCTCCCTCCCGGCACAGGGCTGGGGGAGTCAGCTGGGCGGGCGGGAGGAGCAGCTGCTGCGGTGGAGCTCGCTCCCTTCAGCCACCCCTCTCCTCCTGCCTTCTTTCCTCCTGCCTTGCCCGTGGTATCACCATTGTCTGCCGCCTCCTTCTGGGCCCTCTCTCATTTCCCTCTCTGCTCTGTCCTTTCCTTCTTCTTGGCAGGAAACAAACCTGGGTCTGAAAAGTCTTTGGGACAAAAGCGTAAGGGTCCCACTTGACAGGTAAAGCGGCATTGATTATAACTGACATAGGAGTAGGGTTGCGAGATAAAACAGTGTGCTCACTTAATTGTGAATGTCAGATACACAACTCTGTGTGTGTGTGTGTCTTTGTGCGCGCGCGTGCGGGTAAGTATGTCCCAAAATATTAACCAAGTGCCCTGAGTTTTTGTTTGCTAAATCTGACAACCCGACCCCGGAGGGTGAGTGGAGAGACACCACTGCTGGACAGAAAGTATCGCATCTTTCCACGCGTCCACGTTGTCCTTTGTTGCAACCACTGCTTCTTGTGTCCTCACACTGCAGAGACAGATTGTTCTGTGTCTCTGCTTGTCAGGGCACTAATCCCAGCGTAAGGGCTTCACCCTCACAGCCTCATCTTAACCTAATTATCCGCTAACGACCCCACCTCCAGACACCACCCCCCGGGGGCTTCCACCCGTGCATGTGGGGAGAACACAAATGTTTAGTCCATAACACCGCCCTCACTACAGCTCTACGAAATATGTTCTCTCGTTATTCCCACTTTATAGCTAAGAAATGGAGCCAATCGACGTTAAGGTACTCACCCAAGAAGAGGGGTCAGGACTGAACCCCTCAATGCGGCGTGCATGCCTGACCCTCACTCCTATGAGGCCGTTGAATGGAGGCCATGGCCCTCTTTCTCAGTTGCACAGAATTTATACTTAGGACTTGCAGGATCCGGGCCCTTGTTTCCCAATAGGTGCTTAGAAAGCTCTTGCGTATTGTAAGTTTCTAACTGTGGTAGACAGCACGAGGGACAGAAAAGTGCATGGACCACAGTTCCTGCTCTTAAGGAACTGAACAGGGGAGATGAGACCTGCTCCCCATCCCTTTCCAAGCACCAGCTCTTTATTCTACCTCTGAAGTGTCATCTTCGTGTCTTCACTTTTCTACAGCTCTCAACCCCAGTCTGGTTGAGAATCGGGTTGGCTCTTACAATAGACTACAGTGGCCTGGTCTCTCTCATCCATCTTATATCCTGTCCCCCAGATCAGCTCACAGCCGTCTTCTCTCCTGCTCAACATCCTTCAACAGCTCTCTAGTTCATCTCTGACAACTTTCAAAGATGCCTTTTACTTGCTTGTTCTCTCCATGGGCCCTGCCTCCTCACTGCCTACATATGTGTTCATGGAACACTGATGGAGATGCAATGGGGTGGGGCCAAAAATGCCGCAGCGCCGCCCCCCTCCCCCTGACACACACACACACAGCAGACCTGGGAACCTCACAGAAGCACAGTGCTCCAGAAAGCATGGTCACAGCCAGCCAGCGGCCTGGACACGCAAGACAGCACTCCACAGCCTGGCATCAAGGCCCTCCATGGTTGAGCTCTAAACTACAGGTTTCCTGGAGTCACCCTATAAAGTCCTATGTTCCAGCCCAAGTTAGCTGCTGCGTGTCCCCAGGACTAGCCTGAAGGCTGCCAACTATGGGGTCTCGGCTTGTATTTCTCAAAAGGCCAGTTCTCCAATTAGACTGTCAGCGTGACCTTGGCTTCACTATGGAAGATGCTTCCAAGGTTGGAGAGAGGCCTGCTGGGAGGTAAGAAGAGTCCAGAGAGAAAGACAGAAGCCAGAGATGAAAGCAGTGGCTTTGGGGTGGAAGGAAGGGTCAACACAGACATGCTGTATGCATGGAGTGATAAAGAAGTAAGTCCCACGGAAGACGTGATTATAGGCAGGGGTACACAGTGCTACACAGCAAGCTAAAAACACACACCTCAAAAACCTTTAGAAGAGAGACAATCGGAGCTCTGTCAGCAAAAATCTCAATTTACCTGCTCGAGGGTAACTTTGGGAGTAAGAAGAGATTGCTTTCAACTTCTGCAAATCACTTGGGTCACAGGCGAGGCCCCGCCTCTTCGTTCTCTGCAGAGTCTGGGGAGTCTTGGGGGTGTTGCCCTGACCAGGACTTCCTTCTGTCCCCCTCCGTGGCTGGAGATCGGGAGATGCAGGGGATGGCCGGGGACGCAAATTCTGATGGCAGGCAGGCCCTGCCTGTTGTTACTGATCCCTCCTTCTGGCTCATGCTCTAGTATTCTTGCCTCTTCTTCTTTCTCATAAATGTTTAGGGCAGTGAAAACAATTCTAGATAATCCCAGCAGGCAAGGGCGAGGCAGCAGGTAGCGCTCCAATAAAGCTCACCAGGATCCAGGGAAGGAGTGGGTCTTGATAGGGGTACCCGAGGGCTGGCTGGAATCAGTGGGGGACTCAGGCCACATGGATGCGACATGAGGCAGGACCCGGAGGGCGGTGTGGGAGGGACGGGCCCCCAGGACTTACCCCAGACTCTGAGCAGGAGGACGGAGTCCAGGTCTCCTGCTGCGCCCTAAGCCTGGGGTCAGGCTCAGACCAGACTGACCCCAGTGTGGGGCCCTGCCCTGTCCCTGAGCAGGCCTTGGGAAGGACCGCTGTGGGGAAGGGGCAGCCCTGCTGTCTGCCAGCCACCATGGGGACACTGAGCGTGTAGTCATGCTGTACCCTCACTCCAGCCTGGGAGGTAGCAATTACTGTCGAGACGGGAGAGGTGACCCTCAGAGAGTGAAGGAGGTCCCTCAGGTCTAACTTGGGTTTGCCTGGTTCTGGCTTCAGCTCTCCTTGGACTACACCTGATGTTCCAGCCATAGTGTTTTCAACCCCCTACGTCATGCCCCCTGCGAGGATTCACTTAATGTGTCAGCGTAATGGGCTAAGGGTTGCCCACGTGCCTGGTAAAACTTTCTCTCTGAGTGTGTTTGTGCAGGTGTCTGGGGAAGAGATTAATATTTGAATATTCATATTTGAGTATTTGACTGAGTCAAGACTGCCCTCATCCATTCCACCAGTGCGGTGGGCATGCTTTGATCCGCTCAGGGCCTGAATAGAAGAAAAAAGGCAGAGAAAGGGTAAATTCACTCTTTCTGCATGAACTGAGGCATCCATCTTCTCCTGCCCTCGGACATCAGAGCTCCTGCGTCTCAGGCCTTCAGACTCAGATTGAATTCCACCACCAGCTTCCTGGTTCCCCAGCTTGCAGACAGTGCATTGTGGGACTTCTCAGCTTCCATAACCATGTGAGCCAATTCCTATAATAAGTCGTCTGTCCATCCATCCATCCATCCAACTGGTTCTGTCTCTCTGGAGAACACTGACGAATACACACTACTGGCCTCCATTCATTTTCATATCCAGCTTTCTGATCTTCTCTCAGACATCACCTCCTCCAAGAAGCCTTCCAGGACAGCAGGACAGACTGAGCTCCACGGCCTTGCTCCTGCAGCACTATGCATACCTGTTTGATTTATAATTGTCTGGTGACTTGTTGGCTTCACCCACTGGATTTCAGTGTCATTCCCTGACACCATTCTTGGAACACAGTAGGTGTTCTGTCTGTGTCTGTCCACGGGATGTCTCCAGAACCCATGTTCTTCCTCTGCACATCGAGGCCCCAGACAGCCTGGCAGACCAGCCAGGAGGAGCCTCTGGGCAAGGACACAGGCCACCCTATATACAGGCAGGCCTTCCAGGGTGAGAATCACTGGGTTATCTGTGACTTGGCCCGAGCCTGAGATGCTGGGAGCCCCGTGACAGCACATCTGGGCCTGTGGAGATGCGAAAGTCAGAGGTTTTATTGCTGTTTTAGGAGTCCTTGGACAATTCCTTCTGGAAATAATTTTAGACCACAGCAAGAGCCCAGGGGTATTCAAAACTCGGCAGGGGACCAAAAGGGACGCAGACATGGCCTCCATGCCTAGCTGTTTCATCCAAGCACTGGGCAAGGAGGAGGTTTATTGGGGCTCTGGCTTCCCATCCTGGAGACTCGCTCATGACGGCCCCCACCTTTGCTCCTTGGACAGAGCCCCCGTTCCTGCGGAGTGGGCCAGGGAGGCAGTAGGGAATGCAGTGTACTCGTCTGAACCCAGCCAGGGTGTGCGCACGTCGGGTGTGGAGCAGACCCTGACGCTCGTAAGGAGCTCGTGTCGGAGGCTCACGTCTGCCACTTCCTCATCTGGTACTTGTGAGCAAGTCCTGACTCTCCAAGTCTTCTTTCTCCAGCTATGAAATGGGAAACTCATCTCCCATCTATAAAATGGTACTTTTGGAAATGTTTGGATAACTCAAACATACTCAACATAACTCAAAACATAACTCAAAAAAAGCCAAGAGAGTTACTCAGGCTGAATTTGGGTTTAGATAAACCCAGACTCCCTCGATGAATGGAGCCCTGCCCAAGGCTCCAAGAGTATATAAAAATATATTTTTATTTTTATATATCAATCCTGCCTTCAGGAGTCTCCAGTCTTGTAACGTGGCTTCACAGACCCAGGAGTGGTTTGGGCGCGGTGTGCTAAGCTGAGAGCGTACTGGGAAGGGGGGGCCAGGCGGCGCAGAGTGGTTAGAGCGCTTCCCGACAGGGGAGAGGGAGGCCAGGAGCTGATTCTTGAGCGAGGGGCAGGATGGGGGAAGCAGAGGGCCCATGGAGGACTGGTTCTGGGAGGTAGGATGGGGCATCAGAGAGGCTCGTAGTTGTCACAAGGAAACTATTTTCCATTTCCTAGAATTTTGTAGAGGGTGGGGGATGGGGAGTTGGGAAGCAAAGCCAAGGCCCCAGTTCCACACAGGTCCTGGGAAGTGACCCCTCAGAGGGAAGCACCTTCAGACAGCCCTGAAGCCAGGTTCTCTGTGTCTGTCAACCCCTGCCTCCCTGTCTAGAAATCTCCCCTGCTTTGGTGTGATTACAATGAGCCTGTTAAGAGCCATCTTGGGTGTTTCTGTCAACACTCCTTTATTTTCTATCCACTAGAACAAGCAAATATTTTGGAGGGCGGAGAACACCGTTCCTAAGATTTTCTCATCATCTGGCTTAATTTCCTGATTATAATCTTCGCATGAGAGAGAAGACCCGTTGACTCTTTTACTTTCAGAGTTGATGCTTCCATTCAGAAAAAGATGGGGTCGGCCTCCCCTCTCCCCACCCTCAACCTTTACGGGTGCACAGTGGGTCCTTGTGGAGACACGCACACCTTGCCCAGAGCAGAGCTGACGTGGCTGGGGCAGTGTGCACGTGAGCCACAAGCCCCGGTTCTGGGACCTTAACTTCTAGGCCTGGAGGTTGGACACCTCGTGGAGGGCCAAGAGGAGGAGGGGGTGTGGTGGTCTCTCTTCCTCTCCCTCAATTCCCACTCCCCATTGTCGCTCACCCCTCCCCCACCACTCACAGGAAGTGTGCTTTGTAGGGTCCAGCTTTGCTCTGGCAGCTGGAGGGAAGGTACCAAGCCACAGGTTCACGGGGTCCTTGGCTGCATAGCTGGCTTCCCTTTAAAATGATTCAGCTGGAGAATGTCCTCAGTAAAGCCAGACTGGGATCGGAGTACAGATCTTAAGTAACACTTAGCTCATGACTGGAACTTGACAGAGTGTAACACTATTGGTTCCACGTGGGAAATCTGGTTTCTACATCAATTTGAAATGCCATGTGGAGATTTTCTTCAGTGTAGAAAGTTGGGCTCCACCTTTGAGAGAGAGGTTGGGTTTGGCAAGGGCTGGGAATGCCAATTATGACAGAGATGGGAAGCTACTGTGTGGGTGGAGAACGCTTGAAGGAGAGAGAGAGAGAGAGAGAGAGAGAGAGAGAGAGAGAGAGAGAGAGAGAGAGAGATAACACATGTTCTATTTAAAGTTACATCATGAATTCCTGGAGGTGTGTGTGTGTCTGTGTGTGTGTGTCTGTGTGTGTCTGTGTGTGATAATACTTGTGGTCAACCATCGGGTAGTATGTACTGCAACCACTTCTAAAGCTTCCTGCTAGTTAAATATCCATTGTCTCCGCACCCTAGAATGGGCCTCTTCACCTGCTGGGCTTCTGTTTCACCATCTGTCAGGCATAGATAATGAAAACAGTTGCTTTTTCTGCAGAGTCCACGTGGTAGAAGGGAAAGAGCAGGGATGCTGGAATCTAGAGCCACACATCGCATCGACTGCTAACACGGACCAGCTGTGTAAACTGTTCTCTCCGTCATTCATCCTCCTTTCCCTTTCTGGGTCTCAGTTTCCCCACATCCAGAAGAGGTCAGAATCACGAGCCAACACTGAGGTCGAGAGGAGTGCACGCAGCAGGTGTGTGGAGGTTTGCAGAGCCAGCGGCTCCCCTCCAGCGGTCTCCCCAAATTGCCCAGAGCACAGCTAACCAGGGAGGGCCACAGCAGAGCACATTCATAAGGAGAAGGAAGCAGCCCACGTCCTCCTCTCTAGGAATCTGCTTCTGGGCTGGTGGGTGAAGAGGATGGATTGTAGAGTCAAAAATAAGGGTTAGGGCCACACTGACTCTCTGACTGCTTTGGGCAAGTCTCCTAACCTCTCTGGGCCTCAATTTCCTTATTGATCGAGTGGAGCTAAGCATCACCTCTACGTCCTAGGAGTGCTTAGAATGGGAGCAGGCATGGAAGTCGCCACCATTACGATTAATACAGGCCCCACGAGCTCTCCAAACCACATGTCACCAGAAATCCGGTCTGCAAATAGAAGGAAACAAGGCTGGGTCTCCTGCTTGTTTTAGGTTTGGTGACGGGTGATTCACTGAAAACACATGACACCATCCCTTGGCACAGTTTAGAGAACACAGTGAAATGTTAAATGAAGTTTGGCTAAAGCCAGAGTGATTAATTGCCCAGGCAGGTCCTTCTTTCTTTCCTCCTCGAAAGCCACACAAATCTAGCCAAATAGATTTAATTGTCATTATATTGCATTGACATCCAACGCTGTTCCCATTAAATGCGTTCATTACCTAGTAAAAGTTCAATAAAACCCCTTTTGATAGCTCCTCATTTCTTACCCTTCCCTGTGTTCCTATCAACAGAAGCCCCAACGTGTCTGTGCAGTCATCAAAGACCTCGACAAGATACCCCCAAACCATTACTTACGAGGCTGGAGTTTCTGCAGAATGCAGAAACTGCCTTTCGAATGACATAAATAGGGCCAATTTAGATATCTTCATTGCCATAGCTCCACCAAGGACCCAGAGACAAAATAAAGAGATTCCTGAGACTTTCTTTAAATGTTACTTCAACTCTTAGCTATCTCCTCTTTGACAGCAAATGGATTTTAATTATGCCAAGGCTGTGAGCAGGAAGCCCAGAATTTATGCCTGAAATTTCCCCATTCAGGTTTGTTGATGCCGCCAACAAATCTTTGTGCTGGCGACGTGAACGTGCAGTGAACCGCGGTTTGATTTCCCATAGAAAAGCTCCCCATTCAGCGTGGCTTCCCAGGTGTGCTACAGCGCAGAGGCGGTGATGTCTCGTGATGTCTCATTGAAACGGGGAGTCAGTCACAGTTCCTGCCTGCCTTACTGGGCCCCCATTCTACAGGAATGCTGCATAGCTGCAGGGGAGGGGCGAGGAGGTCCTCACCAGAACTCCTGGGCCCAGGGCTAGTTGAGGTGAGCTTGGGGGAGGGGCCTCACCTGCCCACAGGGTTATTCTGGGATGAAATGGAAGGTGAGCTTGTCCTAAGAACAGTGCAGTCTATACAGATGAAAAGTGTCATTGTCTTACCTTCCTGCTCTGTCTGTTCCCATCTGCTTGTTTCTCTGATGTTTTCATCTGGATCACAGCTAATGCTCATACCAGGCAAGAACTGAGGCACTTCTAGATTGTTCTTTCTACACAGAGGACTACATATTGTTTGTGTTTCCTATAGTTGTCCCCAGAGGGTTTGTTTGTGCTCCATTTGTACCATGAGCTTTAGGGTTCCATGGGAGTGAACTTAAGAAACTTCTGGCTAGGTTGGCAGCACACGGAGGACCAGGGCATGGGGAGAAAGCTGCTCAATCTTTGGAGGACGGTGGAGGGGCTCCTAGGTTGGCTCGAGGGATTATCACCCTAGCTAAGAATTGGGTCAGTTATATTAAAGCTCAGAATTCTGCTGGCCTTCAGAAAAAGGACAAGCAAAACTCTGGTTTCTGTCACAGCTGCAGTGATTGTGTTTGCTGAGCCCTTGGTCACGAGAGTTCCTGATTCCCTGATAAGACTTGGATAGTGATGGAGGAAGCTTATAAATGCCTGGAATGTGGAGAAGAGTCTGACCTGATGATGCTAACTGGCAGGCTCATTCTCCTGATTAGCAGGCATGTTGACAACCTTTCTAGAACCTTTCTGAGGTGACACTGAGGGCTGTGGGTAAAGGACTACTACTGTTAGAAATAGCTAATAATTTAGGCATTTGAAATAGATGTATCACTTAATCTTCCTTAAAGCCCTGTGAAATAATCATTTTTATCCTCATTGTGCCCACGCTTGCAGTTCACAGCAGTGAATTGACTTTCCCAGGGTCACATAATCCAGGACGGACAGGACCTAGAGCTGGAACTTTGCCAGGATTCGATGCTGGCCACCTCATCTGGCTGGCTATCTTTGTGGCAATTTAGGCATCAAGGGACAGCCAGGAGGCAGGCCTTGGGGTGGGATGTCACAAAAAGCCAAGGGAGAGCCCGCAGGCCCTCCGGTCCTTCCCCCAGGAGGCCTGCTTCGCAGAGGGACAGATGAAAATGGAATGCTGGGGGGTGTGGGGACCACCGCCAGGCTCCTTGTGCTAAAGGACTGAGCCTCGTGAAATACACACTCTTTAATCAAAGGGCTGAGGACGAGGGTCAGGCTGGGAGGCCAAAAACCAACTGAGCTCTTTGTGTGCACCTGATGCTAAGTTGCCTCAGGAATGCACTAATCCGGTTTCCCACTCCCCTGACATGGACCAACAATCTGTCCTCAGCCCAGGGTCACCTGGCGGGAGGCAGCAAGGGGGAAAGGGGTCGGCTTAGTAGCCACAAGACTACATAGTGCATCTCAGGGGAACCACAGGCTCGCCCTCCCACCCAGGGGGATGAGGAATATCTGTCTATGGTAGGAAATCTGCACATCTTAACAGTTTTCAGCTAGACCCAAGTCTTACCTCATTCCACCTTTCTGTTTGCAGCTGTGAAGACTGAGGTCTGGAACAACGTGTTGTACCACGAGATAATGGCACAGAAGTCAGCAGACGGGTCTCCAGCCTCCAACTCAGGGCTTCTCGTGTGCTGCTTTAGCCACTCCTCACATTGTCTTCAAGACCCTCAACGACCAGGTCACGGCCCTTGGACTGTGTGCTTCCTCGTGGACAGGGCTGTGTCCTTGACTTTCCTGGTGTCTGCCAAGCACAGGTGTGACAACTTGGGCTCCATAAATACTTGAATGGATGAATCGGACTTGGGGGGGATTTCTCTTCCCTCGGGAGCTCCTTTTTCATACATGGTTCCAGGGATAGGGGTTCCCTCTCTGAGAAGATATCCAGGAGGCAGCTCCTGGGCCAGGCAATACTGGTGGTCACTGAGGAGGAGTGGTTAGCTGGGTGGGAGCCGGGGTGGAAGGACGCCCGGCCCTGACCTGTGTTCCCACTTAGACTAGAGGCTCCTTGGCGGCAGGGTTGGGGCCTTTCTCACACATGCCTCAGACACAGTGTTTAAAACTCAACTCCTAGAGATGCTTCGCAGCCACCTGGTCATGGAATCGACCTCCAGGACACCAGCTTCCAGGGAGCCTGGGGCCATTCCATGGTTATCACAAAGGAAAACATTGGTACTTCCTTTGAGTCAGGTGGATCCAGATTCAAATCCTGCTTCTGTTGCTTTCTAGGTGTGGACCCAGGATAATCACTGGCTTTTCTGAGCCTCGTTTTCCCCATCGGTCCAGTGAGGCTGACAAGGCAGCACTGCAGGGCCCTGTGGGACACAGCACAGCCCCTGGGGTGGCTGAGTATCTGGTGGGAACAGAACCTGGGGCTCCTGCTCACTGCGTCCAAGCTGGGCTCTTCTGGGGTCTGGGCCTGAGTGGGGGGAGGGGTCAGGGACCCTGGTCCCCTATGCTCTTGTGTTTACTATGAGGAAAACACTACACTGATCAATGAAGGCTCTCCAGGGAATTGTCTCCTGCAGGCACTTAAGGAGTGGTTCTGAACCCCTGACACTTGGGGTGCACTATGGGCATGAAGGGCTCCCTAAAGTCCTGCCAAAAGCAAGAGATGAGCAATTTGGACTCTGGTCCACCTGCTCAAATGCGTCCTGTGAAGGATGGCTTGTATGAGAGCATGACAGTGGTGCCAGAGTGGGGACCCCACTGGGATGTTTTGGAATGCATCATGATGCAGTGGAAACAAAACAGGAAACGCTGTCCACGTCCAAGACCTGGTTCCAGTCTCACGTCTGCATTAGTTCAACTCCGTAACCTTGAAAAAGTCACTTAAAACTCTTCTGCACTCAGTTTTCCCATCTGAAAATGACACGGGTCTATCAGAACAGTGATTTTCCAAGGTGAGGTGAACGCCGCAGTCTAATGCTTTGAAACTCACCAGAAGCAGAAGCGTCTACCAGCTAATGCCCTCAGGATGGAGCAGGACTGCAGTGTTCTCAGGAAGGCTGCTCCTGGGAACGCAGTCTGCAAACCCGTGAGGTACAGGCCTGGTCAGCTCCAAACACCCCAAACTCCTGATTCCTCTACCAGAGATGATGTGAGCAGTTGTATCTGAGGTGCCACCGACCTTCCACTCTGCCTGGTGTGGCTATGTTTCCCTTCCTTGCACATCAGTTAAGGACCTTTGGGTGCAAATAATGGAAATTGACTCTGGTGACTAAGGACAAAAAGAAGATTTGGGGGAAGGCTCCTGTGTCATCTTCGGAACCGAAGGATGTGAGAATCTCTGATCTTAGTAGCTTTGGAGACCTCAGAAGAGGGAGCTGGTGGAACATTTCTCTGGAGTGCTATTCCCAATATACACCTAGACTCCAAATGCCACCAATCTTTGTGGCTCTCATTCAGTTTCAGATGCCCAGGAGAGAGAATGTGATTGGTCTAGCTGGGATCAGGTGTCTGTCCGTGGCCCAATCACCATCAGTCAGGACTGAGGGTACCCACTTGGGAGGATCCAGAGAAAGGGGAGACATGGTATCATGGCAGCATAATTAATATCTAGGACATCATGCCTGCCAATGATAGTGTCCACTCCTGGAAGATAAAAGTTGGGAATTTTGTACATTTCTATGTTTAAACGCTTCTCCCAGAGCAAAGCAAATTGCTCCAACCTCAAGATACATGCACAGGGGCTCTAGAGATTTGGTTAGGCGATGTGAGAGCATTTCTTTCTGTTTCCACAACTGCAAAAGCCTACAACTTAAAGTATGATGTGGGCAGAGCAATTCCATCCATTTTCTAGACAGACCAGTCAAAACATACATCTCACTGGTCCTGGCAGTGACTGTGAAAACTCTGAGTTTGCCTTTGAATGAGGAAAAAGTGTGTGTGTGTATGTATGTGTGTGTGTGACGTCTACAGAGCCCGTAAGCACATCCAGACAGGCACTGATACACGGAATCACACTTATTATTTGAATGTATGCTGCTTTAAATGTTTTTTATTATTAATAATAATAAGTAAATGGTTCAGAGGGTTCTAATTTTCTCTTGCTATCAAAAATTAGCATTTTTTTTCCCATTTTCCTAAATTGCTACCTTTTTGATAATGTGTATATAATTACTGATTGCTCCCTGATTCCACCCAAACTCACTCTTTATTAGGCTGGCTGACTTTGCCTGCATGCTGTTAGATGCTGGTGAGATTTGTTAAAAAAAACTGTTATGATTGATGTAATTAAATCAAGACAAGGCTTACATTTTGCCTTTCTCCTCTTTTCGTTTCTTCCTCCCCACCCCACCTCACCCCATCACAGCAGAGGAGAGAGAGAGGAAGAGCGAGAGAGAGAGAGAATTGGTTATCTTTGATTTGTTGGAACTGCTTTACTAGAATGTGCAATTTCTGCATTTTGCTCAAAGAACTTAATAAACACCCAGAGCAAACTTCAGGCTGAATTGTTCTCGTCAATTACTGGTGCGGCCTAGGGTTTCTCCCTGTTAATTGCTGGGAGCAGGGAAGCTTTACTCAGTGTGCAGTGTACCCAAGCATGTATGGAGTTTAATGAATCATACTAACTCTGCACTCCAAGCAATTAGGTAAATCTAGCTGTTAGTTAGTGAGGCATAAAATAAATTTAATCTCTCTTCTAAAAAATCAATTATAGTGCTGTAATGTATAATTCAATTTGGGTCATGCTACATAAATTTTCTGTTTTTAGTATGTTTTTAAACTGGTTGTTATTAGATTTTGCAAGCTGTGTGTGTGTGTGTGTGTGTGTGTGTGTGTGTGTGTGTGTGTGTGTAGACTGGAGGATGACAGAAAGGGACAACTCAGAGAGAGTCTGGCTTTATTAATGAACTGGAGTCTCACATGGTCTCTGTCCATTTGATTCAATGTCTTACTTGGATACCTACTATGTGTCTTGTCTCATGTATGATAGAGGGAAAGTACAATCAATGTCTGCCCTCAAGGAGCTTATAGTCTAATTGCTAGTACAAGACCAAACCAAATAGAAAATTAGAAAATAATAAGTGAGACTGGATGGGACAGACATAAGTAAGGGATATTGAAGAAAGAAACTGGGATTTTAAATCTGGATATTTGGACTCCATTTTTGACTCTGCTACTGACTAGCTGTGGCCTAAGGCAAGTGACAACCTGTCTGAGCCTCAGTTTCTGCACAGTGGGCATGATAGCCTCTTTCTCCCAGGGGTATTGAGACAAATCCGTGTAATACCAGCTAGGAGCACACTCTGTAGTGTCTTCAATCTGCCGCCAGGCTGCAGAATAGTAAACGTCTGGCCTCCTCGACTCCCTGTAACCACCCAGAGGGCAGGGACATGGCTTGCCCTCGCTGGCATTGTTCTGGCCACCCAGCACTGGTCTGGCATGCAGAGAGAACGCTCCAGATGTAGCAGCTAAAGAATGAGAGATGGATGGTAGATACAGACCTGGGTGTACTGGAGAGTGACATTTGGAGAGTTAACCAGTGACAGGAAGCCATCCGGACTCGCCCTGTATGGTTATCTCTGGTTACAAGGGGGGAGGCTGACCCTCAGAGAGGTTAAGTCACTTAGCTAAGGCCACACAGTGAGAAAAGTTCTGGGACAGAGATTTGCACCTAGTTTCCCTGTTCTCTGTACTCTGCCTTGCCTACCCCACATGGATGGTAAACAGGGGTAAGAAAGATGAGAGGCGACCCTAGGGAACCTGGAATTCACACCCCAGAGCTTTTGCTGTGGTCCTAAGCCTGGAAGCTCTCTCCCAACGAAGCCTCCAGAAAGCTCCACATTCCCCCTGACTCCCACCTCAGTGTGCCCATTTGATTTTGTTAATGGAATTCTTAGGAAAAATTACACACCGTTACATTTCCCTGCTAATCTCCCGGTAACAGCCATGGTACCGAACATTATTAAAATAGTTCAGACTCCATCCCAGATGTCTCTTTCCAATTTTCTTGCTTCCAGGGGGGGCTCAGCAAAGCGGTGAGCAGGCTTACCGACTGAACAGAGGCGCCTTCATGGTGAGGCAAAGCACGGCAATGGCATCCAGAGCTCCCCAGACAGCCTGGGGCTGTGGGCGTGTGCAGTGTGGGGGCGGAAGCTTAGAGACTGGTGACAAGGGGAGTTCTCAGACGGGGTTCTGCCCATCTGCTGAGAAGCGCTGGGCAGACTCCTTTCCCTCTCTGGGCCTCAGTTACCTCAAATGCCTGCTGGGTTCCGGTCCTGCTCTGAAGATCTGCGTGTGTTCTTTGTGACTCTGAGAATACGCTTGCCACTGGCTGGGCTGGGAAATGGAGGCGTTGGAGTGCACGCTGCGGTACTGTCTAATAAGCCATGAGCTGCTCAGTGCCATTAGTTGACTCACTTTGCAGAGCCTATGGGTCATTAAAAAAAACAAAACAAAAAAACTAAACCGGTGCATGTGAAGTAGCTTGCACAAAATGATTCCCACCACAAAATAAGCCTTTAATTAGCAGAACATCTCACCCAGCTGAAGCGCAACTTTCACAGACATATACCCAGTGATGTTAATTATGAAATGAATTTGCACATGCATGATTTATAGGTCTTTGACTTTAAAGAGAAAAAAAAAATCGGCTGCCTACTTTATTTATGCTTTCTGCCCTCTGAGAGAATTCACAAGAGAGAGATACCGTGGACGGTTCCAGTATTTCTTGGAAGCTTAACGTCCCTTTCAGTGACTTTTATGCTTTGCTTACATCAATCAGCTAAATATTTATTGAATTCTCAATTGCCCAGCGCAAAGCCAGAGGCTGGGGGGTGACGGGGGATAGGGACTCAGGATGAGTCACAGTTCTGACGCTGTGTTTAGATGAATTACATACCCTGGAGAAGACTTGCAGAACATGGGGTCTACCTTGCTAATTTTACAGACTGGGAAACTGGCCAGGAAGGGGACTAACTCCCCCAGAATTGCACAGTGAGTCAGAGAGGGCGCCCCACCCTGGCCTGATCTCCCGCCTGGGTGCTTCCATCACACTCCGACCAACACTGAGAGCATCTGCAAGGCAGTGGAGCAGTGAGGAAGTATTGCACCCACCGCCTAGTGGGGTAGATAAGACATGCGAGTGCGTACACACACATACATCAGATATCCTGGTGGACTGTAAAATAACAGGGGAGTGGACTGCAAAGTGGTACCCCTTGAGGGTACCAGGAGTCCAGGAGCTCTGTAGAGGAATCCTCAGAGCACTCAGGCCCCTGCAGGAGGCAGCCTGGTATGGCCCCGGGGGTGTGGGGCAGGTAGAGAGGAGTGGGTGCTCCTGCCAGAGGCCAGCATGGGTCAGAAGCATCTTGCAGGCAGGGGAGGGCTGATTTCACAAAGCCTTGGGCCATATGTGTTTCCTGCTCCCCCTTTGCCCGTGTGCCCATCTTCCTCTGGGTGGACGGAACATTGCTGCGGACTGGTGGCTGCTGAGCTGGTGAGTGACAGGGGCAGGCTGACTCTTAGCTTTTGGACTTCAAACGCTGTAACCGTAAGTTTGGAGGGGATGCTTGTTCAGCTGTTTTGACCCCCATCTGAGGGGAGGTGGAGACTCTAGATACGGGGCTGGGAGGGGGAGGAGTTCCAGATGGGGAGCAGAAGACAAAGAACCAGGCGGCTGAGTGGGCCACAGGTATTGGTTCTCAGGGGAGGAGGGGCCTGGTGGCCCCTCTCTCTAACCAACTCTGCACCAAAGGGCACTAGGAATGGTAGACCCAACCTCTCAGAAGGCTTGGGGAGCTGCACCCTTCTCCAAACTACAGCCATATGGCATTCATGATAGTACAGGGCAATGGGCACAGAGGAGCAGGCATTTGAGTGGGTGTCTAAACATATAGGACCAGGCATTCTGTGCCATTCCCCAGACCTGGAGGGTCCAGCAGAACTGACCTTATTACCTTCACCTCAATGACTGAAGGTTGCTGGCCTGGTGGAGCCCTGGTGGTGGGGAGAGGGCCCAGCAGAGGGCGGCAGGCCTTTGGCTGCGTAGCACCTGCAACAATCACCACCTTCATCAATCTTAGAGCCACCCCTGGGAAGGGGGGGATGGGGAGGGCAAGAATAACTCTGACGTGACTGAGAAAACACTGGAATGATTGAGAAGACTCAAAAACGACTGGCTAATATTTCTGCCAAAGTAGATTCTAAATTGATTTAAGGAAATTTATCTAAGGGAAACTGAGTAGAGACAGTTGAGATACAAGCACCTACGTCTGTGGGTGAAAAGCTCCATCCCAGATGTTTACTTGGAGGGCAGTGAGCTGGACAAATGGCAGGCAGGCAGACCGCAGATGACTTTGATGCTTGGGGGGGGAGGGTCTCAAGTGGTCCCAAGGCCTTAATGAAGGTCTTCTTTCAGGGTGGAAGGATGAAAAAATACTGGGCCCTGGATATTCCAGAGGACAGAGCACCTGACTTCTTGCTTAGCTGTGCCACACACTGGCTGTGTGACCTTGGGAAAGTGGCTCAGCCTCTCTGTGCCTTAGTATCCCCGTTTTAAAATAAAGAGACTGGGCTTTATAATCTCTAAACCATTGGTTCTCAAACTTTAGGGTGCCTGACATTCAAGGGGGAATTGGGTAAATTGTAGGTTCCTGGACAGACACTCAGAGATTTGGACATGAGGGTCTGGAGTTTCTTGAAGAACTGCTGTTCCCAGGACCCCTTGCGATGACCACTGCATCTAAGGTCCAGGTGGGCCTTAAGATCTTACACTTCTGCACCTGGGTTTCCTCTCCCTCCATTGTACCATGTCCAGATTTTCTCCATACCCCCATGTTATGTGCCTCTGTGCTTGGAATGTCTTCCCAGTTGTAAAACTCCGAGCTTTGGGACATCCCTTCCGGTCTGGATTCTTCCTCCATGTGGGACCTCATCCCTCCCCGTTCTGTGAGGGCAGCTCCCTTCCCCCTCCCTTGCCCTCTCCCACAAGCTCCTCAGAGCAGTGCAGAGGTGCCTCAGGGAGGCAGCTTCTTTGAGTCACTGCCCAGGGTGCTGAGGGGGGCGCTGACACCCCCGGAGATGCCCCACACAAGCCCTTTCCTCATGGTCCCCAGACCCAGGGGTTCCCATGGCCCTCAGCCTTCACCATAGTCTTCTCCCTGCTCAGAATACCTTCCCCTGCTCTCTGGCTTCACAGACCTACCCTGTTTTTATTTTTTAATTCATGATTTTTTTTTATTCATCCTACTTTCTTCTGCTTACTAATATAAAAGAAGACATGATACACATTTTCAAACATAGCAGCAGAAAACTCCTTATGCCTGTGATTCTCCTCTCAAATAACAAAAGTTAACAGCCTGATATGCTTAAGATCAGGGTTTTGAAATCAGCTCATAAATAAATAAAAATAAATCTATCCTTTGAAGCCAAAGTATAGTTATTGGGAACAAACCACTTTCTGACATCTTTCTCCAGTGCACAGTTCTATGTCCTTACGTACATAGTAGTGTGTCCTGTTAGGTGTCACCGTATGGGGATACAACACAGAGCCCACAGGCCACAGAACTGGGCCCACAGGCAGCACTCTGGGCTGCAGGCAGGTGACTGGGGACCAGTCCCAAACCCATAGTTCACTCTCTTGGAGACTCTGTGTAAGTAGCTGTGGCTGTCTGCTTCCCTGCTTGTAAAATGGAAAGAGTGATGTCAGCTTCATGGGCCTCTTGTGAGGCTCAAACAAGACCGTGTACAAATAATACTGGAGTTTTCCATAGTTGTGAGTCCTGAATGTTGATGCCCAAATTCCACTAATAGACCCTATTCCTCACGGCTTGAGTACAGCTAAACGCAGACTGCAGGCCGCGTGCAGGGGCCGTGCTTTTGTCAGTTGCTGCATTTATAGTAAGTGGTTAAGGGCTGGGTTCAGTATGCTTATTGGCTGTGTGACTTGCGGTGGATTACTAAACCCCTCTGAGCCACAGTGTCCTTCTATGTAAAATATATTATTTCTGGGTTTATTGTGAGAAGTTAATGAGCTATGTTGAGCAGCTGGTACAGGGTGAGAGTTCAATCAATGTTGACTGTTATTTTCATCCTTAATGATTATAAATTATTAATAACACTGATCTTAACCACAATGGCATTCTCTCCCTCTCTCCTCCTGCTGTTCCTCCCCCATTCTGAGCTTGCTGAGAGCGGCTCACAGAGGACTGATTCTTGCCAGGCCCCTCCCCACCTTCTCGTTCCTCTGTCACTGTCTGGGCTGCATGGAGTTGGGGCCTATTGCACCATCAAACCCGCAGCCCTGCATGGGTTTCCCCTGCTTCCTTGGTGTTTTTGCTCCATAACCGGGTTCCCTGTGAGCTGACCCAGACCTGGCTGTGAAGGAGAAGGAGGCTTTTCTCATGGCGTGATTTGACGAGTTCTAAGAAAGTCTTCTACTGTCTCTTCACCTGCCCCCTACAGTGGTGAAGAAATCCCATCCTTTATGGAAAGACTTCCACTGGGGTTGACATTTGTTTTTGATACTAGGAAACTGCTTCGGGATTCTCAGCTGTAGAATATAGTCCCCAGTAGCAGGCTCTGCCTTCTCTCTGGAAGACCCTCCAATGCCACACAGCCACCCCCACCCTCAGCCTCTTGATGGAGCAGAAGGTCATAAAGATTCAGTGTGGGAGCAGCGTGGTGGGGGCTCATGCTGGACCCTCCAGAATCCCTCCAGGACCCCCTTGGGGGGTCGGTCAGTCTGGGGGCAGTTCTTCAGCAGGCACGGCTACCAGGGAGGCTGAGGAGCCAGAGGCAGGGCAGGCCCTGGAGGAGAATGTGGGTGTCAGGGAGCAGGGTGGGGAGATGAGGTGTTCCAGAAGGAAAGGAGAGGAGAGAAGTGACTGGGAAATTCCCTATGAGGAGTCACAGAGCAGCTCTCCCACCAAACCTGCGGCTTTGAGGCTCATCATTTTCTGAACCTCAGTTTCCCAGTCTGTAGAATGGGAACGCTGATATGAAGGAGGCACAAGTGGAAGCTGCAAGACTTCTTTTGATCCAGCCTCAGAACTTCACTTCTGCCTCATTCTATGGTCAAACTGAGTCACTGAGGCCAGCCTGGATTCAAGGGAGGGGCATAGAGGCCACCTCTCAATGGACGAGTGTCAAAGAATCTGAGGCCTTCTTAAATCAACTATAACGTGTTTCCCGAGGGAAGGGAAGGTCTTCAGAGCATTTTGTTCACTGCTGTGTTCCAAGTGCCTGGCACATAATAGGTGCTCAGTAAATGTGTATAGACGGAGTGAGTGAATGAAAACATGTGATCTTTATAGTTCATACCAAGCCTGCGTCTGCCAGGCAGGCCTCCATGCCTACCCCTGGCCATGGGACCCTCTCCAACCTCACCTTCATCGCCCACCTGCCCTGCCTTCCCTCAGGGCCTCCAGTCACTTTCTCCTCAGTAAATGACCCTAGAAACGAAATCGTGAACTCCCTGAGGGCAAGCTTGGGGGCTGTGTCATACACAGAGGATTCAAACAGTTGGGATTTCCTAACTGTACACACGATACAGGCAAATGTTATATATATAGGGGGTCCTCTAATAATGTCAGTTCGTTATAACATTGATGAGAAGAAAAACAAATCCATTCCTGGCCAGGACCGCTGTCTGTGTAGACTTTGTATATTCTCCCCATGTCTGCATGGGTTTCCCCCACATCCCCAAACTTGGCATGTGAACTGGCAAGTCTCCATTGTCCCAGTCTGAGGGAGGGTGGGAGGGTGCTAGTGGCCCTGCGATGGAAGGGTGTCCTGTCCCCTCTCTAGGGTGGGCTCTGCCCTGCCCCCTGCGCTGCTGGGAGAGGCTCCAGCCGCCTGCGACCCTGAACTGGAATAACGGGCTTGGAAAACCATTCTTTTACTAGTTTTTATCCATCTTTCTTATACGTATGTATAGCTCATATTTATGTCAGTGTTTAATATTAGAAGTGTTGGGTCTGTAATCAGAAGGTTCGTGATGTTTTTGCAAGCTGAAATATGTCGTAGGAACTTAATTCTTGTTGATATCCATTAGCCTGTGGTCAAATTGGTTTTGTTATACGTCGGTTAACTTCAAGTTGTAGTTTTCAAGGACCCTATCGACGACATTACTGAGGACTTACTGTATATTGGTTCAGGAATCACAACCACTAATGAGGTAGATGTTGTTATCCCATGTTACCATTGAGGACACCCAGGCCCAGAGAAGCTGAGTCGTTTGGCTCAGGACACACAGCCAGTCTCACCTCAGTCTAGCCAGGAATCTCCACAGAAGCAAGTGCTGAGGTTCTCTGTGGACTGGTTGTTCCAACATATGCTGCATATGTGGAAAACGAGGTGACCAAGGCTTGCCCTTGAGGTTCCAGGGCCCACAAAAATGGGTTTCTCGGGCCCTCACTTTTCTCTCCCCTGAAGGCCCAGTGTTCCCACCACTGCGTTGCTCTGGCAAGGGAGCTGGTTTAATATTCATGAAGCAGCCAGGCATGAGTGATTAGCAGCAGTGTGGAGAAGGAGGAGGAGGAATAATTGAATAGGGTATTTACATAACAAGTTAATGCTGCCGCCTGCGGGCCTCCTTGCAGGCCCCCCACCCCCACCGCCACCCCCACTCTGCTTTCCTACTGGGTGCTTTTCCTCACCTTGGCCATTGCGCTGTGGCCCTGCACCCCTCAGCAGCTGGGGCTGACATCTAAATGACAAATGGTATTACTAAAGGAAGAGAATTAGGGTGTCTGGAGGAGGTCTGTAATAGTCTGGTGGGTGTCCTGCGCAGGGGGCTGGACCCACAAACAAACAAACAAACAAAACCTCTACAGATTCTGAGCGCTGATATGAGAAGGGTGAGTGGCCGCCCACAGGTGGATGACTGGGTTTTCCACCTGGCCTCTGACCTGCTGCAAACCCTCAGGGACCTTTTGTGTGTCACACCCCACTTGTGGGCTTGCCTCCTTTTCTGCAACCTGCAGAGCCCCAGTGGGACCCTCTGTGGTCTAGGACTCTATTCCAGCTGCTGCAATGACAGCAGGCAAGGAGAGGAGTCAGGGCACGATGCCATTAAAAAGAGAATTCTTCGTTTGTGGCTGCAAAGGTGAGGTAAGTCAGCGCTGCCACGCCTGTCTGAGAGCTGCCTTAGGGGTGAGCCCTGGTCAGAGCTCACTCGGGGTTCTGGAACCAAAGGTTATTAGCTCATAATCACCTTGTTCACGGCTGGCTGGGAGGTGTGCAATGCCTCTGACCCGGGGCAAGGGGACCGCAGCCAAGCTCTCAGGCTGCAGTTAAAAGGGTTCACCAGCCCGTCCGTGAATGAAGGTGGACTGCAAAGCCAGGTTAGGGATTGTCCAGGGGAGTAGGAAGCCTTAACCACTGGGGTGTCAGCCCCACTGCCAATGCAGTAAGCCAGCCTTATCCAAGCCCATCCCTGGAATGGACGGAACCAGCATATTCTGGTTCCTCTGGCCCCTAGAGCAGAGGGGCAGACCTGGGCAAGCTGTACATCCTAAAGGTCACCTGAACACAGGCAATTTACGTGACTTCTTTAAGGCTCGGGTTCCTCATCTGCCGGGTGGGTGACAGCGCTCCCCTCACAGGCCGTGGAGAAAGACTGAATTGCTGCCCGAGCCATTCCTTAGGTTTCTCCTAGAAAGGTCGTGGGGTACAATATTAAGACTTAAGTTCTAGCCTCTTCTTGATGACTAACTGACTGAGAAAGCTGGGGTCACTTTTGTGGCTCTGAGCTTTCGTTTTCTCAACTGTGAAACAGGGGTACTAGCCCCTCTCCTGTGAGCTTGCTGGGAGGGTGAAATGGCAGATGTCTGGACTCAGTGACTGACCCGTAGTAGGTGCTCAGTAAGCATCCAAAGCTGCAGTGCTGGGTCTACCAGGAGCTGCAAGACGCCAGAGCCACAGGTCCCAGAGAGGAGCAGACCCAGGGACCTGCAATGCTGGCTGCAGATGCTAAGAGGCCAGCTTCCCAGAGGAAAGCATTTGGGGAGGGCAGAGCTGAACTGGGTCCATTGACTAATCATTGCAACCAGAAGGATTTTAACCCCAAGTAAAGAGGAACCCAAACTGCCTGATGGTCAGGCAGCATCAGTGGGCGTGAGTGCCCTGAGCTGAGCTGGGATGTCCTAGAGGGGCTCCAGAAACAGGGGAGGAAGCAGGCTCTCTGGGCGATTTGTACGGTTCCTTCTGTGATACATAAGCATGCGTTAGGAGGGAGTTCCCTCCTGGGAACCCAGTGTGGAGGGTGTGCAGTGGGGGCCTGGTTCCCAATGCCTGGGGGCCTCCTCTCACCTGGGATGTTGAGGGTGGGCAAGGAGCAAGGTGGCTCTGGACGGGCTCAGTGGGGAGGCAAAGACAAAGTGGACCTGCAAGAGCCCTGGTCCCGAGCCCTGGACTCAGTTGGCAGGGAAGGAAGCCAGAGTCCGGCCTGAGACTGTGCTTGGGGACGGACCCCAGGGCCCCCTCCGCTTGCTGTGCTCCCTGCTGATGTGGCAGTGCGAAGCCCGGAGCCTGCGGAAGAACAGAGCTGGTGAGTGCGGGCGGGCAGAGCCAGGAAGCAGCACCGTCCAGGCCTGCTCTGCGCCAGGGCTGCAGCCTGCCTTCTGTATTCCCACACAGCAGCTCACTTCACTGTCCCCTAACTTCCGAGGAAGGGATCCGTCTCTGCTAGGGCCCTCACACCGATTTTTCCCATTGTACAGATGAAGAAACGGAGGCTCAGAGAGGACCAGGTGCTCGGACTACAGGGCACAGCTGGGATTGAACCCAGGCCTTCACTCTTCTCCGAGCCATGTTCTTTCCTCTGTCTGTGAATCCCAGCCTCCCGCCTCCCACAAGCTGACCCCAAACTGTCACTTCCCCCTTTTCCCTCCCCTCTTTACTTTCCCCAAAGTGAATATCATTATTAATATTATTTGCCTAATTAACACGTTGGCGGAATGACAGAAAACATGCAAACAGGTTTTGCCAATGAAACTCTGTCTGATTAAAACTGCAGCCTGTCTAATTAGATGGAGATTTCTTCATTAGTCTCCCCATTTTAGATGAGCCGTCTCCCTCCTCCAGCCCCCTTTCCTTCGCTCTCACCCACCAGCTCCCGGCCCTAACCACCCTCAAGAGGTATCGAGCTCAGGGAGAACTTCTTCCCTCATGGTTCTGCCAGCACCCCCAACCCCCGCTGGCACCTGCACCCCGGCCCACACCCCCTTTCCCTCTAAGGCAGCTGATGGCAGGGCAGCCCTACTTTGGGGTGAAACTGGCCAGTGGACACTGCCCTGAGGGTCAGGCGCTGCAGGCCTTGGAGCTCAGGGGGGCTAAGAACCCCCCTGGGGTGCACGATCAGTCATGCCTGAGATCTGGTTTGAGGCCAGGGCTCCTGGGGGTTCTAAAGTTCTCTTTAGAAAAACTCCTGGTTAGCAAACAAACAAAACAAAACCAACCAATGGTCTCCCAGGTCCCCTCAATCAGAGGCAGTGAAATGCACATTTAATAACAATAGTAACACTAGATAGCATTGTTTGACTACCTACTGTGTGTCAGACACTTGCAGATGGTACCTCATTTTATTTCCATAGCAACCCTGTGAATGAAGCGTTATCACAACTTTACAGATGAGAAAACCGAGGCTCAGAGGAGGCCGGCAAGGAGCAGAGACTGGGTTCAAACCCAGCATGGTGCAGTCCCACACTCCAGTTTCTCCCTCTCAGGGGCGTCCCCATTTGGTGTCTGTAGAAGCCCCCCAGCCTTTGCTCATTTTCTCTTCCTCCCTCCACCCCAGCGGCAGCTCCTGTGAGCCGAACAGTCTATCCGTGTCCTGTGTTGGGGTCCATCTGAGCCTAGAGACTGGCACAGGATGTGAGGGGCCAAGATGGGGCTGGGCCCTGGGCACCGTGACGAGCGAGTCAGCTGCTCATAGGTGCTGGGAGTGTTTGGCCTTGAGGAGCAGGTGGGTGCTGGGTTACCTGAAGGAGGTGGGGTGGGGCCATCACCTTTTCAGTCTACCCCATGCCAGGAACTCATATGAACATGTGTCGACTTTTCACAGCAAGCTGTTACCAACACTACATATTAGAGGTGAGGAAAGTGAGGCTCAGAGGCTCAGATATATGGGCAGCACCACACAGCTAGGACGTGGCTGTGGTATCTCCCATGGAAAGGGAGCAGAGTCTGGTGACTCTGAGGGCTCAGGGCCACGGAGGGCGGTGGCTAGAGGGCTGGGCTCCAGCACAGGCCAAGGAGAGAAGTTTGAGCTGCTGTGGCTGGGCTGCTCCAGGACGACTCCAGGAAAGTTCTTTGTCATCGGAAGGGCGCTAGGAAGGGGTGGACTCGGGGGTACTAGCTTAGGGGTAGGAGCTGGAGTCTAAAAGCTGCTTTCCTCTGATAGGCTACTCATTCCCCCAGTGGTCATTGAGCACCCGTTGTGTATTGAGCTCTGTGGCAGGTGCTGGGGTCCTCAGGTGACTGGGGCAGGCCTGCCTGGTCCCTGGTTGTGAAGCTGGCTGGATAAGCCTGCCAGGCTTCAGCTTCTGATCTCCTTTGGGAGAGGGGTCTTTCCTCCCCTCTCACAGGAGTGCTCCACTGCCCAGCTTCCCCACACCGTCCCTGGGAACCCAGGACTGCTGTCACTGCCTGCCAGAGCCTGTTCAACTCCACCTGAATTCCTCACTCTTACAATGGGGGCAGAAGAGAGAAGATGTAGGTGGGAGGAGTTGCCCCTCCCTCCCTCCTTCTCCCTGCTCCCCAAACCTCATCAGCCCTCAAATGATGATCAGGAGCAATGAACCCGTTAGGAGACTCTGGGAAGCCCTTTCCTGGCCATGTCCAATGGGAGAGCAGGTGGCCTGGTGGCCCGATGGAGGGCCATGTGAGCACAGCTGGTCAGTTCGTGTTGAACCCTGACTGGGTGACTCAGATCCTTGTGAAACATGTCTGGGATTTAGAGTTTGAGGAGCATGTTTCTGAGGAGCATGTGAGGAAGAACCAGCCTTGCCCCCCAAGAAGTCTCTCGTCTAAGCAAGGAAACAGCTCAAGGGCCTGGGGATCCTTCCACTTCTGCTTCCCCCGTCCTGTGAGAAGGACCGTAGCCTTGGGTTTGAATCTCAGCTCTGCCCCTTGTTATCTCTGTGACCTCGGGTGTATTGCTTAACCTCCCTGAACCTGTTTCTTCATCAGTGAAATGTGGAAACAAAAATGCTTCACAAGATGGTTGCAGAGATTAAATCATTTCATGTGAACAAAGCACCTCATGTGTTCCCTGGCATGTAGGACAGCTCCATTCCAGTGCTCCAGTGGGGGGGTGGGGTGGCGCGGTGTCAAAGTTCACAGACACAGCAGTGACATTCAGAGCTCAGGGCAACGTCTTTGTCACAGCCGGTGGGAGGAGGCTGCCTTTGATCAGCGATGGCTGAAGTCCCTTCCTGGACTCCCAGCTTCCTTCCAGCTCTGACGTGTTCTGGTTCTCCCACTGGTGGGCCCTCAGGTGCTCCAAGAGTCACACCTGTCCTGTGGGCCTGACAACACCTGGAAGCTGCCTTCAGCCTCCGTGTGCTCTTCCAACAAATGGGCACAGGCCCAGCCCTCCCCGAGGTGGTTTTGGGGCCTGTTGGCCAATTTTACCAGGAAGCCCAAGACCCAGAGGGAGGGTGATCAGAGGCAGAAAGACACGCCTCATTAGACAGCCCCAGTGCCGCGGGTTCTGTCACCATGGCAGCCAGCCCTCCACAGACCAGGTGGTTTTTATTACTGAACTTAGAAAACTTTACCGCGGCGCCAACAATGAATCTTTATTCTGTTGTTAATAGCGTGTCTCTTATTAGCATGTATCTTTTCCCCTTCTTAATAACCTTTGCATTTCTAAGCCGCATTTATAATTAAGTCATTAATCCCTTACTGGAATTTCTTGTTTTTCTGAAGCTGCAAACCAGAGGCTCTGTCTGCCTGGCATGAATGGAAGGGCAAACGCTCCACCAAATTGCTCTGGGAATGTCATTCTAATTATTGGACCCTGACCCAGCTGCATGCTGATAAGCTCTGGGTTGGAGCTGCCCTATCTCAGAGGAGCGCAAAGCCTGCCCAAGGCCTCTTCTCTCCCCCTGTGACACCCCTGCCAAGCAATTAGCCTCTGCAACTGCCTGAGAGCTGGCGGAGGGAGGAGCAGTTCTCCGCAAGGGCTGTGGTGGGGAGGGCCAAAGGGCCAGGACATCCTCGGATTGTGTTCCCGCAAAGATAGCCCCAGCTCGTCTGGGTTTCCCTTCTCCCCTTCCCTTCAGTGCCAGCACTGGGTTCCAGCCTACATAGTGGGGAGCATGGGGCGAGGGGGCTGTACATGTTGCTCCTGGGCTTCCATGATGGGCTGTGTTCCCCGAAATTCATATGCGGAAGTCCTAATCTCCAGGAGCTCAGAATGTGACTGTATTTGAAGACAGGGTCTTTAAAGAGGTGGTTAAGTTAAAATAGGTTTATTAGGATGGGCCCTAATCTAATGTGACTAGTGTCCTTCTAAGAAGAGATTAGGACACAGACACACACAAAGGAAAGACCCTGTGAAGATAGCGAGAAGAAGGCCACCTACAAGCAAAGAAAGAGATCTCAGAAGAAACCGACCCTGCCGACACCTCCATCTCAGGCTCCCAGCCTCCAGCTCAGTGAAAACACACAGTTCTGCTGTCTAAGCCGCCCAGTCTGTGGTACTTTGTTACAGCAGCCCTAGCAGTCGGACACACTGCCCTGCCAGCTATAACACGTTCGGGTTCTCCCACCGATGGGCCTTCAGACGCTCACCTGAGGGTCGAGTTGAGCGAAAGCCAGGCCTCTCAGCTCCTGGATCCAGGCTGTGCTCAAGTGTGAGGGAAGAAAGTTTCCTCCTCTACAATTTCCACTAGTCCCTGGTGCCCAGAGGTGGCTTCTAGAGGCAGGTACTTGGCTAAGGTGTCCCCCCAAGACCTTGAAGGTGAGTCTAGACCAGGACCCTGTAGGCACAGCCAGAAGCCCTGTGCCAGCTTCCCATTGGCATCACAGGCCCACACAAAGTCAAGAGCTGGACATCGGTGCAGGCGCGGGGCAGGGCTGGAAAGGGCCCGCCAGCCGGAGGGGGTCTACAGCTTCCCAGCATTGGTCACAGGTGGCCTGGCAGGCGTGGGGGGTGGGGGTGGGCCAGCTTGAAGATCTAGAGGACTGACAGACACCTAGAGACTTGTGGCTCTGTCTCCTGCCTGCTGTCCCTCTCTTTTCACCTCCTCTCTGCCCCAAACCTAAACGAATCCCCTTATTCTCTTCCCTAAATCCCTTGGTGTCTCCAAATTGCGCTCAGCATGATTTACCAGCCACTGTCCAGTCTGGCTCCTACTTACCCTCGACAGTGATTTTCTGTACTTTTCCCTCTTGTCATGCTAAACTTCTTACTGTCCCTATCATAACATGTTCTTTCATAGCTCATTTATCCATCCATCCATCCATCCATCCATCCATCCATCCATCCATCCATCCATCCATCCATCCACTCAACAACTATTTGCTCGGTGCCTGCTGTGTATGTCCTGTGCTGGGCTCTGAGGTGATGCTGAACCAACATTAGCAGCCCTTCCCCGCACGAGCTCACGTCTAGCTAGACATCCATCCCTTCCGAAGGCTGGCATCTCAGATGACACATTGAGAAGCTCCATGAAGGGAAACATCAGGGAGCCATCAGTGCATAGAACGGTGAGACTGATGGGTTGGTGATGACCTCTGGGAGGAGAGGGTATAGGAGCTGAGACCTGGAGCACGAGTTGGAGTTAATCAGGAAGAGAAAAAGGAAGAGTTCTCATGAAAAGGAACAGCACATGCAAAATCCCGGAGGCAGCAGGGAGCTGGAAGAAAGCTGGAGTGACAGAGCACAGATGGAAGGGGAGAGGGGCAGGGCTGAGGTTCGAGAGAGAGGCAGGGGCTGGGCGCTGGGCTGGGAGCTCCAGGAAGGTCAGAGGTGGGCCAATACATCTTCTTGTTCTTAGGACAGTGTCTGGTTCGAACTAGGACCAGAGTATCTAAGGAATGCATGTAGCTCCTACTAGTCGTCCTTTATGTGGAGGTGGCAGTTAATTCAAGAACTCTTGTGGCACATGACTTGCCCCCCAGGTGCTGTCTCTAAGGGGGGATGTGCAGGTCATCTGTGCACTCTGGGCTCCAGAATCGCCCCCGCCCCCTTGTTGTTAGTGTTTTGATAGGCTTTCCTCCAGACTTTTTAGGTCGCTCAGATTTCTGCAGGGCACCCCAGCCCAAGCAGTCACTTTGTTTCTCGGGCTCTGCCCCACTTATCAAATCAGACACACAGGCGTGTGCACACACACACAAGAACGACACACCACACACTCCTAGAAGTCACATGGACGCGTCTGGTGTGTGCTCACAAAGCAGGCCAGCCTAATACAATGCAGCATCTGTCATGTTCTGGAGCTGTCCTTGGTGACACCCACATTTGAGACCTCTGCAGGGTGACAGTGCCTCAGCACCACTTCTAACCCTTCAAGGTGCTGAAGGAATGCTGCAGCAGCCAGCCAACCGTGAAGGCAGACAACGTGCCTATTCTCCATGCTACATGACGGTTGGTCACCTGGACCCCCTGCAGGCCTCTCTGCTCAGGCCTTAATCTGTGGAGCTGAGCCAAGGAACCGTGTGCTGAAGGCAGATAATGCTGCTTCCCCAGCGCCCGTCCCACTGGGGCCCACACACTCTCGGGAGTACCTCCCCCAAATCTTGCTGCAAGCCAGCACTGGCACAGCTGACCCGGGGAGCCCACCGCACAGCATGACCAAGCATGCTTAGAAATATATGAATCCTCACACACACGTGACTCAGGCCACGCCTTCACTCTCGTATACAGGGTTATTATTTGTTATAGATTATAACCAGCGTGCATTCAATGTCGAGGGCTTTTTTCAGTCTACATCGTGAGTCTTTGTAAGCATAATTTCTAATAGCTCCCTAATAGTCCCTCAGTGTGTGTCCCACTTCACATAAGCACTCCCCTATTGCTGGACATTTAGCTCGTTTCCAGATCGTTGCTGTTATAAATGACGTGCATGGAGCATGAGGATTTAGTGGATGATGAGCATGTACTCTCAGGAGAAGAATGATGAGGTTAGGAAGTATGAAAGACTTTGATCCAGGGGGTTCAACTGCCATCCAACTGGCTTGTAGCAACCCACACTTCATGTGGGTAGGCACCAGATTGCTGACAGTAATTGCTGTAGGGAAGGTCTGCCTGCCGGATTACCTCCCCTAATACTGCGAGGGATAATTCTTGAAGTTCAGGATTTTATAAAGAGCAAAAGGAATTGGCTAATGACTGAATACAGAATATACGCTGTCTGACAATTAAGTTTGCAAACTTGCCAGTTAAGTTTGCAAACTTGCCACCATGCGCTTACACTGGCAGCACTGTACAAAGAGCTCGGTAAGGTGTCATAACCTTGGTATATCAGTGTCTCACAGCTGTGTTTCTGTCGACGTGTGGCGGTGTCTTGCTGAGTGGTGTTCATTACTGTTGTTGCGTGTTTCTGTGTGCTGTCGGGAGGATGTCTGAGATTGAATTAGAGCAACGAACAAACATTAAATTTCTTGTTAAACTTGGCAAGAGTGGAAGTAAAATCAGGGACATGTTAGTCCAAGTTTATGGGGAGAATGCCATGAAGAAAATGGCAGTGTACAAATGGATTAAACGTTTTTTCTGAGGGAAGAGAGGTCAGGGCAGCCAGTAATGAGCAGAACTGATGAAAACATTGCAAAAATTCATCCGAATTGTGCATCAAAATCATTGGCTGACTGTGAGAAGCATAGCAGAACAAGTAAATATTGGTAGAGAAGCAATTAGGAAAATCTTAACTGAAAATCTTGGCATGAGAAAGGTGTGTGCAAAAATGTCCCAAAGGAGCTCTTGCATCACGACAATGCACCAGCTCACAGGTCACTGTCTATGAGGGAGTTTTTAGCCAGTAAACACATAACTGTATTGGAACACCCTCCCTACTCACCTGATCTGGCCCCCAATGACTTCTTTCTTTACCCAAAGATAAAGGAAATATTGAAAGGAGGACATATTGATGACATTCAGGACATCAATGGCAATACGACCACAGCTCTGATGGCCATTCCAGGAAAACAGTTCCAAAATTGCTTTGAAGGGTGGAATAGGCGCTGGTGTCAGTGCATAGCTTCCCAAGGGGAGGACTTTGAAGGTGACCGTAGTGATATTCAGCAATGAAGTATGTAGCACTTTTTCTAGGATGAGTTCGTGACCTTAATTGTCAGACCTCAACTGCATAGTTTCCAACCAAACATTTAAGCATAAATATGGATCTAAAATAACAAATTGTATATAGCTATAACGACTATGGGGGTCAAGCGTTATTGGCAATCTCCCCTTCCAAGTTACTGAGTGAGGAGGAAACCCATTACTCAGCTAGGTAAGGCAAGGCCCTACCATTTGGGGTGGGGTCCATCCCCTGCTTCTCCACGCCAGCCCTGGCACCAGTTCTGATTATCCACATGGTTCCAGCCCCTCACTCACCTGCATTAGTCTCCGGCCTGTGGCAGGAGACTTCTCACTCTAAAATTGTGCACTCTAAAACTGACATGTCTAGGCAACAGTGTCCATCAGCTGTATCTTCAAAGCTTTGCCTATTTTTGCTCCTATTCAAACCTGCTGCCACAGCTGGAGGTGTGATGGTCCTTCGATGTGGTAATCATGTCTCCAGCAGGTGTCTGATACAGAATGGCCATCTCCTTCTCTTTGCATTTCGGTGGTAGGAGGGGTTTGTGGATCTTCCCAGCTTTTCACAAGAAGAGAAAATCTACTTCATATACATGATCCCTCAATTGATACTTAGGCCAGTTTTTATGTTGTGAAAGTCTGTCCCCACGCCCCACCCCAGGCAGCAGCGATGGTTGAAATCTCCACCTGTGCCATGTGTATGTGTAAGGAGGGACGTTCACCTCTTTCATGCTAACCTTATCCATCTATTAACTAAGGTGGTAACCTATACAGAGTCAATGAGAAGACCCTTCTCAGGAGTCTATTTTTCTTTTTGAACAACAAGGCAATTCTTATGATTACTCATCTTTAACAACAAAAAGCAAAGCTATGATGGGAGAATGAGAGGCAGACGTAAGGATCCAAATCATGCCAAGGGAGGCCTGATTCAGTCATCCTTGAAGGTGATGGGAAAGGTATAATTTTCTAGTTAGTTGGTCATATCAGGAACCTGTCAAAGACCCAGGAAACAGGTGGGAGGTTTATTATAATGACCAAGTCAAACAGGAGTCAGACTACCTGGATTCAGGCCCTGCTTCCTCCATGTAAGCTCTGTGACCTTGGTAGAATCACTTAGCCTTTCTGGGTTTCAGTTGTCTTGTCTCATGTGTAAATCTGAGATAATAACAGTATTTACTTAATAACACTATAAGAATTAAAAGAGATAATCCATGCAAAGTGCTTAATGCAGTGCCTGGCATATAGTAGGGGCCTAATAATTGCTTGCTGTATTGTAATTATGAGCATCTCATTCTCAAAATCCTGGGGATCCGGCAATAATTGCACACCATGTACAGTCTTACAGCTTACAGATGACTTTCATTCTAGTAACCCTTTGAATTCTCACAATAATGGGGGAGGAACGTTAATCTTATTTTCCTTCTCTAGATACATCTTCATCTCTGAAATGTAAACAATTCTTCCTCCCACCCTCCTTATGGAGATGTCACAAGCAACCCACAAAAAGGTCTATGTTAGGGACCATCGTAAGCACCACCATGCAAATGGAAGCTATGTGACCATTCGAGCTGCCATTTGAGCGTGCGCTTTTGCAAAGCTAAATCTTTTCTCTAATGGCATAACAAGTTTCAGAGATACAAGCTGCAGCCCTGGCTTCATCCATGGTCTTGGACTTGAAAGCCACAGGCAGTCTGTATCCAGAAGGAGTGCTATGGTCAGACAGACTTGGAATTACTCCTCTGTGACTTTTGGCAAGTTACTTAACCTCTCTGAGATTAGGTTTGCTGTTCTTTAAAATCAGGTGGTCCTATCTGTGTCGTAGAGTTGTGAAAATTCAGTGAAATAATTTAGGTAAAGTTCCCATTGATTCAACAAATGTTTACTGAGCTTCTTCTACTCTGTGCTCGACAGGACTATAGGGCAGGAATAGGCTGCTGAGCAGAGATGAGCTCCCTGCCCTCTTGGAATGGAGGAAACAAACCAGAATCGTGTACAAACGGGGTGCTTTCTGCTGTCAGTGACACAGAATTTGATTCCAATCAGCTTCAACAAGCCAGTTACTTAACATCTCACATAATACATCCAGAGACAGGATTATCCCAGGTTTGGCTAATTCATAGCCCCTCTATGCAATCAGAGTTAATCCTTTCCCTCTTTCTGCTCTGCCACCTGCAGCACACTTATGTAGCCCTCGTGGCACAAGATGGCTGCTGAAGCTTCAGGCTGGAGTCCTCACACGGCATTCGCGACACGCCAGGCAGAGCAAAGGATTTCTCGGTGTCCATTTTTTTTGTTTTCTTCTTGAGGTGAAATTACCATAAAATCAACCATTTTAAAGTGTACAATTCATGGGCATTTAATGCATTCACAATGTTGACCTATATCAAGTTCCCAAACATTTTCATCACCCCTGAAAAAAAAAACCTTGTGTCCATTTTTTTGTTTTTGTTTTGTTTTATTTTGTTTTGTTCTCCCTTGTGTCCATTTTTAAGAAACTTTCCCAGAAGCTCAAAAGATGTACCCTCAAGTCTCTTCAACTCAAATTGAATCACATGATCATTCTTAAACCAATCATTGTCAAGGAGAGTGGAATTATTGTAATTGCCCAATCAAAAGTCCCTCCCATTCAGCAACTCTTGCAGCACATGACCATGACTCTGAGAGTCTTGAATGAATAAAATTGTGGGCATGGGGTGGAGCACATAATTGATGCCCAGTGTATGCTCCATTCCCATATTAACCAATGTTGGATGAGTGGGCAGCCATCCAACTCCAGCCTTTCCAATTGGCCAAAATGAAAAATAAAAGTAAAAATAAATGTAACCAGAACAGCCCTGCAAGGAATGTCCAATTAATGTTTCGGTGCCTGGGGAAGGCATCTTTGCAATTAAAAAACAGCACACACTGTTTCAGAGATGGCGGAGAAATCGGCATCTGTAGCCTGGATGTCTCACCAGCTTCTCATGAATTACCCAGTTACGCTGCTTTTCTGATTTTTTCTTCTTTACCCCAAACCGACTGCTCTTGTATTCTTTTTCTAAAATGTTACTCAGAAACAGCAGACTATATTATGCGTTTTTGAGACACCTGTTTGCAATCACATTGCCTTTTATGGAACTATTTTGAAGCTTGTTTTCAGGAGCTACCTAGAAAGCCAAAATGGTACAGCTAACACCTGCACAAAACACTGACGCTTTCTGCCGGAGGATATGCTTCTCGTTCCTCCTTGTATAATGTATAATGGTGACTTGTGAGGAAGGCGCGGTGCCCTTCTTGTCTTACAGCACCTCTGGTACAGAGAACATTCCAGATCATCCTGTGGCTGCCATCAGGATTCATGGCTAATTAAATTGGCACCTTCCATCCAGTCTGTCTCAGGGTCAGGCTGCCCCTGCTTGTTCCAGGTGACAGGGTAGGCCAGAGATTCCCATCGTAGGCTAGCAAAGGCCCTACCTTGGCGAGGCAGGGGTTGGTGATATCTTCCAGTTCAGAGATTCAGTCATTCATTCATGTAACAAATACTGATTGAAGTCACATATGGCCCCATACTGTGCAAGGCAGCAGACACCCGCCAGTGCTCCACAGACCCTGCTTCCTCGGAGCTTCGAGTCCACACTAGTGAAATAACCTTTCAAATATATAATTATACACTGTGAACTCTCTTTATGTTTGCCACACCAGGAGTGGCCTGTCCTTTCCTAGGAAAAAACAGGAGCGGTAATAATAGTCTTATTGTGAGACATTCCCAAATGCACATGGAGCCCAGACAAAGGGGCCAATTGGCCGTTTACTCTCCTCCTTGGCCACCTCAAAGGAAATCTAGACACTCTCCTCAGCTTATTCTGGATATTAATCTTTTGCTGATATCTCATTTGCAAATATCTATTTTCTTGGCTGGATGGACATATGATAAAGCATGAACAGTAAAATATTAATTGTAGACTCTAAGTCAGAGTTCAACACATTTTTTCTTAAAGGGCCAGAGAGCAAATATTTTCCACCTTGCAGGCTGTGTGGTCTCTGCCCGAACTCAGCTCTGCAATTGTATCGGTAAAGTAGCTATAGACAGTTTGTAAATGAATGGTCCTGTTTCCAATAAGATTTTATTTAGGGACATTACAATCTGAATTTCATATAATTTTCACATGTCACAAAATACCACTCTTCTTTGGGCTTTTTCCTTCAACAGAAACACATGAAAATCATTCTTAGCTGGTAGGCCACACAAAAATAGGAGACTGGTCAGACTTGGCCTGTGAGCCACGCTGGGGCCATTCCTAATCTGTGTGTGTGTGTGGGGGGGGGGAGGGTGGAAGGGGTGTTTTTCTAACTTTTGGAGATAGTTGAACATTTTCACATAAAATGTTGGGAAATTATCTTTTCTAAGTCCATGGTTCGTCTTTCCACTTGGGGTGTTTCGTTATTTTATTTATTTTTTATTTATTTGTGTGACCATACTGAAGTGCTTAATTTGTAACGAGCTACATTTGTTACGCTTTTCCTCTGTGGTTTGTGATTTTGCACCTTGTTCAGGAATCTTTCTCTACCCTGACATCACATAGACAGTCTCCTGTATTTTCTGTAACCCAGCTGGCTTTGCCTGTGTGTCGCGAGAGCTCGGGACACTACTGCATCACATCCACGAGCGCGCTTCCCACCGGGGCCCTACGCCCCTGGTCCATCCCTTCCCGCTGACCCAGGTCGCCTTGTGGCAGCTCTGTTTCTAGCTGTTCCCATGGTCCCTTTGTCCATCCTCAGGACACTTCTTGCTTTCCCTCTCCCACCCCATCGCCCAGCCTTTCCCACCCTCTCCAGTGGGTCCCTGAGGCGAGACAATGGCTTTCCGGGCTCTGGCAGTGGTCCTCACCGACCACCCTAAGACGGGCTCAGGTCTCCACATCTCAGATTCATTTCAGGGAAGACCACCTTTGTGGTCACGTCACTTGAGGGCTTTGTTACGCTGATGAAGTGTCTTCTTTTCTTTTCCTTGCCTTACCCAGGACCCCTCCCCGCCAGAGGCAAGAGGTTCTGGGCCTGCATGTGCCTCTCCCCACAGAGGGGCCCAGGCAGGTTTTCCTAGGGCCCCAGTATCCTCATCTCTGAAGAGGATATACGGACCTGGACTTCTTAATTTTTAGAGCCCATCAGCATTTGCCCTTGATTGATTGTCAATGCCCCCCCTTCCAGCCACTGACCTCACTCCAAGGCCTCCCCAGGGTTTCTCAGACCTCAGCCTCCCCCTTGAGGGCACAAAGACAAGCATGACAGGTATCTCCTGTGGTGACGGCCTGTCTCTGGTTTCCTCCCCTCTCTGCCACCCCTCTGCCCCTTGAGTTCAAAGCCTCCTCCCCTCATTCTCCCCTCATGCCTCAGTTTCTCCAGCAGCACCCCCACTGCCCCCACTGATTAGAGACCCTCAGGGAACACAGGTATTAAGATGCTCTGTGACCCTGGGCAAGACCTTTGCCCTCTCTGGACCTCCGTTCTTCTGTTCCTCTTCTGGTAAAAGAAGGCTTTCACCCAGATGATGTAAAATTCCAAGGCTCAGTAGACCCCTGCTGCAAACCAGAGCTTGGGGCAGCCTACTCTTATCTGGAAGCTTTCTACCTCCAGAGCAGCAGACTGCCTGCCATCCTGAGGTACTGGGGAGGGGCCTGGGCACCCCCATGAGATTCCCTGAGCTCCTCTTGCCCAGCCTTTCTCTAATAAGGCTGTGATCCTTCTGACTCTTTCTCTAAATTAAACAGGTGTCTTTGACCCCATGAACATTCTGGCAAAGTCTAGCTGTGGCCCCATGGAGGAAGGCAGTTACCTCCACAACCAGGGGAAGCAGGTCTTTATTCTGTTCCCTTGGCCCTTCCAGTTAATTAGAGGGTAGGGCCGCAGCCGCCAACCCAGCCCTTCAGAGCTGCCAGACTCACCAAAACTCAAAACTTGGCTTTTTAACTGCAAAGAGAATATAGAAGGGAGAATCAGTCATAGGCTGGGAGCTCTCAGGAATTGCTTCCTGCCTCCCATGGGGCTCCCAGGGCATCTCTCGCAGGGAAGGCTGGCCTTTGTGCCCTGGAAGCCAGAAGGGGCAGGCTTCTGCTCTGGCAGGGTCTCCTTGTGTGACTGGAGACTGGGCCCAAGTTACCATTCTTCAGTGAAATCAGAGAATTTGAACCTTTAACACCATTCTTTCTCAGAGGCCAGAGGGAGGCTAGGCAGCTGGATAGGACAGGAGCCAGCCAGCAGGCTTAGTGTGGATGCCAGGAGGCAGCACTGGTGGCAGGCCTGGCCGGATGGGGAGAGGGGAGCCTGCTCCTGGGGTTTTATTTTCAGCATTAGACTCAATATTTTTAAAATGGTAGAACCTGGCAGAGTTACTGAAGCATGATTAAGCAAACCTGGATTCAGTTCCTGCTCTGCACTTAACAAGTGAGACTTTGGGGTAAGTCATTTAACAGTTCTAAGCCTCAGTTTCCTCATCTGTGAAATGGGGATAAGAATAATATCCACCTAAGGGCATCTGTGAGGGCTAAAAACGAGATAATTCATATATGGCAACATTATTTATCATGATGTTAATTTTAATCTGTTCTCCAATGACTTGTTTTTCCAATCTTAGGTAGGTACTCTGCAAGGACAGTGAAAAGGGAATGCTTCTGAGATCAGCAAGAAGGTAACAAGTGGAGTTGCCCCATGCAGGAATGGGCTTGCCGTGGGTGGGGCCTCAGGTCACGAATATTCTTACTGACTCCAGGGGCATGGCCCTGAGCAGACACAAGGAGGTCTGACCTGACTCAGGGATGGCTGCCTGGCACAGACCTCTGCCCTTCACACAGCCTAGAGGCAAAGAGTGTTTGGGAGCCAGGGGCTTTGGGGAGCTCACCCATCCAGAGCAGAATTTGGGGACGCCCACGACAGCCTGGCCTCCAAGGGCCATGCTTTAGTTCTAGGCACCATGAAACCTCCAGCAACCTAAAGTTCTGCTGGGGTGAGGGTGGGGGTGGGATCACAAGAAGAGCTGCTGTGGAACTTCCCATCGTGCTCCCACGGCGATAACCGAATGCAGCATTTCTTGTACGTGTGCACTTACGGTCTAGACTGGGATCAGCCCAGGGGACAAGCTATTACTGACGAGCCTGGCTCGAAGTCAACTGTCAGGAAATGGGCGCTGTTCTCAGTCCCCCCTCTGTAAACTGGGGGTCATCACAGGGTTGTTGCGAGGGTTACGACGGATTTATTTTCAGGGCTTATGAATGGCCTGGCACATACATGAGTACCTGCCGTGCCGTTTGTTTAATTCCAGTTTGCTTCCTCCCGCACAAGGGGGTCCAAAAATGGAGGGCCTGCTCTGCTGAGGTTAAGGGCATGTGCGAGGGACCTGTAGCCCCCCTTCGCCACCACATTGCCACTGCCACTGGTTAATCTGTGTGGTGGCTCCATGAAGGTTAACGAGCATCTTCGGGCAGCTGCCCACATACATGAGGGTCAGAATTAAGTGCAACTGAGGATGATTTTAAACAGGCTGGATATGTCCTCTAAGATGGCCTTGGTAGCTCTCTTGTTGGGTGAAAGAAGGGGTTCGGAGGTGCTGTTTATTGTTGCAGAGGCTTTCCTATGCCTTTGTCACAGTGGGCAGAGGGTGCAAATGGCTTGGTCCAGGTGATGCCAGGAGTCGGCAGCAGCCAGGGTGAGGCCTGGGATCACAGGAGACCTGGGAGCAGGAGGGACACCGCCTCGCTGTGTACAGAGATGCCGAGAAGCCCAGAGAGGCATTTGGGCCTCATAAAGACACAACCTGACAAACTGAAACCCTGGAGTGTTTGAACCACAACCAGTTTGGAACCTGAAAGGGAGCAGGTATGAAAGTGGGGTGCTGGGGGAGACACCAGGCTGGAGGTCACAATGGATAGGACCACAGAGCTAGGCAGGGCCAGCCCTTGGGAAATAGCCCTTACTCTGCCCCAGCTCTGGGCTCTGGGCCCTGCTATGGCTCAGCTGACCCAGTAAAGGCTCCCTGTTTTCTTAGAGCCAGTCCTCTCCCCAGCTTCTCCTGTCCAGGAACAGTTACTTCGATAGGACTCATTCCCAAGGAGTCCCACTCAGTTATTGCATTGCCAGGCTCTGACTTGAGATTTCACAAAGTTACATTTCGACAATGGAAATGCAGTGGAACGTCCACGGAAGGGGCCAGTTTTCCTTTGCCAAGTCAGGTCACTTTTAAAACCTAATTATTCCCCTTAATCTATAATTTAGGAGATTGTTTTCCCCCCTCTCTGGAACATAGGAAAGACATAACCTTGGAGTCGTGCTGACTGACCACCCTTCTCTCAAACCCACATCCAACCTGCCAGCCGGTTCCAGCTGCTCTGCTCAGACTGGACCCAGCTTTGGTTCGGTGTTCATAGAGAAAAAGAATGCCACACACCAAATACCACATTAGGTATGAGTGTGAGTATTATCTGGAATGAGAAATCATAACAAATTGCAAATCACATCTTGAAAAGCTGACAGTCGCCACATAAGAACGTTTGGTCAACAACGCACTGTATGTACGATGGTGGTCCCCATGGAGTACAACGGAGCTGAAAAACTCCTGCCGCCTAGTGACATTCTAGCTGTCACCTGTTGTAATGTTGTAACGCAACACAGAACTGTGTTTGTGGTGATGCCGGTGTAAACACACCTACTGTACTGCCCGTCGTACAAAAGTACGTTGTGTACAGTACACAATACTTGATAATGATAACAAACAACTATGTTACTGGTTTCTGAATTTACTATCCTATCCTTTTCATCATTACTTTAGAGCAGGGGTGTCCAAACTTTTTTCAACAGTTTTCACCAAGGGCCATAGGCGGTAAAATACACCAACAGCCAGGCCACTCACTCGAGGTGAAGTGCGTATTGCCTCACCTGGTTTATTTAAGTAAACTAAATATATTTTTGGAATTTGCTGCGGGCCAATTCACAATGGATCGCGGGCCGCAGTTTGGACTTCCCTGCTTTAGAGTGTACTCTTCCTACTCGTAAGGGAAGCTCGCTGGAAAGCAGTAAGCTGTGTTACCCCACCAGCAGCCTCATACATCTTATGTTTATAGGGTCTCTTGATCCCATCATGTTCTCTTGTGCTTGTTTTACGCTCGTGTTTTGTCCAGTAACCGGCTGGACAGGCTTGTAGCCCAGGAGCTCTAGGCTACCCCACGTAGCCGAGGTGTGCAGTGGGCTGGACCAGCCAGGTGTGTGTAAGTGCACTCTGTGATGTTCCCACAGTGACGAAATCACCGAACAACGCGTTTCTCAGAACGGATCCCGTGGGTAAGCAACACGTGACTGTACCACAAACATGACAAGATCCAGGAACAAAGTAACACAACGTTTAATAGTTCACTGCTTGGCATGCCTTTAAGATACTGTTTCCCTATACGTTTGACGACATGCTCTTTGATCGCCTCTATAGGTCAACAATTGTGGGTTATCGTTTTCCATAGGGAGAATGCAAGGACAAGTCTGCCTTCCCTTTGGGATTGTCGATTGAATTTTGTTTTTTATTATTGGTCATTTAGAGAAGTTTCTTTCAACTTTGTAACTCGTTGCTGTTCGGTCATTTAAATTTGAAGATTGTTGTCAAATTTGGGAAAACCTCTATCAAATTTCCTTCATAGATGAGCTGTCAGCATGTTGCAGGTTTATAATTGTATACACAGGGTTACCAAGTGTATTCCAGACAGGAAAGAACTTCCGTTTGGGCCAGACATGACGAGAACCAGATTCACTGCTTAGAAGCGTACGTAGCTAATGACAGGAAGAATTTTCCTTAGACCAGCTACTGGCTTCATATAGTCAAACTTCTTTCTCCTCCACGATCCACAAACAGAATCTGGTTTTATCAAAAACTTCCTGCATTTGTATTTCTCTTACTTGGCGGAAGGCTAAGCCTCTTCACAAATCAGTTGGGGAACCTGGGTACCAGGCGGCATCCCTGAGATCCTTCTGGCTAATCTGGGCATGTTGACCATCTCTCTCTGAGACAGTTGTCTTTCAACAAGGGACAAAAACCATCTTCCCTGTGTGATTCTGATCACAGCAGAGACTGGCAGAGCGTTCTTGGAAGGAGGGACCTTGCCAGAGCCTGCCCACTGGCATTCTGGCCTCCTTCTGCCACTGGCTCTGCCCAGGGTAGGTCTGCCCGCTCTAGCAGGAAAAGCTCCCAGTCCTCATCCAAGAAAAGAGACCCCCAGTGAGGCAGTCATGTATCCATCGCCTGACGCACCACCCCCTCTACTTCCACCCCCAAACTTTGGAGATTGATGTCTGGGCCTGTTCTTTTCTCTAAAAAAGTAATAATAAGGCATTCTCGCTTAGGGGAAAGATGATTAAATTTCAAATTACTCTGCCTGCCAGATAAGATTGAAATCTCTGGATCCAGGCAGGCCGGGGAACTGCTCTGCACACAGGAAGCCCCAACAGCAGCTTATTTGCCACCTTGTAGGTGACTGAAATGGAGCGGCGCATGTAAAATGACATGGAGGGGTAGCAAACATGGTAATTAGGGCATTTGTTATAGTGTAAGGAGCTTTCCAGAACATGGAAATTACGAACATCATGATTATGATTGTGAACTCAGTGAGGGAAATCAAATCCATCCACCCCCGTCGCCCCCCTTCTCCTCACATTAAAAGGCTGAGGTGAAGGAAGGAGGGGTGTGAGGCAGTTCAGGGTCCTTGTGAGAGAGGAGTCCTGAAAAGTTATTAAACACTTTCATAATGCGGGGAGTTGTGGCTTCAGCTCAGGTTTGGGGAGGCTTTGATCAAATCCAGCTTCACAGCGGGGCATGCTTCCCCAGGGGAGACAGGGAGGGAAACCACAGGCCAGGCAAGCCTGGGAATCCAGCCTCAGATTTCAAAGCTGCACCTAGAATCGGCATATTGTCCCAGGCTGGCTGTTCTGCTTTCTTCTAATACCTTGCAGGCAGGGCCCAGGTGGCTCTTTGCCATTCAAGCTTGTCAGCACACTGAGAGTGGAAGCAGGTGTGCATGAGTGTGTGTGTGTGTGTGCGTGCACAGGCTGCGCCAAACTCTAATGACTGGTGTACATTGTGAGAGTCATGTAAAGTCAAGCTGGTGTGTGGTGCCCTTGCACACTTAAATTAGTCCATAAGGTGTGGTCCCAAAGGCACTGAAGTCAGAATTGGCAAAACTGGCATCTAATCGTGACAGTCACGGTCAGCTTAATATGAGGTCTGACAATTAAGTTCGGGAACTCATCCTAGAAAAAGTGCTCCATACCTCATTGCTGAATATCACTATGGTCACCTTTGAAGTCCTCCCCTTGGGAAGCTATGCACCGATGCCAGTGCCTAGTCCACTCTTCAAAGCAATTTTGGAACTCTTTTTCTGGAATGGCCATCAGAGCTTTTGGTCGTATTACCCTTGATGTCCTGAATGTCATCAGAATGTCTTCCTTTCAATATTTCCTTTATCTTCAGGTAAAGAAAGAATTCATTGGGGGCCAGATCAGGTGAGCAAAGAGGGTGTTTCAATACAGTTATTTGTTTACTGGCTAAAAACTCCCTCACAGACAGTGCTGTGTGAGCTGGTGCATTGTCACGATGCAAGAGCCATGAATTATGGCAAAAAGTTCAGGTCATCTAGCTTTTTCATGCAGCCTTTTCATCACTTCCAAACAGTAAAGTTGGTTAACTGTTTGTCCAGTTGGCACAAATTCATAACGAATAATCCCCCGATATCAAAAAAAAAGGTTAGCAACAAGTTCTCGAACTTAATTGTCACACCTTCGCATACGTAGCATTTTTGGGTCTGAGTTTCCCCTTCTGGAACCTTATACCTCTTCCTCAGCGAAACCTTCTGACCACCCACCCACAGTACTTAAGGCCTCCATTTAGAAGCCTGCACTTCCCTTTAAATAGCATTTATCTCTCACACCCAAACTTGCTTACTGGCTGTCTAACTGTAACCATCCCTAAGTTCCAAGAAGCCAGCCCCCCCGCCCCAGGACCGGTCCTTCTTAGGCTCTCAGTAAATGTCTGAGTGAGTCCCTGGTCTACAAAAACGATTCTTATTAACAATTCTACTTTAGGCTGGAGTATTTAGAAAGTCTGGTTTAATGAATTGATAAAAATAGGAAGTAATGAGCACATTGATGGTCAGCATGGACATGGCCTCTTTGGTCAGGACCCTCTCCTTCGTGTCAGTCCTGGAGATCTCTAATGTTTGCAGGACCTGGAGCAAGAATATAAAGGGCCGCCTCCAGCCCCCAGCCTAACTCCCTCTGGTCCTACCTAGCCCCCCCACACTGTGAGAGGCCTGGTTCACACTTGTGGATACTCTGTCTGCAGTCTACTCTCCTCCTCCCCGAATAGCCTCCCACGGGCCACCCTTGGGCCTAGGGCTGCACACATTGGTGATGTGGTCAGAACTTGGGGGGATGGACCCCACGAAAAGATTCGCTCAGGCCCCAGAAGCACAGCCAGGACCATTTAGGGAGGGAATTTGGGGGTCCTTGGTTTCAGAATGTGGTCTGGAGGGGGCCACCAACTTGGAATGGGCATGGTGCTTTCACCTCCTCACCCCTGGGATGGAGCTTGGGCAGAGGTGGCCCTGGGCGCTACTGCCCAGGTCTGAGGGCAACATGCTGTGTGTCCCTGAAAGTAAGACCTAGCCGGACAATCAGCTCTATTGTGTCTTCTGGAGCAAAAATTAATATAAGACTGGGTATTTTATATTATTATGTAATATTATATTTATTATATTATATTATATTATAGACCGGGTTTTATGTTATAGTAAAATAAGGCCGGGTCTTATATTAATTTTTGCTCCAAAAGACGCATTAGAGCTGATTGTCCCGCTAGGTCTTATTTTCGGGGAAACCAATAGTCTTAAGGTTAGTCTCCACTTCCTTCCACCTCTCAGTCCAAAACCATGGGCTGTGGAGCCTGGCACCCTCCTATTGGTGGGTTGTCCTTTGGGGTTCAGCATTACCCCACAAAGATCCTCTTTTCAAGTGAAACTCTCACCCCCCTTCTTTCCCTGCCCATTCCCAAAGGGCAGATCCCTCGTTCCCACCATTCCCACCGCCACAGGGGAACAAGACCCAGCTGGCTTCTTGTGTGGAATCGAGGATGGAAGTGGGAGATATGGGAGGTGGGGTAAAGGACAAAATATGTTTTCTTCTTAACACTGACCTTGGCTCTGAGCAGAGTTTCGGGATTGACTTTGAGGTGGTGGGAGCAGTGTGGTGGGGAGTTGCCTATGCAAAGAGTCAGGATTTCAGGGCTGAAAGAGAGCTGGCCATCTCCTGCGTGAAGCAGAGTTGCAGACCAAGTAGGAGCAGTGGCTTTGCAGCTACACTTAGATCTGGGTCCTGATGTGGTAGAGGTTGTGAGGATACATTTGTTTTAAAACGCCCAGCACCTGATCGGCATGAAGGAGGGGCTCAAAAAGTGCCTACTATATAGAGAAACACCGAAATGTGAATGTGAGGCCTGGGGCCTGCTCCAATGTGTATTTCTTCTAGGCAGGGTTTATATAGCAAACAAGCCTGACATCCACACGTGAGGGACCCTTGGTCACAACCCAGCTTCCTGTTGTAAAGATAAAAGGCTATTTAAAATTTCCCGTAAATTGCACTTAGACTGCAGATCAAAGGGCCCTGCTGGGACTGCTGTTTTAAACCTCAGCTCGCTTAGCGGGTAGCTCCCCAGGCCAGGGCGGTCAATACCGACAGAAGGAAGCCACAGAGCCTCCCTTGGCTCCCCTCCAGGGGCTGACACACCTGGCTGACTCCGCCCCCCAAATCTGGCACTGATGTTGGCACAGCGTGGGAGCTCCATAAATGTGGTGCGTGTTGATGGACTGCGTAGCTGATTACACGATGGCCCTGTTTGGATCCTGTGGACTCTTATTTTGCACATGCCTCTAATGAGCTAGCTGGGGGATTTGTCCATCCCACGGCCCATTAAGAGTGCAGATTGGGAAGGAAGGGTTTCTTAAGGCCAGCACACTGGAGGCAGGAAGAGAAGGTGCCAGGACAGCTGGCAGCAAGGGAGGACTTGGCAACCGTAGCTCAGAAACATTAGTTGCAAACCGCAGAACAGCTCTGGGCCACTAGGAGAGGCAGGGCCCTTGCTGGCAGGGCGGCAGGAAACACACAGAAGGGGAACAAGTCTGGGAAATAGGTTGAGAGCTGAGCCAGTGAGTCCTGAGTCTCCAGGCTGTAGGAACTGTAGGTAGGGAGGCTCTTAGACCTTCCCTCTGACCCCACCTCCTGACTGCTCCAGCAGCAAAGCCCCAGCAAGGGTGGTGGCCTGGCTCAGTTGGGGGTGTGGGCCTGCTCCTAGCTGGGGTAAGCAGTACCTCTCTTGAGAGCCCCTCCAAGGCTGCACCCAGAGAGAGAGAGACCCTGGAATAAGGAGGGTGTTTGCTGGGCAGCTAGAAAACCAAGGTGGGCAGGATTTGGGAAGGGGTTCTCACTGGGGGCTCAGGGCCTCTAGGTTGACTCAAACTGAATAAAAAGCATAAGCACCTCCCCCTGTTTTGTTTTGTGGGCAAATGATGTGCAATTTTAACACTGGTCTCTCTGGGAACTGTTCAAAGGTTGCTTACAGTTAATCCAATACATTCAAGTTAGTGAAGGGCTACACAATCAGTACAGTTTTCATTATTTCACCCCTCTCCAATTCTTTTTTTTTGCTTTCTTCTCATTTCTTAGAAAATGAGAATAAATCAGGCAGATGGATCGTGGATTTTGCCCACCCAAGTAGTCCCAAATCAAAAAACCCTAACGGCCAATCTCCCTTCAAGCCCTACGTATCTCCTTTAGTACACAGACTTAACAATGTGGTTGCCTTACGTGTCGTTTGTTGGAGAAGGAAAGAATGATATTTTGGAATGATTTCCATATCAAATGGTTAATAATTGCGGGGAAAAGGTCCTTAAATTGAGAGCCTTCAATTAACTGGAAATTGACTTTTCAGAGCCTCTTCTGATCGCCAGACCAATGGGCATCCTATTTACTCTTGTGGCGAAAACCCAAAACTGGGGTCTGGAGAGGGGGGCACAGGGCCCCCCTTGTTCTTTCCATCAGGCCAGAGTCATCAGCAATACAGCAGGGAGTCAAGCAGATCTGAAAACTAATGTCAGCCCTGCCACTAAGAGCTGTGGGACCTGGCACAAGTTACTTCAACAAGCTGAGCCTTCAGTTTCCAGACGGTGTAATGGGGTTGAATCAACCCTGGCCAGCCCGAGTGGAATGGACAGAAATAACTTGCAGTTAGCTCTGAGACAGTTTAGAGAATTAAACGAGATACAATGAGAGGCACCTCCCATAGGCCTTGGAATAAAGAAGGTGCTGATGAGGGCAATTGAATGGAAAGGTGAGGGAGGAGGAAAAGGAAGGGCTCGCTGCATCACTGTGTGCTGTAATAGGGGCCCAGATCCTACTGGACTTGCCAGCTGCTGCCTGAAATTCCACCATTAAAGCATCTTCCCTTTAGCCTGAAGCATTGATCCTAATTAAAATGCTAATTATCTCCAAAGGGGGTCTACTGTTTAATTTTTTTTTTTTACTAGTCTGTCACTGACCCCCGAGTGTGAATGAAGGATCTGAGAGCTGCATTTCATGAACAGAGAAGAGAGAAGACAGCCTATTCCCCCAACACACCCATCTCTCCAGACTTACCTCCATCATTTCCCATTTGGTATCTGCTTTAGTCCGATGCCGTTGGCACCCCTGCCTTTGGTCTCCCTGCCTGGAACTCCCGCCTTGCTCCTCACTGGCCCCCACTCCAAGGCCCGGCTCACATCCTACCTCCGCCAGCTCACACCACTTTCTCTTTCCTCTCCTCCTCCTGGATGTCCTCCGTCCCATACATCGTAGCCCTTAACACAGGAAGGAAGTGTGTGGGGAATGACGGTCTGGGAAATACTTACATGTGGATAGTACTCCCCACTTCCAGGCCAGACGTTCAGTTGAGACAGTGTAATGTGGAAGGGAAAACACGGTCCTTGGCGTTGGGCAGACTAGGGCTCACGTCCCGGTTCCTCCGCCGTGGGATGGTGAGCATTCATCAGCGTCTCTGAGCCTCAGTTTCCTCCTCTGCAGAATGGAGGAAGTAGCATGAGGAATCGTGTGATGGTGCGTACAAAGGGTCCCAGGAATGTTTGCTGCACCGTCTCGTTCCTCCTCTCTTCCGTGATTTTCTGATAAAGCTATGAAGCATTATCACCCCCAGTGGACCTATGGATAAACTGAGACCCAGAGAAGTAAGAAGTCCTGTCCAAGATCATACAGCAATGAGGGCCACCTGGTCCCTGGACCTTGGTTCCCAAGCAGGTGCCCCAGCCATCCCCTACTTGGCTTGTGTCACCGGCTCGAGGTCGGGAGGAGCTGTCTGGGGCAAATCAGCTAGCTGGGCCGGACTGTGGTGACAAGAAAGAAGCACCCAGAAGGGGGCAAATCAACAGCCCTGAACAGAAGGTTCTTCTCTGGGAATTAAACTGTGATTTTCATTTCTATTTAGTAGGTATTCTCCAACAAGGTCCTCTCTCTCCTGCAGTTTTTCTGGAGCAGAATTAATCTCAGTTTCTTTCGGCACTTCAGCTGCTGTTGACACTGAGTCGATTACGAAGTGGGCAGTTGTCACCTTGGAGGAGAAGGTACTCGGGGCAGAAGGAGGTCTGTGCTGTAAGGGCCTGTGTTCCTTCTTTTACAGGTGGGGAAACTGAGGTTGCAAGGCACTGGCTGGAGGCCTCTGTGCAGAGAACTCCACGTGCCCATAGCTAGGAACTCACGTGGGCAGGAGAAAGACAGGCTAGCACGGAAAAGGAAGAATGCACGAATGCTCTTATCCATTCCTCTGGTCCCTCCTCGAAGCCCTGTGGCCCAGCCTCTTCTGGGACCGCGGCAGGTCTCCGAGCACAGGCGAGGAGTCAGGGGAGCCTTTCTCAAGTAAGTGCTGCTCCTTGCTGAGTTTCGGAGGGCAACTAGTTACCTAGAAATCCTCACCCTGGGTACTGTCGCCATTTGGCCTGATACTTCTTTGTTGTGGGGCCGTCCTGTGCATTGCAGGATGTTTAGCAGTATCCCCTGCCTCTTACTTCTAGATGCCAATAGCACCCCCCACTCACACCCAAATTGTGACCACCAATGTCTCCAGACGTTACCAAATGTCTCATGGGGAGCAAAACAACCTCCCATTGAGAACCACTAGAGGAAGAAGGGTGGGCATCGCAGCTAAAGAGTCTCCTGGACATAGGCAGCTGTGACATGTTCAGGAAGGCTCACAGTTTGCCACAAGAGCCGTGTGGCATTCCTCCAAGGTTCCCTATGGGGTTACACTGGGCTGCAGGCATACTCAGGACCCCAGGGAAAGGCTTTGTATACTTAGCTGAAGCTTTGAAAATTGTTCTGGAAGTTACTGTTCTGCTCATCTGAACCCCCTGCTGGCAGTAGCTTTCTTGCCTTATCCACTTCTGTGTGAAGCCTCAACAAGTGCCCTGGGGCAGGGCTTATCGTCTGCATGGGGGTTGCACACACAGCTGGCGGGGTCACCTTTGCTTTTAGAATGGTACAGATGACTCAGATCACACAGTGTTCCTTTCCTGACACGGGGTCGTGTGAACTGAAAGTTGACTTGTTCAAGGGCTGAAGGACGATGGAGCATGAACCAGAGGGGACCGAATGCAAAGGCACTTACAACCGTCCAGGCCTGAGGCAGCTGACTGACTCCTGCTTAATGGGTGCAGTAGATTCCGCCCTCAATCACAACGTCCATTAGAAAGTCACCTGTACAAAATGGAGAGAGGAGACAGATGTTTTTAAACCTCAACAGCCGATTAGCCAGTGGAGTCCTTTCATTGATGCCTGCCTGAGTGCATGGAAAATATCCACTTTACTGGGGACCAGGTTGCCTGTCATATTTCCAGGCCGCGCCATTTCATAAAGCGAGTTACTTCATGTTTATCTGCACCTAACTCCCAGTCCAAATACACTTGATTATTTTGGTCTAGACCACACTTGGTCATTGCAAACAGCCACCAAATCCCTCTCCTCTTCTATTTACGACTGGAAGCAGCTGTTGTATTTGCATGCCCTGCTCCTTAATATAAACACGACTCTGATTTCCCAACTTTCTCTGGGGAATTCCTCCTCGGCGCCCATGTTTATTTATGAAGCTGGTTTGGAAATATAGCAGGCATAGCTGTGATGCTGGGGCTTTAATTGAGGTCAGCTGGGGAAAGCTGGCATTACCTGGTCAGGAGGGGTGAGAGATGAGATAGCAGGCCCCATCCCAGAGGGCCCGCTGAGGCATCAAGCCTGGCCCCACCTCTAGGAAAGCGTCAGATTTCCCTTTACAAGGATCCCCGAGTTACCCATTATCCTTCTTTAGTTACTTCACTTTACTTCTGCTGCCAGGAGGCTCAGGGGTAAATCAGACCTTATTTCAGGCTCCTGAAGAGTTCTTCTTCCTGATTTTCTAAATGTCTCAGGAAACCTCTTTTTAATTTCATTTTTGGCTACATTTTTATGTTTTATTATTGCAACCTGCCTCAAATACTTTCAGGAAGTAGGTGGGGTGTAAGTCATAACCAAATAAACCTCAAATGTACCAAACATTTCCTCCCACCTCCATTGAAATGCAGCTATCTTGTGTCTCTTTTGCTGGAGGATTACCTCTGTAGTGGAGAGCTGATAAAATAACCCCTAGCAAGCTTGAGACTGGGAGTGTTGGTGCACAAGTCTCAGAAAAAAAAGGAATTTATATTATTAACTACCCCAAATCCTTTACTGACATTTGCAACCCAGGGATGAAAACACCAACATCCAGGAAAAAGGCAAAGGCTTTCTCAAGCCGAGACTAGAGCCTGCATCTCCCAGCCCCTCCTGGCCTAATGCTCTTTGTATGACTGCCTTGCTATGTCCTTGGGCGGATGAGGTCGTGCCAACCAGTTAACAGAGGCCTTCTCAAGCCAGCGTCTCATTCCAAAGGGGAGGGTCTACTGGTGGGAATGGCAAGGGGAAATCTGAGGTCCTAGTGGCCCAGTTCACCGTCTAGATTCTGAGCTCAAGGTAGAGTATCCACAGTGTTCCGCAGACAGCTCATTGCCATCCTGCGTCACACTGGTCCTGGGCTGCGATGGGCATTGCGGGCTGGGAGGGATTTAACCCAGTAGGAGGGCATGGCAGCTGCTTCTAAATGTCCAGAGTCAGAGACCATCACGGCTTCTCAGGTTGACAGCCTGGCCTTAACTTTTGCATGATGATTGGATTTAATCTTGCAGCAACTTCACTCCGTGTCTGTCCAGCCTCACCTGGAATATATCTAGAGATAGAGGATTCATTCATCACCTGTAAAGGGTTTTGAGCCAGCTAAGACAGGGAGGAATAGGCAGGTGCGGAATATCCTGACTCTCAGGACCCTGGTCCCAGAGGTCATAGAGATGTGGTGAGGAAGCCCTGGGGGAGGGGGTGTAAAATTCTATAATGGAGGGAGTACCCTAGCTGTCTCCTGGAATTTTCAGATCCCATAGGAACTATCAGGAACTGGAAGGATGTTCAGAGGCAGGTGAATTGTCCCTTCACTGAGGGCAGCCGTGGATACTTGGGTCACCTCGGTGGGGAGTCCTGCAATGACTGGCCTCAAGAGAGGAGAGTGGGTTGCTAAGGGTCATAAAGATCCGAGAAAGGCAGGAGAATAAAGCCGCTTGGTATCTTAGACAACTTCTCTGTGAGAGATGAATCTGGAATTAGGTGTGGGGCGGGCGCCCTGATCCACAGTGTTTGCTGATTCCCGTGGTGTAAATATTCCCTCTGTGGTCCGTCTCAAGCTGCCAACATGAAGTCCCTGAATCAGAGTCGGAAGAGAGGCTGGCAATCATCTTGCAAGCTGATCCAAGCCAGCAGTAAGAGCACGGCCCAGTCCTAATCGCTGCTACAACTCTAACCTACTCTATAATTTTGGGCCTCGGTTTCCTTGTCTGTTCAATGGGCTGAAGAATAGCTATCTGTACATGCCCCCCAGGAGTCATCAGGAAGAAACTGAGCGAAAGGGCTTTGCTGGTTTTTAGAGAATTCTATGAAAAGAATAAAAGAATTTTAAATTATCACCAATTTTGATCTTCTGAGGCAAAAAGAAAACAAACAACAACAAAAAAAACCCACAATGAGTAGGACTAAAATGACAGGACAGAGAGGCCTGGGTTTTGAACCCAAAACCCAGGTTGGAGTCCAAGTTTATGCCTTGTGTAACCACAGGTCTCGGTTTCTCCACCTGTGACATGTGGGTCCCACTTTACACCCTGGCAACTTTCTGAGGTGTGGTGAAACCTACGGGGGTAGGAAAATACATATTCTCAAGAGCCCCACACATAGAGAAGGAGATGGTGTGTTACTACGACAGAAATGACAAAAAAAGAGAACCAGCCCAACCATGAAAGGGACAATTTATGCTCCAGAAAACTAATCCCTAATTATTCCTTTCAGTTCTAAAGAGACAGGGGCCCAGAAGAGAAGCCGGCAGCTCATCCTTCATGTGACTATTTAAGCCTGAACCAGGAAGAGGAACAACTGTACATACACAGGCTAGAATTTGAATACCTAATTTGACGAGCCATATAAACTGGCAGTTATTCAAATGAATACATTTGCATATATAGGGTTTAAGGCTACATGATAAGTTCTTAATTTTTTTTCTATAGTGCAGAGTAAGGACTTTAGATCATTCTCTTGCTTTTCAAGGGTTTTAGGAAGGGATTGAAGAGGCAGCTGAATGGGACCCAGGACCTACCCCCGGGATTTGGGGCGCAGCCCTCCTCTGGGGTGGATGAGGTGATGTTGCAGTTCCTTTCCTAGGAAATCTGACTATGGCTTCCTGGCTTGGCAGTGCTGGCCAGAGACACCTCCTTTGCCTCTGAGGGGTGGCAGAGGCTCCAGGCTTGTTCCTCTAGGTCCCAGTAGAGCGGGGAATCCCAAAATGTGACCTCTTGACCAGCAGCATCAGCAACACCTGGGATTGTGTTGGAAATGCAGACTTTTGGGTCCACCCCAAACCCGAGTCAGAAACTTCGGGGGTGAAGCCCACTGTCGTGCGGGGCGTCCAGCGGGGTCTCTGCTCCCGCTCCCCATATAAGAACGCAGGACATGGTGAGGCCAAAAAGGAACACCCACGGAGCCATAGGTAGGGAAGTCATACCACTATGGTCTCACTGGAGGCTGGGTTTACACGACGTGCGACCTGCTGTCCGCTTTGCTGCCAACCGACCAACTCTCCTCGACTCTCCTTCACTCTCCTTCACTCTCCTTCAGTCTCCTCCTTCACTCTCCTCCTCTCCCCTCCGTAGCCGTGACAGTTATATCAGTGGCCAATGGCTTAATGGCCACAGCTGACGGCCAACCGGCCACAGTTGATGGCCATCCACTATCCGAGCCAGCACCTCTCCACATGAGGCCGAGAGCCTGGAAACTGCTTTCTGGGGCTCTGTCCCCACACCCACAGTCCAGATGATTCTGATTCTGATTCTGTGGCTGATCACAAGATGGCTGCCAGAGCTCCAGCTATCATGCCCAGTTCCCAGGAGGAAGGAAGGAGAGCCATCTGTCAGCTGGGTCAGCCTGCTTTAAAGGGCTTTCCAGGTGGTCCCATCTAATGACTTCTGCTTTCATCTCCTTTAGCTACGATAGCTTAGGATATGTACATTTTAGCTGGATAGATTGCTACCTCCCAAATATAGGGCTTCTGTTATAAAAATAGGAGAATGAATATTGGGTAAGCAACCAGAAATCTCTGTTGCAGAAGGAATAAATAGGAGAAATTAGCATCTTTTTCCCATTAGATTTTACTCTTCAAAAATTAAAATAAAAAAGGTACACATTAGCAAATGAGGTCAAGTTATCATGAAAGCCATGAATGTCTTAGGCAGAAATCACTTAGTTGGAAGGAATAGAAAACTACTTGACTGCCTTAAGTAAAACAGGGAATTTATTGTGGGGGTTCGTGGGAATATCCTAGGTGCCAAGGGTGGGACACTGGTGGGCTTGTGGGGGAAGCTAACCCAAGGTCTTCTCTTACCTTTTCCCTCTCAGGTCATAATAGTCTGCTGTCTCCACCTCCCTCTGATTTCATCTGCTTCAGTTCTCCCCCGCCCCCTCTCTCTTTCCCCTAAGTACATAGCAGAAAATGGTCACCTTGCCCTACCAGTTCAAGTGCCAACAGGGACTACCCAGTCTCCACAACCCAATTCCAAAATCCCCGGGATAGATCCTGTGGAGAGAGCTTCTTTCTCACTCACTCCAGCCTCTGTAGGAGCTGGTGCTTTCGAGAAAGGCTCTGAGGTTCTAGGCCAGGCAACATAGAAATTATTCCTGACACCTGTTCCTACATTTGTTTTTCTCTCCCAAACCCTAGAATGTCAAAGATGAGAACTTTCCTTGGCCCTAGTATCTCATCACCTGAGGAAGGCAGACAGGTAAACCCATGGCTCACAGGGAAACCAGCCTGTGGTTTAGCACGTTGCATCATTTGGCCAGGTGGACTCTGAGCATGTTAAACCCTCAGAGAAGTGAGAGGCAAGCCCGCAACAGATTTTGGATGGATAAGGTAAGAGCAAGAGCAAAAGTGAGAAGTATTGGCTAGAGCCAAGGAGAAAGAACCAGAACCGCTAAAATTAAGAAAACTGACTGAGACACGGGGGATTCTAGCAAATGCCATGACAGAATTCATATTAAAAAACTTTACTTTCCCAATAGCTGAGAATAAACAAGACTTAATAGCAAAAAAAGCCAGAAAGAGGCCCGAGGGCCTTGTACATAGCTGGATCAACCAAGCCAAGCTTAGAAAGCGAATTCCATCTCATTGGAGTGCCACTATATGCTCTTTGCCCGTGAAGGATTTTTTATAATTCAACTTGCTTGATAGGTAATATGTGCAAGTTATTTAAAACTATTTTAAAATACAATTAACTTTTGGTTTCGTTTTTCCAAACCAATTTCTTTACAAACACTTCTGATGAGTGTTATAGATCCCTGATCGTATTTTCTTTAGTTATTTTTCTGTAGAAAATAGAAGAAAACTCTGTTCACCCTCCTCTTTGACCATATTGAAGCACCACTATCAAGTTCCTGACCAACACCAGGCAGGGACCAGGCAGCAGAGCAAGAACTGCCAGTCTCCCAACTGCCACACCAATGGTATAAACTTTGCCAAAGGAATGGTGTCCCTTTCCACACACATTAAAATGGTAATACACAGTGCTGGTGAAGTTCTATCCAACTGGGTAGCTTCATCATAAAGTCCTTTGGAGAAGAATTTAACAATGTATTGCAAGAACCATAAGAATGCCTTTTCCCCTTCAGCCCTAGGAATTTATCCTAAAGAAATGATACCCCACCACCATCAAAAGAGAAAAAGCTAAAAAGTGTCTATTATAAATAACCACATTTATTAAAGCGGAATGTTGGAAGTGGTGTATGTTCTTACTTTTCAGTTTAGGCTAAGCAGGAGGCATAATTTTCCCATTCACCAGGTTGAATCATTGGCATTTGGGCTGTAGAAGTTCATGGAACTGGTGTTAACTGAGTGCCAGCATGTGCCCGGTGGTCCACTTTCTGAACCCAGTGACACCCTACCATTGCCTATTAGGCGGCTTGCATTGTCCCCTTACAGAGGAAGGCTCACTATCCAAGTTCCTGGGAGTGGCAGGATCGGTTTCCGGCCCAGTGTTTTTCAGAGAGCTGCTCTGTGAAATGCACTCCGTTATTCTTGGAAACTTGGCCCTTGGCATTGAGGCATCCCATCCGGGGTCCTGCTCAGTTTTGAAAGGAGAGAATATCATATCATTTGATACCTTACCAAAGTGAACTTTCTAAGGGAAAAAAATCCCAAATTCAAACACATGGAGTTTTTTCCCTCCCCCCCCCTTTTTATTATGTACTTTATATTCTCTAAGAAGTTTGGACTCATTAATTACAGCGGTGGTAATTATAACCCACTTGTACTTCTGCAGAGCCCTTCTGAGGAGCTGAGAGTCCTTTATAAATATGAGCTCATTAATGTCCCAGTAGCCCTGCAGGTAGAAGAAGGTTACTGTCCTTGGAGTCTGGGACTCCAGGGCTGTCTGGGCTGGGGCTGCAGGTGACTCTGGTGCCAGGGGCCTGGGCTGCCTGGGGCCCTTTGTGGGACGGCTGTTTGCCGGAGGCACTGAAGGCTAAAAACTTCCTGGTCCCTGGCTCCAAGGGCATCAAACTGTGCTGGAGTTCCAAAATCAGAGCCTTCCGGCCAGCCCTCCTCGGGCCACACCCACAGTGCTTCGGTTCTGCCCGGTTCTGCAGCGTCTACCGCTCCCTGGCCTCAACCAAAATGTGAAGTCTGAACGACTCATTTGCAGGTAACTTGAGCAGCGTGCCTCTCCCGGATTGCTGTATTGCTTTCTAGTGATTTTCTGAATCATTTTTGGCGTGCCTTGAAAGCACAGTCTGGTCTTCCTCTGGATGGAGAGCTTCTTGAGGAAGGGAAATCGCTTCCCCATGCTTCTAGGACCGTCAGTGACTAGCACAGGGTTTGTTATACAGCTGGGGGTCAAGAAATGTTACTGATGGGCAGATGGGGTCCAGAGTGGCTGTTCTCCAGGGAGCACCAACAGAGGAGACGAACACCGCTGCCACCTCCAGTGCTTCTACCCCAACGCTGGGGCCAGACCCTGAACAGGAAGTACACCTGCTACCTTCCAGGTGTCTCGTTTTCACATCACGTCTCACATGCGCTGCCCCTTACCTCTCCCTCCAGGCCTGTCTGTAATGCCAAACCATGCTCTGCTTCTTCCCTCCACGCAAATGCCTCCTCTCCAGTTAAATCTTCCTGAACCCGTCCTTCCTTCATGAAAAGTCACTGCCCTTTGCTCCGAGTCCCCACAATATACTGCATAAAAATGACCCATACTGTGGTTTTTCCACTCCCTGGAGTCGAGGCCTTGCACAGATCCCACTCTCCAAGTCTGTGTACCCATGTTCTTCACTAGTAACGACATGCTGCCTGGTTATGTGTGTCGTGAGCACGTAAAGGGAGAGCTCAGAGCCTGGTGCTTGCTACACCACTACTGCTTGTATTTCTGTCTTCTCTGGGCATGGAGTGTGGAGGTGGTGCCTAATTCATTGTTGGGATGGGGTGACCCTGAAGCTCTTGTTTTGAAAAGCTTATCAAGTGACTCTGATGTACAACTACATTTGGGGACCAAAGCCTAAACTAGACTCTACAGTGAGAGGAGAAACCAGGTTCCAGAAAGTGGGGATGGAGCAAGGGAAGGGTGCTCTTTGCACCAACCCCTACTCATGATGCTGAGGTCGGATGTCCAACCTCAAAGGTGAGATGCGCAGAACCCAGGGGTGGAAGGGACCTTCCCTGTCTCCCAACCAACAACATACCTGATGCTCAAATTCCACCCAATATTTAAATATGCCTGACCCCTCTTTTAATGTTTCTTTCTAAAATTCTATTCACACAAATAAGATCTGATTGCCTTCTCATTGTAAAATAATTACCCCAGAGAAAGCAGAATTCCTCTTGATGTCCATTCCCTGCCCTCCCTACCACTTGTGTAACCTTCCAGAACTTTTTCTATATGTTCAATTATTTTTTATTTTGTTTCAAGGATACATGGAGGACTTTACAAAGATTGTGCTATCCAATTGGTATTATTCTCAAGGTGATAGTAAAGCTGAGTTGTCTACTATACCAGTTGATGAGACTTGGGTGGGATCCTATTCAGTCACAGACACAGCTGTTGCCCACATTGATATTCCAGTTGGGAAATGTTGCTGAGCTTCTATTCAGATCCAGACATTGGGCATTAATCAGTCCTCTGAATTACACAAAACTCAGCTTCCTAGGTTCCTGCCTGCATTTCTCCATCTTATCCGTCAGGAAATACTGAGAGTCCATGCCAATGACCTTACTAAATTTTAGATCTGTTACATTTATTGTAGTTCTCTGATCATCCTTTAGTAACCACGTCAGAGAGGGCTTAACATAGGCTTATTTTAATTCAGCTATTCTTTGTAAAGCCACCTGGTAAGTGACGGCTTTAATCACTTATGATGTAATCCCTCCCTGGATCAATATCAGGCCTGTGAGTACACAATATTTCCATTACTACTCAACTTTTCTCATTCCCAGAGTCCTCCCAAGATCACCACCAATTCTTTGGTGATCTTCTTTGCAAGAAGCTCTCAGGATCCTGGGCTGTATCTCACTGGTCTTAGGAGACAAACAAGGTTCAGGGCAGCCTGGCTCTCTGACCTCCCCACTCCACCACAGCTGCACTGCCATCCTGTAGCTCTCTTTCCTTTCCAGCCTGAAGCTCACTGTCTTGGTCTGAGAAGACATCAGCAATAGAAAATATTCGCTTCTTCATATCCTGACATCAGTGGGAGGCATAGTGGAAAGGCCATCAGTCTCAGGAATCAGATAGTCCCTTGTTCAACTCCAGCTCCACCATTGGTCAACTCTAAGACCTGGGGAAAGTTGTGGAACTTTTTGCTAGTCCATGTTTTCCATCTCTATAAAATGGCAGAATTTATTTAAGATTAGGAATATAGATTAGGAATGTACCTGCTAAAGAATGATAGTTGCAATTACCATTGTCATCCCAAGTGGCTCAGTCCCCACCAATTTCCATCATTGCCACTGCTCCTCCTTCTTCATGCTCCTTCTTCAGGTGCTGGGAGGCTGGCCTGGGCATCAATTCTATCTCTGCGGTGTGACCTTGGGCAAGTCACTGTCCCTCTCTGGGCCTTTGTCTAATGAGGAGGCTGGAATACCTGATCTCCAAAGTCACTTCCACTCTGACAGTGTCAGACTCTGAGCAGGTAAGAGTCCCATTTGTATCACTCCATCCTCAGGGTTGGACTATCCCCAGGTTTACTTCAGCTCGCCCTTCAGCATGCCCTTTCTGCTCAGGCAGGCAGGCTTCATATCCCAATCACAAGATAGAGGGATGTGGGGCAGGCATGGGAGCCCCTTGATGCCCGTGATGTGTGCACCATGAACTTAGGCTACAATCAACAACCACACCGTCGCCCATGCAGAGCTTAGTTGGAAAGACTGCAATCTTGCTGGAGGCTTCTGAATGCACCTTCTGGTAATGCACCCCCCAAGTTCCCCTGGGTTCCTGCCAGGGACCCTCTGGAAAACCACTCTCCGAGTTGGGGCTTCTGTAGCATGGTCAGCATTAGGCCAGTAACTATTAAGAACCAACTCTGGAGCCCAACCCACAGCACAAGCACAGCCTTGGGCATACTCCACACCCCCACCTCCCACCCCACCTGAATCCATATTTGTAAAGAAACAGACACAGCTCCTCCTCAGGCCCAAGTGACTTCCTGCCCAGGCAGCCACATCCCACCAGCGTGCGGGGCTCCCCCAGGGCCAAGCCTGCAGACGGATGATAAGGGGATCGGATTCTCCAGTGACACCAGAGGCGCAGTCCAAAGATCCAGAATATTTAGCTGTGTTTACTCGCAATAATCAGCTTCTCAAAGACATGTCACCGGGCAGCTCTTGCTACATTGATTATGCCGCCTCGTATTTTTGGCCCCCGGGGGCAAACAGCTCTGATTAATATTTCACAACACAGGGTTTTGGTTTTTTTTCATATTCCTTTTTTCATGTTGTTGCTTTTCTGTCTTTTAATTTTTTTTTCCTCCTCCTGAGCCCCTGAGAGCCCGATAGAGAGACACGGAATATTTTACCGTCTCTTGTGTCTGCCTGCTCCAGTAATCAGCGGACTCAATCACGCTTGCAGTGTTTTTATGAATTAATAACAGGCACTTTGGAGGGCTGGCGGGGGAGGCAGGAAATGCAATCTATGGAAGCTTAATGAGCGCCATGGGGAAGAGCTACCTCACCGCCTCCAACCTGCCACGCTGCTCTCTAAATCACCCTGTCTGAGACTACCCACTTCCAGACCAGCCTCTATAGCTTGCGTGGGGCTCCTGAGTGCCCCCCGTCCCTTCCCAGTCCTCCCAGGAAGAAGAGTCTGGGAGAGGCAGCCACAGCACATCTCCATTTTTTTTTTTTGTATGTTGCAATAATTTTCAAATTTAAATGTATTTATTGGGGTGACAATTGTTAATGAAATTACATAATTTCAGGTGTACAATTCTGTATTACATCAACTATAAATCCCATTGTGTGTTCACCACCCAGAGTCAGTTCTCCTTCCATCACCATATATTTGATCCCCCTTTACCCTCATCTCCCTCCCCCCACCCCCCTTACCCTCTGGTAACCACTAAACTATTGTCTGTGTCTATGAGTTTTTGTTTCTCATTTGTTTGTCTTGTTTTGGCACATCTCCATTTTAATTGGAAAAAGAAAGGGAGGCAGAGGATCTGGCTTGGCTGGAGAAATGGCCCTGCCCTCACATGCTTTTTGCATCTGTTGCTCTTTGACAGGCTGGGTGACGAGGGGCCAGGGTAAGGCAGGGAGGGTCCGCAGTGACTCAGGCAGGTCCCCATAGCTGGAGACCCACAGTCCAGAGTAGGGTCCCGCCATGGGGGTCTCACCCAGGCAGTTTAGAGATTTGTTCTTGGTAGGGCACTCCAGGATGAGATTCTGAAGGACTGACTAATGCCACTGAAAGTCCCCAAAACTCAAACTGTATGTTGTGAAATACCACTTTCTAAAAAATATTTTCCGTCCATCGTGGTTCGACACATGGTCCCACCCTGTGTGACCACTCCTCAGTTCACACCCCACGACACTCACCACTTGAGTTCGACAACTCTAAGCCCCGCTCACAAGACCCATCCACTGACCATGTGCTTGGATATTAGGGAAAAGCCAATGGCTACAAGTTTCTAAACATTTACTCTCAATTTACTGGTCTTCTGGTTACAGATGGTTCACAGACGGGCTCTGATCCTCATACCACTCTGTGAGCAGTGTTGATTCAAATCCAAATGCCACATTCTTAATTTACAAAGGGAAATATAATCACCAAACCACCCAGGCCCATGTAGCCAGAGTCGGAGCCATCTTTATCAGCAGAACGGTGGGTAGCCAGATTGTAATCAGAAAGTTATACTGGAAGCAAGACACATGTTCATCTTTCTCTCTCTCTCTCTTCCTTCCTCCCTTCCTCCTTTGCTTCCTTCCTTCCTTCTTTCCTTCCTTCCATTCTTTATCTTTCTTTTTTATACTTTTTTATTTTGGCAAATGTCATATCTACACAGAAGCAGGCAGAATAGTATAATGAGCCCTCATGCACCCATCATGGAGCTTCAGTCATTAAGTTGAATATTTATGAGCACCTTCCCTGCAAGGACAGGTGTTGCCCCACCAGGTGCCATGTGACCAGGATGCTGGGAGAGCAATGTGTTGGCCTGGCCTTCCTCTTCAGAGGTTCTGGGCAGCTCACCCCATGCTGGTGGCCCAGGTTTCTCACTCAAGACGCACTGCACTACCTATCCAGGCAGAAGAGATCCTTCAATCACACGTTCACAGATAATCAGCTGGGCTCCCTCTGTGGTGGATGACTCATCTCATTCATTACATTTCGAGTCTCCTTATTCATTCTCATGCAGTACCTTCCAGGATCTGGGGAAACAGGAAAGCAAGAGCCGGGGAGCACTGGACACTTTCCCTGGGGCTTGGAGGCACTTGCTGTGACACCTGCAAACACATCTCCACACACAACTGTTATAAGCAGTAGGAGAACTGCCAAATCTCTTCATCCATGCTTGGTGCCAGGTACTGCGCTGGGCATAGAGCTCCAAAAAAAAGAGCTCCTGTGTCGCCCTCAGGGGCTCATCATCCAGTTTGAAATGCCCGGATTGCAGGAGAGTAAACACTGATCACCTGGTGAGGTGGTGAGTCACCCATCCTCTGCGAATCAGCCACTGGAGAGGAAACACAGAAACCACAATGATGACGATGATGATGGGGGTGGGGGAGACGGAGTGAGAAAGAGGGATGTACAGATAGATAGATAAGAAATAAATAGATAGATGGAAAAAATATATGTATAGACAAACAATGCACACACGTGCTCATACACACACACACACACACACACACTCATACACTCACACACACTCACATAACACTGGACACAGAGGCCGATTAGAGAGCCAGAGGCATGACAAAGCAAGGGGAGGAGAAAGTGGGGCAGAGGGTGGGGTTGAGATTTAGGACCTACTGGGCTGTCGGGTTGGGCCCAGCAAGGTCTGAAGGCCCCACCTTACATGCCCAGCTTAAGTTCTTCAGAGCACAGCTCACTCAGCAGGTTCACAGGAAACTACAGACCAAACTAACAAACAGCTTCCCTGTATGGTAGGTGGTCCCTCTCCTCTAACGAGGGAACACTGCTTTATGTCAGAATTCCTGCCAAACCATCGAATACTGTGGTGCCGAGGCCGTTGTTCAAAGCCATGTGTTCTCGGGAGAGATGAGTTGCTGTTATTTATCGCCTTGCTCCCCAAATGTGGTCCCCAAACCAGCAGTCTGGCATCACCTGGGAGCTGGTGAGAAATGCTTATTGTCAGACCCAAGACCCCAAATCCGAATTTGCATTTTAACTCCATCCCCAGGTCATTCAAGGGTGAGAAGCATTGGTCTATCACACTCTTGGGGACCCCCTCCTGAGCACCCACTTCTCTTTGTCACTAACTGCCCCCCCCCCCACCTGAGCCCGTTTGCTGGTTTGCTGCCAGCCTGGAGAAGTCCAGCTCTTTGGCCAGGCTCCCAAGGGCCCAGAGGTAATGGCTTCATATTGATGTCTCCCAAATGCATTTTCGTGAAAATGTCTTAAAACTCTAAAAGCCTTTAACATCCCAGGGAGTGCATTTCTAATGATACAATTTCAAGCCCCTTGACAGGCCTTGACAAAAATATTTCTAGATAGGCGAGCAGGCCTTCCTGACATTCCTTAAATTGTTATGTACCAATCACTAGTATCTGAGGAGCCTCTGAATTTTACATGCGTTTATTCCTTCTCTCCTTTAATGCTTCTATCACCTGAGAGGTAAGCAAGGCAGCTTTGGGGATCCCTATTTGTGATGAAGAAACTGGAGCTCAGACAGCTTAAGAGACTTGTCTGTGGCCACCCAGCCGCAGAGGAAAAGAGGCAGGCAAGGACCCTCAGGTCGCCTTTCCCCAGCCTTCCGGACAGAGCCACAACTTACAGGACAATCCCGCCAGAAAGAGCTGTGTACAAACTGAGGTGTATTTTTTCATTAGAATCCCATCTTAAAAGCAGAAGAATCAAATGTCTGGTTCAGCACAGATATTGCCTTTAGACACTTGTCCCTGAACTAGGAGTGGGGCAACCGGAATGCTGGAGACCCCGCCCCTGCCTTTGGGAGCTGGCATGGTAGGGTTTCTTTTTCAAAACCCTTTGATGGAGCAGAAATAGGTTCTCACACCACAGCAGCAGCAAAAGATACATGGATTTCTTTTTCCCCATAAGAAAGCAGGGATTTCTCTCTTTCTAAACACGAAGTAATAAACATCTCAGTTCTCAGACTCCCCGTCTCCCCAAACAGGGGTTCCCATGATGCCACTGGCTCTGAATCACTGGAAGGGGAAGTGGGCTCCTTGAGCAATGGCTTAGCACCTTTTACAACTTAGCTCAGCCCAAGAGTGCCTGAAACCAAATCTAACTTCTACAAACCACGAACCCTCTTTTGTTTTTTTCAGCAACATATTTAAATAAGCTTTTCTCAAATTGGATTTAAGGTGGTTTCACTTCCCCCTGCTCTCCTTCTAAGCAAACTTACATTTCTGTGTTCAGTTTCCTCAGAGGCTTCCAGATGATGTAAGATAATCTGGTAAACCAGTTTGCATTTAGGAGGATTTAGCCAATATTAGTGTAATATTTTACTCCTCCCCAAGAAAATATGTCTTTCTAAACTCATGACTGCCCCAACCCAGCATTCCACAAAACATGTGTCTACAGAGCCCTAGTAAGGGCTTCTTGGTAATGTTTTCCTGATCAATGGGGAAATCCTGGGTGTTACAAGAGGCTTGGCTTGGTCATTAGCATACTAAAGGCTCTGAGAAGTCTGGCAGGGTAGGAAACTTGACATTTGCTTCAATCAGCCTTTCCCCAACTTCCTTGGGCACAGAGCCCTTACCAACCTTACAAATCCCATAATCTAGTGCTCCACCCACCTTTGGGAAATTTCTTCAAAACCTGGTAGGTGACTCTCCCCAGAGGGATTTCAGGTCTGCACACATGTGAGGCAGGACTTCCTTTGTCCCTCAGTCACCCTGCATCCTTGCCATTCCCCCCAATCTCTTCTTAGGGTCTGTTGCAAAGCTCCTTTCTGCCTTTGACTACCGTGTTTCCCAGAAAAGAAGACCGGGTCTTATAGTAATTTTTTCTCCAAAAGATGCATTAGGGTTTATGTTCAGGGGATGTCATCCTGAAAAATCATGCTAGGGCTTATTTTCCAGTTAGGTCTCATTTTCGGGGAAACACAGTAGCTGTGTGACCCTGGTCCAGTCACTCAGCCTTTCCAGCTCTCACCTGTGCAATGGAGGACAATTCCTGCTCATTGGATCTCATAGGCCCGGAAACAAGCTGTGTTTCTAGGGCACTGCAATACATGTCACCCTGGCTTCGACAGGGACCCAAGAAAAGGTGGTCTCTTAACCACTGGACAGTGAGGGGTAAATCTGGCTTTTCTCCAGAGTGGCTACTCCAGCTCCTGAAATTGAGATGACATTTATTGCAACTTACCTATCCTACAGAGCCCAGTCTTGGCCATAAGGCCAGTGATCGTGCCTCATACTTGGTCTCAGAGAGGAAGTGGGGCAGGTTGTCGGAGAAGAAGGCAGTGCACTCCTTCTGCCATCTGTCCAGCAGCCTCCGTGGCTCCCCACCAGTCCTCGGCTGGGCCCTCCCTGAGCCACACCTGTTGGCAATCTGTACTGACATGTGCTGCGCCTGGGTGCACAGAAGCCTGGCTACAGAAATCCCGGCGTATTTATTTTTGTCGCATCCATACATACCTTGTGTGCAGTCAGACGGGGGGTGTGTTTATGTCTCAGTTCTCTTCTGCAAAGGGGAAAAAATACAGTGGAGCTATAAATGTGGACATTTTGAAAAGCCACTCTCATGTACTGTGTATATAACTCAACTGCAAGAAATTTAAACATAAACTTGAGTTTTCTAAGATTGGATGGAGGAAAAATTCGCCGTTGGCATCTCAATTATTTTTCTGCACCAAGTGCCAAAATCAGGCATTCAGATGCAAGACCTCCAACACCATGAGGAAAAAAAAAAAAAAGAGGAAGAAAACACATACACATAGATACAGCCTAATTTTCTCTGGGGAAAAGGTTGCTGTTGTTAATATGACATGTTTTTGTAGCACAAATGTTGGCTCTCCCGTCCCTTTTGCTCTTTTTTATACACACTTAAATGTGAAACATCTGACGGAACACACACCAAAAGTTCAGAGCACTTTCCCCAGCCTTGCTGTGAGCTTTCCTTGCAGGAGATTCTGCTCCAGACTCCAAGGCAAACTCTCCAGGAGCCAAGACTGCACGGTGGATTTTTGTTAATTAGCACAGAAGGAGAAGGTTCTTCCATCTCAATCAGGGTCTAAGAGTGGGCAGCAGGGGATAATTGTAAAAGATGAAGCTATGAATGGGGCAGAGAAAGAGGAGGTGATGGGGATAGTGGAGGGGAAGGGAATGTGTCTGTATTATGGTCACTAGAGAAATCAGCAGAGGTAAGGGGATTGCATGGGGATCAGGGATCACCTTGTGTGTGCCGGAAAGGGAGATGAGATGGATGAAGAATGTGAGCTCTGGATACAGACAGACCTGAGTTTGAATTCTGCCCTAGTTCCCTGGGGTGGCTTTTTTCCCCTGGGAGCCTGAGCAGACATTGCTGCGGCAGCCCAACCCCGAGTCCAGGTGCCCCCCAATGGTGGCCCCCGTGGTTGGTTGTTGGTGCCCTCAGCTACCATTTTGGATTCTTCCCTCCTTCATAAATGGCTCCAAGGTCCTGGTACTCCCCAGATCTCCATTTACACTTGCCCTTTGAAAAGGTTCTGTCTTCTCCACCTTCCTGGTTACACACTTGTAACGAACCCTCGGCACTCATTCCAGTGCCGAGGAATGAGGCCCTGGGGAAACAGGACAGGATCAGCCATGGTCTCCAACCCCAAAGAGCTACTCCAGGGGGGGAGGGGGCAGGTGAGCAAACAACCCACTGAGATGCAATTCAATGGCCTATGACCCCACTGTCTGAGAGTTAAAAGGGGCTTGTGTTTCTATAATCCTGCATGTCGCTGGCTCTTGTGTCCTTCTCTGTGAAGCAGCATATCCACTCTCTGCACAGCCAAGTGTTTCCAGGAGGCCCAGTGCTGTTCTGCCTGCCTGCGTCTACAACCCAGCCTGCAGCTAAAGCGACCTCCCCTCCGACCCGCCGGGTTGCATGGCACCTTCCAAGTCAATTCGGTCCTTGTCAGTTCCTACCTAGGCTGGCAGTCCCTGCTCGGTTGCCCGCTGTTCTGACACTGTCCAGCACAATGGCTGAGACCTGGCAACCTTAGCGTGCAAGGCTTCTGTACAGTATGAAGGAGAGGATTCTTTTCCATTAGAGTCTGGGGGAAGACTCCCAAGAGAGGCTGCTCGCACCCAGCATCTCAGACAGCTCAGCCAAACCGCTTCACCATCAGGTTCTGTGCGTCTGGTGAGATTTCCTAAGGGGCTGCACCAGGTAACCAGTCCTGGTATCACCCCAGCCAGCAGGCGGGAGTTTTCCAGCAGCCCCGGACACTCACGAACCAACAGCAACAGCTGCCAATGGTAAGGCTGGCCTTCCGTGTGGCCCTCCTGGGTACCTCGTGCTCAGTAGGGTCTCAAGAATTGTGGATCCAAGGGGCAGCAGAGCGTCACTATCAGACCTTAAGTGGGAACATAAATATACTAAGATTGGTGATTTTCTTAAAGTCTGTCAATATAATAAATATAATAAAGTCTGTCTTTTATAACATACACATTTTAAACTTTGGAAATTACCAAAAAGTAGGAAAAAATGTAAAACTTCAAACAACCCACTGTAATCCCATGGCCCCCAAGCAACTCTTGTTAGTGTTTTTCTGTATTTTCTTTCAGTCCTTGGGGAATAGTCTTCTCAGGGAGGTCATTCTGCAGAAGCAACAGCAGCTGCCCCGGGAGCCATGAAAATACACAAGAGGGACGCGAAAAGAAAACGTCGGAACAAGAATCGGACAGGCCTGGGAACGGGGAGGAAGGAAGGGCTGAGTCCCGGCTGCCTGCCTCCAGTCCTTAAAGACAGACTGAGGGTGGTGGGGAGCCTTCCGGAGGAAGGGAGGTCAAGAGGGAGAGACTGGATGCTTCTCAGTGTCAAAGCAAGAGTCTGGATCGCGGCTGTGGAAGCAGAGGGGTGAGTGGGGTCTTGGGTGGGGCTGGGGAGGGAGGGGGATGGATGTGGGGCTGGACCCTGACATCCCTGCCCTGTGCGATCCCGGACAGCTGGCCAGGAACATGGGAAGCTGCTGATTGACAGCCTGAAAACTAATGGCAAAGGAATCCTGCTGAGTACTTGCCTGCCCCTTTTCTTATTCTCACGAGAATGGCACCTCCCTCTCCATCTCCAGCTGCAGCAGACCCAATCCATAGGCCTCCTGAAGTTTCCAGAGTAGAGTGGAGAGAGTGGTGTTATCCCACTGAGAAATTTGTCAGACCTTCACGACCAGGTCCCTAACCATTTTGTGACTCCAGAGAAGAAACTCACCAAGTTAGGTGGCCTGGCAGGATTTGACTTGAGGAACTTCGAGCGTCCCCACCCTTGCCTGAGGCCATGCAGTGGTCCTGCCACCTTCACACGATCTAAGAGGCAGTGTGATGGTCTGAGCACCAAGAAGGGAGTCAGGGTCCTAGCCCAGGATCTGTTCTGAACTCTGAATTATGACTCGGAGAAGTCATGTCATACTCTAGGTGTGCACTTTTCATTTGGTTAAAAAGAAGAAGAAAAAGGAGGAGGAGGAGGAGGGGAAGGGGACGGGAAGAGGAAGAGGAAAAGGAAGGTTAATGTGTGGCAAACCAGAAAAGCAGATGGTCCAGGAGTCAAAAGCAAGTCAGTTTTGCAAGATACCAAGAAGCCAGGGCCCCCTTGGGGTCAGCATTGTCCCCTCTTCCTCTTTGGATTTGCTGAGCCACTGGGAGGGGCTGTTCTCAGACTGGAGTGTGGATGAGTGTATCAGACCCTGCCTCAGAGCCAAAGGGGCCTTGGGGAAGGGAAAAGGATGTTCAGAACCAGGCTGAATTCAGGAATGAAAAAAGGAGATGGGGAAAGTGTGTGGGGGGGGATCTCAGCCCCAGGAGGATAACTAACCCAGGTCCAGGGTTTTGTATTATCCTCATTTTACCCATGAAGCCCTTCCAAGGCTCAGAGAGGGGAAGTGACTTTCCCAAGGTCACACAGCTGGAGGTGTCATGTCTCCAAGTCAGTTTTACCCGACTCCAAATTCCAGGCTCCTTCCAAATCTCTACAGGGACCAGGAAGAATTCTAGGATTCCTGGTCTTAAAAATAGCCCGCCCCTCCTCTCCTGTCCTCTATTATGTCAGTAGCATGGTCACCCCAAATTCTCACCAGGAGCAAAAATTGATCTGAAATTGCCATTCATGGAAGGGTTTTGAGGAAAGCTCTGGGCAGGGGCAATGGAAGGAGCTAGGGGCAAAATTGCTCGTAAATGACAGCCAGATGCAGTGGCCCTAGGAGAGGGACAGGGCCATCCAGTCCCCTGTCCACAGGGGAAGGCTGAGGCTTGGGACCCTTTACCCAGGCCTGGCGTTGGGACTGCAGGGCTTATTTCTTATCAACCAATCCTTCCTACTTCCTCCTCTGGCTCCCCCAACAATCTTCAACACCCCTTTAAAAACTAAGGGTGCAGCAGAGGTGGGGGCAGCTCCTGAAACAGATAAGAGGTAATTGCCTGCCTTTGACTCCTCTTGATGTGAAAATGGGATTGGAATGACTCACTCTGGTTGAAAGGTTAGTTGAAGGTTATTACAGGAAAATTGTTATTCATACATTTCTTCTGTGCGGCCGGATAGCCTAAAAGATTAAATTCACAGAGTGCATAATGACCCATCAGGGCGGACAATGCTAGGGGCGTCCCCAGGGAGGGGAGATAACGGAACAGAGACTTCTCTGA